>NC_088419.1:72127717-72730217 GCF_034236695.1 Oncorhynchus nerka
GGACAGAGAACGGACTGAGAACCAGAGAATGTACAGAGAACGGACTGAGAACCAGAGAATGGCCAGAGAACGGACTGAGAACCAGAGAATGGACAGAGAATTGAGAAAATGGACAGAGAATTCAAAACAATCTTTTTTGTTTTAAGTGAAAATATCATTGGTCTGAAACTCAAAAATAAAAGTTAAATAAAGGTAAACAATAATATCAAATGGCAACAGAAATAATGTAGTTGTTAGTATTTATTGAATATTGACATATGATCTTACAGAGGGAAGCTAAAAAAAATGAAACTCATTAAGCCAATATTGAGTAAACTGGAAAAATTTTCTTGATCTCTCAAGACACACGATCAAGCTCCTGGAGAATACACAAATAATAAACATGTAACCATGAACTATTTACATGAAAATGTACATTGTAGTATACTGAAGAAAAGCCTAGAATGACATTACCTGTAAACAAAAGTGAATTATCACTAAACATAACATTTACAACCAAATGTACATTCATCAGATATACTCAACTTTGTAAATAAAATGCATGGATGGCCACAATTGATTTTGACAAGCTACGGGTTTATACAGGCTTTTCTGTTCAAGCCCAGTTCTATCACACCTGATTCTACTATTCATGGCCTTGATGAACAGCTGAGGTCTTGATGAACAGCTGAGTAGTAGAATCAGGTGTGGTAGCACTGAGCTTGAACAGAAAAGCCTGCACAATGCTATGGATCGTCAAGAGCAATTTGTATAACTCCTGATATAAACACTACAACAAATGACACTGCTGAGAAACAAGTTCAAAACACTTAAGAAAAATAGTCATATTAACAAATATGAATATAGACAGGTGCTCTAAAAACTTCAGCTACAAATGTCCTAAGTAATGATGTACTGTACACACCTGTCCATCTCCAGTAAAAGAGCACACATGTCCTCATTTGTAAATGGCCGTATAAATAAGAAAACATGTGAGAGTACTCACAGACTTGGATTAGAACATACATTTGAAATATTTATAGTGTGCGATGTACCGTGTGTACTGCATGCTTTTGAATTTTGTAATTTCCACATGGGCCAGCTTGCAGGACCATGCCCACAATCTGCCATAAGTGTCCCTGGGCGGTGCTGTATGGCGTGCATCTCATGGATGAGGGTAACGACCTCTTTCTTCCTTGATAATCTGAGAGCTGGTCTCTCCTCCGTTCTAGCAAGACGCACGCAGTAGTACACACCACCACTCTCACTTGCCTGCAACTCCACAAACCCAAAGGCTATTTTAAGAGCCACCTTATAAATGCAATTAAGCATTCTGTGTCAAAACTATACACTAAAGAGAATGGTCAAAGTGTATCCTCTGAGAGGCAAACCCAGTACCTTCAGTTTCAAAGGGGGTGACTGTAACCGTTAGACTACAAACCTTATTATAAACATGTCAATTTGATTATAAACATGTTATCTCTATTTAACTGGACAGTCTGTTGATGACAGGATACCTTTTTTTGCACAATGTTTTGGTTGTTCCTTCTCTCATTTTATTTTTATTTACCTAGACAAGATCAGTTAAGAAGAAATGTTCAATTTTACAATTGACAATATTTACAATGACAACGTATCCCCCAAACCCTAACGGCACTGGGGCAATTGTGCACCACCCTATGGGACTCCCATCACGGCCGTTTGTGAAACAGCCTGGAATCAAAACAGGGTCTGTAGTGATGCCTCTAGCACTGAGCTGCAGTGACTTAGACTGCTGCGCCACTCGGGAGCCAAATTAACATTTATTTGTCTTACTTGGTTAAAAATAAATTGTCTAAAAACAGTTGATGTGTTGAAAAGAATCTCATTTATACAGTTAGGTAATTTATAGTGTTAGCTCTAACCAATCTCTTAGGGATCCCTTACGGCTAGAATCCCGTTACCGGGTTCGATTTCAAAAATACTAAATTCGTAATATTAAACATTCATGAAGATACAAGTGTCTTACATCATTTAAAAGCTTAACTTCTTGTTAATCCAGCCGCTTTGTCAGATTTCAAAAGGCTTTACAGCGAAAGCATACCATGCGATCATCTGAGGACAGCGCCCCGCATACAAAAGCATTAAAAACATTTTCCAACCAAGCAGATGCATCACGGAAGTCAGAAATAGCGATAAAATAAATTGCTTACCTTTGAAGATCTTCATCTTTTTGCATTCCCAAAGTTTCCAGTTACACAATGAACGGTTGTTTTGTTCGATAAAGTTCTTCTTTATATCCCCAAAATGTCCATTTATTTGGCGCATTTGATTCAGAAATACACCCGTTCCAACTCGCCCAACATGCCTACAAAGGATCCAATCAGTTACCTGTAAACTAGGTCCAAACATTTCAAACAACGTTTCTAATACAACATCAGGTACCCTAATATGTAAATAATCAATCAAATTTAAGACGGAATAAACTCTTTTCAATACCGGAGAAAAACAACGAGGAGCACGCTCTCATTCACGTCCTCCTGAGTGACACTTAGAAAGAATACGAAAACTTCTTCATTTAAAAAAAAAACATTGAACAAATTCTAAAGACTGTTGACATCTGGTGGAAGCCATAGGATCTGCAATCTGGGTCCTGATAATCAGGCTTTCACATAGAAATACATTGGCATGTCCAATCCATCCAATGCTTTTCTGGATGTCCTCAGGGCTTCGCCTGCCAAATCAGTTATATTACACTCACAGACATTATTTTAACAGTTTTAGAAACTTTAGAGTGTTTTCTATCCAATACTACCATGCATATGCATATCCTAGCTTCTGGGCCTGAGTAACAGGCAGTTTACTTTGGGCACCTCAGTCATCCAAACTTCCGAATACTGCCCCCTAGCCTTAAGAAGTTTTAACAAGCATGGCGTTTTCTTTTGAATTGCGCACAGGTTCAGTTGTGCTAGCAAGCAATGATATTGCTGTTTTAACTAGGTGCACTCACACAAAGTGCTGCTTATGTGGATGTATATTTTTTCTTTTTGGGAACACACTGAAAAGTAACTTGACACCCTATTGATGGGTTCTGACTTACAAATGCGAAAATATGAAATATACTTATTCATGTCACAAAAGGAGAGAGGGGAATGTAATAACATTTACATTCTGTCAGGATATGTTATTGTTAACCATCAGGGATCCTATGGGAGGAGTAGAGATACAAGTCTGGTCCAAGTCAACATGACAGTCTTGAGTTGGGGAGGAGTGAGGAATTTAGGCAGAGGTCAGGTTAGATGAAGTGAGGAAGAACACATATCACTAATTTTCCGGATAGCAACAGAGGCGAATTGGCTGCTCAGATGTGCAAGGAGGGGCTCAATATAGGAGAAAGGGTTAAATACAAGTGCCTGTGTTAATATGTTCTTTGTCTTATGCAACTGTATGAGCCAGTGGGTGAATACATTTGGTTTGAGCTTGATTAAGAATCCATGAGTTATTGACTCTGTTAATTTAGAACCTATCAGTATTGTTCAGTCAGTGGAAATTCATATTATAATGACAAGAAGACATTCGCAAGGAGAGAGGGGGAATGTACTGAATTAATACATAAGGTAAGGTCTGTAATATTAGCTAATGTTAAATTCCTTTGCTCTGGATGGTCGAAAAGCAAAGTGTCTGTCTGGTGTGCTAGCTAGCTAACTTTTTCTTAACAAGGCAATTTTATCAGCTACAGTTTGTGTTGTGAGCTGCATGGCTAATCTTGGTCAAGGCTAGCTAGCTAGCAGATGTTATCTTTTGAGCTGAAATCTGATTGCACACGTAACGTTAGCAAGCAAGCCAAATTGACTGTATGGAGTAGCTAACGTTAGATGAGCAATGTCCATTGCATGATGTATTATAAAATATCAGATCTCAATAATGATTGCAGAAGTGTTTAACATAATCAGCTGGCTTAGGCTACCAGATCCTTATATATATTCAAAAGTTTGGGGTCACATAGAAATGTCCTTGTTTTTGAAAGAAAAACCCATTTTATGTACATTAAAATAACATCAAATTGATCAGAAATACAGTGTAGAAATTGTGAATGTTGTAAATGACTATTGTAACTGGAAACGGCTGATCTTTAAATTAATATCTACATAGGCGTATAGAGGCCCATTATCAGCAACTATCACTCCTGTATTCCAATGGCACGTTGTGTTAGCTAATCCAATTTTAAAAGGCTAATTGATTTTAGAAAACCCTTTGCAATTATGTCAGCACAGCTGAAAACTGTTG
This sequence comes from Oncorhynchus nerka, assembly GCF_034236695.1. Taxonomy (NCBI): domain Eukaryota; kingdom Metazoa; phylum Chordata; class Actinopteri; order Salmoniformes; family Salmonidae; genus Oncorhynchus; species Oncorhynchus nerka. The sequence continues at coordinate 72,131,963 of NC_088419.1, forward strand.
TTCTGCTGATTAAAGAAGCAATACAACTGGCCTTCTTTAGACTAGTTGAGTATCTGGAGAATCAGCATTTGTGGGTTCGATTACAGGTTCAAATGGCCAGAAACAAAACACTTTCTTTTGAAACTCATCAGTCTGTTCTTGTTCTGAGAAATGAAGGCTATTCCATGCGAGAAATTGCCAAGAACTGAAGTTCTCGTACAACGATGTGTACTACCCCCTTCACAGAACAGAGCAAACTTGCTCTAACCAGAATACGAAGAGGAGTGGGAGGCCCCGGTGCACATCTGAGCAAGAGGACAAGTACATTAGAGTGTCTAGTTTGAGAAACAGATGCCTTATAAGTCCACTCTGCCAGAGCTGTGACTAGATATTCTGTAAAAAAAATAATTAGAAGAATTTATCTGCACTGTATCTTTGTTAGCTAGCTAGCCATACAGTTTCAAATCAAATTTATTTGTCACATACACATGGATAGCAGATGTTAATGCGAGTGTAGCGAAATGCTTCAGAGGAATGATTACATTTTTTAATTAACTGCCAATATGCCAACATTCAATTCAAACAATGCAGTCCATCTAAAGCCAAACACTGGCTGAAATCAGTTGATGATAGGACTTAAACAAGTTGTAAATGCAACAAGTTCTGATATTGTATCATATAATAGCACTCGCAGCATTCCAATAAATACATGTAAAAACTGTATTTATAATTATATGACAATATTTTATGTTTAAAATACTTATATTCCACAATTTCTGATAAATCACATGCCTTACTTTAATTTTCCTGTATATGTAAACTCACGACTTGGCTTCTACTGACATTAATTGTAATTAGACTGGTTTGGATTTTTCCCTGAACAATATGGCTGACATTTTCACTTCAATCTGGAACATTAATGGTTTATGACATAGTTCCTCTAGTAATTGAATAGAATCTCTATGGCAGAAACAGACTTGCACTCAGGCTAGTAAAGAGTCAGCTGGAAATTTGAAACAACATTGGCCATGTTCATAAGGTTACAGTGCTGTCTTGTGGCTAAATACAGATATTGCACTTCTTTGACATAAATAATTGTAATGCAGGTGGTTGTGTATCCTTTACATCGGTTTGTTCTCCATTTAGGCTAGGTGTGGTGACAGAACTGTATGATCTTTCCCTTTGTTTGAGTGTCATGCCAGAGGTGAGACTTGTGGCAGGTCAGTTCTTCTCTCTGATTGGCCCTCAGCTGGGATGAGCTCCATCAATCGGCTCTGGAGAAGAGTATACACTCCTCTGTTAAGGAACATCACGACCATGGCAGCAAAGTAACTGGCATAGACCAAGAACTGCCAGAGGAAGGAGATGAGAGGAACACTCTTATTAGGCTACATTACAAAATTATTATAACACAGTAACTACCAGTGTAACTAACAACATGTTGTTATTACTATGTTATAAGCTAAAAAGTACAAGTAGTTACACAATACCTACCACTTTTTCTGAAGTTTCGGTATGTTCTTGCAAACTGTAACTCAGTAATTACTTGTAAGATTATTTCATTTCAGTAAGGTGAGTACTTGTGTGTGTGGTAGTCAGTGTAATTCTCTTTGCTGAGGCCTCCTGGGTGGCGCAGTGATTGAGGGCGCTTTACTGCAGCGCCTGCTGTGCCACCAGAGACTCTGGGTTCGCGCCCAGGCTCTGTCGTAACCGGCTTGGCCGGTAGGGAAATCCTTGTCTCATAGCGCACCAGCGACTCCCGTGGCGGGCCGGGCGCAGTGCGTGCTAACCAAGGTTGCCAGGTGCACGGTGTTTCCTCCGACACATTGGTGCTGCTGGCTTCCGGGTTGGATGTGCGCTGTGTTAAGAAGCAGTGCGGCTTGGTTGGGTTGTGTATCGGAGGATGCATGACTTTCAACCTTCGTCTCTCCCGAGCCCGTACAGGAGCTGTAGCAATGAGACAAGATAGTCTCTAAACAATTGGATACCATGAAATTGGGGAGAAAAAAAGGGGTAAAAAAATATATATTTTTTCTCTCTCTGCTGTACCTGTGAGGTGATGGTGAGTTGCAGGCTCTTGGTGTTGACGACAATGGCTGTGAGAAGACTCTGCAGGGCCATGCCCACAAAGCTGTTTACACCAAACACCAGGGCATAGCGCTCCCTGCTCAAGCCTTGGGCTATCTGGAACCTGACAGAGACACACAAAGGGAATCATTAGACATAGAGTCACCTCAATCAGGATTCTACTTTGTACAGTAAAAGAATGATTGATTGATTGACTGCTCAGTCCCTAAACTTGACATTTCCCATGGTTAAAATATCTCTTACGTGCAGATGGTGATGAGCTCCATGTAGATGGTGTTGAAGAGTCCGTAGCAGCCGTAGCAGATCCAGATGCTGTTGGTCAGGTCCATCAGGTAAAGAACTCCAGCAGTCAGAGCAGTAAACACACCCAGGACCAGCTCTCCCCACACTGACCAGTCCAGAGACACATGGCCCACAGCTATGGAGGCTGCCGCCCCTGGAACACAGGTAGATACAATCTCACTAATCTGGTAGAACTGAGGTGAATGCGGTAAAAAAAAGTCCTTAACCAAATACACCACTGATCATGTTTCTTTTGGGCTATAGAGTAGTCCATACATAAACTGTAAGTCAGAATTGTAACAATGAAAGAGACAAGACCAAGTAAGGAAAGGACCCTGTATAATCTCCATATCACTGTGATGCTAACGCAATATAGGCTACTATAGCTAGCTTGGGCTTGTTTTAATCCACTTAACGCCTATATTCATTGGCCCATCCCGCCTTGGCAGATCAATAATAGCTGGTTAATAAGCACTGCTGACCGCTCTCTGTATTAGAGATGTATTTAATCAATTTCTGGGCCTGAGGAGAGTATAGTTTCACCTGATGGAATTCATCTCATTCTGAAGAAGGAGAGGAGGGGAGGAAGAGAGGAAACGGAGAGGAGGATAAAGAGGGGGAGGAGAAGGAGAAGGAGAGGCCTTCCATCTGAAGAGGGTTATGAGATAGACCTGCTAATAGCTTAGCGTTGTCTTTAATCCCTCCATGAGAGTCAGACAATTACATACATTGAAATGAAATAAGCGGGGACACATTCCAGGTCATTTGTATTACAGAGTGAGCCTTTGATCCTGATAGGAGGTTATAGAGACAAGATGGATGGAGAGAACAGAACCCTTTGACCTTTCTATGAACTGTGTGTTGTTTGGAGTGGATGAGTTTATTCTGATAACACTGATTTTTTATGGAATATAACTCCAATGTTTGTAGAACTCATATGTGAAGAGGCTAAGGGTTTTTGATAGCCGTAATATATTACAAGTTCATGCAAAACAGTCTTGGTTCATGCTTTTCACCAATCTGTTTCCAATAACATTCCTATTGCCAAGTTCATTGTCATATAGCTGTAATTGAGGGAGAAGTTTGGAACTCTCTTTCAGTATCAACTAATTTACTGCATGGTGATGTCACCATGGAAGGCCAAAACTCCATCCCACCAAAATTTCAGGCAGTCTTTTCAAACAGCTTTTAGACTAAAAGGGCATTATCACCATTTTCACAATTTAACAGTATTATTCCAACCCCATAGTGTGGAAATATAAAAAAAACACAGGAAAATCTAATTTTTGACTCAAACATCGGCAAATGTGAATTTACTTCGTCAAACACATAGAAACTGTGATAAAAATGTCAACCGGAAGAATGTATAAAGTGGAGACATGAAGCAGGATGTAATTTAAACACAGTAATTGCCTGTGGTTTCCAGGGATATAAGGGAACGTTTCAGAGCTAAAAAGCCAAAGGAAAGCCGGTCTGTGACGAGTTCCAGCTGGTCTGAGCCATCTGGAGACAATAGACAGAACAGGTTTTTAGCCAGTGTAATTAATGCTGTGCATTGGGTAAAATCTGCCTAAAAGGCCAGCATCCCGGAGTCGACTCTTCACTGTTGACGTTGAGACTGGTGTTTTGCGGGTACTATTTACTGAAGCTGCCAGTTGAGGACTTATGAGGCGTTTGTTTCTCAAACTAGACACTCTAATGTGCTCGTCCTCTTGATCAGTTGTGCACCGAGGCCTCCCACTCCACTTTCTATTCTGGTTAGAACCAGTTTGCGCTGTTCAGTGAAGGGAGTAGTACACAGCGTTGTACGAGATCTTCAGTTTCTTGTCAATTTCTCATATGGGATTGCCTTCATTTGTCAGAACAAGAATAGACTAATGAGTTTCAGAGGAACGTTCTTTGTTTCTGGCCATTTTGAGCCTGTAATCGAACCCTCAAATGCTGATGCTCCAGATACCCAACTAGTCTGAAGTCGGAGAGTTTTATTGCTGTGCTGACATAATTGCAAAATGGTTTTCTAATGATCAATTAGTCTTTTAAAATGATAAACTTGGATTAGCTAACACAACCTGCCATTGGAACACAGGAGTGATGGTTGCTGATAATGGAATATGTAGATATTCCATAAAAAATCTGCCGTTTCAAGCTACAATAGTCGTTTACAACATTAACACAGTCTATACTGTATTTCTGATTTGTTTTATGTTATTTTAATAGACAAAACATTTGCTTTTCTTTCAAAAACAAGGACATTTCTAAGTGACCCCAACATTTTGAACGGTAGAGTATGTGTAGTTCTGGATCTCCTTAAAAGCTTGTATAAAGTGTAATAGTTGATGATACACAGTCCTCTTGAAGTTCAATGTTAAATAACATTTGTTAGGAGAGTGAAAGTGGAGATAATATGTGGTGCGTTACCAAGAGTCATGTGACGAGTGTGTTATAGTGAATCGTTATGTTACCTGAGAGTGTGGCGACAGCCTCCATCCCTCCATTGTATTCTGTGAAGTTGTATTGGGGCTGTTTGGATGCCCAGAGGAGCTGCACATAGCCTGTGATCTGGTGGTAGCCGCAATTCCCCATGGCTGACCACACACAGAAGAACAGCACGGCCACAGAGGAGTAACACTCTTTACAATCCACTGCTAACCTCTTCAGAGCTCTCATTTCCCCCCTCCCGGTCCTCCTCCCCTTCCTCAGCCACCACACAACCCAGGATACACATGAACTGGACACAACCTCCTCGAATGGGCCGTTATCATTCTGAGTCCCCCCCAGGACCAGGCTTCTCTGGGGCATGGGCAGGAGGAGGGCAGCCAACAGAGCCACACAGAGGGATCCCAGGGTAATGACATTGAGCCAGTAGATGGAAACCCCTCCCAGGGACACCAAGAGTTGACCCAAAATGGCTCCCGCTGTGTAGCCCAGTAGCACAGCCCCTCTGGCATAGCTAGTCACTCTCTGGTAATACTGGGGGTGGACAACACTGTAGATATAGGAATAGTAAGCCACGTCTGCTGCGGTGCCCATACTGTAAATGAAGAGGGCGCACTGAGTCAACACCACACCAGAGCTGAAGATGAACAGCAGAAATGCCCAAATGTAGTTGAGTGCCTGGAGGACGATGACAGGCTTGTACCTCAGGATATCTGTCACCAAGAAGACTGGGATGAGTAGGAAGAGGTTGGAATACGCACATACTGGGAACACTTGCCTTGTAACCTGTGGAAAGATCAGGAAAATGGCAGGATATGTCATACAACAATAAATTAACATAAAAGCATTTGCCATTATTATAAAATATAATTTGTGATATGAATTCTCTAGCTAAATCAATAAATTAATAAACGGTTGATGTGCCATACCTGTTTGGTGGTGAGGTTCTTGTATGGCCCGGTGATGTAGTCCGTGAGGAAAGGCTCAGAGGGCCTCATCATTGAGCAGAAGCCATAGATACAGAGCAGCACTGTGGGGCCCACCCAGCTTCTGCCGTGAGGCCCACACTCCCTGCTCCAGTCCCAGCAGAACCACATCGTCTCTTTGTTGTTCCACAGGGACGTCTCTCCACGGCTGGGTTGAGCTCAGTCTAATTCAGCCTGTTTAATCTGCAGTGATATGGGGGTGGAGATAAACCCAAGGTGAGATTGACTGTAAAGTCACCTGGCTGTTCCCATTGTTGTTGTTCCCCCTGAGGTTTGAAGAGGGAGAGCTACCCAGACAGGGAACATTAAGATGAAAAATACAGGGGTGAAGTCCAAGAGTTGGTGTTGTCATAAATATATCACCCTCCACCTCCTTCATACTTCATAGCTCAGAATTGAATATGGAAATATAGCTGCAAGCAGCATTGGCAGGATTCAAGCCCTATTGCCCCCAGCAGGAGAAAATGGATTCAGTGCCCTTTGATGAGATACTTTTCTACTCCTTAACATGTCAAACAGGGGTACTAAGGGAGGTACAGTAATAAAGAAACCAGCTAATCAAACGTTATGCTTAGAATGACGACTCTCCTTTGTGTGTGCATGTCTGTCTTTCAGTCTGTCTGTCCAGCCTGGTCTCATAGACTAGACGTAACAAAGTAAACGTACATCCGGGACAATCAAATTAGTATGATACAGCAGCGGCCCGCCCATCATACTAAATGGAGGGAGACAGAATTACTTTTACTACAGTGGTTGCTCAACTAAAAGTTTTGTAATTATGCTGCGGGATTTAGAGGTAATTTTTGGTTTTGTACTGTACCCTGCGTCACTACTTCATTGCCCCAGACCAGCGAAAGGGGAAGTTAGAGCACTGATTATGCTTTTGAGTCCCAAGGCACTACTGTGTCTCTAACTGACAATGAATGGTTGACTTTAACCAAATAGAAACTGATAATTGTGCCTGACTTCAACATTTTATTTCAATGAACTGAATAATGATGATGAAGAAGGTGATTGAATTTAGAACAATAGTGTAAGAATTGCTATTTCTCTATCCTGCACGCACACACCTGGAAAAATACGCTTATTCTTTTGTTTCTACACATCAGTATCACTTACTAAAACTGTTGTTACACTAAGGTTTTTATTCTATGAGAAACTTAGACTACAATTAGGGTGTGGAAGTGTTCAGATTATTTTCCTCTTACTGTAGTACTGTAGCCTACTCCCAACATTGTCCAGTGTCTGTGTGGCGCAGCGGTCTAAGACACTGCATCACAGCGCCAACTGCTTTGCTACAGATGCCAGTTCAATATCCATGACTGGGAGGCCTATGAAGTGATGGTAGGCTTTTGGTTTCTCTCCCTCTACAAACAGAAATAAATCATTCTAACTAACAAACTGGCATTATTTACAAATTAGTAACAATGTCTCACCCCATGTTCAGTAATGGCCTTTTCCTCGCTCACTTTAGATGATCTGAAAACGAAATAATCTCCAAAATATAGTTATTTTTTAAACAAGCCATAGAAAGTTGATTGCAATTTTCATGGATCCGTCCGGAACTTTCATTACACACACCTGTCCGCTGTTCCCACTGATTAGTACTTGTATAAGTGCACTCTTTGGTTTCCATTGGGCTGTCCGTTATTGTTACATTGTCTGTTGGTGCGTGTGAGTACCTGTGCTCTGTGTTTTGGGCTTCGTGCCCTTGTGGATTGCGCAGAGGATTACGGGTCTCATCCCGTGTGTTAATCATTGTGTGCGTGTGTTAGTTATTCGAGGTACTCCTCGCTCTTTTGTTTGGGTTTCAACCCTGTGTTTTTGTTATGTGTTTGTTTGGTCTTCGTCCCCGTGCCTTTACACAGCACGCCGTAATATGGGCTCAATAAAAAAAACTATTACGCATTCCTGCGCCTGTCTCCTGAATCTCTTCATACCAACGTGACAGCAATATCAGTTTAGCCCATCAGAAAAGACATAACAAATAATGCAACAAATATTGTGGTTAAACTCAAACATACTAATTGATTAAAACCTCACTAGGGTAGGGGGCACTATTTTCACCTGCAGATGAAAAGCGTGCCCAAAGTAAACTGCCTGTTAATCAGGCCCAGAAGCTGGGATATGCATATAACTGGTAGATTTGGATAGAACACACTCTAAAGTTTCCAAAACTGTTAAAACAATGTATGTGAGTATAACAGAACTGATATAGCAGGTGAAAACCTGTGAAAAATCCATCCAGGAAGTGGGATTTTTTTATATTTGTAGTTTTCCATTGACTGCCTATACAGATTCCATTGATTTAGGACTCAAATTGCAGTTCCTATGGTTTCCACTAGATGTCAACAGACTTTAGAAATTGTTTCAGGCTTGTTTTCTATCAAATGAGGGAGTAAGACCACTCTGAATGAGTGTACACTGCAGTGTCCCAGAGGTTTTTCATGCGCACGACCGAGAGCGCGCCTTTCTTGTTCTCCTTTTCTATTGACACTGCTTTTGTCCGGTTGAAATATTATTGATTATTATGACTAAAAACAACCTGAGGATTGATTATAAACATCGTTTGACACGTTTCTACGAACTTTACTGATACTTTTCGGATTTTACGTCTGCCTGTTGTGACTGACTTTGAGCCTGTGGATTACTGAACAAAACGCGCAAACAAAAGGTTTTTGGATAGAAAGATGGATTTAATCGAACATAACAAACATTTATTGAGTAAATGGGAGTCTTGTGAGTGCAACCACATGAAGATCATCAATGGTAAGTGATACATTTTATTGCTATTTCTGACTTGTGTAACTCCTCTACTTGGCTGGTTACTGTTTGTAATGATTTGTCTGCTGGGCGCTGTTCTCAGATAATCGCATGGTATGCTTTTGCCGTAAAGCCTTTTTGAACTCTGACACTGATGTATAACGCTTGTATGTTTTCTGAATTTTTGTAATGAGTATTTCTGTTTTTGAATTTGGCGCTCTGCAATTTCACTGGATGTTGGCCAGGTGGGACGCTACCATCCCACACCCCCTAGAGAGGTTAACTTCTTGGATATAGGGGGCGCTCTTTTCATTTATGGATAAAAAAATGTTCCCATTTTAAACAAGATATTATGTCACGAAAAGATGCTCGACTATGCATATAATTGACAGCTTTGGAAAGAAAACACTCTGACGTTTCCAAAACTGCAAAGATATTGTCTGTGAGTGCCACAGAACTAATGCTACAGGCAAAACCAAGATGAAACTTCAAACAGGAAGTGAGCCAGATTTTTGAGGCGCTGTGTTCCAATGTCTCCTTATATGGCTGTGAATGCGCCAGGAACGAGCCTACACTTTCTGTCGTTTCCCCAAGGTGTCTGCAGCATTGTGCCGTATTTGTAGGCATATCATTGGAAGATTGACCATAAGAGACTACATTTACCAGGTGTCCGCCTGGTGTCCTCCGTCGAAATTGGTGCATAATCTCCAGCTGCATGTATTTTCCCATGTGATTCAGAGGAGAAACCAAACTGCCACGAATGACTTATCATCGAATAGATATGTGAAAAACACCTTGAGGATTGATTCTAAACAACGTTTGCCATGTTTCTGTCGATATTATGGAGTTAATTTGGAAAAAAGTTTGGCGTTTTGATGACTGAATTTTCGGGTTTTTTTCTCAGCCAAACGTGATGAACAAAACGGAGCGATTTCTCCTACACAAATTATATTTTTGGAAAAACTGAACATTTGCTATCTAACTGAGAGTCTCCTCATTGAAAACATCCGAAGTTCTTCAAAGGTAAATGATTTTATTTGAATGCTTTTCTTGTTTTTATGAAAATGTTGCCTGCTGAATGCTAGGCTTAATGCTATGCTAGCTATCAATACTCTTACACAAATGCTTGTTTTGCTATGGTTGAAAAGCATATTTTGAAAATCTGAGATGACAGTGTTGTTAACAAAAGGCTAAGCTTGAGAGCCAATATATTTATTTAATTTCATTTGCGATTTTCATGAATAGTTAACGTTGCGTTATGGTAATGAGCTTGAGGCTATAATTACGATCCCGGATACGGGATTGCTCGTCGCAACAGGTTAAAAAAACTTCATCAATTGGAACCTTTAACATTTGGAATGGGGAAAAAGCGTAGCAGGCTGTGAATTCTGTAAACCATGTTTCTATAATGGGCTATTAACAGGACAATATAAATTGGTCATATTAATCATGGCTTCTGAGTGGTGCAGTGGTCTAAGGCACTGCATCTCAGTGCAAGAGGCATCACTGACATATTTTTATTAGGATTTTTTTTGTATTATGCTAGTTAGATTTCCGTGGTGCATCGACTCTTGGGTTTTTGAAAGGGTTAGGTTAGGATTAGTGGAAGGGTTAGCTTACATGCTAAGTAGTTGCAAAGCAGTTAAAACGACTAAGTATTTGCTAATTAGCTAAAATGCTGAACTTGCCCGTAATGAAATTCAACATGCAGCCTTTGGGTTGCTAGACGTTTGTGTTATACGGTCACCCATCCACCCCGACCAACAACCCTCCTTTAGTTTTGTCTCTCTGTCAGTTTGTGTGTGTGTGTGTGTGTGTGTGTGTGTGTGCGTCCTCTTTATTTAATTCACAGCCAGTTTTATGAAAGAGCACAATAGCCAAAAAAAGGAGGTGAGAATCAGACCCCCACAGTGGGAGCAGGACCCAGACCATAGGAGGCAGATAGAGGTAAACAGTATGGTCTGGTTGATCTGATTCACATACTTTATGATACATGACAGAGATAGCATAGAACTGTTCAGCCCTTCCTACCTGCCCCCCTGCTATCTCTATTCCTCTTTACATAGGGCTCTGCTGCCAGAGCATATGAAGCTGACTGAAACAAGCGACGAGTGAAATAGTTGTGTTTGTGAAGTCCAGATAAGTATGTGTGGGTTTGCGTGTGTGTGTGTGTGTGTAAAGGAATGTTTGAACAGTAGATGCCTGGCTTCACTGCATAACAGCACTTTGACTGAGGCTCACTGATAAGTCGTGTAAACTAAAAGCTCTGGTGAAGGCCTGAGGCCGATACGTACAGCTTATCAAAGAGCAGTGATACTAGCAAGAGCAGTGTGTGGGTTTCTTCTTTTTTCTCATGTTATTCAACTGTTACCATGCACCTGCAAAAAAAGATAGCTCAGATTTAATTTTGAAAGACATGTAAACTAAAATATGTTTTTCTTTACTTTTACAACCCTTGCTTTTGAATTTATAATGCTACAGTTGGACTACTCCTAAAAGCTACAGTTTGTGTCTGTTATCATTATAAATATCAGCAGTGGTTGGAAGATAATCATAATAGTATGATATCTTGTATAACCTTAAAATGGTAAACAAGCTATCATTAATTAAGAGCTTGTGCTCTATTCAATCCGTATCGCAGAAGTTCAGTGTTACAGCGTGATTGAAATTCAAAGGCAATGATAATTTCTATCGCACAATCTGTAAAACTTTAGAAAGATTGAATAGAGCCCCATGTTTACTAGCTGCCAATTCCATTCTTATTCTGATCCCTCTCCTAATTCTGGTCAACCAGGGCCAGCTAAACATCATCAGTTGTGAAGCATCAGCTCAGGCCATCAGTAACACAGCCCATACAGGTGTTATCGGGTGCTTAGCATTGGGAAGATTGAGACTTCAGTGTAGAAAAAACATAACCATCCATCTTGACGAGAGCTTTATTGATCCCCTGACAGAGAACGCTGGATCTCAGAGGCTTAGCGAGACTGGCCAGCAGTCTCTCTCTCTCTCTCCTTCTCTCTCCCTCTCGCTCTTTGTCAGTCTCTCTCTCTCTCTCTCTCTCTCTTTCTTTAATGTCGTGAGAGAAGAAATCCACAAGGTGGCGGTAGCAGCTAATAGTAGCACATCAGAAGGTGTAGAACCATCTCCACGGCTATGCATCGGTCTGTGATGTGAGATGGACTTGACAGATTTGTTATGGCTTTGAGAATCTAAGCCCCCAGCTTGTAAAAGCTGATAAAAAAGAAGAGAATAAAAAGATAGCAGAGAGCGACAGACAGCATCCGGTCCACAACAAGCTGTCCACACTCTGAAGCCATCTGCCTCAGCTAATTAATTGTACAATGACCATTGCAATTAAGCCTTCTTTTCTTAGATGTAACTGTTTTACCACACACTTTTATTTACTCTGGCCCATGTTTTTGATTCATATATTTATCAGTTTATCCCATTTGTTTGATATTATTACATTTTCGTCGATTCAGTTTCTCATTAGCTTGAGATTGACTGAGTGATATTTCTTTTCAGGGTGGAAAAACTAAAATGAATCAACCTCTTTAGATGATCAGAGGCATGTTGTATCGACTGGTCTGCATAGCTTTATGTGACAATAACAACCATGATAGCTCTTTTGACATTTTGTTTGATGTTTTTGTTCCTTACTTCAGTGCAGTTTGTGGCAAAGATGCCATGCGATTGTTTGAGGACGGCGCCTCATATCAAATTATTTTTCCACCGGCACAGGTTTCATAAATTCACAAATAGAACAGTTTAGCCATAATGACCATCGTTATGTTTGGAGGAAAAAGGGGGAGACTTGCAAGCCAAAGAAAACCATCCCAAACATGAAGCACGGGGGTGGCAGCATCATGTTGTGGGGGTGATTTGCTGCAGGAAGGACTGGTGCACTTCACAAAATAGATGGCATCATGAGGCAGGACAATTATGTGGATATATTGAAGCAACATTTCGAGACCTCAGTCAGGAAGTTAAAGCTTGGTTGCAAATGGTCTTCCAAATGGACAATGACCCCAAGCATAATTCCAAAGTTGTGGCAAAATGGCTTAAGGACAACAAAGTCAAGGTATTGGAGTGGCCATCACAAAGCCCTGACCTCAATCCTATGGAAAATTTGTGGGCAGAACAGGAAAAAGCGTGTGCGAGCACAGTGGCCTACAAACCTGACTCAGTTACACCAGCTCTGTCAGGAGGAATGGGACCAAATTCACCCAACATATTGTGGGAAGCTTGTGGAAGGTTACCCGAAATGTTTGACCCAAGTGAAACAGTTTAAAGGGAATTCTACCAAATACTAATTGAGTGTATGTAAACTTCTGACCCAATGGGAAAGTGATGAAAGAAATAAAATATTTTTTACTAGGATTAAATGTCAGGAATTGTGAAAAACTGAGTTTAAATGTATTTGGCTAAGGTGTATGTAAACTTCCGACTTCAACTGTACACACACTGCCGTGCGTGAAGTGTGAAGCGGGAAGGGGTTGTTTATGATTACAGTGTTGTTGTTTTTTGCTTCGGTACTGTTTTCACAAGTATGTGGTGAATTATTTCAACTCTTATTACAAAACACCAAACTGGTAACACTTGTAACACCAGTCTTACATTCAAAACCTTTAATTGTTCATTCATTTTGTTTATAGGCATCTTTCACCACACAACCATTGATGCAAAATGTACGTAAGGAGTAAAAATTTGCTTAACAAGTGACATAATAGTTTGTATCCACTAACTCTGTGGGCAATAGTAGTGTTTAACATGATTTTTATATGACTACCTCATCTCTGTACCCCACACATACAACTTTCTTTAAGGTCCCTCTGTCGAGCAGTGAATTTTAAACATATTCCACCACAATGACCAGGAGGATTACCAATGCCTTGCAAAAAAGGACACCTATTGGCAGATGGGTAAAAATTAAAAATAAGAAATGAAATATCCTTTAGCGCATGGTGAAGTTATTAATTACACTTTGGATGTTGTATCAATAAACCTAGGCGGATCGACCTCACTCACTGCGGTGGCGATCTGTCTGCTACTTCTGGCTACTGACGGCACGCTGGAGCCTCACATGAGCATCACTCCAAACCTCCTCTGCGCTCCGGAACCATTCCTCAGTCTGGAACCCAGAACACACTGGAAGGGCGTAAACCCGGTGGAGGAGTGACCTAATGAATTCTGGACGTTTTCCGCCCTGGGATGGAATCTGGCCCACTCCCCCTGCCACTCCTGGCAGTAACTCCTCAGGAACCTCCCCAGCTCCTGGTTCATCCTCTGAGGCTGGTACCCTCTGTGGCCGGCCCCCAATTCTCAGCGACATGGAGAGAGGTAGGGAGACCAGAGAGAGGAATACACCGGCACGATTTAATGTAGAAAATCTGTCCACAACCACCTGAATGGTGGTGAAACTGTCAGAGGGGAGATGAGACCAGGCACAGAGGCACAGGAAGGGGAAGGAGTTTTCCTGCTGGAGCGTGGCAGGGAGATTTAGTTTGGGCACACACAGAACAAGAGTTGACGTAGTGAGTAACGTCTTGCGGCATGGTTGGCCACCAATCATTTTCTGAGAGTGATTGCATAGTACAGGTGATCCCAGGATGTCCAGCAATGACAGCTGTGGGTGCCCAGGTTAACAGTTGCTCCCTTATCTCAGTGGGAATGTAGATGCACTCAGGAGGACAGGTAGTGGGAGCGGGTTCCCTCTCCAGAGCTTGGCGAATGTCCACATCTTCTTCCCAGACCACAGGGGCAACACCATGAGAGGGAACAGGGAAACGGGTCCTCTGGCATTCGGGTGACCAGTCTGTGATTCTCATCCTCGACTATGAGATGGTGGGGTTATGGCCTTGGAGCTATGGGAGGCAGAGGATGATCATGTGAGCCGGAGCAGTAGTGATGAAGAAGGGGCTGCTTTCCTGATGAATGGACTCCACGGCGAGGGTGAGTGTCAAACATTTAGCAAACATTTCTATGTATAATTATTTTTATGTTCCTACTTTACAGATAAACATTTTCATTATGTAGTTCTCAAAATATGTACACTCCAGTTTACATGTAAAATCTATAGGTTTCCCAAATATTAAGTGACGGAAACCTGCTCCAGAGTGCTCAGGTCCTCAGACTGGGGGCGAAGGTTCACCCTACAACAGGACGACCACCCTAAGCACACAGCCAAGACAACGCAAGAGTGGCTTTGAGACACATCTCGGAATGTACTTGAGTGGCCCAGACAGAGCCCGGACTTGAACCCGATCGAACATCTCTGGAGAGACCTGAAAATAGCTATGCAGCAACGCTCCCCATCCAACCAGACAGAGCTTCAGAGGATCTGCAGAGAAGAATGGGAGAAACTCCCCAAATACAGGTGTGCTAAGCTTGTAGCGTCATACCCAAGAAGACTTGATGCTGTAATTGCTGCCAAATGTGCTTCAACAAAGTACTGAGTAAAGGGTCTGAATACTGATATTTCAGTTTTCTATTTTTTTAATACTAGCAAACATTTATAAAAACCTGTTTTTGCTTTGTCTTTATGGGGTATTTTGGATAGATTGATGAAGGGAAAAAACAATTGAATTAATTTTAGAATATGGCTGTAACGTAACAAAATGTGGAAAAAGCTAAGGGGTCTGAATACTTTTCTAAGGCACTGTATTTCTAGATGAAATGCTGATTAAGATTGGTGGAAAAGTGACATGATTTTGTGTGTCCTACTTTGTCAATTGAAAATGTGCTTAGAGTTTTGAAACAACTGCCTATTTGATGATACATTTTGAGTTTTTTTACTAAGAGTGTACAACATACTTGTAAAAATTGTACCAGAGCTATTACAAAAATGGTAATGACCCACTAACTGCTCTGAGGAAATCACTGAGATCCAGTCTTTCTCTCAACCAGTCATTCAGCTGAAGCAGGAAGTCAACAAAACACAACTAGAACATTTTGTCTCCTCACCCAGACAGAGAGGTGTTAAAACACTTGTCTTGACAGTCTAAAGACCCAGGGAACATCTTGTGTGGGACAGAGCGATCTTACATCAGATAGCACAGACAGACAGACAGAGTAATGACAGTGGTTGAGTTAATCCATTCCTGTGCAATTGTATTTCTATCACCTGCTAGAAAAAGGGCAGAGGTGACCAAGAGCGGGAAGGAATAATAGCACTGAAATCCAAATGTCATCAAACATTGACATTTTCAAGCCATTATATAGTTACCCTGTACCACAACAATGCACTAATATTTGACACTCAAAATAATGCTAGCCTGAGGCAGGTATGCTAATGCTGCACACACAGCAGACTGGACCGTTGTTAACATTGTTCGCAGTCTCTTGGCATTTAGATTCTTATTCATAGCTAAATGAATCGGAAAACAGATTTGATATGGCGATGTTCATACCAACTAGGACATATCTATTAGATCTATCAGAAGTCATGCGTAAAAATCATTAGAGCTTGTTAGGGTGGCACGGAATGCCTCTGCTCCAATCAGATGGCATAGAACGTCTCTGTTCCAATCCATCAAGGTCACTGACGTGCTGTTATGATGTCATAGCTGAAGGGCTCTTTGGAGTAATGGGTGTTGTCGGGCGGTTGCCACGGCACCCTGTGCGATGGCTAATGTCCTGCTGCAGCCCGTCTTCCATAAGAGATGAGTTATCAGAATGAGCAATGAGGAGTGATAGAGGGGTGGAGTGGAAAGGTGTCAGCAGCACACACTTCACATGCTGTAGGTAGGAGACTCATTCTGCTCTGATATACTCTGCTCCACTCCGGTTCAATATCCTGGTCTGTGTGAGACCATTGAGCACGGTTGTTAGATTCTCTTTCATTCTCTCTCTTTAAACCAGTGACAGTTGGTTCAGGTTCTTTCAACCACATTCATCTCTCTACTCTGCATGTCTGCCTCTCTCCTCAGCTTTCTTTGGCAAACATTGCAACATTGTATTGACTGGTTCCAGCCTGCTAGTAAACTTGTAACATGATCAACTGGGACGTCACCGTTTCCAGTGCCCATCTTTCAGCCCCTTTTCTTTTGTCAGCAAGACGCCTCAGTTAATGCAGGTACAAGAGTGTAGACCTAATGACAATCGGTGAAGGTCATTACACTATTTGGTGTTTTGTAACAATATCTCTTTCTTTTCATCAAATGGGAGGTGCTGTATGGATGCTGGAATTATTTCGGAGGAGATGAACATGTGCAGGTAGCCTACTTTATGAACTGATTTGTTTGACAGTCAGATAAAAAAAATATATGATATGTTGTGTTCACACGTGCGTGCACAAATATGAAGTCCCGTGACCCCCGGATGTCACAGTATAATTCACACCCTGACGGTGTGGCATCAATTACATTTTTCAATTCACAACTTTTACGTACAGTACAAAGTAGTTTGGATGTGTGGGAGACTTTTATTGTAATTTTGATGGAAATACTGAAAAAAAAGTAATTTCTTGATTTGCACTGTGTGCCATCTGGTGTCATTGTAATTCTGTACCAATAAATGCATGAGCTGGAGATGATGGAGCCTCTCTCTCTCTCTCTCTCTCTCTCTCTCTCTCTCTCTCTCTCTCTCTCTCTCTCTCTCTCTCTCTCTTCCTCTCTCTTTCTCTCTCTCTGTCCCTCTCCCTCTACTCCTCTCCCCCTTTCTCTCTTTCTCTCTGCCTGTAGGATAGAGGATGGAAAGAGGATATTGTTACCTCTCTGCTATTCCTCCAGTCTTCAGTCAGTCTTAACTTCAGCAGCACTAAAACAGAACCTACAGGCAGCTTCTGCAATCAGCTAATCAAATTCTAGTCTATGCACTCTTAATTTGAGTTGTGTTGGATTGAATGGGCTGTAAGGTAAGTGCGTCTCAGTCATAACATTACTTTTCTTGCTGGCCTGCTCTCAAGAGTCCACAGAATGCTAATAAGCCATTGACCTTCTGGTTATAACAGTACTTATATCATATCATAAACATCTTCAAACACACACAGACAAAAATGTAAGTGTTGTTTTTGTTCCTTACTTCAGTGCAGTTTGTGGCAAAGCTAATTCCCCATTAAGCCCTGTTAATACAGGGATGGGCAATCATTTTGGTTTGAGGGCCTCATCTGGATTTTATTGTTCAGCAGAGGGCTCAGATTTGGTTTTGGACTGATTTGTTTGTCAAAAGCAATTTGCGCCCCCAAAAACAGCACTTATCTGAAAATATATCGGTCCATTATCATTTCTACATACTTTCAATCTAGTTTCGATATTGAAGAGAAGCTTGGAGTGTTATTTTTTAACCCAAAATTATATCTATTTTTTTTACTTAAATGTCATGTGGGCCGTAGTTTTCCCACCCCTGTGTTAATACATGTTAATTAGGAAGCATTTAATAAAAGATCGGCAGAGATAATCAATAGTGCGTTAGCAGGCAACAAAAAGAGGCACTCTGGTGTCTGATTTTGGCATTCATTAGTTTAATTAAAGTGAAATGTGCAGTGAATCAGTTAAGTTCAAACTGAGCTACAGGCGAATAAATTCAGAATTAAAAAGTCGTATGCTGGACTGAGAGAGGCTAGTTTCTGATGACCTTGCTAGCCTCGTTAATGGTATTTTACACCTCACTATTAGAATGTGTTTTAGCAATCTGTTATGGGAGCTTAGTCACTTCCAATGGTCCACTAAATGCTTTAATGTTTCCCAGCAAAATCAGCATAAGTGCAACCAGCTGACACACATTAAACATTTATACTTTGAATATAAAAGAGGCAAATATCGAATCCGTTTGGTTTTGAAAGTGCATCATAGTTTGTTTTAAACCTTACTCAAAAAGTAATTATTTTCCCCATCTAATTTTAAACTGGTAAACTAAAAACACTCATGTTGTATCGATCTAATCATGATACACAGATGGACAGATGGGATGCAGCAGAATGGTTATGTGGCAAGGAGGGGATGAAAATAGAGAGAAAGAAAAAGAAAGACCAAGACCAACTGCTGAATTTGGCTGATCCCGGTAGATCAGTGTGAAACATAAAGGTACCTAGCTAAATGTCTAAAAATAACTGCTCTCTTCACCTTTATCCCCTAAACTGCTCTGAGCTTTCCTCCACACCTTTCTTTCTTTCTATCTTTCTCTGTCTTTCTTTCTTTTTTCTTTCTTTCTGTATTACTTTGTTAGTTTCAGCGAGCAAGGACAACTAGCACCATCAGTCATAGTTAACGAGTTTTAATGTTATTCCGCCATTGCCACACATATACCACAGGTGTCGTAAAAGAGTGTCATAAACCATCACTCAGAACCCCATCACACTTTCTTTCTTTCTTTCTTTCTTTCTTTCTTTCTTTCTTTCTTTCTTTCTTTCTTTCTTTCTTTCTTTCTTTCTTTCTTTCTCTCTCTCTCTCTCTCTCTCTCTCTCTCTCTCTCTCTCTCTCTCTCTCTCTCTCTCTCTTTGTGTGTCTGTGTAGCTCTGAGCAGCATCTCCACTGGCTAAGCTCTGTTGTCATGGTGGATGCAGTGTGGCAGCTCTGCCTTGTAATTGCTTTACCAGGCTGGTCACTGAGCGCAGTCCTATTAAGAGTGCACCGGAGTGGAACATAACATTTTCAGTTTCAATTAAGTCTATGACAGCATACAGTACATAATGGATTTGAGATGTTTGGCATCCCTTCGGAGGGAAGAGTTGGAGTCATGTGGGGGTTGTTGGTGGGGATACAGTGGTAGGGATGAGCATGATTTTTTCCCCATAACATTTACAGAAAAGAAATCCTAATTGCTAAATTGCCCCGCATATATTCAGTCAATAAAAAAGCAAGAGCCATTTAAGATTTTTTTTATTGAAACCATAATATCAACTGGTTATATTATATTGTGGAACCCAATCTTCGAAAAATTGTGTAATGGCATAGCCTAGTTTTGTTAATTTAGCAGACAAGACACTCTTGTTTTCCAAGCCCTTATTAAACATGGTGTAATAACAGAACAGTTTTCCAAAGGATAAAGTTGCCAGTGTGAAGTGATGCACATCTCGTGCCTGGAGCAGTTATTCTCAAAGTCATCATTTGAAACGTGGCTTAATTTGGCAAGTTGAAAGACAATTTTTACAGGGTTACAATCCAACATCTCTCTTTTCGATATACAGATGTTCGATTTAGTGTATCATACCTGTTCTTTTGAATTTTCTAACTGGATGAACAATTCCGCATTGAGCACTGCAAGGCTGATGCATTACTGCCAGGACATCTGTTTGGGGAGTAGGCATATGCTTAATGATTCAGATGAAAATATGTTCTTTGTTTTGATCAAACTAATGTTTTTGCATATTTTCAGTATGGAACCTGTCTATGTTTAGCAGGGTTATAGCCTAGGCTAACCAATACTAAATGGCACTAGCAGTTCGCAAAGTAGCTTAAGCGGAAAATTAGGACACAATTATTCCAAAACTGGAGCTCGTTGTTGGAACACATAATTTTCTACTTCAATGTGTGATAGAACTGGCATCATTTGGCAAGGAATGTAGCTTGTGGATCAGTTAGATATGTTTTAATAGGCCTTTATTTCAGGAGGCCTAACAGGAGCTTGTGTGCACACTCAGCACACGTGTGTGGAGGGAATGGTCAGAATTGAATGAATGAGACATCGATGGGGAAGAGAATTTATTGAGAAGAACGGTGTGATGCTTGGCTTGGTATCTTTTTTGCATATGTACAACCAGAACACTAGAGTCAAAGCACATTAATGTTGTCTTCAAAACAAAATGTCACTTGCCCAATCGGGTAGCCACAAAGAATATTCCGACATATAGTTTTACAGTATTTGAAAAAATAATATCTCTGGTTAAAGATTGAGCTTTGACGTCCGTTCCAGTCCTCATGTCCATCCCAATACAGGGGCAAGGTTCCTGTGACGGTGCTTGTTAATGCCGTCATTCTCAAGTCTTGTCAATTATTCTTAGTGTTCATTCATTTACACACACACACACACACACACACACAAACTTAACCTGACCCTACTCTGAGAACAATTGGTTTCAGGTGATGAGCTTAAACTTTGGGTGCAATAGGCAAACGCTGCAATAGTGCCATTCAGAGCTACTGCATACCCTTTTAAATATGACTAGTTCATGACTGAGTTTATTGTGGGACTGCATGCAAAAAAGTACATTTGTGACTCTTATACAGTATTGTTACAGTGTGTGTGTGTTGTAGAATGAAATGGCATTCACAGTACTTCACACAATGAGTCAACATACCATTGCTACGGGACCAAACGAGAAAGTGTGAAACTGAATTTTTTCCAAGTGAAGTAATTGGTTGTGTGGCGTGGATATGAATATGACTGTTGATATGGACAACGTGAACAAAAACCTGAAGGCCAAACTCTGTTGGCACTATCAACAGCTCAGTGATGCTTCATTACCCACTTGGAAACATCATTTTGACAAGAATGGTTTTGTTGACTCGGGGGTGCAACTACTCGGTGAAGACAAAGACTCACCCCAGTAGAGAAGCACCCTATAGACGTATTGGCATCAACTATAGATATTGGCATCAGCTTAGAAAGAGAAAGGTCTCAGGAACAAAGGAATATGTTTTTCTTCTTAATGATCCTATTTTCTGCTATTTACCTTAAAATACAAACACTAAGAATAATAACCAAAAAGGATGAGCCATCGTGAAATTAGGACATTTCTTCCTCTTCTAAGAACGAATGCTCAGTGGATAATGACTGCCCTGCTTGACAATTATCTGTTTGTGAATTATTTCAGCTTAATCGTTGGTAGATAAAGAGGAACAACTTAGACATAATTATTTGAAATTATGTTAATCAGTCCTCCCTAGGTGGAAACCTATACTTTTTGTGTTGGTCATTTTAATTGACCAGAGTAATGCACAAAAATGTAAAATGCTGTTCAGGTGTTATAAAAGCGAGATGGCTACATAACATTTTATGGACTTGTGTTATGGCTGGACTGATTAAATCCCAGGCTTTAACTGCTTCATGCTGTGCCCTGCGAGCCTCCGCTTTCTCCCTGTTGGCAGCCTGTACCACCAAGCTGCCAACCTCCATATCTCTGCCATCCCTTCAGTTCGCCAGTTAATAACTTTCTATCACTCTCTCGTTCTCTCTCTCTCTCTCTCTCTTGCTCTCTCTCTCTCACAAACACTCTTTAGCCAGAACCCTAGTCTGCTTTCCCCTCAAAGCTTCTGTCAGAGGCCGCACTGCAAAGTCAGAGTTCTATTGCTCCAACTCTCTTATTCAGCAGTTCATCCCGTTGTCCTCTTTTTACCTATGTTTATTACTTTTCTTCCGTCTGGTCTGGTCTGGTCTGGTCTGGTCTGGTCTGGTCTGGTCTGGTCTGGTCTTGTCTGTCTGTCTGTCTGTCTGTCTGTCTGTCTGTCTGTCTGTCTGTCTGTCTGTCTGTCTGTCTGTCACTCGCTCACACTCGCTCACACTCGCTCACACTGTCTCTCTCTCACTCTCGCTCACACTGTCTCTCTCTCACTCTCTCACACTGTCTCTCTCTCTCTCTCTCTCTCACACTGTCTCTCTCTCTCTCTCTCTCTCACACTGTCTCTCTCTCACTCTCTCTCACACTGTCTCTCTCTCACTCTCTCTCACACTGTCTCTCTCTCACACTCTCTCACACTCGCTCTCTCTCACTCTCACACTCGCTCTCTCTCACACTCTCTCTCTCTCTCTCTCACACACACACTCTCTCTCTGACCACCTCTGCCCAAATCCTCTCCAACAACATCCAGTTTACCATCTCTCTATTCTCTGGAATTGCTGATCCCCTCATTCTGCTACACTG
Organism: Oncorhynchus nerka; assembly: GCF_034236695.1. NCBI lineage: Eukaryota > Metazoa > Chordata > Actinopteri > Salmoniformes > Salmonidae > Oncorhynchus > Oncorhynchus nerka. The sequence goes on from NC_088419.1 coordinate 72,154,295, forward strand.
GAACATTTCTTTTAGGACTGTGAAATGTCAAAATGATAGTAGAGAGAATTATTTATTTCAGCTTTTAATTATTTCATTACATTACCAGTGGGTCAGAAGTTTACATACACTCAATTAGTATTTGGTGGCATTGCCTTTAAATGTTTTACTTGGGTCAAACGTTTTGGGTAGCCTTCTACAAGCTTCCCACAATAAGTTGGGTGAAATTTGGCCCTTTGCTCCTGACAGAGCTGGTGTAACTGAGTCAGGTTTGTAGGCCTCCTTGCTCACACACACTTTTTCAGATCTGCCCACAGATTTTCTATATGATTGAGGTCAGGGCTTTGTGATGGCCACTCCAATACCTTGACTTTGTTGTGCTTAAGCCATGTTGCCACAACTTTGGAAGTATGCTTGGAGTCATTGACCATTTGGAAGACCCATTTGCGACCAAGCTTTAACTTCCTGACTGATGTCCTGAGATGTTGCTTCAATATATCCACATAATTTTCCTTCCTCGTGATGCCGTCTATTTTGTGAAGTAAACCAGTCCCTCCTGCTGCAAAGCACCCCCACAACATGATGCTGCCACCCCTGTGCTTCACAGTTGGGATGGTGTTCTTCGGCTTGCAAGCCTCCCTCTTTTGCCTCCAAACATAACGATGGTCATTATGGCCATCAGTCTAGAGGACATTTCTCCAAATAGTACGATCTTTGTCCCCATGTGCAGTTGCAAACCATTGTCTGGCTTTTATATGGCGGTTTTGGAGCAATGGCATCTTCCTTGCTGAGCGGCCTTTTAGGTTGTGTCGATATAGGACTCCTTTCACTGTGGATATAGATACTTTTTTGACCAGTTTCCTCCAGCATCTTCACAAGGTCTTTTGCTGTTCTTCTGGGATTGATTTGCACTTTTCACACCAAAGTACGTTCATCTCTTGGAGACAGAACACGAGCGGTATGACGGATGCGTTGTCCCATGGTATTTATACTTGCGTACTATTGTTTGTACAGATGAACGAGGTACCTTCAGGAGTTTGGAAATTGCTCCAGAGGATGAATCAGACTTGAGGAGGTCTACAATTGTTTTTCTGAGGTCTTGGTCTTCAATTTTCCCATGATGTCAAGCAAGAGACACTGAGGTTGAAGGTAGGCCTTGACATACATCCACAGGTACACCTTCTATTGTCTCAAATGATGTCAATTAGCCTATCAGAAGCTTCTAAAGCCATGATATCATTTTTTTGGAACTTTCCAAGCTGTTTAAAGGCACAGTCAACTTAGTGTATGTAAACTTCTGACCCACTGGAATTGTGATACAGTGAATTATAAGTGAAATAATCTGTCTGTAAACAATTGTTGGCAAAATTACTTGTGTCACGCACAAAGTAGATGTCCTAACCGACTTGCCAGAACTATAGTTCTTTCACAAGAAATTTGTGGAGTTGTTGAAAAACAAGTTTTAATGACTCCAACCTAAGTGTATAACTTTAACTGTACATGTTGGCAGGGATACCAATCAATAATAGCTGTTCAATCAACCCCCAATATGCTCTCCAGCTTGCTACTGCAGTAAAATAGTCCTTCAGCAACAGGAAATGTAAACTATTATGTGGATTATAATTCATAGAAATCTTTGAAGGGGTTGATATATTTTTAGCAAGGGAAAATCAAGTCTGAAAATTAAGTCTGCTTTTCAGGTAAGTTATCTAGCAACATTGTGATCAAATTAAGATCCTACGTCTGTATATACCCCAAGGGTCATAACCTATCGAGTACTGCTCATCATGCATGGGCTGCTTTTGACTGTCTGTCACATTAAATGTCAGAGGAGGATTAGATATTTCCCTTTATCTTGGTGTCTTATTTGTCTGAATCACAAGCTGTGTAACGCTACTTTCAATGAAGGAAGCATGGAATGCGTCAGTTTTATTTATAATTGTCTTTTTTACATTTTTTACAAAGTACCATAAAGGTTGACTAAATAGAACACAGTCTCATGCCGGAACAAAACTGTTGAAACATTGCATGGGAAAACACAGCCGGATGAGCCAAGAATGACAGAGTCCCATCCGAAACAGCCAATGACTGTGCTCATCTAACTGCCAAGTCCTTTTTACAGTGGTCCTATAATTGACTAGTTGATACATTGCCTGTATCTGCCCCCGCCAGTCCAGAAGGCTGACTTAAAGACACACCTGTGAGTTTCTGACTGACTTGGCAAATTAATAAATCACTCCTCACGTGATTAAGGATTACCGCGGCCGTTTTGCGCTGTGTGCTGAGTGAAAGTTTACTGATTGTGTTTGTAGAAGCATGATCCTACAGATGGTTAAGAGCTCTCTGAGGAACCAGACAATTACTTTTTGCTTGTTTAACCCGTTTCATTAATTGATTTTGGTGTTAGGCTGGTGTGGAAAGGGATACACTATAAACTTATAGTCCCCTGCAGCCCTGCATAACGCTGTTTGGATCAACACTGTCATTGATTTTACCGTTTGTAACCTACGCACACACACACACACACACACACACAAACAAACAAAGAAGGCATACAAACACACAAATACACACACACTCCCGTTGAATTAATCATAGCAAATGATCTGCAATTCTACAGATCGCGTTTGAATTTTGCTAATGTGTATTTAGTAACATTTACTACTGCCTAATAAAGCAGCACTGAAAAATATGGAATGCACATTCTGATTGCATGGTAAAGTGAGACAGACCCCATGGTTTGAATTGGAATTCCCTTATGCATTTCCATGGCAACCAAACAAATGCTGTTTTTGAACGACTATGTAAAGCGAGGAGCGGGACATGCGATTAATAATTGATTCCTCGCTGAGTAGTAGAGGGAACCTGTTTCCAGGGCAACGTGAGAAAACACTAGTCTGCTCTGCTCTGTGCACCACATGCACAGTTTTCCCACTCTTTTGTGATAAGGTAGGTTAATTCATGCCAACCTCTTTGTGTTCAGGGCCGTCTCTACATGCTCCCTCCTCTCTACATGCTCTCTCCTTTACTCGCTCTCGTACAGCCTATAGGTCTCAGCCTGGCCTCTCCTCTCACCTGCAGAGTCACCACACCACACCTCACCTACCTCCCATCCCACAGGTGGATATGAACAGTAAAAAAAACCTGCGGACCAGAGGTGCTGGGTCCTGTGTTAAGCCCTAATGGATCCCCAATTTAAAGGCTATAGGTGTTCATTATGTGTGAGAGGTTGGGAGGTCTCCTCTGCCTGGGGATGTGTTCTTTAACTTTTAACCTGACAAAGATGCTCTGTGTTTAAAGCCTAGTTTATTAAAATACTGGTGCATATTGGGGTTTTATTCTTTCGGGCATGAATAATACCTCAGTCACATATTGTACCTCTCAAAGCAGCAGAAATCAGTATAGTTCTCTCATCCATTGTCTGATAAAAAGGTCACAGACAGTACACATCGAAGTTCATTGTGCTATTTAGGTAGCTCTTTGTGTTGTGGAATGATGTTCCTGTTTACTTGTTGGGTCTGACATACAAAGAAGGGAAGAAAAACAGACACATTCAGAGAACAGGAAGATGAGGACCTTTCTGATATCAATCTCCTGATCGCTGCTCTGTTAGCACATCTCTCACCATTACGCATGAATCTGCCTTTTGTTAAACAAAACATGCCTTGAGCACTGTCTAAAAGGAGCATAGAAAATCTAGACAGGAAGGCCGACTGTCTACGCAGCTCTGCTCGCCTTCTCCAAACAGTACATTTGAAAGTGTTAAATCAACACTTTTAAGTGTTAAATGTAACACTGTCAGCAAGTACATATGGTCCAACTCTACACAGAGTAAAAAGTACACTGATCAAAGTGTTACATTTCTAGTTTTGATTTAACACTGAGGAGTACAAAAAGTTAACACTGCACTGGTCGGTGTTGATCAAATTTGACATTAAGAGGTAATCAACACTTTGGGTGTTATAGTGACACTCACTAGTGTTGATCTAGGGTGACTCCTGTTAGAGTAAAAATGTGTTTACTCTTTTCAGTGTTAATTTATTTACTTTCCCCCCATGTAAATGGACATTATATTCTGGTTAGAGACAGTTTGCTCTGTTCTGTGAAGGGAGTAATACACGGCATTGTACGAGATCTTCAGATTCTTGGCAATTTCTTTCTCACAAAACATTCTACTTTAACCTCCAAAACAGAGTTTGAGTAAAATCACCAGCCTACACATTACTGGCCAACCTGAATTGGCATCTAGAGATTAAACGCAATTTATACAACATAAAACTGTTTCAAAAAAAGTCTTACCAAGCCCTTCACATCCAGAAAGTGTGGAAATGTGTTTAGGATGGTGGAGTATTTACTTGGGTCATGGGTCATCTTCTTCCTGCACTCAAATGTCAATTTCATCTTCTGTTTGACTGTTTCTTCATCAGAAGAATGCTTCATAAGAGAAATAGCCTCTCTGCATTGGTCTTCACTCAGGGTAACCAAAGTGGATGGACTGGACTCCCTCTCAGCAGTTGGCCCTTCAGAGTATAGTTGAGTGGGGCGTTTCTCAGATGAAGCCATATTCCTCTGAACGGTTTTGATTCTATACGAGAGGTACCCTTCTCCACTATTAGGGTCGTAACAATGTTCCTTAAGAAAATGATCATGGTTACTAATCTTGAAAAAAATATCAAATAACCAAGTCCCATTTGTTCAGATACCATATCAGACGACTTAAAAGCAGATGCCTTTTATCAGTTGTAATGTGTACTTACATATCCATTTGCGATGTAGGGATCCTTCAGGTAAGGAACAAGGAGACGATGCCTTGGGCAAAAATTTCTCTCACTCTGCGAGGTGGTGATGTCCTGACAAGAATATAATGTTTTGTTTAGGCGTCAATCAGAATCTTCACAAGCAGCGTTGGTCCCCAGTCAGCTAAATATCAGGAGAGATTTTTGAATCAGTATCATGCCCATTGAGTGTGATACATGATAAATCTTCTACCAATAGCAGTGGATAGTCTGCAGTAGCCTAACCAATTATGTGACTGAGATATTGATACAGAAGTCATTTTTAATAGCAAGTAATGCTCAACAATTTTCATTATGAATCTTTCCTTTAAACTTACCAGTCAGTCTCTGTCATCGCCGAAACAAGAATATTGATAATTTTTCATCTGTGTGGTCAGTCAGGCTTTTAGTTTTGGAGTATTCCTTGATGACAACCTCTCCACTAGGCTTTTTCTTCATTAGCTGTAAAAAAAAAAAAACTGCAGTGAAAAATCCATTTGATGGCAAGTGAATTGAAGAATGAAATACAAACGTACATTTTTTGCTTTGTCATCAGATCTTTGACACGTTTGGGAGGGGCTTCCATCCTCGCTCAAAATGATTGTATTATCCGACTCATGGTCTGAACCACCCATCACAGAACTGACAGAGACAGGACTCATCAAGGAAGATTCTGAAATACACAAAGATGACAATACAGGCATGTCAAATGTATGGTTATATTGAAAGTAATGCCACAAGTAACCAAGACTTGAAAACCAGCACATACCTTTAGCATCATTGTTCAGTGTGAGCTTAAAAACACCAAGATCTGGCCGTTTCACCACCTCCTCAAACCCATCCCCATCAACTTCAGTTCCAGACCCATCACACAGCTTTGCCTCTGATAAACTAGTAAGTGGTATCTCAAATTTCAGGAAAGCTGTGACAAACATTATAAACAACAACCGCCAATTAGAATTGCAATTGTAATGGTAAAAGTAATCAGATTAACTTGTAAATGTATGAAAACAATACATTTATTTCCAAACACAAATTAAAGGTTTACCTCCAATCAAAAGGTTTTCAAGTGTTAGGTCAATGATCTTGACATATTTTTGTTCACCATTGAATTTCACCCTGTTCAGAACGACTATGTCTGAAAAGAGTTAATGGTAAAAGATAAGGCCAAAATGGATGAAAAAGCATTACATTTGTATTTCAATCATGACATTATATAATCAAATGACATTTTATTGGTCACATACAAATGGTTAGCAGATTATAATTTGAGTGTAGCGAAATGCTTGTGCATCTTGTTCCAACCGTGCAGTAATATCTAACAAGTAATCTAACCATTTCACAACAACAACCTTATACACACAAGTGTAAAGGAATGAATAAGAAAATGTACATATGGATGAGCGATGGCCTTGCGGCATAGATGCAGTAGATGGTATACAATATATACATATGAGATTATTATTGTAGGGTATGTAAACATTATATAAAGTGGCATTGTTTAAAGTGACTAGTGATACATTTATTACATCCAATTTTTAATTATTAAAGTGGCGAGAGATTGAGTCAGTATGTTGGCAGCAGCTACTTAATGTTAGTGATGGCTGTTTAACAGTCTGATGGCCTTGAGATAGAAGCTGTTTTTCAGTCTCTTGGTCCAAGCTTTGATGTACCTGTACCGACTTTGCCTTCTGGATGATAGCGGGGTGAACAGGCAGTGGCTCGGGTGGCTGTTGTCCTTGATGTTCTTTTTTATCTTTTTGGCCTTCCTGTGACATCGGGTGGTGTAGGTGTCCTGGAGGGCAGGTAGTTTGCCCCCGGTGATGCGTTGCGCAGACCTCACTACCCTCTGGAGAGCCTTACGGTTATGCTGTTGCACTTTCTTCACCACGCTGCTTGTGTGGGTGGACCATTTCAGTTTGTACATGAGGTGTACGCCGAGGAACAATAAAACTTTCCACCTTCTCCACTACTGTCCCGTCGATGTTAATAGGGGGGTGCTCTCTCTGCTGTTTCCTGAAGTCCACGGGGTCGAGATCTTGTCTCCTACCCTCACCACCTGGGGGTGGCCCATCAGAAAGTCCAGGACCAAGTTGCGCAGGGCGGGGTCGAGACCCAGGGTCATGAGCTTAATGACGAGTTTGGAGGGTACTATGGTGTTAAATGCTGAGCTGTAATCGATGAACAGCATTCTTACATAGATATTCCTCTTGTCCAGATGGGTTAGGGCAGTGTGCAGTGTGATGGTTGTACAGTCGTCTCAAATAAAACTGTGAAGGACCTCGGCGTTACTCTGGACCCTGATCTCTCTTTTGAAGAACATATCAAGACCATTTCAAGGACAGCTTTTTTCCATCTACGTAACATTGCAAAAATCAGAAACTTTCTGTCCAAAAATGATGCAGAAAAATGTATCCATGCTTTTGTCACTTCTAGGTTAGACTACTGCAATGCCCTACTTTCCGGCTACCCGGATAAAGCACTAAATAAACTTCAGTTAGTGCTAAATACGGCTGCTAGAATCCTGACTAGAACCAAAAAATTTGATCATATTACTCCAGTGCTAGCCTCTCTACACTGGCTTCCTGTCAAAGCAAGGACTGATTTCAAGGTTTTACTGCTAACCTACAATGCATTACATGGGCTTGCTCCTACCTATCTCTCTGATTTGGTCCTGCCGTACATACCTACACGTACGCTACGGTCACAAGACGCAGGCCTCCTAATTGTCTCTAGAATTTCTAAGCAAACAGCTGGAGGCAGGGCTTTCTCCTATAGAGCTGCATTTTTATGGAACGGTCTGCCTACCCATGTCAGAGACGCAAACTCGGTCTCAACCTTTAAGTCTTTACTGAAGACTCATCTCTTCAGTGGGTCATATGATTGAGTGTAGTCTGGCCCAGGAGTGGGAAGGTGAACGGAAAGGCTCTGGAGCAACGAACCGCCCTTGCTGTCTCTGCCTGGCCGGTTCCCCTCTTTCCACTGGGATTCTCTGCCTCTAACCCTATTACAGGGGCTGAGTCACTGGCTTACTGGGGCTTTCTCATGCCGTCCCTGGAAGGGGTGCGTCACCTGAGTGGGTTGATTCACTGATGTGGTCATCCTGTCTGGGTTAGCGCCCCCCGTTGGGTTGTGCCATGGCGCAGATCTTTGTGGGCTATACTCAGCCTTCTCTCAGGATGGTAAGTTGGTGGTTGAAGATATCCCTCTAGTGGTGTGGGGGCTGTGCTTTGGCAAAGTGGGTGGGGTTATATCCTTCCTGTTTGGCCCTGTCCGGGGGTGTCCTCGGATGGGGCCACAGTGTTTCCTGACCCCTCCTGTCTCAGCCTCCAGTATTTATGCTGCAGTAGTTTATGTGTCGGGGGCTAGGGTCAGTTTGTTATATCTGGAGTACTTCTCCTGTCTTATTCGGTGTCCTGTGTGAATCTAAGTGTGCGTTCTCTAATTTTCTCCTTCTCTCTTTCTTTCTCTCTCTCGGAGGACCTGAGCCCTAGGACCATGCCCCAGGACTACCTGACATGATGACTCCTTGCTGTCCCCAGTCCACCTGGCAGTGCTGCTGCTCCAGTTTCAACTGTTCTGCCTTATTATTATTCGACCATGCTGGTCATTTATGAACATTTGAACATCTTGGCCATGTTCTGTTATAATCTCCACCCGGCACAGCCAGAAGAGGACTGGCCACCCCACATATGCTCTCTATAATTCTCTCTTTCTTTCTCTCTCTCGGAGGACCTGAGCCCTAGGACCATGCCCCAGGACTACCTGACATGATAACTCCTTGCTGTCCCCAGTCCACCTGACCGTGCTGCTGCTCCAGTTTCAACTGTTCTGCCTTATTATTATTCGACCATGCTGGTCATTTATGAACATTTGAACATCTTGGCCATGTTCTGTTATAATCTCCACCCGGCACAGCCAGAAGAGGACTGGCCACCCCACATATGCTCTCTATAATTCTCTCTTTCTTTCTCTCTCTCGGAGGACCTGAGCCCTAGGACCATGCCCCAGGACTACCTGACATGATAACTCCTTGCTGTCCCCAGTCCACCTGACCGTGCCGCTGCTCCAGTTTCAACTGTTCTGCCTTATTATTATTCGACCATGCTGGTCATTTATGAACATTTGAACATCTTGGCCATGTTCTGTTTTAATCTCCACCCGGCACAGCCAGAAGAGGACTGGCCACCCCACATAGCCTGGTTCCTCTCTAGGTTTCTTCCTAGGTTTTGGCCTTTCTAGGGAGTTTTTCCTAGCCACCGTGCTTCTACACCTGCATTGCTTGCTGTTTGGGGTTTTAGGCTGGGTTTCTGTACAGCACTTTGAGATATCAGCTGATGTACGAAGGGCTATATAAATACATTTGATTCGATTTGATTGTGATTGCGTTGTCTGTGGACCTATTGGGGCGGTAAGCAAATTGGAGTGGGTCTAGAGTGTCAGGTAGGGTGGAGGTGATATGACCATTGACTAGTCTCTCAAAGCACTTCATGAGTGAGTGCTATGGGGTGATAGTCATTTAGCTCAGTTACCTTAGCTTTCTTGGGAACAGGAACAATGGTGGCCCTCTTGAAGCATGTGGGAACAGCAGACTGGGATAGGGATTGATTGAATATGTCCATAAACGCACCAGCCAGCTGGTCTGCGCATGCTCTGAGGACGTGGCTAGGGATGCTGTCTGGGCCGGCAGCCTTGCGAGGGTTAACACGTTTGAATGTTTTATTCACTTTGGCCTTGGTGAAGGAGTGCCCGCAGGTTTTGGTAGCGGCTGTGTCAGTGCCCTGTATTGTCCTCAAAGCGAGCAAAGAAGTTGTTTAATTTGAGCAAGACGTCGGTGTCTGCGACTGGGCTGGTTTTCTTTTTGTAATCCGTGATTGACTGTAGACCCTACCACATCGTGTCTGAGCCGTTGAATTGTGACTCTACTCTGTCTCTATACTGACGCTTGATTGCCTTGCGGAGGGAATATCTACACTGTTTGTATTCGGTCATGTTTCCGATCGCCTTGCCATGATTAAAAGCAGTGGTTCGCGCTTTCAGTTTTGTGCGAATGCTGCCATCAATCTACTATTTTTGGTTGGGGAAGGTTTTAATAGTCACCGTGGGTACAACATCACGATGCACTTGCTAATAAACTCGTTCACCAAATCAGCGTATACATCAATGTTGCTATCTAAGGCTATCCGGAACATATTCCAGTCCACGTGATCGAAGCAACCTTGAAGCGAGGAATCTGATTGGTCGGACCAACGTTGGACAGACCTGAGCATGGGCGTTTCCTGTTTCAGTTTCTGTCTATTGGCTGGGAGAAACAAAATGGAGTCGTGGTCAGATTTGCTGAAAGGAGGGTGAGGGAGGGCTTTGTATGCGTTGCATAAGTTAGAGTAGCAATGATCCAGAATGCTGCCAGCCCGGGTCGCGCATTCGATAGGCTGATAAAATTTAGGGAGCCTTGGTTTCAGATTAGCTTTGTTAAAATCCCCACCTTCAATTAATGCAGCCTCAGGATATGTGTTGTCCAGTTTACATAAGAGTCCAATGAAGTTCTTTCACGACCGTCGAGGTGTCTGCATGAGGGGGATATACACGGCCGTGATTATAATCGAAGAAAATTCTCTTGGTAGAGAATGCGGTCGGCATTTGATTGTAAGGAATTCTAGGTCAGGAGAACAAAATTACTTCAGTTCCTGTATGTTGTTATGATCACACCACGACTCGTTAATCATAAGGCATACAACCCCGCCCTTTATCTTACCAGAGAGATGTTTGTTTCTGTCGGCGCGATGCGTGAAGAAACCGGGTGGCTGTACTGACTCTGATAACATATCCCGAGTGAGCCATGTTTCTGTGAAACAGAGAATGTTACAATCTCTGATGTCTCTCTGGAAGGCAACCCTTGCTCAAATTTTGTCTATCTTGTTGTCAAGAGACTGGACATTGGGAGCGTTGAGCGATGTGCCCGTCTGCGGAGCCTGACCAGAAAACCACTCCGTCTGCCCCTTCTGCGGTGCTGCTGTTGTTTTGGGTCGCCTACTGGGATCCGATTCATTGTCCTGGGTGGTGGTCCAAACAGAGGATCTGCATCGGGAAAGTGCGGATCGTCCTGTTCGTAATGTTGGTAAGTTGGCGTTGCTCTTATATCCATTAGTTCTTCCCGGCTGTTAGTAATAAGACTTAAGCTTTCCTGGGGTAACAATGTAAGAAATAATACATAAAAAACAAAATACTGCATATTTTCCTAAGATTGCAAAGCGAGGCGACCATCTCTGTCGGCGCCATCATACAACTAATCTAAGGATAACTACAAAGTTTTCACCAATACTCCTTTACTTAGCCATGCTAATTTCAAAGTATATTATGAAAATATTGGATCATGACCACAACTTGTCTGATATTACTTGAAGCAGGTCCCAATCTACAGCAAACAGACTATTCAACTTACATTTACTGTCCTGAAATACAGTATGGACACGGTCTAATTAGTCCAGTAAAATACACTCATAATTCCAACTAGTCACTATATTATGTTGTCATGTTCTAGGAGCAGTCTTACAAGACCGCCAAAATGAACTGGTGATAAAGCGAGTGGGAAACGCAGATAGCTAGACCAGCTAGCTGCAAATGCAATGGCCACAATATTAATCTATAAAAGTCGAAAATGCAGTAATTTGGCTAAATAAACAACTCACCTTAATCAGAATAATCCTAATATATTGTAAGCAGCTGAAATAAAGAGAACAAACTAGCATGAGGTTAGGGGTTGTGATGATGTTTACAATTACTGAGTAAAAGTCTACAAGTCAAATGTTATACCTTAGCAATTAAAACCAGTTATCACCACTGACGCTCGGGGTCATTTGGCACTGCCAGTTGCTAAAACAACTCTATGGGAGTTGATCACTTTTGAATTTAACACTGGTCATTTGACTGTGTTCCGTCCACCTTTACACAGCCCTACTGGGAAAAGCTTCTGCAATATAAAAGAGCTGATTGAAAATATCCGCAGTGAAAGATTCTGTATAAGGGTCTAATGGTTTTTTGCCTATTATTATTGAGCTTGTGAAAGCCGCCAAGGAGACACTGGGGCCCCTGGCAAGAGCATACAGAAATATGGAGGTTAACATTGAGCAATGTCCAGGCAAATTATAGTTTGGAGTTTATTATAAATAACAAAGACTGTTTGGATTTGACTTTCATAGAACAGTGGGAAATTTGGGAAGATAGTTTACTGGGTTGCGTTGTGTTGATAGTTTACTGGGCTGTGCTGGGTTGATAGTTTACTGGGCTGTGTTGGGTTGATAGTTTACTGGGCTGTGTTGGGTTGATAGTTTACTGGGCTGTGTTGGGTTGATAGTTTACTGGGCTGTGTTGGGTTGATAGTTTACTGAGCTGTGTTGGGTTGATAGTTTAGTGGGCTGTGTTGGGTTGATAGTTTACTGGGCTGTGTTGGGTTGATAGTTTACTGGGCTGTGTTGGGTTGATAGTTTACTGGGCTGTGTTGGGTTGATAGTTTACTGAGCTGTGTTGGGTTGATAGTTTACTGAGATGTGTTGGGTTGATAGTTTACTGGGCTGTGTTGGGTTGATAGTTTACTGGGCTGTGTTGGGTTGATAGTTTACTGGGCTGTGTTGGGTTGATAGTTTACTGGGCTGTGTTGGGTTGATAGTTTACTGAGATGTATTGGGTTGATAGTTTACTGGGCTGTGTTGGGTTGATAGTTTACTGAGATGTGTTGGGTTGATAGTTTACTGGGCTGTGTTGGGTTGATAGTTTACTGGGCTGTGTTGGGTTGATAGTTTACTGGGCTGTGTTGGGTTGATAGTTTACTGAGATGTGTTGGGTTGATAGTTTACTGGGCTGTGTTGGGTTGATTGTTTACTGGGCTGTGTTGGGTTGATTGTTTACTGGGCTGTGTTGGGTTGATAGTTTACTGGGCTGTGTTGGGTTGATAGTTTACTGAGATGTGTTGGGTTGATAGTTTACTGGGCTGTGTTGGGTTGATAGTTTACTGCTGTGTTGGGTTGATAGTTTACTGGGGGTTGATAGTTTACTGGGCTGTGTTGAGATGATAGATGTGTTGGGTTGATAGTTTACTGGGCTGTGTTGGGTTGATAGTTTACTGAGATGTGTTGGGTTGATAGTTTACTGGGCTGTGTTGGGTTGATAGTTTACTGGGCTGTGTTGGGTTGATAGTTTACTGAGATGTGTTGGGTTGATAGTTTACTGGGCTGTGTTGGGTTGATAGTTTACTGGGCTGTGTTGGGTTGATAGTTTACTGGGCTGTGTTGGGTTGATAGTTTACTGAGATGTGTTGTAAGAGAGAGGAGACAGTGGGCTTAAGGAATCACAGAGGACCAGGTACTGTAACAATGAGTGTGTGGAGGAAAACAGCCCTTAATAGGTACCCTTACCCTGGGGAACAAACACACATCCATGCACACACACACACACACACACACACACACACACACACACACACACACACACACACACACACAAATGGCCTTATTCACAAGCCAGTGCTGCTTTCTCCCCCCTGCCAATCAGCCAATTACAGCCTTATAATAGACTGCCTGTTAACTCTGAGTGCTCTTCACAAGCCGGCATTCCACGCAGAGAGAGACGACCCTGTCACACAATCAGAACAATGATGAATCTCACTGCACGTAACCGGTAATGGGAGGTGGGCGTGAAACGGTCATAGAGGTATACTGACCTGACAACCCCTCTCTCTCTCGTAGCTGAGGGAAAATGATTGAAAATAGCATAACGAGCAGGGACGAGAGCAGAGTTAATATCCCAGAGGTGAACATTTATTGGAGTTAGAAGAGACCAGCGCTTAATTGAGCTTCTCTCTGGTCCCAACGAACCTCTACTGGATCTGACCAGAGGGGCCAAGGGGGAAAGAAAAGGAGGTAGCTCAGCTCTGCTTTCATACACTTCCCTGCACACTGCAGTGGACACTCTCTGAACTTTATTGAGTAGCATAAGTCCATTATACCCCGCAATTATAAATCTGCCCACTCCAACAGGATAAAAATCATATCAGGTCCCGTTCTGCATTAGTTGCCTGGCTAGCGTCCACTTGTCTTTGATCGCTGCTAAGCACCGATGATTCTCTACAGCACATGATCTACTCCTCCACTGACGTTGATAATTTAGTGCACTGTGCACTTTAATGTGAGCACCGGGCCTGACGCCTGACCCAGCCAGGCAACACTATGTTTAGCTGTTGACTTACTATTGCTTTAATGACAGTTCTGCATTTAACGACTGCACTTTTAATGACAACCCTGTGTGGGCTCCATTCAGACCAAGCCAGGGGCATGTGTTTCATACATGTTGTATGGTACATTCTCAAACATGTTCGTCCTTAGTCACGTTCATAATTACAACTCGGTGTAAACTCACGTCAATGATACTATGTTAAACTTCCGTTTGTTAGTTGAGCATCTCGTTAGCAGAGGAGCAGAGAACCCTAGGGGGTCTGTTCATACAAGAGCCTGGTGAGACATGCACTCAACACACATTCACTTTCATGCACACACACATTCATGCACACCCACACACACTGTACCATTCTCCTAAAACCGTTCTTAGTGTCTATTCTCATTGACGAGAAGAAAGGAGAATTTCAAGAAATTCTCGAGAGGCATTGATTCTCGAGAGACATTACTGAAACGTAAATTTGCACTAACAGCCTGCTACATTCTGAAATTGTTGCTGTATATTTAAGAAAGGGCCACTGCAAGAAACATGCAGCAATAAGCTGATCAATTCACCTGGGCAATTATCAACATTTTCATTTGCAATTTAGCCTTTACCTCATATAATGACTTCCATGATATTGATCAACTGAAACCTGGATTGATCTAAGGTAACTTTAATACGCTGAAAAAGTACTTTTATATTTGTCAGAGTGGTAAGTGTTCATGTTTGTCATGCTAATGTTACTGGCTAGCTGTGTTATTTTCTTGCAAGGTACATTTAGCTTATGCACAATACAAATAATGAAATAAATCCTTTAATTGTCTGCACATGCTTGTGAATTGTTGCATTATTCAAGAGCGTAATATGGTTTGGTTGCATTATTCAAGACTGTAGCTAATATGTTTTAAAAAAAGTGCTTGCATTGTTGAATAGTTTGCAAGCTTACTGGCTAGTCAGTAGCTACTGATATCTACGGTACATTTCAAGCTGCTGATCAAGAATGTCATGTTGCTACCCACCACAAAAGGTAAGGCAAGGATGTAATGTAAATTTAAGTTTATGTACATATTATGTAAACTAAAATCTTGTCGCTCTGCCTCTCCTTAAATGTTTGTCAATGAGAATAGCTTCTTAGCTTTTGTTGTAATTCTTCTGGTTGTGTCTCCAAGGACTTCCCTTTACATCACACTACAGTTGGCCAGAACCCTTTCTTTATATTGTTCCGTTTTGAACAACATGGGGAATACAGAGTCATTGGAGATTTGGCCTGTCCTGTGTATGAAACAGGCTCCTGTGCTTTCCCACACTGAGTGTAATGATGCAAAGTTTTCCTGGCTGTATCCGCCTGCTGACATGTTTCTGCTCCATTGATATTCCATTCTGGTTATTTTGATGCAGGTTCTTGTCTGTCTGGCACAGTGCGACCGAGGGGAGATGGGGCTGGAGATAGGATTGGAGCTGCGTGCTCTGCCGTCCACTGTGAATAGAACAGGCAGCAGATAGAGAAACCCTCTGTGGGTCCTTATCAGGTTGGGCTGGAGGGGGCAAAAGATACGTATGCATGCGGCAGTATTATTTCTAAGGGTGCAGACTTTACAATGACAACCTCGACAAAAAATATATATTCTGAAGATTTGGCGTTGTGCAAAGTAGTAGTTTGATTGTTTGATCAGTGAACTGAATGGCATCAATGAAACAACAAACAATTAAAAAAATATTTATGTACAGTGTGGAAGACTTTTATTTCAATTCTGATGGAAAGACTGAAAAACTTAATTCTTTGATTTGCACTGTGTGCCATCTGGTGTCATTGTAGTTATGTACCAATAAATGCATGAGCTGGAGATGATGGAGCCTCTCTCTCTCTCTCTGTCTCTCTCACACACACACACACACACGCATACGCACACACACACTAATAAATGCATGAGCTGGAGATGATGGAGCCTCATACTCTCACTCTCTCACTCCCTTCCACTCTCTCACCCTGCCTCTTACCCAGCCCTCTCTTGGCATCAGAGGAAGTCACACTCTGCCCTGCCTCTTTCCTGAGAGCGATATGATCATGCATCCTACCAACTCACCCTAAAAATCCACCTTCATCCCACACCACACCACCCCAACCTCTACCATCACCACACACACCAAACAAAACCACTCAACCCAACAGTACCTAATCCCAGCCGCTAGCTTTTGAAGTGTCACCACACCTCGCCTTGTTTTGCCTCTCCCCATCACAGAAATACAATCTCAATTTTCTGATAAGATGGAACCTGAATTTGTCAACAGACATTTATTTAATTTAGATGTGAGAAGATACAAATGCACTAACTCTTGATAACAAGTGCTTAATGCTGTCACCGCCTTTGTGTGGAAGAAAGGAGATGTAAAGCAATACCAATGTAACAGATTTAGAATGGAGCTCTATGCTTTATTTTGCCATGGAATCAGAACTGAACAAAATATTGTGAGGTTCTTCGAGCACTTAGAGTACTTCACCCGAATAGTGACTTAGAGCTGACCTTTTAACCAGTTAAGCATTAGGGGGCGCTATTAAATTTTTGGGATGAAAAACGTTCCCGTTTTAAACAAGATATTTTGTCACGAAAAGATGCTCGACTATGCATATAATTGACAGCTTTGGATAGAAAACACTCTGACATTTACAAAACTGCAAAGATATTGTCTGTGAGTACAACAGAACTGATGTTACAGGCGAAGCCCAGATAAAAATCCAACCAGGAAGTGCCGCATTTTTTGAAACCGACTCATGTCAATGATTCCTATGGCTGTGAATGAGCTACGAATGAGTTTACGTTTTCCACGTATTCCCCAAGGTGTCTACAGCATTGTGACGTCTTTTTACGCATTTCCATTGAAGAATAGCTGTAAGAGACCATATATAGCAAGTGGTCACATGGTGTCTCCCGCAGAAAATCTTGCGTAAAATACTGAGGTAGCCATTTTTCCAATCTCTTCTTATTGGAAACCAATTGCCTCGACGGATATATTATCGAATATATATGTTAAAAACACATTGAGGATGGATCCTAAACAACGTTTGCCGTGTTTCTGACGATATTATGGAGCTAATTTTGAAAAAAGTTTGGCGTTGTAGTGGTAGCATTTTCCGGTCGATTTCTCAGCCAAGCATGATGAACAAACGGGAGCTATTTCGCCTACAAAAATAATATTTTTAACTGGGATTCTCCTGAGTGAAAGCATCCGAAGTTCTTCAAAGGTAAATTATTTAATTTGGTTGCTTTTCTTATTTTCGTGAAAATGTTGCCTGCTGCCAGCAGAGCCTAGCATAGCATTATGACATGATAAACTTACACAAATGCTTGTCTAGCGTTGGCTGTAACGCATATTTTGAAAATCTGAGATGACAGTGTGATTAACAAAAGGCTAAGCTTGTGTTTGAATATATTTCATTTGCGATTTTCATGAATAGGAAAAGTTTCTAGGGGTATTTATGTCCGCTGCATTATGCTAATTCGTTTGAGGCTATGATTACGCTCCCGGATCCGGGATTGCTCGTCCCGTGCTAATTCTGAATTACTTACTTTCTGACTCGTAGGTGCTGCTGCTTCACTGCAACTCCATCAATGTGCACGGTTAGTATTCACCTGACAAAGAAGTACCAAACTTTATACACCAAGAAAATGTCATGGACATAACCTTTCAATTCATCAGCCTTTAACTGAAAGTAAAGGACGGAAGATAGTTTGAAATCCATTCACACCATGGTGCATATATACAAACACCGTTTTACACTTAACATATGTGACCCGTGTCAGGAAACTAGGCGTATGTTGCAAGTCACGACTTCACAGAGGAGCCATTTGGATATATTTTGATTTTTTTTTAATCAAAATGCGTTTTTTGGTGAACTTTCATGTGCCTTAATTTTATTTATTTTATTTCACCTTTATTTAACCAGGTAGGCTAGTTGAGAACAAGTTCTCATTTGCAACTGCGACCTGGCCAAGATAAAGCATAGCAGTGTGAACAGACAACAACAGAGTTACACATGGAGTAAACGATTAACCTCTTACCTCTACCTGGGACGCTTGCGTCCCAACTAGAGCTCTGGAAATGCAAATGCGCTACGCTAAATGCTAATAGTATTAGTTAAAACTCAAAAGTTCATTAAAATACACATGCAGGGTATCAAATTAAAGCTACACTCGTTGTGAATCCAGGCAACAAGTCAGATTTTTAAAATGCTTTTCGGCGACAGCATGAGAAGCTATTATCTGATAGCATGCACCAATACACTACAACAGAAAAGCACAGCAGGGGACGTAAACAAAATAATTAGCATTTCGGCGTTACACAAACCGCACAATAAAATAGAAAACAGTCATTACCTTTCACCATCTTCTTTGTTGGCACTCCTAGATGTCCCATAAACACTATTGGGTCTTTATTTCGATTAAATCGGGCCATATAAAGCCAAGATATCGTTATATGTAGACTGTGTGATAAACGAAAAAAACAGCGATTTCACAACGTAACGTCATTTTTAAAATTCAAAAAGTAGACGATAAACTTTCACAAAACACTTGAAATACGTTTGTAATGCTACTTTAGGTATTAGTAAACGTTAATAAGCGATAAAAATCATCCGTAGGCGATGTACATATCATTAGCTGTCGTCTTGGAAAAAATTTCAGGAGAGAGCTCTTCCGGAATGATCTGGGCGGAGACCGGAGGTACGTCGTGCCCCTCTTTCGGTTCAACCAAGAATCAAAGAGGATTAAATTCACAAGATACTCGACAACATGGGGATGCTGTGGGAGTTGAATGCTCGGTCTTATCTAATTCGGCTCACTGTTAACAATTGCGGTAGTGGCGCAAGGATATTTATTTCCATTTTCTGTGATCAGGTTTTCCTGCGCTTTCCGATGTAACGCACGTTATGTAATAGCCACAGTCGTGATTTAACCAGTTTTAAAAACGTCCGAGGGTTTCCTATACACACATTCTAACCATATGAACGTACTATATTCCTGGCATGAGTAGCAGGGCGCTGAAATGTTGCGCGATTTTTAACAAAATGTTCAAAAAAGTAGAGGGTCGACTGAAGAGGTTTTATTTTGTTCACTATTCATGAAAATTTCAAATTTTTATACATAAACCCAAATCCAGGTGGTAAGTCACATATGGGCTATCATATTTAATTTCGAAATGAAAAGTTAAAAGTGAGTATTGCCTTGTACTCTGACTTATGTTCATGAAAACATGAAATAAGAAGAAATAAGAATTTAAAGTCATAAGACATGGCCAGATATGGAATTATTAACACCTACTAACTACACCACGGCCTCTGAATGAGTGTCTTCATTTTGTTGTCAGCAAACTTATTCAATGATCTCTTACACTATATCTACACAAGTATGTGGACACCCCTTCAAATTAGTGGATGCGGCTATTTTCGGAAAACTCTTTGCTGAGAGGTGTATAAAGTCAAAATACAGCCATGCATTCTCCATATACAAATATTGTCAGTAGAATGGCCTTACTGAAGATCTCAGTGCCTTTCAACGTGACACTATCATAGGTTTCCACCTTTCCAACAAGGCACATTTCTGCCCCGCTAGAACTGCCATGGTCAACTGTAAGTGCTGTTATTGTGGAAACGTCTAGGAGCAATAATGGCTCATCCTCAAAGTGGTAGGCCACCAAAACTCACAGAACGAGACCGCCGAGCGCTGAAGCACGTAGCACCTATACATCGTCTGTCCTCATTTGCAACACTCACTACCGAGTTCCAAACTGCCTCTGGAAGCAACATCAGCACAATAACTGTTTGTCGGGAGCTTCATGAAATGGGTTTTCATGGCAGAGCAGCCACACACAAGCCTAAGACCCCATGTGCAATGCCAAGTATTGGCTGCAGTGGTGTAAAGCTCACCGCAATTGAACTCTGGAGCAGTGGATGCCAGGAGAACGCTACCTGCCCCAATGCATAATGCCAGCTGTAAGGTTTGGTGGAGGAGGAATAATGTTCTGGGGGCTGTTTTTCATGGTTCAAGCTAGGCCCCTTAGTTCCAGTGAAGGGAAATCTTAACGCAATAGCATACGTTCTAAAGGTTTTGGGCTTCCAACTTTATGGCAACAGTTTGGGGAAGGCCCTTTCCTGTTTCAACATGACAAAGAGAGGTCCATACAGAAATGGTTTGTCAAGATTGGTGTGGAAGAACTTGTCTGGCCCGCACAGAGACCTGACATCAACCCCATCTAACAACTTTTGGGTTAATTAGAATGCCGACTGCGAGCCAGGCCTAATCACCCAACATCAGTGTCCGACCTCACTAATGCTCTTGTGGATGAATGGAAGTAAGTTCCTGCAGCAATGTTCCAACATCTAGGGGAAAGCCTTCCCAGAAGAGTGGAGGCTGTTATAGCAGTAAAGGGGGTCCAACTCCATATTAATTCCCATTATATGGATTGAGATGTTCGATGATCAGGCATTCACATACTTTTGATAATTTATCTCAGTGTTGAACCCATGTCACACCCATGTCACACCCTCTGCCCCTCCTGTGAATTGAGTTTTAAGTCAAGCAAAGTTCATATTCCCTCAGCCACTGAACTATCCCCAGACTGTGGCCCCACAACTGTAAATGAACTCAATGTTGAAGTAGATAAACACTTTCTTGTATGGACAGACGCTAGGAGATGAGAAGCAAGTACAGTGAATGAGTATTCAATGAATAACAGACATGAAACAAAACAGTGACAGCGTCGGGACAAGGAAAACATAGCAGACACAGGGATTAAACGGAGGAATAGACAGATATAGGGGAAGCAATCAATAAAGTGATGGATTCCAGGTGAGTCCAATGAAGTGCTGATGCGACAAACGATGGTGACAGGTGTGTGCAATGATGGGCAGCCCGGTGTCCTCAAGAGCCAGAGATGGGACCTGATGGTAGTAGCCTCTGCAACGACTTTAGGAGTGTAAACACCATCTCTGCGTTCGACGCGTATCCCATGCCCCGCGTGGATGAACTCCTGGAGCGCTTAGGAAAGGCCAAGTTCATCACGACCCTGGATTTGACAAAGGGATATTGGCAAGTGCCGGTGGCTCCGGAGGACTGCCCAAAGACTGCCTTCGCCACACTGGAGAGGCTTTTTCAGTATGTGAGGATGCCCTTCGGACTGCATGGGGCTGCGACAACTTTCCAACACCTCATGGATGCCATTCTACAGCTCCATCAAGAGTACACGGCGGCGTACATAGACAATGTGGTCATACACAGCGAGGTCTGGGATAGCCACCTTCTGCGACTACGGGCGGTGCTCGTGAGCCTGGAGGCTACAGGGCATGACGGCTAATCCCAAAAAATGCTGCCTGGGTCTGTCCAAAGCTGAGTACCTGGGATACACCGCGGTGGGCCATTCGGGACTGGCCTCGGCCCCAGACGAAGCGGGATGTCCGAGCCTTGGGTAATGGGATATTATCGCTGTTTCATCCCTAGATATGCAACCATTGCCAACCCCCTCACAAACCTCATCAATAAAAACCTGACAAACAATGTAGCATAGAAGGACGAGACGGAAGATGCCTTCCAGTTGCTAAAAGATAGCCTGTGCTCTGATCCCATCCTGCAGGCTCCTAACTTCTCCCAAGAGTTCATTGTGCAGGTAGACGCCTCAAATATGGGGCTCGGAGCTGTCCTAACTCAGGGTGAAGGCGAAGCAGAGAGTCCTGTTCTCTTTATAAGTAGGAAGCTCAGTGATCGGGAACAGAGATATGCTACCGTAGAGAAAGAGGCCCTAGCCATTAAGTGAGCCCTCGATTATCTCTGGTACTACCTTCTCGGGTGTAGGTTTGCCCTCGTTACTGACCATGCTCCCCTCACGTGGATGGCCGGTAAGAGAAACAGTAACAACAGAATAGCCAGATGGTTTCTTGCTTTATAACCGTTGTCTTTCCATGTCATCTACAGGGCTGGATTGAGGAACGGGAATGAGGACGCTCTCCCGACATGACCAAGACGGCACGTCTGGCACCCAGCCCTCCAGTCTGGTCCTGAGGGGGGAGGTATATGGAAGGACCACCCGAAGGCAGGCTGCTCCCACGAACAGTAGCCCAGCCCGGCATGTGAGTCAAGGTGATCAGAGGCAACTAAGCACAGCTGATGGTAATAATGAGCTATTCTCTTTCCCCTACAAGAGAGAGGAGGGATCCGGCAGAGTGGGGAGAAAGAAAAGAGTGTTTGCTTCTACAAAGGAGTGGACGTACCTTTCGGAAGAGAGAAGAAGGGGACACACCACCACTTGGAAATGGTCACCACGGATCCAGACGACCACCCGAAGGGATCTCTCCACGGACGGATCGTGAAGGCGGTGACAGACCCGTGATTTATGTTATAGTTTAAAGATACTCTCCTTATGTTTCTTGTTCTTGAAAAAAATAAGATTTGTGTTTTCCTTGGGTGATCATCCTTGATTGTGTTGGAGTGTTTAAGAAGAAAGAAATACCTCAATAGAGAACTTTGTTCAATAAAGAAAACTGCTCCTGACTCGTTCATTTCACCTTTCCGATTTAGAGCAACCTCCAAGTACTTGGTCTGCTCACATAACAGACATGAAACAAAACACGGACAGCGTCTGGACAAGGGAAACAAAACGACATACATGCTGACATGGGGATGAAACTGAGGAATAGACAGATATAGGGGAGGCAATTAATAAAGTGATCAAGTCCAGGTGAGTCCAATGAAGCACTCATGCGTGCAAAGATGGTGACAGGTGTGCGCAATGATGGGCAGCCCGGTGCCCTTGACTGCCAGAGAGGGGAAGTGGGAACAGTGTGACAGTTCTAAACATTTTACTCAACATAAGGCTTTGATTTCAACTTCAATGTTTCTGAAATCAATGGGTACTCTCAGGACTACTCAAAAGAAACACAAGGGTTGGCTCTGGGTCAAAAAGTAACATAAACCCTGTAAGTGTAAGATTATTTTATTTAGTAACATCCGTCTAATCTGCTGTGGCCAGGTAGCCTCTGTGTTTTATGATTATGCTGGCCCTCAGCAGCACTGTCTATGATTTAACATCTTAACATTTCCACCGTCTTAAAACATTTAACTGGCTCAGCGCTCCGGAGCACCGGTCTCTCACTGCCTGTTTCTATCACTTTTTCTCTCTCTCTCGCTACTCATCTTTTACTGTACATTCTCTTTCAAATTTGTATCCCTGCATTTCCCTCTTTCTCTTTCTTCCCTTGTCACTATCCCCTCAGCTGTTCATGTGTTGCTCTCTCTGACATAGTTGCTGCCTCTGAGAGTTTGCTTGTAAGGTTGACTGGGATTGTGACAAGGTAGGCAGTGGCTAGAAGGGATACAGCTTCAAGAGATGAAATCTAGCTTCTCTTCACTATTTCTAAGGGGAATACGGACTGAGAGGCACCATGGACATGTGCGTGCGTGTGTGTTTGTGTCTGTGTGTCTGTGTGTAGGTCTGTGTCATTGCATGTGCTGCATGATCCAGGGCAAACCTCAAACCTTAATTTCGATCATGGAACTCATTATGCCTTTATTATGCAATTAATATACCATTATGTATACAGAAATAGTCGCTCCCCATGTATCCATTTTCAGCTGAAGCTTAAAAAACATCCAGATCTGACCCAGAAATGTCAAATCTTTTCCATAGTACACAAGTCTGAGATGGAGAAATTATGCAGAGAACAGACTAGGTGGCGTGAGTGATCAGCCGCAAATTATTCCATTTGGATTCACAACGCAGCAGCTAATTTGAGAAACTGACTCCAATTTCCTAGAGGCCACGGTGCATTGCCTGACGAATCTAGTTCCAACACGCTCTTATTTACTCTCAAATTCCATGGAGACATGGGTCTACAGGACCTGAACTAAAGAATAGGAGAAATGGTAATGAGGGTGTGTGAGGTTTCTGAGCTGTGTGTGTGTGTGCATGCGTGTGTGTACGTGCCTCTTGTGACTTGACAGTTTGGAGTGTGCCGCTGCGTACATATCCTTGACATACTCTCTCGACTATAGCCAAAGTCTGTGACAGCACTCCGGGGAATGGTTTACAGCCTCTAAAATAAGTTAGATGGGAGCTTGTATGAAAAATGGGGTGAAACTGTGTGTGTTTGGCATCTGCATGCTATCTAAAGTAGAATAAGAGGGGATTCAAAGGAATGTAAAAAAAAATGGTGGTTAAACCTTAAAGTTAAACTTCTCATCAATGTAAACTGTGAGTAGGCCGGTGATTTATTTGACAGGTAATAGCAGAAATAACTAATTAATATATTGGTGGTACAATGTAAGGACATCAATGATGAGATATTTGGTCAGTGAGCAGTAAAGAACATTTGAAAACAGATAAGATGCACAGTATCACTGCCTGCATGGTTGTCACAGCGTTCTGCTCCATGGTCCTGGAACATGCTGCCGAACTGTTTCACAAGATGAGACATAGAACGTTATGGTGAGACCGGATTAAAACCAAAACCAAATGTATAGCTAATAAAACTATGTCTCAACCATAAGGCTCAAGGGGACTAGAAGACATGGTATTTGCAGTTCACTCACCGTCCTCACAATGTGGCGTGGAGAGATTCCATTTGTGGGGGAAGGATTTCAGTGGTGGACCAGCTTAGCAGGTTACTAGGCAAGTTGGAGAGGAGCCCAGCTGCGGGCTTGTTTTAAATGAGTTCAGGCACTGCTGAGCCGACATGGTCCCTGCAATGTTGTGATTCGATTGTGGAGTGTTATTGAGGCTCTCTTTGCTCATAATGGCCCTCATTTATCCTCTCTAATATTATTCAGATGAGAGGAGAATGACATGCTCCTCTCCTCACTAGCCTATATGCAGCGATCCACTGGGGTTTGGGTAAATTTGAGCATCCCACGAGGAATGGGGGATGGCCAAATATAAAGCCGACTAGTTCTTAGCTTTATGCTGCTGTCACGAGATAATTTGTAATTTGTAATTTGAATATCTTCTGTATTTTGAAGGGGAAAAAATTATAACGTCCAATAACTGCTTAGTGGCATGAGAAAGACCCAAGTCCAGGCACTGATGTGGGTTTGCAAGTTAAAAAGCCTTTAACGTGTGGGGTAGTTCATAAATAAAATACATGGTGTCTCAGACAGCCAAAACACGTTGGTGTAATTTAAAACTACCCCTCCCGGATCTGGGAGAATTGTCGTCAACTAACACTAATGAACTAGTCCACACATTTAAAGTTTTTTTGTTTCTTTGTATTTTCTCCCCAATTTGGTGATATCTAATTGCGATTTTGTCTCATCGCTGCAACTCCCCAATCGGCTCGGGAGATGCGAAGGTTGTGTCATGCGTCCTCCAAAACATGACCTGTCAAACCGCGCTTCTTAACACCCGCTCGCTTAACCTGGAAGCCAGCCGCACCAATGTGTCGGAAGAAACACTGTTCAACTGATGACCGAACTCAGCCTGCAGGCGCCTGGCCTGCCACAAGGGGTCGCTAGACCACGATGAGCCAAGTAAAACCCCCGGCCAAACCCTTTCCCTAAGACTGATGATGCTGGGCCAATTGTAAGCCACCCTATGGGACTCCCGGTTACGGACGGTTGTGACACAGCCTGGGATTGAACCCAGTTCTGTAGTGTTGTGATGCCTCAAGCACTGTGATGCAGTGGCACTAATTTGTGGTTACACGTTTTCCTTTTGTTTTTCCAGTACTATTCCCCTCCAAGAGCACCTGTGGTTGATCTGGAATACCTGAAGTACTGCTGCTACTTCTTTTATTCAATCATTTGTATTTTGTTGAATATTTAAAGATATTACCGGCAACGTGAAAAGACATAGGCTCCTTTAAGTAACAGTCTTATTTCTTGTGGCCAGCTTTGTGATTTCAGAGGACTAGGCACATATGGTCTAATCAATAGAGAGGGAAGTATTTATTTCAGGTTCAGCTATTTCACCACAGCTGTCTGTCACTCTTACAGACTAATTGTGTTTAATTGTAGGTTGAACCGGAACACTCACACATCAGACATCAAACACACATACAGATACTTGCACATCTTCAAAAACACTTATGCACACACATGAACACACACATGAACATGAACACAGACACTTCCTGGAAAAAGGGTAAAGACAAACTGGGATTTTATGTCTGAGAATTTTGGATGGAGCCAATGCTTTTTCAGTAGGAGGCATAGGACAATGGACATTGTCTGACATTGTCTGGCAAAAAACATACCTTCTTACGTATGCTTCTCATCCGACAATAGTTGACTTGAGATATACCTTTGACAGAAAGAAACTAACAATGTTGTAGGTGTGCCTAAGTGTGGCCGTAGCCTAATAGTAACAGAAACGGAACAGAAATTTATATAATTTGGGCAGTACCTCCCCTGCTCTATTTCAGGGCATTACCAATAGGTGGCACTGTACCCTTATTGGACAGTATGCCTGAAGTCTGCTATGTTTTCCTGACTGTAACAAGTATCAGTTGGTGAGTTGAAAACAATATCTTGCCATTTGTGAAAGTCTCTTTTGGTTCATGGTGTGTGTGTGTGTGTGTGTTTGTGTGTGTGCGTGTGTGATAGAGGGAGGGTTCTGGTCAGGAAGGCTACAGTGAGCACCTGCTGTACCTGCTGTCCGAGCGGGACTCAGTCCCTCTGCCGTTTGACACCACTCATATGTGTGTGTCAGAGTGTGTCAGAGTGTGTGTCAGAGTGTGCGTCAGTGTGTGTCCTCTACTAGGTATCCCCTTTCTCTTTCCCTCTCCTTTACCCCAGCAGATAATCTATTCTGCATAAAGGTTAAAAGCACACACACACACACACACACACACACACACACACACACACACACACACACACACACACACACACACACACACACACACACACACACACACACACACACACACACACACACACACACACACACACACACACACACACACACACACACAGTGAATGCTCTGGGGGAGCCACAGCCATGGCTGTTGATTGCTTATTTTACTGAGGCCACAGTCGGGCAGCGAGCCTGGCAGGCGCACCACAGCATACTTCATCAAAGCCAGCCCCTGGAAATCGTAGAAACCGTGCCAATCACCCAGGTGCCTTTGATGCCTTGCTCCACACAGGGGTATACATGGGGTGCATCTCAATACTTGAAAATGGCCTCCTCTCATCTCTTAATTTCCTCTCTTTCATCTGCGTTGACCTTAAAACATATTACAGGTAAATGCATAATTAGTCGATGTCTAGGAAATAGCTTTCTGGAGGCTAGTTCTTTCTCATCAGAGCAAATGGGGGAAACGAGATGAGGAATCCACTCTGTACTATTAAGATGCAGCCTTGCACGGAGTCAACAAAGGAAAAACATTTCTTCATGGGTGTGTGGGATCGTTCTGAAATTGCGTTAGAAAATATTTCCCGGGAGTACGGGAAGAAAAGTGAGAGAAAAATAGGCAATTGCTTTTTCTTTTACAGGCAGGAGTCAGTGAAGTCTGTGACAGCAGACATGTCTTAGGCGTGGAGCGGAGAGTGTATGTCACAGGTGCAAAACTACATGGTAAATATCTGGGCTCGTATTTAGAGGTGGAAACCATCTGGGTGGTAGTTCTAAACATTTCTGTTGTTTGTTTTTTGAAAGAGAGAGCATTGAATGGATATGCTGTTGAGGCCAGGGAGTGTTATCCTTTTATACAGGCAAGGGTAGTACTACAAGTAAATAAAGCTGAGTTCTTGTCACCAGGACAGGTAAGTTCCTGTCTCCATCTTGTCCTTGATGTGGCTCCATTGACAAAAAAAGGGGAAAATGCCACCTAGGACTAGCTGGTCTCTCTTTTAAAAATAGTTTTTCTCTCAGCAAGCCTAACCTGGATGAATCATTCAAGGTTCAATCAAATTGTTAAACTAAACAATACATTTAAGGACAGACATCCCACTGGCACGGACGTCAATTCAACGTATAATCCACTTTGGTTCTACGTCATTTCATTTAAATTACGTGGAAACAACTTTGATTCAACCAGCGTGTGCCCAGTAGGATGTTTCTTTATTCATCTTGCTCTTTACTCAACAGACAATTCCATCAATTGAAAGTGACAAGGACTTGAATATTATTTTGTACATCAAGGTTATTATGATAAAATAAACATAGTTCTCAATGTCTTACGTGCAGCTATGTAAAGGTTAGATAACATTTTAGGTGAGCCTCTCCATTGTGTCTAAACCTGGATCCATCATGGCCGACTAGTTACAGGTCTCAGGACTGCCCCAGAAACTACAGAAGCAAAATACCTAAATAGTTACAATGATGAAGGGAAGATTAAAAGTATACTTTCCAACAGTTTACTTTGAACCAGGATTACATAGATGAATGGGAGTTATAGAGTATACGTTCTAAACAATGACCAGCATAATTCAAAACAATGGATGAGTAGGCAGGTAGTCTAGTGGTTAGAGTGTTGGATTAGTAACTGAAAGCTTGCAAGATTGAATCCCCAAGCTGACAAGGTAAAAATCTGTCGTTCTGCGCCTGAACAAGGCATTTAACCCACTGTTCCTAGGCTGTCATTGAAAATAAGAAATAGATCTTAACTGACTTGCCTAGTTAAATAAAGGTAAAATCAATTTAACATCAATTTTACTATGGCCAGCCTCTCATTCTTTTCCAACACTATCGCACAGGCCCTCATATGGAGGTGACTGGACAGCTAAAGGGAACAGTATGGACCAGAGAGGACTTCACTTGCAGGCTCATGCCTTTGCTGTGACTTCTACTGCTGTGACCTCGACTGCTGTGACCTGGGGACTGTCAAGGTGAGGTGTCAGAGATGGAGAGTCACAGTCACCTAGATCATTCATTCATTCATTCATTCATTCATTCATTCATTCATGCAGTGTCTGTCTGTCTGTCTGTCTGTCTGTCTGTCTGTCTGTCTGTCTGTCTGTCTGTCTGTCTGTCTGTCTGTCTGTCTGTCTGTCTGTCTGTCTGTCCGTCTGTCCGTCTGTCCGTCCGTCCGTCCGTCCGTCCGTCCGTCCGTCCGTCCGTCCGTCCGTCCGTCCGTCCGTCCGTCCGTCCGTCCGTCCGTCCGTCCGTCCGTCCGTCCGTCCGTCCGTCCGCCCGCCCGCCCGCCTGCCTGTCTGTCTGGGGTGACACCCAGAACAGTGGCTGAACAGTAGTCATAACCCTCTCCATCTCACTGACAGACCGTCTTTGGAAAAGAGTGAGAGGTGGGGTAGCGTAACCTCCCCACACACAAACAAAACACCGGGACTTATGTTACATGCTTACATGCTACTGTGATTGCTTCCTGGTGTTTGAAAGATTGGGTTTAGGTAGAGATGTCACATGTCATGGGGGAAGGAGAAATCATCAACACATTGGAATTGGAGGGACATCAATGGTAGCAACACTAACACTTTGGGCCAGATTCAATCAAGTTTTTCTTGGAGTGTCTAGAGCTCACACACATAATCTGTTTTATTTTGAAAACGGCAAGTCTCACCTTGTCTATCTTATGTTTTCACAGTACCATTAAAACATGGGCTTTTTCAGTACACAACTACTATGTGAATCCTGCAGGGAAAGTTTGTTTGAATTAAACCCTCTTGTCTCACATTCAGAGCAGAGCTCTAATAACATAACTTTTTAATCATGTAAATGGTGTCATTCCAACTTCCTGTCTGAAGGGGTATTAAAACTATTTGGGGATTCTCCATTTGATAATTAACCTTTGGAGGGAGAGTTTTATTTTCGCTCTGGGATCCTCTCGACATCCTCAATAGGCACTTGACCACCTGCAAAGTCAGAATCCCAGTGGGATAAATGTAAAACACTCAGTAAGGGAGATGGTTTGAGAGGAGGGGGAAGGACAGAGGGGAGAGGAGGGGTATGAATGCAAATGCATTGATAATTGCTGGTTCTTCAAATTGGCTGACACGAGCACCCATCTGCTGCAAGAGTGTAGTGTGCAAAGTGCTCGCTAATTAAAACGTTTGAAAGTCATTTTAGGAAATTTAAATTATTAAATGTTAATTTATGTAATTTCCTCACATTGGGAACAGGGTGTGGAATTGCTGTACCCTATTATCAAATGGTGTGTGTGTGTGTGTGTGTGTGTGTGTGTGTGTGTGTGTGTGTGTGTTGGGGAGGGTGGAGGGAGAGTAAGTAACACACTAACACATGTATTATGAAGCACTGTCAGATTAATGCTATGCAACAGTTATTTAGCCAGTAATGTTTAATTTTGCGTACAATCCAGTGATAAGCCATTAGCTAATGTGGTTTGATTCAGAGTTTTATGTTGCTGTAATAACAAACAGGTGCCCTTGAATATTCTACTACAACTACTGCACATCCATAGTGTTAATAGCTGAGACACTGGGATCATGTATTTCATGACACAATCACAGACCCACACACTGTCCGCATGTCATATCTGTCTCGAACTCTGTCGGCATGTCTGTCTCAATATCCTAGCTGTCTTTTTTTCTGCTTTAATAGATCTGTCAGGATGCCAAACTGAAGTAATGTTATAAGTGTATCATAAGGTGATGGCGGTGAGCCTTTTAAAATGAGTGATTAAAACAAAACACTCCGAACTACAAGACGACCTTCACCCTGAAAACATAGATGAATAGAAGTCAAATGAGCTCGATTAGATATGAGTGGCATCACCAAGTTCAAGTGTGATTTATTTTCCTAATTTATTTAGCTAGGACAGTCATTGCGAACAAATTCTTCTTTACAATAACAACCTTGGCTGAGAGGTGAACGATTAAGGATGCAGGAGACATACACACACTCACCTCTAACATCCCTCTCGTCACTTCTTAGTAGTAACATTAATACAGTAAAATAGAAACCGTTCTGTTGACTGGGTTTGACCTTACTGCATCAACCCCTGAAGTGCTGCCTCCTAGTCCGTCTGTGACTTTGTCCAAATGACCAGCCGTCCTTTTCTCTTATGTACTGATTAATGTTGGCTGCTGGCACATTTGGTTCTGTTAGGCTGATAGATTTACATGCGAATCAGAAACCCATTATCATATCAGAAACATAAATCGATCAATGAAACACCTCTAGGTTAGACACTCTCTCTTTCCGTGCTGGTGTAAGTAATGAAAACAGCCTCATTGTTCTGTTCTAGACATCATAGGACCGTTATATACATACAGTATGTGTGGGGCTGCATGAAATAATCTATTCGCTCTCTTATCATTTCACAGTTTACTCAGTGCTTCCAAGCGGCACGGTGCAGTCACTGAGCTATTTCTGGGTCTTTAGTAAGACTTAGGGATTGTTTTGGATCATAACTCCCCAAGGTTGTCAACACGGCAGGTCAATCCCTGCATAAGCCCAGGAATTTAGAGGGTCACATTGTGTTGTCATTGATGTCATGAGACAATGACACAACAATGAATGGCTTGAGACAAAGACCTGAGCTACCCATTACAACCTGAGGGAGTGTTGCGTATTGTCTACAGCTGATGCACTCTCTTTATCTCTATCTGTCTCTTTGTCTCTCTCTCCCTCTTTATTTATCATTGCTGTTCTGAATCCTCCCTGTGTCCTTGTTTTTGTTTCTAACAAGCATCTTGAGTGACTAGGTACGATGCCCAACCCCCCCCGAGATAATGGTGCAGATTTATCATTATAATGAATCATTATACATCTGCCACAATGTAATGACAGGAAGATAAAAACTGCTGCATGATTTACCTCACTGCCATACTCCATTGGATTTTTGTTTCTGTGAATTAGCATACAGCACGCCCGCCAAGACTGCAGAGGAGGAGGCATGAGGGAAGGGATTGCTGTGACCGCCCCATCGTAAAAACGGAATCTGAGGACATCACATCAACAACAGCTTCCGCCAGAGGTTTACGACCAGAGAGTGAAACCACTGAGGCTGGATGAAACCAGGGGCGGTCGGGCAGTTGTCAGAAAGTGTCCTCTCTTCTTCCTTAGGGCCTGTTGGGTCCAATGTTCTTTTCCGACACAAAATACCTCCGTCCATCGGTCTTTAAGGGAGAATGAAATATGGATAGAAGGATGAATGAATGGAGATATGAGTGTAAGGAAGAATGGAGGGATGGGTGAATGAGTGTAATGAGGGGAGGAGAGATGAGTTTAATAAAAGAAGGATGAATGACTGTAGTAGACAGACACACACAACCTCCCTCATGCAAAAAAGAGAACAGTGAATGTTAATGAGATAACATCTTGATCCAGACTGGCTCATCATATCTGTATGTAACATTCATGATGACCTGCAGTGACATGGAACCTCGAACTCTTCTGACAGGAAGTAGCGTTGCAGTGGCCTAACCCAGGGAGAGACACAGCCCCCAGTGGTGGCCCTTGGCACTGACACATCTTGGCAGACACACTTCACAAGGTCACCAGTGCATTAAAGCAACAGTAAAGGTCATAGCTGAAGTAACTGACTGCCCAGTCTCACACGACCCCGGGGCTGCTTTCAACAACTCTGTCCTGTCACATTCCTTCTAGCTCGTTCAATTTCTCGAAGCAAAGTTTGACATTTGTTATTTTCTCTGGGAGTTTAGCTAATACTAATTCCTGCGAAGGCACGGAGGGCTCGTGTTGATTTGGTAAAAGAGCACAGGCTACACAACTCAAAAAGCTTCTGTAGTCCAGAATGGGAACGCAAATCCCCCATCCCCATCAAAGCATTGTGGAGTCACTTTGAGTGACTTTAATACTGATTAAGCTGACAATGGTGTGATGGCTTGAGCCTTCTGGAGATGGACCTTATATTAGGAAATAGGCCAGGCACTGTGCAGTGGTAGTGGTCAGGACTGAGCCATACATACGTATATCCTCTTCTTACAGCCCCTCCTGACCTTGTGAAGGGTTTATGGCTGAACAAGGTAAAGGTTTTTGTCAGCATAAACTGTTATTGTGCTCCTCTGCCACGGCGGGAGACATCCTGACTCGGCACTGTCCGAAATACAGTATATCCCTCCCCCTGGTATGTTTCATCCGTTTATCCTTTCAAGGGTAACTGTGAGTGCCGTGGTCTGGAATTCACACTCTGTCTCACTCTGTCTCTCTATCCTTTTTTTTCTCCCTCTCTCTTTTACTCCATCTTCTGACTCTCTCTCTCTGAGTAGAAAGGAACATGGAGAACCGAGGCCATCCAACTACATTGGCAAAATATTAGGGAGTTTCACACTTTCACGTTTATGGGGATAGCATAAGAAAACCAAAGTCACAATTTCTAGACAAGGCCTATAGCCTTTAATCATACTGTGTCGGTCTGAGGAGAATGAAGCATTTGTGTTTTGATTGATTGATGGATTCCAACGTAACTAAGTACTTCAGAAGCATATGTACCAAACAAGAACAACGCATCAATCAAGACAGCAAGAGGATCCAGCTGTCTCCAGCATCAATCAGTCTGGAGCATCTGACTACTCTGCTCTTAAATCATCCTGGAGAGAAACAAATTGTTCTGTCTTTACGGCAGAGTTTCCGACACGTCAACAGAAACTGAATGAACTTCCAAGCATTTCAAATATCAGGTACTGAAAAAAGTACATTGAAACAGGTTTTTATTGTAAACATGTCTCAATATTCTTGTTCTGTCTGTATGATTGATGTGTGCTGTTTTTAAAGATGGAACACAGGAAGAATTGTTGTTGCTATAAAGTAACAGACAATGAATAAAGAAATCACCTGTAAGTGAACGTTGTCACCTCAGCCACTCTCCTATGTCCATGGTAACCCCTGAGTGCTGACGTCTTAACACATGCCAACACGACATATCGATGTGCATGCCACCTCTCACATTCCCTTTCCTCTCATTTCCCCTCACTCGTTCCATCATTCACCCCCCACTCCTCCCATCTCTGCTTTTCATGTCATCTCCCCTCCCTCCTTTTTTACCACCCTCCAGCTTCCAGTCACGTCTCCCCTGTATTGAACATGCCTAACCACGTGTATAATCTAAATGCCCAACCACTTCGAACAGACATACAGTGCCTTCGGAAAGTATTCAGACCCCTTGACTTTTTCCACATTTTGTTACATTATGGCCTTAATCTAAAATTGATTTAAAAAACAAATCCTCATCAATCAACACACAATACCCCATAATGACAAAGCCAAAATCATGTTATTTTTCATTTTTGTACATTCATTTAAAAAAAAACGGAAATATCACCTTTACATAAGTATTCAGACCCTTCTCGTGAAAAATAACAAAATTAGACATACTATGCTGTTTTTACTTGTCCAGTGTTATATGCTAGTGTTTTTTTTGCTGATGTAGGCTTGCCTTGTATGACTTAGTTATACGTCTGGGCGTACAGATAAGAGCCGGGTGCAACCGCAGTATGTGGCACCTGTTTGTACTACCTGCAGGAACTCCTCTGTGTGGAAACTTGCAGGAAGGAACAGACAATGGTGGCAACGTCAGCTATCTTAATCTACACAGACAAGCTAAATGCCTTTTATACACTATGTTCCCCATATCTGCTAACTGCCACATAGACAAAGAGGTTGGACTTTTCTATAATATCTGAGCGTGAAAAGGTTAAGGGGTCTGAATACTGAATCTGAAGGCAATTTATATGAATAGAGTGTAAATAGCATTTTTGTTGTCTATTGGTGTCTTTTCTATATACAGTAAGTCATATTTTTTATTTTTTATGTAATATATTATGTTGTTGTCTTCAATTACTGTTCTGTCACGCATTTGTAGGATTATGTGGACCACAGGAAGAGTAGCTGCTGCTTGTAGGGATCCTAACTTAGCTTAATAGGGATCCTAACCATCTCATCGAACTCCCTATTGTCACACCCTGACCATAGAGACCTGTTTATTCTCTGTTGGTTGGGGCGTGATAGTGACTAGGGTGGGTCATCTAGGTGATTTATGGTTTATGTTGGCCTGGTATGGTTCCCAATCAGAGACAGCTGTTTATCGTTGTCTCTGATTGGGGATCATATTTAGGCAGCCATTTCCTTATTGTGCTTTGTGGGATCTTGTCTACAGATAGCTGCCTGTGTGCACACCAGTAGCTTCACGGTGCGTGCGTGTTTGTTTTGTTTGGTGAGTTTCTATTAATTAAAATATGTGGAACTCTACGCACGCTGCGCCTTGGTCCAATGTTTTCGACGAGCGTGACAGAAGATCCCACCAACACCGGACGAAGCAGCGTGCCCGGGAGATAATGGCATCCTGGTCTGTGGAGGAGATTAGGGAGAGAACATCCTGGACTTGGGACGACAAAATAGCAGGAGAGAACAGCCTTCCATGGAGGCAGGCAGAAGCAGCGAAGGAGGGACAGCGACAAAGTCGGGGAGGAAGGCCACAGAAACCCAGAGGAAAATATTCTGGGGCGGAACATGGAGCAGTCGGCGGTGCCGAGGAGTGAACCAGAGCCAGTCTGGGAGAAGAAGAATTTGGAGGAGAGAGAAATGGGAGAGTTGTTGAGTTGGTGGAGGATGCACGGATTTGGAATAAAGGAACGTGTTGTCAGTTTGGTGCCACCTGAGTCTGCTCCCCGTACTCGTCCTGAGAAGTGTGTTAAAGTTCCATAACAATTGATGCCGGCTATACACACACCAGGTCTCCAGTGACACCTATGCTCATCTCACTCCTCACTATGCTCTTCCGAGCACCATAAGGATCCCACCCCTCTCTCTCTCTCTTCTGCATTGTCAACCCCAGCAGATGTAACCGTGGCCCTGTGGCTGTCCAAAGCGTCTTTGGTGATGGGGGATGTCTACCCTGAAGGAACATCGAGGTCAGGGATATAGTGATGCCTTTACACACCAATCGCATTGATAGTGTCAGTGTTTATTTATTTTTATTTATTTTTTTATTTCACCTTTATTTAACCAGGTAGGCTAGTTGAGAACAAGTTCTCATTTGCAACTGCGACCTGGCCAAGATAAAGCATAGCAGTGTGAACAGACAACACAGAGTTACACATGGAGTAAACAATTAACAAGTCAATAACACAGTAGAAAAAAAGGGGAGTCTATATACATTGTGTGCAAAAGGCATGAGGAGGTAGGCGAATAATTACAATTTTGCAGATTAACACTGGAGTGATAAATGATCAGATGGTCATGTACAGGTAGAGATATTGGTGTGCAAAAGAGCAGAAAAGTAAATAAATAAAAACAGTTTGGGGATGAGGTAGGTGAAAATGGGTGGCTATTTACCAATAGACTATGTACAGCTGCAGCGATCGGTTAGCTGCTCAGATAGCAGATGTTTGAAGTTGGTGAGGGAGATAAAAGTCTCCAACTTCAGTGATTTTTGCAATTCGTTCCAGTCACAGGCAGCAGAGTACTGGAACGAAAGGCGGCCAAATGAGGTGTTGGCTTTAGGGATGATCAGTGAGATACACCTGCTGGAGCGCGTGCTGCGGATGGGTGTAGCCATCGTGACCAGTGAACTGAGATAAGGCGGAGCTTTACCTAGCATGGATTTGTAGATGACCTGGAGCCAGTGGGTCTGGCGACGAATATGTAGCGAGGGCCAGCCGACTAGAGCATACAAGTCGCAGTGGTGGGTGGTATAAGGTGCTTTAGTGACAAAACGGATGGCACTGTGATAAACTGCATCCAGTTTGCTGAGTAGAGTGTTGGAAGCAATTTTGTAGATGACATCGCCGAAGTCGAGGATCGGTAGGATAGTCAGTTTTACTAGGGTAAGTTTGGCGGCGTGAGTGAAGGAGGCTTTGTTGCGGAATAGAAAGCCGACTCTTGATTTGATTTTCGATTGGAGATGTTTGATATGAGTCTGGAAGGAGAGTTTACAGTCTAGCCAGACACCTAGGTACTTATAGATGTCCACATATTCAAGGTCGGAACCATCCAGGGTGGTGATGCTAGTCGGGCATGCGGGTGCAGGCAGTGATCGGTTGAAAAGCATGCATTTGGTTTTACTAGCGTTTAAGAGCAGTTGGAGGCCACGGAAGGAGTGTTGTATGGAATTGAAGCTCGTTTGGAGGTTAGATAGCACAGTGTCCAAGGACGGGCCGGAAGTATATAGAATGGTGTCGTCTGCGTAGAGGTGGATCAGGGAATCGCCCGCAGCAAGAGTAACATCATTGATATATACAGAGAAAAGAGTCGGCCCGAGAATTGAACCCTGTGGCACCCCCATAGAGACTGCCAGAGGACCGGACAGCATGCCCTCCAATTTGACACACTGAACTCTGTCTACAAAGTAATTGGTGACCCAGGCAAGGCAGTCATCCGAAAAACCGAGGCTACTGAGTCTGCCGATAAGAATATGGTGATTGACAGAGTCGAAAGCCTTGGCAAGGTCGATGAAGACGGCTGCACAGTACTGTCTTTTATTGATGGCGGTTATGATATCGTTTAGTACCTTGAGTGTGGCTGAGGTGCACCCGTGACCGGCTCGGAAACCAGATTGCACAGCGGAGAAGGTACGGTGGGATTCGAGATGGTCAGTGACCTGTTTGTTGACTTGGCTTTCGAAGACCTTAGATAGGCAGGGCAGGATGGATATAGGTCTGTAACAGTTTGGGTCCAGGGTGTCTCCCCCTTTGAAGAGGGGGATGACTGCGGCAGCTTTCCAATCCTTGGGGATCTCAGACGATATGAAAGAGAGGTTGAACAGGCTGGTAATAGGGGTTGCGACAATGGC
Organism: Oncorhynchus nerka; assembly: GCF_034236695.1. Classification (NCBI taxonomy): domain Eukaryota; kingdom Metazoa; phylum Chordata; class Actinopteri; order Salmoniformes; family Salmonidae; genus Oncorhynchus; species Oncorhynchus nerka. The sequence continues at coordinate 72,191,909 of NC_088419.1, forward strand.
GGCGGATAGTTTCAGAAATAGAGGGTCCAGATCGTCAAGCCCAGCTGATTTGTACGGGTCCAGGTTTTGGAGCTCTTTCAGAACATCTGCTATCTGGATTTGGGTAAAGGAGAACCTGGAGAGGCTTGGGCGAGGAGCTGCGGGGGGCGGAGCTGTTGGCCGAGGTTGGAGAAGCCAGGCGGAAGGCATGGCCAGCCGTTGAGAAATGCTTATTGAAGTTTTCGATAATCATGGATTTATCGGTGGTGACCGTGTTACCTAGCCTCAGTGCAGTGGGCAGCTGGGAGGAGGTGCTCTTGTTCTCCATGGACTTCACAGTGTCCCAGAACTTTTTGGAGTTGGAGCTACAGGATGCAAACTTCTGCCTGAAGAAGCTGGCCTTAGCTTTCCTGACTGACTGCGTGTATTGGTTCCTGACTTCCCTGAACAGTTGCATATCGCGGGGACTATTCAATGCTATTGCAGTCCGCCACAGGATGTTTTTGTGCTGGTCGAGGGCAGTCAGGTCTGGAGTGAACCAAGGGCTGTATCTGTTCTTAGTTCTGCATTTTTTGAACGGGGCATGCTTATCTAAAATGGTGAGGAAGTTACTTTTAAAGAATGACCAGGCATCCTCAACTGACGGGATGAGGTCAATGTCCTTCCAGGATACCCGGGCCAGGTCGATTAGAAAGGCCTGCTCACAGAAGTGTTTTAGGGAGCGTTTGACAGTGATGAGGGGTGGTCGTTTGACTGCGGCTCCGTAGCGGATACAGGCAATGAGGCAGTGATCGCTGAGATCCTGGTTGAAGACAGCGGAGGTGTATTTGGAGGGCCAGTTGGTCAGGATGACGTCTATGAGGGTGCCCTTGTTTACAGAGTTAGGGTTGTACCTGGTGGGTTCCTTGATGATTTGTGTGAGATTGAGGGCATCTAGCTTAGATTGTAGGACTGCCGGGGTGTTAAGCATATCCCAGTTTAGGTCACCTAACAGAACAAACTCTGAAGCTAGATGGGGGCGATCAATTCACAAATGGTGTCCAGGGAACAGCTGGGAGCTGAGGGGGGTCGGTAGCAGGCGGCAACAGTGAGAGACTTATTTCTGGAGAGAGTAATTTTCAAAATTAGTAGTTCGAACTGTTTGGGTATGGACCTGGAAAGTATGACATTACTTTGCAGGCTATCTCTGCAGTAGACTGCAACTCCTCCCCCTTTGGCAGTTCTATCTTGACGGAAGATGTTATAGTTGGGTATGGAGATCTCAGAATTTTTGGTGGCCTTCCTAAACCAGGATTCAGACACGGCAAGGACATCAGGGTTAGCAGAGTGTGCTAAAGCAGTGAGTAAAACAAACTTAGGGAGGAGGCTTCTGATTTTGACATGCATGAAACCAAGGCTTTTTCGATCACAGAAGTCAACAAATGAGGGTGCCTGGGGACATGCAGGGCCTGGATTTACCTCCACATCACCCGCGGAACAGAGAAGGAGTAGTATGAGGGTGCGGCTAAAGGCTATCAAAACTGGTCGCCTAGAGCGTCGGGGACAGAGAATAAGAGGAGCAGGTTTCTGGGCATGGTAAAATATATTCAGGGCATAATGCGCAGACAGGGGTATGGTGGGGTGCGGGTACAGCGGAGGTAAGCCCAGGCACTGGGTGATGATGAGAGAGGTTGTAATGGGTGAGGTCACCGCATGTGTGGGAGGTGGGACAAAGGAGGTATCAGGGGTATGAAGAGTGGAACTAGGGGCTCCATTGTGAACTAAAACAATGATAACTAACCTGAACAACAGTATACAAGGCATATTGACATTTGAGAGAGACATACAGCGAGGCATACAGTAATCACAGGTGTTGAATTGGGAGAGCTAGCTAAAACAGTAGGTGAGACAACAACAGCTAATCAGCTAACACAACAACAGCAGGTAACATGGCGTTGACTAGGCAACGGGCCGACAGATAAAACATAAACAAGCAGAATGGAGTACCGTGATTAATGGACAGTCCAGCATGCATCAGCTATGTAGCCAAGTGATCAGTGTCCAGGGGGCAGCGGTGGATGGGGCAGGGAAGCTGGACTGGCGAGCGTTATCCAGGTTAAAAAAAACTAACAATGACTAAATAGCTTGTAGCTAGTTAGCTGGTTAGCTTCTGGAGGTTCTTGAGTGTGTTCTAAAAATAAAAAATAATAGCGATTCCGTATCACATTGGGTGAGACAGGTTACCGGAAGGTATAAACAAATTAAAAATCGAAAAGAGATAGAAAGTAAATATGGGTCCAGTGAGTGTTTGGGACGCGGCGATTCAGACGGTTAGCAGGCCTGTGCTAACAAGCTAACAGTTAGTAGGCCGGGGCTAAACAAGGTAGCAGTTAGCGGACCGGGGCTAAACAAGCTAGTAGTTAGCAGGCCGAATTAGCAAGCAAGGAGATAGCAAGGGCTAGAGAGTTAGCCTTTGGGGGACGTTGCGATGGGGTGAGTCTGTTTATTCCTCTTCATGCGGTGACATCGATAGACCGGTCGTGGGTCCGGGTATTGTAGCCCAGGAGTATGCTACGGTGGTAGCACAGGGGCTCTGGCCGGGCTAGCTTCAAGCTAAGTGGGTGGAAACGCTAGCCAGGAGTATTCATCCGGGGTTGCGGTTTAGCTAGATAGCTAGTTGTGAAGATCCAGCTGAAAAAATGTTCCGTTTGCGGTGGGAATCCGGGGATAAAAAATAAATAGGTCCGTTATGCTCTGGATAGAGTCGCGTTGTTCGAACTGGCGAGAGCTTTCCGAGCTAAAGGTTAGCATCAGGTTAGCTGATGACCGGTTAGCTGAAGACCGCTAGCATAGCTGGTAGTTAGCTATTATGACGAGCCACCGATGAATTTACACCTATATTTTAGCATGACATCCCTGGTTGTCTAGCCTAGAGAAACATCAAGGTGCCAACCTTACCTCTTCATGACCCCCAAGCCCCAATAAGACGGTGACGCTGATGCAAGTTGATATCTCCTGGCTGCCAATGAGATAAAGGAGAATTCGAACTTGACGGTTAGGGTTATAAATTATTGAATGAGATGTATTGAGCCACAGATGGGGGAATTGGGTTTATCAGTGGGATCTCACTCAGCACTACCCCCTGACCCTCTCTAGGTTGCCTTAACCCATATCAATCCCAAGCCTTTTAAAGGGTGAGGCACCATGGGTCACGTTAACAACCATGCTGTTCAGGTTCAGGTTGTGTGCTCTGCAGGTTGAGTGCTCTGCAGGTCTTCATATCTCAACTCACCTGTCACGGTTCCGAGCACCATAAGGATCCCACCCCAACCCCCAACCTTCACATGGAGCCATGCCAGATCATAGTGCATTAAATGTCATGTTTGCAGCTGGGCTCAGCAGTCAATCCATTCGATACAGGCTCTAAATATATGGAATAAATAAGTATGTTTATCCAGCAGCAGGTGAACGGTAGTACTTCACTCAAAGTAAATGTCACTTCTTTGTGTTTTTGCTGTGTTGCTTGTCATTTGATTCATCCCATGTTGACAACTCATCCAAACAAATAGCTCCAAATAGCTTTCATGTCACAACCACTCTTTGTGAAACCTGAAACAAAAACCCTTGTCGGAAATTTCTGCATTTGCATTTGAGCGAAACTGAGAACATTTGATAATGAAATGCAATATATGAGAAAAATAGGGTTTTGATTGTCACAGTATCATGACATATTAGGCTGTTGTGTGAACATCATTATGATAATGAACATCCCACCACCTCTTTGGCAACCATCCTCTGTAGGCCTATGAATTATTCAAACCATGGAATAACATTTTATTATTTATTCCAACGCACAGCAAGGTTATTTCAAAAGTCACTTTCAGGAAATCTCGTTCAAATATGTTGCTTTTTAAAAAAAATTATCAATGCAGCGTATCACAATTCATTACTGTCAGCCTGACTGCTATGGAAAATACTCTTAGTGTGAGGGCTAACCATGTGTGTGTGTGTGTGTGTGTGTGTGTGTGTGTGTGTGTGTGTGTGTGTGTGTGTGTGTGTGTGAGCGTGTGTGTGTGTGTGTGTGTGTGAGCGTGTTTTTGTGAGCGTGTGTGTGTGTATGCATGCGTGCGCGACTACATTCTATTTTAGTGAAATTGATAGATCACAAACGTTAAAGCAGAAACAATACTGAATTTGGGCTTTAGAAATCCGGAAATGAGCTGAACATTCTGCTTAAATCTAGCATGAAATAAAGTATTCCTACCGCTGTACATATTGCATATCTCCTCATATATAAAATGATTGGGCAATGCATTTCCCATTAAATACCTTGTAATGATCCTAATCGACTGCAATCCAACGCCGGTGAAGCGAGACAGTCATTTGAGAAGTGAGAGAGCCAGTGGGGAACTGCTGGGGAGTTAGGGTGGCAAGTAATTAAAAGATTGCTGGTTCAAATACCTGAGCTGACGATGTAAAACATCTGTAGATGTGCTCTTGAGCAAGGCACTTAACCCTAATTTGCTCCAGGGGTGCTGTATCTCTATGGCTGACCCTGTAAAACAACTAATTTCACTGCACTAATCCGGTGTATGTGACAATAAAACATATATTATATCAACTCTCCTAATCTCCAAAGTTATAAGAACTCGGCTATGACCGGTAAATAAGACTGCTAAATAGTTCAGGTAACCATTTATTTAACTATCTGTATTGACCCTATCTTGCACTGATTCTATGCACACTCACAAGACTTTATACACACTATATACACACACTATACAGACACTCTAACGCATACACACACACTCATCATGTAAGGAACAACGCACGAGATGAGAAGCAGGTACAGGGAGTGAAGGTTTATTAGCTGACGGATATGAAACGGAACAGAGTCTGGACAGGAACACATAACAAACACAATAATGCAGACACAGGAAACGCAACCAAGGAACAGACAGATATACCGGGGGTAATCAACAAAGTGAAGTGAGTCCAGGTGAGTCCAATGAGCGCAGCTGCGCGTGATGTTGGTAACAGGTGTGTATGATGACGGGTAGCCTGGCGCCCTCTAGCTCCAGGGAGGGGGAGCGGGAGCAGGCGTGACACATCCTATGCTGCTGCTACTCTGTTCTTATTCTTACTCTTTTTATTATCTATCCTGATACCTAGCCACTTTACCTTGACTTTATGTACATGTCTACCTCAAATACCTCGCAGCCCTGCACATTGATCTGGTAATGGTACTCCTTGTATAAAGCTCAATTCTTGTGGATTTTATTCCTTTTGTATTACTATTTTAGTTTAATAAAAACATTGTTTTACTCTGCATCATTGGGAAAGGCTCGTAAGTAAGCATTTCACGGTAAAGTCTACACCAATTGTATTCGGCGCATGTGACAAATAACATTTTATTTACTTTAATTCATTGAACTCACAATGAGACCATTCTTGAAAGTACAGGTGTAGGATCTTAATTTAATCACCCTGTCGTTACAGGGAATGTAATGCACAGCAGGAAATGCAAACTTGTAGTGTATTCGAGGTTTAAAGAGGCTTCTAAAGTCTACTTTAAAATGTCAGACTTGATTTGTCCTAACAAAACATGGATCAACTCACACAAAAATGCCATTTAATTATAATAATAATTCACAATTCCTGTTGCTGCAGGGTTATTTACTTGCTCAGAGAAAATGATCAATTTAAAATCTGGAGCTATGGCTTCAGGTAAACCTCCCAAATCCCATATACATTCAGATTATTGCATTCACATGAATTTACAGTTGAAGTTGGAAGTTTACATACACCTCAGCCAAATACACTTAAACTCAGTTTTTCACAATTCGTGAAATTTATTCCTAGTAAAAAATTCCCCGACTTAGGTCAGTTAGGATCATCACCTTATTTTAAGAATGGGAAATGTCAGAATAATAGCAGAGATAATGATTTATTTCAGCTTTTATTTATTTCATCACATTCCCAGTGGGTCAGAAGTTTACATACACTCAATTAGTATTTGATAGCACTGCCTTTAAATTGTTTAACTTGGGTCAAACATTTTGGGTAGCCTTCCACAAGCTCCCCACAATAAGTTGGGTGAATTTTGGCACATTCCTCCTGACAGAGCTGGTGTAACTGAGTCAGGTTTGTAGGCCTCCTTGCTCACACACGCTTTTTCAGTTCTGCCCACAAATGTTCTATCAGATTGAGGTCAGGGCTTTGTGATGGCCACTCCAATACCTTGACTTTGTTGTCCTTAAGCCATTTGCCACAGCTTTTGTGACCAAGCTTTAACTTCCTGACTGATGTCTTGATATGTTGCTTCAATATATCCACGTACTTTTCCTTTCTCATGAAGCCATCTATTTTGCAAAGTGCACCAGTCCCTCTTGCAGAGGGATGGTGTTCTTCAGCTTGCAAGCCTCCCCCTTTATCCTCTAAACATAACGATGGTCATTATGGCCAAACAGTTGTATTTTGCTTCATTAGACCAGAGGACATTTCTCCAAAAAGTACGATCTTTGTCCCCATGTGCAGTTGCAATCCGTATTCTGGCGGTTTTGGAGCAGTGGCTTCTTCCTTGCTGAGCGGCCTTTAATTTTATGTCAATATAGGACTTGTTTTACTGTGAATATAGATACTTTTGCAGCTGTTTCCTTCGCATCTTCACAAGGTCCTTTGCTGTTGTTCTGGGATTGAGTTACACTTTCACACCAAAGTACGCTAATCTCTAGGATACAACGCATCTCCTTCCTAAGCGGTATGACGGCTTTTATTTACGGTGTTTATACTCGCATACTATTCGCGTACTATTGTTTGTACAGATGAACGTGGTACCTTCAGGCATTTGGAAATTGCTCCCAAAGATGAACCAGACTTGTGGAGGTCTACAATTTTTTTTCTGAGATCTTGGCTGATTTCTTTTGATATTCAATGATGTCAAGCAAAGAGGCACAGAGTTTGAAGGTAGGCCTTGAAATACATCCACAGGTACAACTCCAATTTACTCAAATGATGTCAATTAGCCTAACAGAAGCTTCTAAAGCCATGACATGATATGATATGCATATAATTGACAGCTTTGGAAAGAAAACACTCTGACGTTTCCAAAACTGCAAAGATATTGTCTGTGAGTGCCACAGAACTGATGTTACAGGCGAAACCCAGATAAAAATCCAACCAGGAAGTGCCGCATTTTTTTAAACCGCCTCATGCCAATGATTCCTTATATGGCTGTGAATGAGCTACGAATGAGCTTACGTTTTCCACGTATTCCCCCAGGTGTCTACAGCATTGTGACGTCTTTTTAGGCATTTCCATTGAAGAATGGCTGTAAGGGACCATATACAGCATGTGGTCACATGGTGTCTCCCGCAGAAAATCTTGCGTAAAATACTGAGGTAGCCATTTATCCAATCGCTTCTTATGAGAAACCAATTGCCTCGACGGATATATTATCGAATATATATGTTAAAAACACCTTGAGGATGGATCCTAAACAACGTTTGCCGTGTTTCTGTCGGTATTATGGAGCAAATTTTGAAAAAGGTTTGGCGTTATAGTTGCAGCATTTTCCGGTCGATTTCTCAGCCAAGCATGATGAAGAAACGGGAGCTATTTCGCCTACAAAAATAATATTTTTGAAAAAAAGGAACATTTGCTATCTAACTGGGAGTCTCCTGAGTGAAAGCATCTGAAGTTCTTCAAAGGTAAATGATTTAATTTGGTTGCTTTTCTTATTTTCGTGAAAATGTTGCCTGCTGCCAGCAGAGCTAGCATAGCATTATGTCATGATAAACTTACACAAATGCTTGTCTAGCGTTGGCTGTAACACATATTTTGAGATGAGATGACAGTGTTGTTAACAAAAGGCTAAGCTTGTGTTTGAATATATTTATTTAATTTAATTTGCGATTTTGATGAATAGGAAAAGTTTCTAGGGGTATTTAGAGTGCCTTGCAAAAGTATTCGGCCCCCTTGAACTTTGCGACCTTTTGCCACATTTCAGGCTTCAAACATAAAGATATAAAACTGTATTTTTTTGTGAAGAATCAACAACAAGTGGGACACAATCATGAAGTGGAACGACATTTATTGGATATTTCAAACTTTTTTAACAAATCAAAAACTGAAAAATTGGGCGTGCAAAATTATTTAGCCCCTTTACTTTCAGTGCAGCAAACTCTCCAGAAGTTCAGTGAGGATCTCTGAATGATCCAATGTTGACCTAAATGACTAATGATGATAAATACAATCCACCTGTGTGTAATCAAGTCTCCGTATAAATGCACCTGCACTGTGATAGTCTCAGAGGTCCGTTAAAAGCGCAGAGAGCATCATGAAGAACAAGGAACACACCAGGCAGGTCCGAGATACTGTTGTGAAGAAGTTTAAAGCCGGATTTGGATACAAAAAGATTTCCCAAGCTTTAAACATCCCAAGGAGCACTGTGCAAGCGATAATATTGAAATGGAAGGAGTATCAGACCACTGCAAATCTACCAAGACCTGGCCGTCCCTCTAAACTTTCAGCTCATACAAGGAGAAGACTGATCAGAGATGCAGCAAAGAGGCCCATGATCACTCTGGATGAACTGCAGAGATGCAGCCACTGCTCTGCTTAAAAATATGGAGAGAGGTATTTAGTAATGTGTTGTACTGAATGTGTTGTACTGAACTCTTTGTATTCAGGACAACAAGTTAATTGCTTTATTGCCTTGTTGCAAACAGGATGTATGTTTTGGAATAATTTTATTCTGTACAAGCTTCCCTATTTTCACTCTGTCAATTAAGTTAGTATTTTGGAGTAACTGTACTGAACAAAAATATAAACTGAACATGTAAAGTGTTGGTCCCATGTTTCATGATCTGAAATAAAAGATCCAAGAAATGTTCCATATGCAAAAATAGCTTATCTCTCTCCAATTTTGTGCACAAATTGGTTTACATCCCTGTTAGTGAGCATTTCTCCTTTGCCACGATAATCCATACACCGGACAGGTGTGCCATATCAGTAAATAGTATTATAATTACACAGGTGCACCTTGAGCTAGGGACAAAAAAAGGCCACTCTAAAATGTGCAGTTCAGTCACTTAACACAATGCCACAGATGTCTCAAGTTTTGAGGGAGTGTGCAATTGGCATGCTGACTGCAGGAATGTCTACCAGAGCTGGTGAATGTTAATTTCTCTTCCATATGACCACCTCCAAAGTTGTTTTAGAGAATTTGGCAGTATGTCCCACCGGCCTCACAACTGCAGACCATATGTAACCACACCAGCCCAGGACCTCCACATACGGCTTTTTCACCTGCGGGATCATCTGAGACCAGCCACAAGGACAGCTGATGAAACTGAAGAGTATTTGTGTCTGTTGTAAAGCCCTTTTGTGGGACAAAAACGTATTGCTATTTGCTGGGCCTGGCTCCCCAGTGGGGAGCCAGGCCCACCCTTACAAGCCACACCCTTCCCCTGCGTCAGAAGTATTGAACAAGGAAGTGTAGGCTATGTTAATGTTTAAAATTGTAACAAGGCTGCATGGGATTATTGCTAATTTGACTCAGGCCATCCAATGGCAATGAACCCTATAAGTAATGCCAGGAGGCATTTGTTGATTTGACAGCTCCGACACAGTTAACCATCTGACATCTCCTAAATAAAATAATTGAAACTGCTATGCAGTTGTCTGTCATTGCAATTTAAGGAAGAACTGATTTAATCTAGGCCTTAGTCTATGTTTTTTGAATCACTGATTCATAGAAAATCTACTTGAGATCTGATGCTTTGTGTAGGCTACTTGTGGATAAGAAGACAAAGTGTTGAGAGCTGAAAGAGAGATGTGAATGTGTGGGCAGAGACAGCCCACCGACAGGGCTTATGCCCTCCCAGTCCCACGCATGGCTGTGCCCCTGCCCGATCAGGTGAAAACCATAGATTAGGGTCTAGTGAATTTAATTAAATTGACTGATTTGAAAATGTGTCATGTTTCGTTTATATTTTTGTTCAGTATACAATGTTGTTGCTCCATCCTCAGTTTCCTCCTATCAGAGCTATTAAACTCGGTAACTGTTTTAAGTGACTTGCTGAGGACATGTTTTACTCCTGAAATGATTTAGGCTTGGCATGACAAATGGGTTGAATACTTATTGACTCAAAACATTTCAACTTTAATTTTTAATTAATGTGTAAAAACTTCAAATAACATAATTCCACTTTGCCATTATGGGCTATTGTGTGTAAGCCAGTGCCCCAAAAAATCTAAATGTAATCCATTTTAAATTGATTCAGGTTGTAACACAGCAAAATGTGGAAAAAGTCAATGGTTGTGAATACTTTCTGTAGGCACTGTAAGTGCAGTCACTTTTTTCTGTGTTATAAATATTGACAGATGAAAAATGTGGCCGAGTGTGCTTAGAATGAAGAATTAACGAGCTCTGTAAAAGCTTTTCTCTGTTTCTCTGAAAACATAAATGCACACTCAAACAAACTTACACACACACCCACAGAAAGAGGTTAACTTTAGTTGATTTCTACCTGTCACTCACCAGCTTGCCAGTTGGAGTTACAGTCGCCATGGTAACACACGCCACATACCAGTTACCATATTTGTTTTCTCCTTCATTATTTTCCAACCAGCATCCCTTCATTTCTGAAAACTAAATAATTTACCTCTGAACTAAACGTTAGCCTATTTATATGCTAAAAGGACCTGAAGTCTCTTACTGACATTTTCCCCTGACAACAACAACTGTTTCCTTACCTTGAAGCTAATCGAGTGTCCTGTAAGGCATGACCAAATTGAAAAATGTGGTGTAGTGGATTGGCTTTTGCCAAACTGAATATTAGTCCAAGCTTCAAGTAGATCAAGCATTAACCGGCAATAGCCGACACTCGCAGAGCTGGTGTTTTGGCAGTGTCTGAAGTGTAACTGCATTAGACCTGTCAAATCGGTGAGTGGTTGCTAGTGTGGTCATTGTCACGAAGACACTTCCTTCCCCGCGTTAGAGGTTTAGATCAAGAAAGTGTAGTCTATATAGAATTAATGACACTCAACTGGAAAATCATTGAACAAAATAACTGATATGAGCCTAATTGAGGTGTAGATTACAACATACATTTCAGTGTTCAAAACCTCTACAGGATCGGTAGGTCCCCTGCGGGACGGTTGAGCCAACGTAGGCTAATTAGCATGAGGTTGTAAGTAACAAGAAAACTTCCCAGGACATAGACGTATCTGATGTTGGCAGAAAGCTTAAATTCTCATTAATCTAACTGCACTGTCCAATTTACAGTAGCTATTACAGTAAAATAATACCATGCTATTGTTTGAGGAGAGTGCACAATTATGAACTTGAAAAGTTATTAATAAACCAATTAGGCACATTTGGGCAGTCTTGATATAAAATTTTGAACAAATATGCAATGGTTCATTGGATCAGTCTCAAACTTTGCACATACACTGCTGCCATCTAGTGGCCAACATCTAAATTGTGCCTGGGTTGGAATAATATATTATGGCCTTTCTCTTGCATTTCAAAGATTATGGTACAAACAAAATACTAAAAAACTATGTGTTTTTTTGTTGTATTATCTTTTACCAGATCTAATGTGTTATATTGTGTAACCTTTATTTAACTAGGCAAGTCAGTTAAGAACAAATTCTTATTTACAGTGATGGCCTTCCGGGGAACAGTGGGTTAACTGCCTTGTTCAGGGGTAGAACGACAGATTTTTACCTTGTCAGTTCGGGGATTCAATCCAGCAATCTTTTGGTTACTGGCCCAACCACTAGGCTACCTGCCGATATTCTCCTGCATTCCCTTCACATTATCCAGAAACTTCAAAGTGTTTCCTTTCAAATGGTATCAAGAATATGCATATCCTTGCTTCAGGTGCTGAGCTACAGGCAGTTAGATTTGGGTATGTCATTTTAGGCAAAAATTGAAAGAAAGGGTCCGATCCTAAACTTATAACAAGGTTGCATGGGATTATTACTAATTCGACTCAGAGCATCCTATGGCAATGACTGCTATAAGTAACACCAGGAGCCGTTTGCTGATTTGACAGCTTCCACACAGTTAATCCTCTGACATCTCCTAAATAAAATCAATGAAACTGCTATGCAGTTGTCTGTTATCAGGGCTTAAGGAAGAAGTGATTAAATCTAGGCCTTTACTCTATGTATTTGGAATCACTGATTCGTGAAAAATCTACTCGAGATCTATCTGATGCGTTGTGTAGGCTACTTGTGGACAAGAAGACAAGGTGTTGAGAGAGAGAGAGATGTGAATGAGTGAGTTTTGTGTGGGCAGAGACGGCCCAAAGACAGGCCACAGAGTGTTGTCAGTTTGAAGATTGAGACCTCCAATAAGTTGGCACATCTCCAGTGAACGAGGGAAGAGAGGGAGGAGAGGATTTATGCGTCTGAACACAGTCATCTTAAATCTACCTATTATTACGATAAGCTCTTCACATTCTAATGTGCCCTAGGATGCCACAACATCCATCTTTCAGTCAGTTCAGATTTAGAATGCTATATTTCATATCCATGTAATAAAGTCTAATTTGGTTGTGAGGAGAGATTTTAAGCCTGGGTGTATAATTGAGGTAAATATAAAATGTCCATGACACCAGCAAGACACCACATACGCTAGAAATATAAAAAGAGAGATCTTTAAGCTAATTATTTTGATATTCATTGAATCAATTTTAGCTAAGACTAATCTTTTTTGTTAAATAAACAAAAATCATTGAAATCCAAACAGTTTGTCATTAAAAATCTGTGGGAACAAAAACAATTGACCTTAATGTAAACACCAAGGCCTACACTGTATGTTTGTTCAAATAAATCAATGTATATCCCGTTCCCAACTACTTTTTTACAAACAGTTGTGGGCTGGGACCATTAAACAGTGGCTCCTGTAGAGGTCCCTGTGTCCCAGACCTACACCTCATTACCAGGTTAAAATAAACCTACTCTTCCCCCTACAGACCCATCAGCCGTGTGTGTCTCTCTCTCTCTCTCTCTTCCAATTATAAAAAGCCACCAATTTAGTCGCAATTTTCATTAATTCCAACGTTCCTTTCCAAAATCTTTGCCAGATAAAGGAGAGTAACAGAGCTCTGGATGAGATATGGTTGTCCGTAGAGCTCAGAGCCAGTGTCAGAGGCTGCAGCTGCAAAGCCCATGTCTGAATAATGCACTCAGGCCACAAGGACACCTTCTGTCCCCTACTACACAGCTGTGGCCCAGTCAGCAAAGACACACACACACACACACACACACACACACACACACACACACACACACACACACACACACACACACACACACACACACACACACACACACACACACACACACACCCCTTGCTGGGCCTCTAACTGGAGTTTGCGGGCAGAACACAGATCTTCTCTTGGACAGGAAGAGAAAACAGGATTTGGGATAGAATCATGCCTGGTTAAAAAAATATCCTTACTCTGCCTCTCAAGCAAGCTCAAACTGGTCTACAGATGGGGGATGCTGCATGCCTTCACCTTGTGTCTTCTTCTTCTTCTTCTTCTTCTTCAATTGCTCATATCCTGTCTGTATAAGTGGGCTCCTTCAGTCATTTATATATGCACACATACAGTTTCTTAATTTAACCAGATTCTCACAGCAGGATAATCAACCTTCATCAACAGGATATGTGATTTCTTATGTGGATTATAACTGTTGGATGTTTTTGTAGGGCAAATCAAGTCTGAAAATGTAAAGTGGAAATTAAACCAAGAATACAATACAAGTTTGTATTTCCTGCTGCACTGGAAAATGATCTGCGACAACATAGTGAGCAAATTAATATAGTACAGCTGTATAGGGGCAGCAGGTAGCCTAGTGGTTAGAGCGTTGGGCCAGCTAGATGGAATCCCCGAGCTGACAAGGTAGAAATCTGCCGTTCTCCCCCTGAACAAGGCAGTTATCCCACTGTTCCTAGGCCGCCATTGTAAATAAGAATTTTATTATTTTAATGTACATTCAGAAAGTATTCAAACCCCTTGACTTTTTCATCATTTTGTTACATTACAGCCTTATTCTAAAACGGATTATATAGGTTTTTCTCCCTCATCAATCTACCCACAATAACCCATAATGTCAAAGCAAAAACAGCTCTTCAAATTAAAAATAGAAATAAATCAAATCAAATCTTATTTGTCACATGCGCCGAGTACAACCTTACAGTGAAATGCTTACAAGCCCCTAACCAACAAAGCAGTTTTAAGAAAATACCCCCCCCCCAAAAAAAGAAAGAGATAAGAATAACAAATAATTAAAGAGCAGCAATAAATAACAATGGCGGAACAATATACAGTGGGTACCGGTACAGAGTCAATTGAGGTAATTGAGGTAATATGCATAGATAATAACAGAGAGTAGCTGCAGCATAGAAGGGGGGTGGGGGGGGGATGCAAATAGTCTGGGTAGATTACATGTTCAGGAGTCTTATGGCTTGGGGTAGAAGATTCTTAGAAGCCTCTTGGACCTAGACTTGGCACTCCGGTACCGCTTGCCTTGCGCTAGCAGAGAGAACAGTCTTTGACAATTTTAGGGTCTTCCTCTGACACCACCTGGTATAGAGGTCCTGTATGGCTGGATGGCAGGAAGCATGGCCCCAGGTGATGTACTGGGCCGTATGCACTAACTGCTGTAGTGCCTTGTGGTCGGAGGCCGAGCAGTTGCCATAACAGGCAGTGATGCAACCAGTCAGAATGCTCTCGATGGTGCAGCTGTAAAATCTTTGGAGGATCTGAGGACCAATGCCAAATCTTCTCAGTCTCCTGATGGGGAATAGGTTTTGTCGGGCCCTCTTCACAACTGTCTTGGTGTGCTTGGACCATGTTAGTTTGTTGGTGATGTGGATGCCAAGGAACTTGAAGCTCTCAGCCTGCTCCACTACAGCCCCGTCGATGGGTCGTGCTCAGTCCTCCTTTTCCTGTTTTTTCCACAATAATCTCATTTGTCTTGATCACATTGAGGGAGAGGTTGTTGTCCTTGCACCACATGGTCAGGTCTATGACCTCCTCCCTATAGGCTGTCTCATTGTTGTTGGTAACCAAGCCTACTGCTGTTGTGTCGTCTGCAAATTTGATGATTGAGTTGGAGGTGTGCGTGGGTGAACAGGGAGTACAGGAGGGGGCTGAGTATGCAACCTTGTGGGGCCCCAGTGTTGAGGATCAGTGAACAGGAGGTTTTGTTTCCTACCCTTACCACCTGGGGGCGACCCGTCAGGAAGTCCAGGATCCAGAGGGAGGTGTTTAGTCCAAGGATTCTTAGCTTAGTGATGAGCTTTGAGGGCACTATGGTGTTGAACGCAGAGCTGTAGTCAATGAATTGCATTCTCACATAGGTGTTCCTTTTGTGAAAGGGCAGTGTGGAGTGCAATAGAGATTGCATCATCTGTGGATCTGTTGGGACGATATGCAAATTGGAGTGGGTCTAGGGTTTCTAGGATAATGGTGTTGATGTGAGCCACGACCAGCCTTTCAAAGCATTTCATGGCTACAGACGTGAGGGCTATGGGTCGGTAGTCATTTAGGCAGGTTACCTTAATGTTCTTGGGCACAGGGACTATGGTGGTCTGCTCGAAACATGTTGGTATTACAGTCTCAGACAGGGAGAGGTTGAAAATGTCACTGAAGACACTTGCCAGTTGGTCAGCACATGCTCGGAGTGCACGTCCTCGTAATCCGTCTGGCCCTGCGGCCTTGTGAAGGTTGACCTGTTTAAATGTCTTACTCACATCGGCTGTGGATAGCGTGATCACACAGTCGTCCGGAACAGCTGATGCTCTCATGCATGTTTCAGTGTTACTTGCCTCGAAGTGAGCAAAGAATTTATTTCGCTCATCTGGTACGCTTGTGTCACTGGGCAGCTCTCAGCTGTGCTTCCCTTTGTAGTCTGTAATAGTTTGCAAGCCCTGCCACATCCGACGACCGTGTAGTACGATTCGATCTTATTCCTGCATTTACGCTTTGCCTGTTTGATGGTTCATCGGTGGGCATAGCGGGATTTCTTATAAGCTTCCAGGTTAGAGTCCCGCTCCTTGACAGCTGCAGCCCTACCCTTTAGCTCAGAGCAAATATGGCCTGGAATCCATGGCTTCTGGTTGGGTTATGCACGTACAGTCACTGTGGCGACAATGTCGTAGCTGCACTTATTGATGAAGCCAATGACTGATGTGGTGTACTCCTCAATGCCATCGGAATAATCCCTGAACATATTCCAGTCTGTGCTCGCAAAACATCTGCTTCATCTGACCACTTTTTTTATTGACCGAGGCACTGGTGCATCCTGCTTTAATTTTTGCTTGTAAGCAGGAATCAGGAGGATAGAAGTATATCCAGATTTGCCAAATGGAGTGCGAGGGAGAGCTTTGTACTCTTCTCTGTGTGTGGAGTAAAGGTAGTCTAGAGTTTTTTTCCCTCTGGTTGCACGTTTAACATGCTGATCGAAATTAGTTCAAACTAATTTAAGTTTCCCTGTATAAAAATCCCCTACCACTAGGAACGCCACCTCTGGATGAGCATTTTCCTGTTTGCTTATGGCAGTATACAGCTCATTGAGTGCAGTTTTAGTGTCAGCGTCGGTCTGTGGTGGTATGTAGATAGCTATGAAAAGTACAGCTAAAAACTCTCTAGGTAGATAGTGTGGTCTACAGCCTATCATGAGATACTCTACCTTAGGCGAGCAAAACCTTGGAGACTTCCTTAGATATCGTGCACCAGCTGTTGTTTAGAAATATGCATAGGCCCCCGCCCTATGTCTTACTAGAGGCTGCTGTTCTATCCTGCCGCTAGGGTGTATAACTCGCCAGCTGTATGCTATCGTCATTCAGCCACGACTCGGTGAAACATTAGATATTACAGTTTTTAATGTTCCGTTGGTAGAATATACGTGCTTTCAGTTTGTCACATTTATTTTCCAGCGATTGAATGTTAGCTAACAGTACGGATGGCAATGGCAGATTAGTCACTTGTCATCTTATCCTCACAATGCACCCCGATCTCTTTCCGTGAAATCTCAGTGTTTTCTCTCCAGCGAATGATGGCGAAACAGGAAGTGGAAATTCTGAGGCTGTTCGAATTTGAAGTAATCCCCTATTCACCTCAAGCTCATTACCATAACGCAACGTTAACTATTCATGAAAATCGCAAATGAAATTAAATAAATATATTGGCTCACAAGCTTAGCCTTTTGTTAACAACACTGTCATCTCAGATTTTCAAAAAATGCTTTTCAACCATAGCTACACAAGCATTTGTGTAAGAGTATTGATAGCTAGCATAGCATTAAGCCTAGCATTCAGCAGGCAACATTTTCACAAAAACAAGAAAAGCATTCAAATAAAATAATTTACCTTTGAAGAACTTCGGATGTTTTCAATGAGGAGACTCTCAGTTAGATAGCAAATGTTCAGTTTTTCCAAAAATATTATTTGTGTAGGAGAAATCGCTCCGTTTTGTTCATCACGTTTGGCTAAGAAAAAAACCAGAAAATTCAGTCATTACAACGCCAAACTTTTTTCCAAATTAACTTCATAATATCAACAGAAACATGGCAAACGTTGTTTAGAATCAATCCTCAAGGTGTTTTTCACATATCTATTCGATGATAAGTCATTCTTGGCAGTTTGGTTTCTCCTCTGAACCACATGGTAAAATACACGCAGCTGGAGATTGCGCAATAATTGCAACGGAGTACACCAAGCGGGGCACCTGGTAAATGTAGTCTCTTATGGTCAATCTTCCAATGATATGCCTACAAATACGTCACAATGCTGCAGACACCTTGGGGAAACGACAGAAAGTGTAGGCTCATTCCTTGCGCATTCACAGCCATATAAGGAGACTGTAAGGGTTTTCCTGTGGTGAAGGAGAAGAGGACCAAAATGCAGCGTGGTGGTTATTCAAGGCTGGTGCCATGTAAGCCGGCCCAAGGAGACGCTCTGGAGACCAGATGCGTAGAGCCGGCTTCATGGCACTTGGCTCGATGCCCACTCTAGCCCGGCCGATACGCGGAGCTGGAATGTACCGCACCGTGCTATGCACCCGCACTGGGGACACCGTGCGCTTCACAGCATAACACGGTGCCTGCCCGGTCTCTCCAGCCCCCTGGTAAGCACAGGAAGTTGGCGCAGGTCTCCTACCTGGCTTCACCACACTTCCTGTGTGCCCCCCCCCAATACATTTTTGGGGCTGACTCTCGGGCTTCCATCCACGCCGCCGTGCTGCCTCCTCATACCAGCGCCTCTCCGCCTTCACCGCCTCCAGCTCTTCTTTGGGGCGGTGATATTCTCCAGGCTGTGCCCAGTGTCCTTTACCTTCCAATTCTTCCTCCCATGTCCATTCCTCCAAATAGTGCAGCCTCTCCCACTGCTGCTGCTGCTGCTCCTGCTGCTGCTGCTTCTCCTGCTGCTACTTTTGCTGTTGCCCGTTACCACGCCGCTTGGTCCTGTTGTGGTGGGTGATTCTGTAAGGGTTTTCCTGTGGTGAAGGAGAAGCGGACCAAAATGCAGCGTGGTGGTTATTCATGTTCTTTAATTTATAAAGAAACTACACATGATATAACTAACAAAAACAACAAACGTGAGAAAACCTAAAACAGTCCCATCTGGTGCAAACACAAAGACAGGAACAATCACCCACAAACACACAGTGAAACCCAGGCTACCTAAGTATGATTCTCAATCAGAGACAACTAATGACACCTGCCTCTGATTGAGAACCATACTAGGCCGAAACATAGAAATACCCCAAAACATAGAAAAACAAACATAGACTGCCCACCCAACTCACGCCCTGACCATACTAAAATAAATACAAAACAAAGGAAATAAAGATCAGAACGTGACAGAGACATTGGAACAAAGCGCATTCAAAATCTGGGGCATTTCCTGTTTGAAATTTCATCTTGGTTTCGTCTGTAGCATCAGTTCTGTGGCACTCACAGATAATATCTTTGCAGATTTGGAATCGTCAGAGTGTTTTCTTTCCAAAGCTGTCAATTATATGCATAGTCGAGGATCTTTTCGTGACAAAATATCTTGTTTAAAACGGGAACGTTTTTTTATCCAAAAATTAAAAGAGCGTCCCCTATATCGAAGAAGTTAAGAACTCGTGTATCTTTAATTATATGTAAAACATGTATCTTTCGTCAAAGTTTATGTATTTCTGTTAACTGACGTAGCTCTCTGTAATTACTCCTGATATTTTGGAGGCATTTCTGAACATGGCGTCAATGTAAACCGATATTTGTGGATATACAGTGGGGCAAAAAAGTATTTAGTCAGCCACCAAAGTTCTCCTACTTAAAAAGATGAGAGTTTGTAGGTGACCAAATACTTATTTTCCACCATAATTTTCAAATAAATTCATAAAAAATCCTACAATGTGATTTTCTGGATTTTTTTCTCCAAATTTTGCCTGTCATAGTTGAAGTGTACCTATGATGACAATTACAGGCCTCTCTCATCTTTTTAAGTGGGAGAACTTGCACAATTGGTGGCTGACTAAATACTTATTTGCACCACTGTAACTATGCACATTATCGAAGAAAACATAAATGTATTGTGTAACATGATATCTTATGAGTGTCATCTGATGGAGATTATCAAAGGATAGTGATTAATTTTATCTCTAATTCTGCGTTTGTGACTATCTTTGGCTGGGAAAAATGGCTGTGTGTTTTTTTGGATTTGGTGGTGATCTAACATAAATATATGTTGTGTTTTCGCTGTAAAACATTTAAAAAATCGGAGATGATGGGTAGATTAACAAGATGTTTATCTTTCATTTGCTGTATTGGACTTGTTAATGTGTGAAAGTTAAATATTTCTCAAAAATATTTTTGAATTTCCTGCGCCACCTTTTCAGCGGAATGTAGGGGGGGTTCCGTTAGCGGACCGTGTGTCCTAGACAGGTTTTAAAGTATAATTTGAGGTGAGAAGTTGCCGTTCTGATCTCCAGAAACTAGTGTTGGTCATAAGATCCGGTAGCAGTAAGATTATGTACAAGATAAGTTGCAAACAATGCGAAAAAACTAACAAAATAGCACGGTTGGTTAAGAGCCATAAAAACGACAGCCATCCCCTCTGGCGCCATTACTAGCATACCACTAATATCACATTTACATAAGTATTCAGACCCTTTACTCAGTACTTTGTTGAAGCACCTTTGGCAGCGATTACAGCCTGGATTCTTCTTGGGTATGACGCTACATACAATCTTGGCACACCTGTATTTGTGGCGTTTCTCCCATTCCTTTCTGCAGATCTTCTCAAACTCTGTCAGGTTTGATGGGGAGCGTCAATGCACAGCTATTTTCAGGTCTCTCAAGAGATGTTCGAACGGTTTCAAGTCCAAGCTCTGTCTGGGCCACTCAAGGACATTCAGAGACTTGTCACAAAGCCACTACTGCGTTGTCTTGGCTGTGTGCTTAGGGTTGTTGTTCTGTTGCAAGGTGAACCGTCACCTCACTCTGAGCACAGGTTTTCATTACGGATGTCTCCTTGCTTTGCTCCTTTCCCTCAATCCTGACTAGTCTCCTCATTCCCTGTCGCTGAAAAACATCCCCACAGCATGATGCTGCCATCACCACTCTACCATAAAGGCCTGATTGGCAGAGTGCTGCAGAGATGGTTGTCACTCTGGAAGGTTCTCCCAACTCCAAAGAGAAACTCTGGAGCTCTATCAGAGTGACCATCGGGTTCTTGGTCATCTCCCTGATGAAGGCCCTTCTCCCCCGATTGCTCATTTTGGCCAGGCGGTAAGCTCTAGGAAGAGTCTTGGTTGTTCCAAACTTCTTCTATTTAAGAATAATGGAGGCCAATGTGTTCTTGGGGGCCTTCAATGCTGCAGAAATGTTTTGGTACACTTCTGCAAATCTGTGTCTCAACACAATCCTGAGATCTACGGACAATTCCTTTGACCTCATGGCTTGATTATTGCTCTGATATGCAATGTTTATTGTGGGACAATATATAGACAAGTCCGTGCCTTTCCAAATCATGTCCAATCAATTTAAATGATCACATTTGGAATCCAATCATGTTGCAGAGACATTTAAAGGATGATCAATGCACCTGAGCTAAATTTCGAGTCTCATAGCAAAGGGTCTGAAAACTTATGTAAATAAGGTATTTCTGTTTTTGTTATTTTTATAACATGTGTAAAAAATTATAAAAAACAGTTTTCGTTTCGTCATTATTGGGTATTGTGTGTAGATTGATTAGGATAAACATTTTTTAAATCCATTTTAAAATATGGCTGTAACGTAACAAAATGTGGAAAAAGTCAAGCGATCTGAATACTTTCTGAATGCACTGTATCTCAATGCATGTGTGTGTCTAAGACACTGCAAAGCTCTGCAATGTGGTAAAAACAAACTGCTTTAGTCAAATGAGTCATACCTGTAAAAGGAGTATCTCTGTCTGGCGTCCAGCCTTAACCAACTCCCCATGGCTTTAAAGTATTTTATAATGGATGATTACTGCCCAATATGCATCACAGGGAAGGAATTAAACCAGTGTATTGAAAGGAAAATAGATAGTTTATGCATTATGATGACAGATTGAAAGGCTTATTTTATGTGAGAACAGTTCGACAAGGGAGAGAGTGGAAATCAGTCCACCACTCTGATTGTTGTCCAACAGGATCACACACACATGTGTGTTCAATGAGTCAAGAAATCAAATGATAAAAAATATATGTAGTAAATAACAGGTGTAGACTAACAGTGACATACTTACTTCCCAACAATGAAGAGAAAATTAAAACAATAATTAAAGCAACAATAAATACACAATGAGTAACGATATCTTTGAAATATGCAGGGGTACGAGTTAATTGAGGTAGACATGTACATAATACTAGGAATAAAGTGACAGATAACAAACAGTTGCAGCATTGTATGTGATGACAGAGAAAAGTTATTGCAGAAAGGGTCAATGTTAACTATTTAGCTATTTAGCAGTCTTATGGCTTGGGGATAGAAACGGTTCAGGGTCCTGTTTGTTCCAGACTTGGTGGATCGGTACCGCAGGCCGTGTAGTAGCAGAGAGGACAGTCTATGTTTTGGGTGGCTGGAGTCTCTGACAATTTTTAGGTTCTTCCTCTGACACTGCCTTTAATAGAGGTCCTGGATAGTAGAGACCTCAGCTCCAGTGATGTACTAGGATGTATGCATTACCCTCTGTAGCGCCTTACGGTCGAATGTCAAGCAGTTGCCATACCAAGCGGTGATGCAGCCAGTCAAGATGCTATTAATGGTGCAGCTGTAGAACTTTTTAAGGATCTGAGGACCCATGCCAAATCTTTTCAGCCTCCTGAGGGGGGAAAGGCATTGCCATGCCCTCTTCACAGCTGTGTCGGTGTGTGTGGACCATGATAGATCCTTAGTGATGTGGACAGCGAGGAACTTGAATCTCTCTCGACTGAGTGCCTGTCCTATTGTGTGCAGCCCCAGCACATTCCCGCACTGGTACTAGCCTCATCATTATTATATGATGGCTGCTCCTCCAGTAGAAGCTGTCAGTCAGCAGCACAGCATGCCTCACTCACCCACTGTTCTCTCTCTACTAGGGGTTCAGACAGGAAGGAACACTGGATCTCTGCTCTTTTACCACACTGCTGTTTAAAGGCTAACCTGACAAACTTAATTCATATCACCGTATGGCACCTGCTCATCATGGTAGAATTACATATTGTTTGGAGCATATATGGTCAGTTTTATGGTACAGACACACATACACATGAAAAGACACACTACACACACGTATACATGGATTTTGTATTGTAGATATGTGGTTGTAGAGTAGGGTTCTGAGGGAACACACTGAATGTGTTGCGAAAAGTGTTAGGAAATGTATCCAGCAACATTAAGGCAATTATATACCATTTAAAATATGATATGATATTACTGTCTTGGCAGCAGCTAATGGGGATCCTTAAAAAACACAAAATACAAATAATCAATTCATAAGTGTGTTTCACTCACTAGATTTGAATGTGATCATTGATTGTAAAAAGATGCGACATCCGTACGGACAAACATTAATCTTTACAGTAACCTCACCTCAAATATCACATTTGCAAGACAATAATAATATTCACAAATCACTCCAAATCTGATTCACTCAACCCCTCTTCATCCTATGTATGGAATGTGCAGTACTCTGGGCAGCTCTGTTTCTGGTTGGCTACTTGGTGTTGATGTGCTTCAGCCCTATGCCCCAGCGTGCTCCAGCCAGGTCAGGGATGCCTATTACAATAGGAAGAGACAGTGTGTGTGTGTGTGTGTGTGTGTGTGTGTGTGTGTGTGTGTGTGTGTGTGTGTGTGTGTGTGTGTGTGTGATTTAAGCTGTAGTGTGTCTAGAGTGCAGAGCTGGGTTATTTGAACAACCTCTCACAGTTTCACATCAGAATTAGACATTCATCTCAAACGTCAAATTTCAAAGTTGTTCCAAATGTCAAATATAAAGGTGTAGTTTAACCTCTTATAGAACTCTTGCTCTATACTGCCCCTGTTGGAGAAAGTGCGTGCCCATAGTAAACTGAAAATATTTTTCCCCAAAATTGCTAATATATGCATATAAAAAATATTATCGAATAGAAAACACTCTAAAGCTTCTAAAACCGTTTAAATTTGGTCTCTATGTAAAGCAGAACTCTCAGGGCATGCATTCTCCCAAATGTTCTCTTGTCATGGAAAAAGTTGGCCCAACTTTGACGTCATCTCACACATCTCACACGCACCTCCCAAACAGCTACCGCTCTGGGAACAGTCTGTACGTGTTCAGCGCCTGCTTTCAATGGGGCTTCTCATTGTGAGAATCGCGCGCTCACGGGAGTTTGAGCGAGCCGAAACCTCTCGGCCACACGAAAAAAAAGGTGACTGTTACGCGCGCTCTGGCCGGGTGATGTCCTTTCTTCAGGATCGGTTAAACGACGTGTGTGTTTCTGTTCGTCCTCACGATTTCTGTGCACCTTTATAACATGTTAAAGCTTAATTATGAACATAGTTTGACAAGTTTACTCGACATATAATATATAATTTCGACGTTTTGGTGCGCATCCACTTGAATTTTGCCTACATTTCGACCGAAATGTGGCTATTTTGAAGACACAGACTTGAAAACTAAACGCTGGTTTGGTAAGTATAATCCCTTCCAGGTCTTCTGATGGAAGAACAGCAAAGGTAAGGGAATATTTATGTGGTAAATTTGGGTTTCTGTCGACTCCAAGATAGAGGAGCGATAATGCTAATTTTGGAGCGCCGACTCCTAGTATAGCCTAGTGAATGCAACCTGTAACGTTAAAAATAAATGTAACACAGCGATTGCATTTAGAAGAAGTGTATCTTCCTATACATATGTAAAACATGCATATTTAGTCAAAGTTTATGATGTGTATTCCTTGTTAGCTGACGTTATCTGCCGGAGCTATCGGCATTTCTCCTGACATTTTAGTAGCATTTTTTGAACGATGCGTCTTGTAAACAGAGATTTATGGATATATATTGCAGATTATTGAAAAAAAAAATGAATGTACTGTGTAACATGTTATATTACTGTCATCTGATGAAGATTTCAAAAGGTTAGTGAAATGATTTTTCTTTTAATCCTGCATTTGTTGATTGCATATTTTTTCCTACTTGGCTATGCAAATGAGCTATGTCTGTGGTGGTGGTTTGACATAAATATGTGCTATGTTTTCACCGTAAAACATTTTAGAAATCTGACTTGCTGGGTAGATAAACAACTTGTTTATCTTTCATTTGAGCTATTTTACTTGTTAATGTGTGGAGGTTAAATATTTTTAGGAATATTCTTTCGCATTGTGCGTTATGCTAATGAGATTGAGCCGTAGTCACGAACCCGGATCCGGTATTGGTGGACTATGAGGTTAAGCATTAACTCCACATTTTTCAGGGTAGGATGGAGTTCAGGAATTGACTCCAAAATGTAAAGATTAGTCATAAAATGTGAATGGTTAAGGTATGGGTTAAGGTTGTGGCATAGGCTTAAAGCTAAAAACAAACTTTAAAAAACAGCTGTATTCGAACATGCAACATTTGGCACCAGAGGCAATGTTATAATTTTAATAAAATATTAATTTAACCTTTTTTGAATTAGGCAAGTCAGTTAAGAACAAATTCTTATTTACAATGACGGCCTACCAAAGCCTACTACAATCGTAATGCCCTAGCAAAACCGAAACCTATTTTAAGGTAACAGTGCTCAATGTCCTCAGACATGGATGGATGTTGAATACAGACTTGTATCACGGGTGACCTGGATGGATTATTTTGTGAGCCACCTGGTCCCTGACCTTCTCACCTCACTTATAACCTAATTTGTGGTGGGTTTCAAGTTGTTCAACCATAGCACTGCCCGCGTAATCATGGATGCATTAAAGAGGAATGTGTAGAGAAGGATCAGCCTGCCACCATCCATCTGTTTCAGGTTATTACCAGTAGCAGCAGCGATTGGATTAAGGTCAGCCACAAGATGGGAACAGATTTTCAATTATTGATCAATGAGGTGGATGGATTTGGGTTAAATTGTCATTGTAGAGGAGGATTCACCTGAAGGCTGCGACCAGAGGTTCTTCTTAACCTCTTGAAACTAGGGGGCACTATTTTCATTTTTGGAAAAATAACGTTCCCAAAGTAAACAGGCTATTTTGTCAGGACAAGATGCTAGAATATGCATATAATTGACAGCTTAGGATAGAAAACTGTAAAAATATTGTCTGTGAGTATAACAGAACTGATATTGCAGGCGAAAGCCTGAGAAAAATCCAATCAGGAAGGGACTCTTATTTAGAAACCTCTGCGTTCCTATGCGTCCCTATTGAGCAGTGAATGGGATTCCTTTTTCTATGGCTTCCCTAATGTGTCTAGTGTCAGAAGACATAGTTTCAGGCTTTTATTTTGAAAAATGAGCGTGAACGACAACATTACGTCAGTGGACAGCTGGTGGCTGTCAGAGTGATTTGTGGGTAATAGACAAAGGCGGCCATTGTGCCTCTCGCTCCTACTGGGAAGCCAACTGTCCCAGTTGATATGTTATTGAATAGACATTTGAAAAACACCTTGAGGATTGATTATATGTTTCTGTCGATATTCTGGATCTAATTTGGAATATTTTTCAGCGGGGTTGTGACCGCAGTTTCTGGTGGATTTCTCAACCAAACGTGAAGAACAAAAGGAGGTATTTCGGCTATGAACATTTGCTGTCTAACTGGGAGGCTCGTGAGTGAAAACATCCGAAGCTCATCAAAGGTAAACAATTTAATTTGATTGCTTTTCTGATTTTTGTGACCAAGTTGCCTACTGCTAGCTGGACATAATGCTGTGCTAGACTATCGATAAACTTAGACAAATGCTTGTCTTGCTTTGGCCTTTTTGAAATCTGACACAGCAGCTGGATTAACAATAAATTAAGCTTTATTTTGATGTATTACACTTGTATTTATATGAATGTAAAATATTTATATTCCTGTAGTTTGAATTTGGCGCGCTGCAATTTCACCGGATGTTGTCGAGGTGGGTCGCTAGCGGAACACCTGCACTAGAAAAGTTAATCAAACAGGGGCAGGCAAAAGGCAGGTCAAGGGCAGGCAAAGAGGTCAGTAATCCAGATAGGTGGGGCAAAGATGCATGACAGTAGGCAGGCTCAGTGTCAGGGCAGGCAAAGAGGTCAGTAATCCAGATAGGTGGGGCAAAGATGCATGACAGTAGGCAGGCTCAGTGTCAGGGCAGGCAAAGAGGTCAGTAATCCAGATAGGTGGGGCAAAGATGCATGACAGTAGGCAGGCTCAGTGTCAGGGCAGGCAAAGGGCAGTAATCCAGAAAGGTGGTGCAAAGGTACAGTACGGCAGGCAACTGGCAACAGACAAACAGAGAACGCATGTTTAAATACACAGGGGATAACGAGGAAGATGGGCGACACCTGGATGGAGGTGGAGACAGGTGAAACAGATCAGGGTGTGACAGAAAGAAAGAATCAGAGAGAGAGAAAGAGGATCACGAGAACGAGAGAAAGACTAAATCCCAGCTGTACCTGTTTTCTATTCCTGCACACAATGATTCAGGTTGGAGTTCTGACTGAGTGCGGAACAAAACTAACACAATATCTAGGTTTGTATTCAATTGACAACAGATTTGAATGGAATGTTTATTTTTTAAGAAAATATGCACATTTTCCCACCAGCGGTGTGTTTCCACCAAACGGACATATTTTATATTATTTATTTATTTAACCTTTATTTAACTTTATTTGTGGATAAAAATCACAGCGTTTTGATGTAGGGAACACAAAATGTATTTTTTTGTTTTTCAATCGCAATTTCAACTCTACCGATAGTTTAGGTCACAAAAAAGGTTTAATTAAATAGCAAAAGCTCGCAGATACAGTGCGGGTAGGCTGTGTGGGTAGGCTCATCATGTCACTATAATAAAACCCTAGATATTTATTGGAAAGGAGCATCAAGATAGTCATGCACTTTCACCACCCTCTGAAGATCATCATAAATTACTTAATCTCTAGCCTAGTAAACTGTATGGTTTCCAGAATCATAGTGGAAGGACCACACATCATAACATTGCGGAACTCAAAGTTTACTTCATTATGATGGTTATTATATCAATATTTCAGCATAAAGGTGTTTCCACTGCCATTTCTTGCATAGTTAATTTTACAAACACAAAAGATCCCACCATGTCGAACAAACAAATGATCTGTCTGCACGGTTGTGCCGTGGCGGAGATCTTTCTGGGCTATACTCAGCCTTGTCTCAGGATGGTAAGTTGGTAGTTGATGATATCCCTCTAGTGGTGTGGGGGCTGTGCTTTGGCAAAGTGGGTGGGGTTATATCCTTCCTGTTTGGCCCTGTCCGGGGGTGTCCTCGGATGGGGCCACAGTGTCTCCTGACCCCTCCTGTCTCAGCCTCCAGTATTTATGCTGCAGTAGTTTATGTGTCGGGGGGCTAGGGTCAGTTTGTTATATCTGGAGCACTTCTCCTGTCCTATTCGGTGTCCTGTGTGAATTTAAGTGTGCTCTCTCTAATTCTCTCTTTCTCTCTTTCTTTCTCTCTCTCGGAGGACCTGAGCCCTAGGACCATGCCTCAGGACTACCTGACATGATGACTCCTTGCTGTCCCCAGTCCACCTGGCCGTGCTGCTGCTCCAGTTTCAACTGTTCTGCCTTGTTATTATTGGACCATGCTGGTCATTTATGAACATTTGAACATCTTGGCCATGTTCTGTTATAATCTCCCCCCGGCACAGCCAGAAGAGGACTGGCCATCCCACATAGCCTGGTTCCTCTCTAGGTTTCTTCCTAGGTTTTGGCCTTTCTAGGGAGTTTTTCCTAGCCACCGTGCTTCTACACCTGCATTGCTTGCTGTTTGGGGTTTTAGGCTGGGTTTCTGTACAGCACTTTGAGATATCAGCTGATGTACGAAGGGCTATATAAATAAATTTGATTTGATTAAAAAAATTGTACCTTCAGTAAACTTCCTGTTTCCATCACAGCTGTTGTAATTATTTTGTATATAGTATGACTTTATTTGCATAAAAACTGTGCATGGAAATGTGGTTAGTATAAAAAATTCCACCGTTTTAAAGCAACAACAACACATCTCTCTGTATGTCTCTAAACAACGAGGATGGGAGCTACACACTAAAGCTAGCACCAGACCAGAGACAGGTAAGTGCAGCTATGTGTGAGGAACAGTGGCCTAATGAGCAGCGATTTCGGGGTTTTGGGGGCTGGCCTGGGATATAATTACCGTGGCAACCTCTCCTGTTCAATGAGGCCTGGGCCTCCAGAGAGAGGCCTATTTCAGTCAGGTAATAGAGAGAGAGACGGCCCAGGCTCCAGAGCCCAGGAGCCCCTGATGATCAATTGTCTGCGGCAATAGCAGATTTTTGCTTCCCCTGATTGTCCCAGAAGACATAAAGAGCTGACCCAAAGATGTTTCTTTTCCAAGAGCAGTGGATTTACTGAGCAAAGCTCTCCCTAGGCATTGGGCTGCAAGGTGTGTGTGTGTGTGTGTGTGTGTGTTTCGAAAGCTGGTGTGTGATTTATGTGGTTGTCGAGGTAACAGGAGTGTAATGAAGTTGTTCTCACCAACACACGTTTGGGTTCAGTGGGACCGAAGCGCCCAGAGAGAAGAAAATGCATGCATAACCGGCCCATCAGGAGTATGCATGTGTGTGTGTGTTTGTCTGTTTGTCTGTGTATATGCATCTATGTGTGTTTGATATGACTAATGATTACGTGAATATGGGAGTATAGCCCAGTTTGCTGAAGAATACATTCACCAGGCAATCCCTTGAGTCTCCACACAATTTACACGACATGCATATATAAATCCCCTTAAGGATCGGACCCTTTTTTCCAATTTTCGACTAAAATGACATACTCAAATCTAACTGCCTGTAGCTCAGGACCTGAAGCAAGGATATGCATATTCTTGATACCATTTGAAAGCAAACACTTTGAAGTTTGTGGAAATGTGAAATGAATGCAGGACAATATAACACATTATATCTGGTAAAAGATAATACAAACAAAAAACACATTTTCTATTTTTTATCATCTTTGAAATGCAAGAGAAAGGCCATAATATCATATAGGAGTTTAATCGCAATTTATATTTCGGCCACTAGATGGCAGCAGTGTGTGTGCAAAGTTTCAGACTGATCCAGTGAAGCATTGCAATACTGCACAATATTTTGTATAAAGTCTGCCCAAATGTGCCGAATTGGTCAACTGATACATTTTCAAGTACATACTGTAACTATAGAGGACATATGAAAATTCTATGGTTATACAAAATGTAAGTTTACACACTCCCAGGAATGTCATACATGATGGATAATTAGCTTCCCTACAGATATAACACTAACCTTCACACATCTAGATTGCCGGGTGGGGTGGGGGTGTGGGTGGGGGTGGGGCCAGAGACAGCAGGGGTTCAAATTGTAGAATCCATTTCCTACTTTTGAAAATGAAATATCAATCAAAATGTTGCTACATTTTATCTCTGGGACCATCAGAATTACAAATCAGAGCAAGAATACTGAATGTACATTAGGTGAATGTATCAAACCAGTTGCCATGATAATTTTTTTTTGCTGTTGTGTACTCTCCTCAAACAATAGCATGGTATTTTTCCCCTGTAAAGCTACTGTAAATTGGACAATGGCGTTAGATTAACAATAATTTAAGCATTCTGCCCATGTAAGACATGTCTATGTCCAGGAAAGTTTGCTGTTACTCACAAGGTCATTCTAGTCACATTAGCACATGTTAGCAACAACCGTCCCGGTATAGGGACACCGATCCCGTAGAGGGAGTATAGCTGTAAATAAACGTGTTCTGTAGGTGCAATGTGCATAACATTTCTGAGTAGGATGTTGAATATGTTTTGCAGGGGGACCAAAATCAGAAATCTATAGCTATCGAGTAATTTACTGTCTATGCATGGTCACTTTAACTCTACCTACATATACATATTACCTCAATTACCTCGACTAACCGGTGCCTCTGCACATTGACTCTGTACTGGTACATCTAACTGACCTATGTGAGATGCAGTGTGCAGGACACCTACAACACCCGATGTCACAGGAGGGCCAAAAAGATCATCTAGGACAACAACCACCCGAGCCACTGCCTGTTCACCCCGCTACTATCCAGAAGACGAGGTCAGTACAGGTGCATCAAAACTGGGACCGAGAGACTGAAAAACGGCTTATATCTCAAGGCCATTAGACTGTTAAACGGCCATCACTAACACAGAGAGGCTGCTGCTTTACATACAGACTCACCATTGGCCACTTTAAGAAATGGATCACTAGTCACTTTAAATATTGCCACTTTAATAATGTTTACATTACTCATCTCATATGTATATACTGTATCTTATATCATTTATTTCATCTTGCCATTGCCGCTCAGTCATCGCTCATCCATATATTTTTATGTACATATTCTTATTCCATCCCTTTAGATTTGTGTGTATTCGGTAGTTGTGGAACTGTTAGATTACTTTTTAGATATTACTGCACTGTCAGAATTAGAAGGACAAGCATTTCGCTACACTCCCATTAACATCTGCTAACCATGTGTATGTGACCAATAAAATGTGATTTGATTTATGTACAGTGGCCTCAGAAAGTATTCCCACCTCTTGGCTTTTTCCATATTTTGTTGTGTTACAGCCTGAATTTAAAATGGATTCAATTGAGATGTGTAACTGGCCTACACACAATACCCAATAATGTCAAAGTCGAATTGTTTTATTTTTTTCTAAATGAATTAAAAGTGAAAATATGCAATATCTTGAATCAATAAGTATTCAACCCCTTTGTTATGGAGTAATATTTGCTGAACAAGTCACATAATAAGTTGCATGGACTCACTAATGCAATAATAGTGGTTAACTTGATTTTTTAATGACTACCTCATCTCTGTACCCCACACATACAATTATCTGTACTATCCCTCAGTTGAGCAGTGAATTTAAAAACAGAATCCACCACAAAGACCATGGAGGTTTTCCAATGCCTCGCAAATAAGGGCACCTATTGGTAGATGGGTAAAATTAAAGAAAAAGCAGACTTTGAATATCCCTTTGAGTATGGTGAAGTTATTAATTACACGTTGGATGGGGTTTCAATAAACCCATTCACTACACAGATACAGGCATAATTTTAATGGCTGTGATAGGAGAATACTGAGGACGGAACAACAACATTGTAGTTACTCCATAATACTAACCTAAATGACAGAGTTAAAAGAAGGAAGCGTGTACAGAATAAAATATTCCAAAACGTGCATCCTGTTTGCAATAAGACACTAAAGTAAAACTGAAAAATGTGGCAAAGAAATTATCTTTGTGGCCTGAATGCAAAGCATTTTGTTTGGGGCAAATCCAACACAACACATCACTGAGTACCACTCTTCATATTTTCAAGCATAGCTGTGACTGCATAATGTTATGGGTATGCTTGTCATTGTCAATGGAGTAAAAAGAAACGGAATAAAGCTAAGCACAGGAAAAATCCTCATGAAAAACCTGGTTCTGTCTGCTTTCCAACAGACACTGGGAGAAAAATTAATCTTTCAGTGGGACAATAACCTAAAACACAAGGCCAAATATACACTGGAGTTTATTAGAATAATGTGCAAATATTGTACAATCCAGGTGTGCAAAGCTCTTAGAGACTTCTCCTGAAAGACTTACAGCTGTAATCACTGCCAAAGGTGATTCTAACATGTATTGACTCAGGGGTGTGAATTATTATGTAAAAGAGATATTTCTGTATTTCGTTTCAATCAATCAATCAGAAAAAAACATGTTTTCACTTTGTTATTATGGGGTATTGTGTGGAGATTGGTGAGAAAGAAAATCTATTTAATATATTTTGAATTTGGGCTGTAACAACAATATTTGAAGGGTATGAATGCTTTCTGAATGCACAGTACATAACATTCTGTTGGATATAAATAAATAAAAAACGTTCAGATAGGTATAATTCACCAGATCTCCATCAACAGCCATGTACAACTCTAGCCGTGCTGAGCACAAATTAGCTGCATCTATGAGAGTAAACAACCCACATCTATCAGAGTGTGTTCTATAATTAATCTCCCCCAGTTGTCTGAAAGAGAGCATGTCATGGGGTTCCCACTGCATAGTGTGCATTGTCAGTGATGGTTTATCAATACACATGATCTTAAATCTATTTCCCTCCTCTCTCAGTGTCTCACAGGGACTCGGGGTCCAGCGTACATCGACCTTTACCAACTGCCATGACAACATTAGTGAATGTCCTCCGCTGCGGTGTGAGGTTGTCTTCAGATCCCAATGGAAATTAACTTCAGCGCCAATATTTTTACTGGCTGCTGATGACTTTAACAGCCTTTAAACAAAGTCATAAAAGCTTTTAAATGTAGTAATTACCCGTTAAAAAATTTTATGATTTTTATACATTTGGTAATTAGAGGCAATTGAGTTATTCTCATGTTGAGGATAATAACACCGGCAGAATAATTTAGTACTGGATCAGAAGCATAATGTCTGTATTGATTCTGTGTATAAATCACGTGTTAGACAGTAATGCAGACATTTGGAAGACTTACTCCCAGATTTAAAACTTAAACAAAGCCCGCTTGTTGAAACATTGGACATTAATCACTTAAACAATTACATTAATTAGATCATATTAAAAACCAGTCTTGGCTGCTCAGATATGGTACTGTGTTCACCTCAGTTGAATCTTGCACTTTATTTGATTTTCATTTGTTTTTTTCTATCATGTTACTGTTTAACTCAGATTGTTACTCTTTGATTTTAGCGCTGATATTGTTACTAACACTTTTTGGTTGAAGAAGGTTTTACCCATAAGGCTCCTATAAAGTGATTGTTGCAGCCTTATTTGAAGACACTGGAATGCAGAATGATTCAGGTCTCAGGTGCTTAGCTCAGTGGGATGTCTTTGTTAAAGAAAAGGTTAAACAATAAATCAAACACTCAACCATGCCTTTCTCTCATATACAATGAACAATAACGCAAGAATAGTTCTACACACCTAGATGTTCTCTCTCTCATAAACGCCTATCCTCACAGTCCACCCCACTCCTCCATTCCTCTATGGGTCATGAATCTAGGCTACAGGGAGGTGATATCTCTCTTTATCCTGTCCAGAGGGATGGGCTTCCCATGTCTCATAGTTTTCCACTGGCCTAGATGGGTGTCAGATGGAACACTCCACCTGCTGTTCCCCTCCATGCATCATCCACCCTATAATGTCAGGGAGAAATATACCACTGGAAGTGCCATCGTTCATAGGAGTCACAAGTTGAAGCTCTCATCTGTTTTGTGGACGTAAACTTCTTCTAATTCAGCCCTGTAGGGCTTGAGGGTCCATGGTTAACTAACCTAGCAAAGGGGACAATGCTTTGTAAAGATGTTATGTGATGGCAATGGGAAGCGCAACACTGAGGGACACTGTAGTGTACAAGGCTGGATATCAAATGACACCTTATTCTCATGTATACTTTTCACCAGAGCCCTATGTAGCTCAACTTCCCCTTCTCTGCATGGATCATGTGTGTTAGTAGTTGACAAATGCGTCAGAAGTATCAGAGAGTGCATAGGGTACTTGCCATAACGTTTAGGAAAATACAAGAAACCCTTCAAATGTGGCCTCTAAGTATGTTGAGCAGAAAAGTTGACTTTAAGAATAATGGGATAAATTCCTCCCGTTTAATTTAAGCCGAAGCTAACTGAGTGTCATATTAGCTAATAATTATGAGTATTACAGGCGTGAAAGTGGAGGAATGACATTTGGTTCTAAAGGAGACTGTACCTAAACGTCACTGGAATATTAGCTGTGGTAAAAATAGACATTATGTGTGTCTTTCTGTCTGTAAAGCCAAAATAAAACCTCCAACCGCCACTAACAAGGCAGATAGAAAAATGCAAAAAAAAATCTACAAAACATTTTTTTCAAAATAATATAGTGGGAAGCACTAATGTGTAATGAAATGGCATGTAGTTATGGTCCTGTAATCTACACTGACCTACTCTGTCAAAGACAAAGAGGGTTGTCAGTGGTATAAGCGCTTGAGGCAGAAGTGAAAGATGACTTATGTCGTTATCTATTAATAATTCTGCTGTTTGACTACTTAGATCAATAACAAATCAATAGCCAGCAGAATCTGTCAAATGTAAATGAATAATGCATTAGAATGGTTTTATATTGCAACTGGTGTGTTACTGTTAATAAACCATTGGTGAAATTGAATGAATCATTTCCCTGCATATAAATAATTATTCCTAGTGTTGAATATCTCACTTTTCAAGATCTCTGTTGGGTCACAAGTCATCAATATATCTGTAAATATTGAGCAATGGCAGAAAAGTTTAATATAAAAAGAAAGATATAACAGCAACATAAGGCTATAAAAGTATATTACAAGTGTTTTTGGCCATCTGGTATCAGATCTTTGGTGTCCATCAAACATGCAATATATCTCTGGTTTGACCCCAGTCTCAGACTCCGTCACCAGGCCAGGCATCTCATTGTTCTCAATGTGTCACACTCTGTGAATTCAATTTACCTTAAAGAGGAAATCCATTTATCTCCCGGAGACATTCTCTCCCTAAAATTGTATCAAAATTATAGGGCCCGTCACAAACCCACCGATCCACCATCCACCATCCACCATGACCTTTCACTTCGGTGCTATTTAGAAATATCTCATAATTACAAACTCTCTCCGCCAGAGTGAAATGTCTATAAAATGTGTATATTTCCATTAGCTAATGGCCATCAGCCATGGGGCTCTTCATTTTTCCACCCACATTCCACTCTGAGATGATATGGCATGTATTCATTCCTTGTGAGTGACAGCTAAGTGGCCATCAGCGTCAGGGCAGACACAGTTTTAAATCACTTGAGAAGGTCACAGATATAGCCGAAAGGGACCACAGTTCAATACCTGATCTATTTTGGAATACCTTGACTGAGAGTCGTCTGTACATGGTATGCTTTTGATTCATTTATCTAACGGCAGAATGTGAATTTCTCATAAAAGCAATAGAACATGTTACGTCTTCACTCTTAACATATACTGTATTGTGCAAACATATTACTCATGAATGTTATGTGGCTTGATGAACACATATTGTACACCAAGGACAATCCAAAGTGGTTGAAAGACTGTTGAGTGACCCTTCAATGACAACATACTCTGAAAACAGATCTTCAGATGTCTTCTCCGGAACACTTCCTGATTGAATCATCCTCAAATATCCAATATATTAGGAGAAAACAAAAATACAAACAAACACAATGTTGGCTACTGTAACCTCAAAGCCATGCGATTCTGTGTGACAAACTCAACAGAAAAGAATAACCTTGATTTGGACCACAGATGAGACATCTCTGTCGCTGACAAGGTTTGGTGTCTCAATCCTCTGGGGAGAGAAGCTCTCTAGCAGGGAGATGTTTTACAGGCATTAGAACAGAGTACACTTTCCTCCTGGGACACTAAAGCAGACACCAATCACTTTGACATGTCCACTGGTTTTCATGCTACACAGAGAAGAGACAGATACAATACATGGACAATAAATATACTGGCCTGTTTACCATAAGCACCAGTTATGCATTTGAAACAGACTCAATCTTATACATGGGTTAATCTCCTTGAATGTCGTATGTAATGATTTTACCTTCAATCAAATTGAAGGGAAATTAATTGATTCTATAATTATGTTCAATTTACATTTACTCTCACAATTTGTGTACCGTTAAAACCGAAAAAGTTACACCAGAATAGCGGAGAAGAGTAAATTGGATCTGCAAAGGAGGACAGGCAGTTGTGGAAGTCTCACTTCTCATCCCTTCAACTGAAAAAGTGACACCAGAATAGCGGAGAAGAGTAAATTGGATCTGCAAAGAAGGACAGGCAGTTGTGGAAGTCTCACTTCTCATCCCTTCAACTATAGAAGACTAGATTGTGAAAACACTCCTATCCTGTATGCGTGTCAAAAATATTATATACAGTACCACAAATGTTGCAACAAACATTCAGTTTCCCATATAAAAATAGCAAACAATGCATGAATATAAAAGTCTTGTTCATGGTTTGAGGCTCCAATAATGAAATGAAAACCCAACTGTGAAAGTGTCACTGAATTCTGCTGAGAGTTCCAAATATTGCTGACAGATGCACAGAAATATTTCTATTTTCCCCTATACCTGAGGACTGCATATTAACTCTGTGGCGTTCTGGTAAAATTACCTCTCAGAATGCTAACAGTTAGCTCCAACCTATTCTAAAGTTCAGATATCCACTCTCTTTCATTTTTCTCATTCCCTTTCTCAACCTTTCCCCCCTCTCAGTTTTTATATTACATTTTTCTCTCTCTTTATCTAATTCTCTTTGTTGTCAAAGCTATTATGAGAGTATTCCATGTTGCCTATTGCACCCTGACAACAATATCATGAACGTCAAATTAGTGTAATTTCCCCCCTAGTCTAACTAACAAAACACTCCACTACTCTATGGCACTTTTCCTCAACTTTCTGCCAGTGTTCTATGCCCTCTTGTAACGCATCACAGAACCCAGCAATCACCCTGGTGGATCAGGTCGAGGTGCTGTTCGTTCACTTCCTGCATTTTCCCATCTCGCCACCATTTCCCTCGGACTCAGTAGACTACTGACCTGTGAACATTCCGGGGTAATTTTCTGCTGGCGGCGAGCGGGGCGGCGGTCAGAGTTGGCCATCACACACCAGCCTACCCACAGTCCGCTAATTCTGCCTGACCTTTCACAGAACATGGGCTCCTGCTGCACAGGCTAATTATGCAGATCAGAGCACCCTAGCAGAACATTCACTAGCCTAGCATCACACCTCAACAACTATCCACAGGACCAGTCATTTCACATCACCAAGCTAGAACACATATAGTAGGCCACAGTAGCAGTGGATGACGAGATAAACTAAGGAGTTTATATTGACTACATGACCTGACCAGGAAAAACTATGGGTACTTCTAAACCAGTTACATGATTATTGTAAAGTGTTGAAGTTAGTTGTGGTGTTAGGTGTTATGCTAGGTAACTAAACAAAACTCATGTTATCTCCTACATATGCTGAGACATTTATGAAACAGACATATTCAGTTACTGATATTGAAGTTTTTCCTCCCACTGCTCTGCTGATGTCATTTCTCTCTTCTTTGAGACTAATATAATATTTTTCTTTTCATTTGCATAGTGAGTTGATTTTGAGTGACTTGTCTCTTGTCAGCTGCTAAAATATGATTGGCTCTAGAACAGTCTCAGTGGAGCTGGAATATATGACCTTAATAAAGTATGAAGCCTCATCCAGCAGAGCAGCCAAATGAATTACTTTTCCTCAATTTAGCTCCAATTCAGGAATTTTCATTACAGGACACAACAACACAGCAAATAAGATCAGACAACCTATCAGAAATTTCATTTTCTTGTCATCTCAACTTCTTGTCTGTGATCTCAGGAGGAATTAGGGCAATTAATGGCTTTTTGGTCATTAATAGAGAAGGAGTGTGGGGGAATATTTATTTGTTTGTTGATGTTTATTGGACAAATCTGTCTCTGGGCTTTTGTTGTTTTAGTTGACTGCCTGTTCCTGTGATATGAAGTCACTGCAGTTGATAGTCAGAGTCATCATTAACTTGGTAAACTGGTTCAAACCAACTACTACCATCGGTTTATGCACTCAGAACTACTTGCTTAACTATATCAGGCTAAACTGCATGTACAGTAGATTATGTTTATGTGTAAATAAATCAACCTATTGTTGAGAACCGCGAGGCATTGTGGCCTGAGGATAAACACATTAAATATGTTTT
Source organism: Oncorhynchus nerka (assembly GCF_034236695.1). Taxonomy (NCBI): domain Eukaryota; kingdom Metazoa; phylum Chordata; class Actinopteri; order Salmoniformes; family Salmonidae; genus Oncorhynchus; species Oncorhynchus nerka. The sequence goes on from NC_088419.1 coordinate 72,230,328, forward strand.
TTCCTCCCCTGCTCGTGAGCTCCCATGCATTTAACGAGACACCCCATCCATCTTCCAAACAATATAAACCTCTACTAAGGTCTCTTTCTGTCCCAGATGGGTCAATGAGTGATTGCTGGCCGAACACCATATAAAAAGAAAACAATTTTCATCCCAGCTAGACTTTAGGAACGGCTACAAATAGCACCTACAGCAATCTGAGACTCAGTGACATACTCACAAACTCAGTGGCACAAACACAGAAAGTAAGTTGTCTAGTCATTGCCTTAGTAATATTAGATCAAATTGATCAGGTAGCTAGCTCACCATGAAGGAAATGTGGTGGTTACCATAGATATTCTGTAATATTCATGAATTTGAATCACTTCTGTAATATTATATTGGCTTCCTGTGGCTGAAGTTCCCAAAGCAGTGTTTCATGAAGGAGATTAAAATTAAATTCCACTGGGCACAGACATCAGTTTAACATCTATTTTGACTTACATTTGGATGAGTCGTCAACTAATGTGAATTCAATGTGAATTCAACAAAAAATGTCACCCTGTCATTGAAATAAGGTTAAAAAATGTATTCATGACTTTTAGCAAATCCAATCCAATCCAATCAAATTGTATTTGTCACATACACATGGTTAGCAGATGTTAATGCGAGTGTAGCGAAATGCTTGTGCTTTAAGTTCCGACCATGCAGTAATATCTAACAAGTAATCTAACTTAACAATTTAACAACAACTACCTTATACACACAACTGTAAACGAATGAATAAGAATATGTATATAAAAATATATGAATGAGCGATGGCCGAACGGCATAGGCAAGATGCAGTAGATGGTATAAAGTACAGTAGAGTACAGTGGGGCAAAAAAGTATTTAGTCAGCCACCAATTGTGCAAGTTCTCCCAAATTCATTAAAAATCCTCCAATGTGATTTTCTGGATTTTTTTTCTCATTTTGTCTGACATAGTTGAAGTGTACCTGTGATGAAAATTACAGGCCTCTCATCTTTTTAAGTGGGAGAATTTGCACAATTGGTGGCTGACTAAATACTTTTTTGCCCCACTGTACATATGAGATGAGAAATGTAGGGTATGTAAACATTATACAAAGTGACATTGTTTAAAGTGGCTAGTGATACATTTATTGCATCAATTTTTTTCGTTATTAAAGTGGCTAGAGATGAGTCAGTATGTTGGCGGCAAGCTACTCAATGTTAGTGATGGCTGTTTTAGGTATAGGGGGCAGCATTTTCACTTTTGGATAAATAGCGTGCCCAATTTCAACTTCCTGCTACTCATGCCAAGAATATAAGATATGCATATTATTAGTAGATTTGGATAGAAAACACGCTGAAGTTTCTAAAACTGTTTGAATCATGTCTGTGAGTATAACAGAAATTATGTAGCAGGCAAAACCCAGAGGACTAACCGTTCAGATTATTTTTGTCTTTGTCTGTTCAGTAGTTCTCATTGGGAAACGATATTTCTTAGACACTTGTTTTCAGTTCCTACAGCTTCCACTGGATGTCACCAGTCTTTAGAATTTGGTTGAGGTTATTCCTTTGTGCAATGAAGAAGTACAGTTATCTAGGAACTGGGTAACACTGTTGAGAGTTGCGCAAGACTTGAAAAGTAGCGTTGGTTTGTTGTCTTCCTGTATTGAACACAGATAGACCCATCTTCAATTTGATCGATTATTAACGTTTAGAAATATCTAAAGTTGTATTACAAAAGTAGTTTTAAATATTTTGGAAAAATTTACAGGCAACTTTTGAGATATTCTTTTGTGAAGTTGCACAAATTGGAAGCTGTTTTTTCTGGATCAAACGCGCCAAATAAATGGACATTTTGGATATATATGGACGGAATTAATCGAACAAAAGGACAAATTGTGATGTTTATGGGACATATTGGAGTGCCAACAAAAGAAGCTCGTCAAAGGTAAGGCATGTTTTATATTTTATTTCTGCGTTTTGTGTAGCGCCTGCAGGGTTGAAATATGCTACTCTCTTTGTTTACTGTTGTGCTATCATCAGATAATAGCTTCTTATGCTTTCGCCGAAAAGCCTTTTTAAAATCTGACATGTTGGCTGGATTCACAATGAGTGTAGCTTTAATTTAGTATCTTACATGTGTGATTTAATGAAAGTTTGACTTTTATATAATTTTATTTGAATTTGCCGCCCTGCATTTTCTCTGGCTTTTGGCCAAGTGGGACGCAAGCATCCCCTATCCTAGAGAGGTTAACAGTCTGATGGCCTTGAGATAGAAGCTGTTTTTCTGGAATATAGCGGGGTGAACAGGCAGTGGCTCGGGCCGTTGTTGTCCTTGATGATCATTTTGGCCTTCCTGTGACATCGGGTGGTGTAGGTGTCCTGGAGTGCAGGTAGTTTGCCCCCGGTGATGCGTTGTGCAGAACTCGCTACCCTCTGGAGAGCCTTACGGTTGTGGGCGGAGTAGTTGCCATACCAGGCGGTGATACAGCCTGACAGGATGCTCTCGATTGTGCATCTATAAAAGTTTGTGAGTGTTTTTGGTGACAAGCCAAATTTCTTCAGCCTCCTGAGGTTGAAGAGGTGACTGCTGCGCCTTCTTCACCATGCTGTCTGTGTGGGTGGACCATTTCAGTTTGTCCATGAAGGTGTGCACCGAGGAACTTAAAACTTTCCACCTTCTCCACTACTGTCCCGTCGATGTGGATAGGGGACTGCTCCCTCTGCTGTTTCCTGAAGTCCACGATCATCTCATTTGTTTTATTGACATTGAGTGTGAGGTTATTTTCCTGACACCACACTCCGACGGCCCCCACCTCCTCCCTGTAGGCCGTCTCGTCGTTGTTGGTAATCAAGCCTACCACTGTAATGTCATCTGCAAACTTGATGATTGAGTTGGAGGCGTGCATGGCCACGCAGTCATGGCTGAAAAGGCAGTACAGGAGAGGGTAGGCCTCAGGGTTGAGGATCAGCGGGGTGCAGATGTTGTTACCTACCCTCACCACCTGGGGGTGGCCCATCAGGAAGTCCAGGACTCAGTTGCACAGGGCAGGGTCGAGACCCAGGGTCTCAAGCTTAATTACGAGTTTGGAAGGTACTATGGTGTTTAATGCTGAGCTGTAGTCGATGAACAGCATTCTTACATAGGTATTCCTCTTGTCCAGATGGGTTAGGGCAGTGTGCAATGTAATTGTGATTGCGTCGTCTGTGGACCTATTGGGGAGGTAAGCAAATTGGAGTAGGTATAGGGTGTCAGGTAGTGTGGAGGTGATATGGTCCTTGACTAGTCTCTCAAAGCACTTCATGATGACGGAAGTGAGTGCTATGGGGCGATAGTCATTTAGCTCAGTTACCTTCACTTTCTTGGGAACAGGAACAATGGTAGTCCTCTTGAAGCATGGGGGAAAATCAGACTGGGATAAGGATTGAATGAATATGTCCGTAAATACACCAGCAAGCTGGTCTGCGCATGCTCTGAGGACGCGGCTGGGGATTAACGAGGGTTAACACATTTAAATATTTTAGCATGTTGGCTGCAGTGGGGAAGAGCCCGCAGGTTTTGGTAAGCGGGCCATGTTATTGGCACTGTATTGTCCTCAAAGCGAGCAAAGAAGTCGTTTAGCTTGTCTGGGAGCAAGACATCGTGTTCCGCGACGGGGCTCGTTTTCGTTTTGTAGTACGTGATTGACTGTAGACCCTGCCACATACCTCTCTTGTCTGAGTCATTGAATTGCGACTCGACTTTGTCTCTATACTGACGCTTAGCTTGTTTGATTTTCTTGTGGAGGGAATAGCTACACTGTTTGTATTCGGTCATGTTTCCGGTCACCTTGCCCTGATTAAAAGCAATGGTTCGCACTTTCAGTTTTGTACGAATGCTGTCATCAATCCACAGTTTCTGGGTGTGGAATGTTTTAATAGACGCTGTGGGTACAACATGTCCGATGCACTTGCTAATAGACTCGCTCACCGAATCAGCTTATTCATCAATTTTATTGTCCGACGCGAAGCGGAACATATCCCAGTCCACGAAGCAATCTTGAAACGTGGAATCCGATTGGTCGGACGTTGAACAGACCTGAGCACGGGTGTTTCCTGTTTTAGTTTCTGTCTATAGGCTGTGAGCAACAAAATGGAGTCGTGGTCAGATTTTACGAAAGGCGGGCGGGGGAGGGCTTTATATGCGTTGCGGAAGTGAGAATAACAATTATCCAGGGTTTTTCCAGCCCGGGTCGCGCATTCGATATGCTGATAAATTATAGGTAACCTTGTTTTCAGATTATGTTACCATGTTGTTTCAATGTGATAGCATATCACTTTTTGGTTGAAATGAAGTGGAAACAATGTTGATTCAAATGCATTCATGACAGTGAATTTCCTGCAGGTTTGTGGCAAATTTGCTGCAAACGAAATAGTGAGCCACAAATTTTTTCTAGAGGTTTGCAAACATTTAACACTAGGGAAACCAAGCTGCCTGGGTAGGTACCTACCAAAGTTGTCCGGTGGGTGTCTATCTTATTAACCTCCCTAATAAACTTGAAAATGTTATGGTGTTCATAGAAAGACACCACAGAAGAAGCCACTGCTGTCCAAGAAAAACATTGCTGCACATCTGAAGTTTGCAAAAGAGCACCTGGATGTTCCACAGCGCTACTGGCAGAATATTCTGTGGACAGATGAAACTAAAGTTGAGTTGTTTGGAAGGAACACACAACACTATATGTGGAGAAAAAAATGCACAGCATGCCAATGTCAAAACCTCATCCCAACTGTAAACTATGGTGGAGGGAGCAACATGGTTTGGAGCTGATTTGCTGCCTCAGGGCCTGGACAGCTTGCTATCATCGACGGAAAAATGAATTCCCAAGTTTATCAAGACATTTTGCAGGAGAATGTTAGGCTATCTGTCCACCAATTGAAGCTCAACAGAAGTTGGGTGATGCAACAGGACAACGACCCAAAACGCAGAAGTAAATCAACAGCAGAACGGCTTAAACCGAAGATAATACGCCTATTGGAGTGGCCCAGTCAGAGTCCTGACCTCAACCCGATTGAGATGCTGTGGCATGACCTCAAGAGAGCAGTTCACCTCAGACATCCCAATAATATTGCTGAACTGAAACAGTTTTGTAAAGAGGAATGGTCAAAAATTACTCCAGGTCTGATCTGAAATGTATTATTTCTGCCAAAGGATGGTCAACCAGTTATTAAATCCAAGGGTTCACATACTTTTTCCACCCTGCACTGTGAATGTTTACACTGTGTGTTCAATAAAGACATGAAAACATATAATTATGTAACGGCTTTCATTCTGGGAAGGAGAGGCGGACCAAAACGCGGCGTGGTTATAGTTAATTTTTTTTAATAAGAAAACTCAACATGAACATAATACAAAACAATAAACGTGGCAAAACCGAAACAGTCCTAACTGGTGCAGAAAACACTAAGACAGGAAACAACCACCCACAAAACCCAACACAAAACAATCTACCTAAATATGGTTCCCAATCAGAGACAATGCCTAACACCTGCCTCTGATTGAGAACCGTATCAGGCCAACCATAGAAATAGACAAACTAGACACACAACATAGAACGCCCACCCAGCTCACGTCCTGACCAATACTAAAACAAGGAAAACACAAAAGAACTATGGTCAGAACGTGACAAATTGTTTGTGTGTTATTAGTTTAAGCAGACTGTGTTTGTCTATTGTTGTGACTTAGATGAAGATCAGCTCAAATTTGGTATCAAATTTATGCAGAAATATAGGTAATTCCAAAGGGCTCACATACTTTTTCTTGCCAAAGTAGATGTTCCTTTTTTCCAGGTGGGAAAGGGTAGTGTGGAGTGCGATTGAGATTGTGTCATCTGTGGATCTGTTGGGGCGGAACACAAATTGGAGTGTCCTATAAGGAGCATTGGTGGCAAATCTGATGGCCGAATGGTAAAGAACATCTAGCCTCTCGAGAGCACCCTTACCTGCCGATCTATACATTATGTTTCCGTAATCTAGCATGGGTAGGATGGTCATCTAAATCAGGGTTAGTTTGGCAGCTGGGGTGAAAGAGGAGCGAGCACAATAGAGGAAACCAAGATTTAACTTTAGCCTGCATCTTTGATATGTGCTGAGAGAAGGACAGTACACTGTCTAGCCATATTCCAAAGTACTTGTATGAGGTGAATACCTCAAGCTCTAAACCCTCAGAGGTAGTAAGTTAGTGCATGCCGCCATGTTTGTATTTTCACATCAATCAAAGATGAGGTTACAAGATACGCTGGGTCTGTTTGCAGTATGCATGTTGAAGGGATGTGTCATCTACCATCATTCCCTTCCATCATTCACTTCCGTGAAGTTTTGGTCTTTGGTCAGACAGACGTTTACGTGACAACCAGAATGCATTGTATGATGTCCTCAAACATGGCGCAACATATACAGTGCCTTGCGAAAGTATTCGGCCCCCTTGAACTTTACTTTACCTCAACCAGGTGGAGGTGACCAGACCCTACCCATTTGTGTTGGCTCCTGGTGACTGCTCACAGGCATTAGTGGACAGGCATTGGAGCAAGGTACAATGTGTGAGGCACTGGATGTGTGCTTCAAGTCATATTATGTATTTAATATCAACTTTCCCAGACTGTGTCCCCCAGCATGGGAATTCCTACAAACCACGATGCATCAGCTGTCAGGAACAGAATCCCCCGCAGTAAGACTGTTGCGAGCATGTCTTTTTTCCCCACTAAACAATAGTGGATGAGTATCTTCTTTTGTATGTAGTGTGAGAAGTGACAGGAGGAAGCAAAGCCCTCTGGCTGATGTGTTCCTGTGAATTGTTAGATGGATATATGGATGAGCCATGAGTGTCTCATTCCAATGCTAATATGTGATCGTTTCAGGAAACTAGGCGTATGTTGCGGGTCACTACTTCACAAGAGAGCCGTTTGAATCTGAACATTTTTTTTAAATCAAAATGATTTTTGGGGCAGAAATGCCTTCTCGAACATGTAAACTTTCACGCGCCTTAATAACAAACGTGTATGCCATCTGTAAATACGAATAAAAAAATGAGTGGGCTGGACATGCCAAGAGATGAGTTTGGATCTGTCTGTATTTTTGAGCTGGTGTTTAAAATGTATCGCGAAGGTAAACTGCATGAGTGTTGCTCTCTGGAGGACCGAGTTCAGTGGAGTTCGAGTATGATAGCTAAGGAGATGGAGAAAACACCTGTCTCTGCATTACATCGTCAAACTAGGGGCAACCATGGCATCCGTGACAGGAGACATGTCCATCTATGATGTATACGGGTAAGAAAGTGGTTTCATTCCAAGTTAAAGTGTACAGTTAGCTAGCTAATGTTAGCTGGCTCGCTAGCTAATGTTACGTGTATGATCTTATTATTCGTATCTCAGAGCCATTTGCTTGGCTAGCTAACAAGGAACCTGGTTGGTTAGCTACCTGCAGATTAATGCATGGTTGTAACGTCATGAGTTGTGAATGTGGTTCATTGTTAACCTAGCTAGCTAGCTACATGTCTTAACAAAGACTCCACCACGCAAGTAACCATTTCAGGTGTATTTGTAAATTCAGTCTGGCCATCTGCTCAGATTTCAGTGCACTCTCATCTGAGTGTGCCAAAGCGCAGAATAACTAATACATTTGTGACCGTCAACAGCAGTTGAATATGGCCGGCGTCAGTAAACATCGGCAAAATAATCGTAATTAAATTGTTGCCAGCAGCACAGTTACAGTCACCAACGCTCTGGATAACAGGAAAACAGTTCATGTGTGAAAGTTACATATTTCTAAAGAATATTTTTGAATTTTGCCCGCTGCCTTTTCAGCGGAACCCCTGCGCCAGAAAGGTTAACCAGCTCTGCTAGGGTTATTAAAATGGTCAGAGTGGGGTTTCTCTCATTATTTGTCTGGTAGTAACTAGCAAGCTAGACAATGTTAGCCAGGTAGCTTGGGTGCTTGACTGCTGTTGTGAGGTCAGAACGTTCGGATCAACCCTACTCATCGGCCAGTGTTCAGTGTGCGCTCTGAACACTCCGAACGCTCTAAATTTACTCATGGACAATCTGACTGCACAGTTGCAGTCTCCAACTCTCTGGATAACATAACAGCCTAACCAGCTCTGCTAGGGCGAGTAATGTTCAGTGCGCTGCCATTAAAAATAAACAAATTAACAATGAAAGTTAAATTAGGGTCCATATAATTTGGATCAAAATAAACCATAATATCAGTCTGTTCAAATAACAGTAGTTTATTTTAAAACCAAATCTTCTAAATCACTCCAAAATCTTCTGAAAAGTCCCAAAATAAATGGTCAAGACTCTCTGGGTCACAACCACAAAATACATATTTGTTATCAATAGCTATTTTGAATCTGTGTTTAATAAAGTTCTTTACAGGGGTGCTTGACTGATGTTGAAAACACACCAAACGATTATGTTAGGTCAGCACCTAGTCACAGAAAAACACAGCCATTTTTCCAGCCAAAGAGAGGAGTCACAAAAAGCAGAAATAGAGATTAAATTAATCACTAACCTTTGATGATCTTCATCAGATGACACTCATAGGACATCATGTTACACAATACATGTATGTTTTGTTCGATAAAGTGCATATTTATAAAAAATAATCCTAGTTTACATTGGCGCGTTACGTTCAGTAATGTTTTGCTTCCAAAACATCCAGTGATTTTGCAGAGTCACATCAATTTACAGAAATACTCATAATAAACATTGATAAAAGATACAAGTGTTATTCACAGAGTAAAATATATACTTCTCCTTAAGCTTTCTTTAATAAAATAATGATAAAAAATACTCCTTCAAAATGCAGATGTTTCTTTCCTTATGGATCCGTAATGAATTACAATGGTAATAACTATCACTGAATGACAGACATATTGGAAGAAAGTAGACTAATGAAGGTAAACAAATTGTTGCTTCCTGGAAAATAATCTTTCAAACACACACGGTCACGTTGTACAGCTGCACTATGGCTATTAGCAGGGCTGTCAGCAGGACAATAGAGTTGCCTAGAAGGAGGGTAGGGGGAGACTTCTGTCATCAAATGTATTTCTTAGTTAGGTTGGCTGTAACACAACCGGACGTGATTGGTTGCAATTTCAGTTTAATCCACCAGAAAAGACAGAACAAATAGTACAACACATTTTGTGGTTAAACTCAAATATCCTAATTGATAAAAAAAAATATGTAAATAAATTGGAACCTTTAACATGTGGAAGGGGGAAAAAATATGATTATTATTATTATGAATCACATCCGACCGTGAATGGGAGTCCCATAGGGCGGCGCACAATCGGACCAGCGTTTGTCTCCCTCTAAAAAAAGAAACACATTTTGTCCTTTACAAAATTATTTTAGCCTTTTTTAGATTACAATCACTCACTTTCATTTTTTTTAAAACAAAATAATCTCCAAAATATCGTAATATATAATCAAGTTGATGGCACAGTCTTATAGCCCCAGCACCTATATAAAGCTGAGTGACTCACTCATTCATGGCTTTGAATCAAAATATAAGTACCAACATTCTTTCTGATAGTCTTTAATAAATACATTTCTTTGGTTATGCTGACCTGGACACCATGTACATTATTATAATAGCCCAACATACCTTTACCAACATTTCTTTGTATTTTGATACTTTGTGCAAGGTAATTGATCAGAATTAAAAACTTTGCATATGGGGCCTCCTGAGTGGCGCGGCGGTCTCCAAAATATTGTTAATTTCTAAACAAAGTAAATTACTTAAAAGCCCCTTAGATATTCTCACAGATCAGATTTGCCCTAATAAAAAATGCCCATTAGACATCAATTTACAACCCAGCATTCCTCTAAATGTAATTATTTGGCGGAGAGTCGTCTTTTTTTGATTATTTGATATTACTGTAGGCCTACCGAAGGCAAAATGAGTCTCACTAGTGTTGAGTAATGTGCTGTTAAAAGTGGTGTAGGTCTTATTTATTTAAAAAGCATATTGAGGTTAAAAGAAATAGGATATGAAGCAATAACTATTTCAGCATCATTTTGTGCTACTCTGAGACAATCATGGGGAATGGTCTTGAAAAATCAATGAGATTTTTATTTTCACTGAATCTCCATTTGGGTATTGGTTACAGTTCAGTTAAGGTGTGGAAATGTTATGCACTTAGTACTGTAGCATACTCCCGACCATCACATTGTACAGTGCCATATTTTCCGTACCATCCTAACGGAAACCCTTAGGGGTTTGTTTTTCATTTTTCTTGGAATAGAAACACCATAATATTAAGCAAATTAATTAAGCAAAATTTCATAAAATCAATCCTATATACTATGTTCTTACAGAAAAGATTATACATTCTCTAGTAATTCCAAAATTGAAGACTATCAACTTTGCTTTCACCTGGTCAGTCTATGTCATGGAAAGAGCAGGTGCTCCTAATGTTTTGTACACTCAGTGTACATTGTACATAGAAATTGGATCCCGTAGGACTCTTGTGTGAAATTAAGCATTTAGTGATTTTTAATATTACTGAACAAAAATATAAATGCAACATGCAACAATTTCAATGATTTTACTGAGTTACAGTCCCTATAAGGAAATCAGTCAATTGAAATTGATTAATTAGGCACTTTTCTGGGCAGAGGCGTAGCCATGGGTGGGCATAGGCCCACTCACTGGGGAGCCAGGCCCACCCAATGCGTTTTTCCTCAAAATAGGATTTTATTACAGACAGAAATACTCCCCAGTTTCATCAGCTGTCTGGGTGGCTGGTCTCACACGATGCCACAGGTGAAGAACCCGGATATGGAGATCCTGTGATGGCATGGTTACACGTGGTCTGGGGATGTGAGGCCGGTTGGACGTACTGCCAAATTCTCTAAAATGGCATTGGAGGCGGCTTATGGTAGAGAAATTAACAGTAAATTATTTGGCAACAGCTCTGGTGGACATTCCTGCCAATTGCACGTTCCTTCAAAACTTGAGACATTTGTGGCATTGTGTTGTGGGATAAAATTGCACATTGTAGAGTGGCCTTAAATTGTTCCCAACACAAGGTGTACTTGTGTAATGATCATGCTGTTTCATCAGCTTCTTGGTATCCCACACCTGTCAGGTGGATGGATTATCTTGGTAAAGCAGAAATGATCACCAACAAGGATGTAAACAAATGTGTGTTCTAAATTGGAGGGGGATAAGCTTTTGTGTATATGGAACATTTCTGGGATCTTTTATTTCAGCTCATGAAACATGGGACCAAAACTTTACACGTAGTGTTTATATTTTTGTTCAGTATATAATTTTACATAATGCAAATTATATAATTTACCATTCACAATTATCTTCAGCGTTTCAATTTGAGGGATACAATATTTATATACAGTATGTAACTGAGCTATAAAAATGACCATTTTGATTCTTCATTCTTGCCTTTTTTAAACTATTCTACTATTTATTTTCTAGTTTATTGTACTTTAGTTCGATGGTTGTTATTAAATAAACATCAGCCTGGGAAAGTTTACTTCTGTGAGGTTACTAAGTTCATCTTATTCATCTCAATTTGTCTTGCTCAAAGTGGTGTACCACAGGGCTCAGTGGTATGCCCTATCCCAAACAGCACAGTACAAAATTACTCAGCAGAGAACACTCAAGAGGTTACTATAAAAATTGCTCAAAACATGCTGCACACGTCATTCATTTAGACCATTAAGATATAAGGCCACAGGGAAGAAGTTGTAATAATATTAGACTAGAATGAGAAACAGAAAATGAATGGTATGAAATTGCTTGCAGGGAAACATTGAGCATTTCATAGGCAGTTATCATATGCCCCTGATAGAGAATTCTCAATGGAATACACACAGTATTGGATATTGAATTTGACTGTATGTGCAGCTAAATTGTTATTTTGTATCCATTAAATATGTCTGAGTTGTTTATATTTCCTTGGAAAAACAAATACTCAGTAACCATCTGTATCCACATTTGAGTTTTTTTAGTTTGTCCTTGATCAGTGATTGTTAAATGTGAACAACATACTGAGACACCCACTCAACAAATTACTACAAACACTCCCAGAGCACTGATACAAAAAAATCAAATTTTAAAAAAATCTTTAAAACGATGTTTTGCTTTTTTCTGTACATGTATTGCTGCTGGTGATGATGTGAACTTGGCTGTCAATGAAACATGGAAATTGTTGGGAGCCATTACTTATGAACCATTTAAGGAAGACGGGCTGCAATCTCATGCAATCATCTATCCTATTTTTCTTGATGCTGGCTGCGCTTTGGTAAGGAAGTGGAGGTGTGATTGATACAGTCGAAACATGAATCCCAGATAACTATCAGAGAGAGAGAGAAAGAGAAAGACTTGTCTCCAATGTGATTATAACAGGAAAAACTCAGTTGGTCAGAAGTGATGTCATTGAAGAGTATTCACCTTGACTGGCAGCCAGCTCGCACACCACTGAAATACCACTGTGCCTTCCTAAAACATTTAAAGTACAGTATGTACCACAATGTTTCTATGTACACACACAATTTAAAGCAAATCATCAATATTCAGAGCCCACTTCCTGTACAAATGTAAGATGAGGAAGTTCTTTAACCGCCTCAGCAGGACATAAATCCACTCTCCCCAAAGTCCTAATTTAAAGACTTAAATTCCACATTTAGTCAAACTAAAGCAGTCAGCCTGTGGATCACGCTGTGCCTTGCAGGGAGGAAACATAAAGACGGCTTGTAATTGTTTTTCCTCTCTAGTTGTTTCTCCTTGGCTTGGGTGCTGTGTTCTCTAGACCGCCTCTCTCTGTTTGGCCTTGTCTTTACAGGCACTGGAGACCAAGAAGTTGGAAAATACACTTTTCTGTTTATGTTACTTACTTTAACACATTCAATAACATGAATTAAAGCTTTGACAAGTCTTTGATCTAAAAGAAGAGTGACAAGTCATTTTAAACAAGTACACAAATGTAAACATATTTATCAACATATCCTTATTTAAACAGACAGACAGATCACATACTGTGTACTCTGATTCAACTGCTGTCTGTGTGCGTGTTTTGGTTCCCTATGTGTTTATATGTGTGTGTTTGCGTGTGGTGTTGGCTTTATAAACAACATGCTGAAAAACAACAAAGGGAAACGATTCGAGGTGAGATGAGAGGCCTCCTCAGATCTACAATAGCTCCCTACGGCGACGCTGATGTGGCACCGTGAACACAAATCACCTAATGATGATCGCTTTTCAAGGACCCACGTCGTTCTGATGATTAGTCAAACATATTCCCTGGCCTCTAATTATGTGTGAGGCAGCAGAGGCAGATACAGAGCGGAAGACATGCAGGAGAGGCCTCTGTTCTGTCATATCGTGCTTGGCTGTGCTGGGGTGGAGGGTGACTGACTGGTGTGTGGTTGCTGTTTAGGGCTGTCAGTATGAAATGCTGCAGAGGTGGATTTGAGGGACTATTGATGTTAGGTAGAAAAGAGGCATGCTTCATTGAGATGCATGCAAACCGTTTTCTGCATACGATAGAGGAACCAACTTTGAGAGAGGAAGCTGGATATCCTAGTCTGCAGTTGCCTCTGTGTTGTCATTTCCTGAATCCTCGCTGATCTCTGAACTGTGCTTTAACCTGTAACCTCACATATTCCACTTCCAGTCATCCACCAGTAGTCATCCAGGCAGAAGTTTAGAATGATCTCTGTGGTAAATATAATGAACACAATGCATGTATGAATTAAATAATTGGATACTGAAAACTCACACAGACAAGCACGTTTTTGTTGAATTTTTGTGGCCCAGAGTAACTTGAAGTGAAGTTGGGGAAATCAGTCCTCAAAGGTGGTAGCAGAGTGTGTTAGCGTTTGAAAGTCAGCACTGCTGCACTTTCTTCAGAGCAGGGGAAATAATTGGCTGGATTGTGTGAGGGAAGGTGTACATGTCAGGCTTTATAGTGAGTGGAGCCATTGATGTGGTGAAACACATAAAAACAGACATCTCTCAAGGTTAGCTCAGTTTAGATGTAGGTGTGTTTGTTTCCCTAGTATTGCATGTAGCCCAAAACATCTATGATTGTTTGTCTCTCTCTCTTTCTCTCCTTTTTTTCTCTCTTTCTTTCTCTCTCTCTCTCTCTCTCATTCTCTCGCTCGCTCTCTCTCTTCAACACCAACAAATGTAACACCGTCTTCTTCACCTGTCCTTGATTGCATGTTGTGATTTGTCGTGTTGCCTCTCATTAACATTTCTATTATGCTAATTAACCAGCTTTAACACTTCTGAGGGACTACAAAGTCCATCTCGGGGAGATTGCAGGTTGCAGCATTTTGAATTACATTATTTTCAGAACCCCACTCCACAGATCTCTTTCTGATGTGGTTCCTGGATTCTGCTGGTTTATAGTTCCTTATTTGAGAGACAAAAAGGACAAAAAGACAGACAGACAGACAGACCTGGCTCTCAAGAGAAGACAGGCTATGTGCACACTGCCAAATTGAGGTGGAAACTGAGTCGCACTTCCTAACCTCGTGCCAAATGTATGACCATATTAAAGACACATATTTCCCTCAGATTACACAGATCCACAAAAAATTAAAAAGAAAAAGCCATTTATGATAAACTCCCATATCTACCTGTTGCCACAAGAAAAGGGCAACCAGTGAAGAACAAACACCATTGTAAATACAACCCATATTTATGTTTATTTATTATCCCCTTTGAACTTTAACTATTTGCACATCGTTGCAACACTGTATATAGACATAATATTACATTTGGAACTTCTGTGAGAGTAATGTTTACTGTAAATTTGTATTGTTTACTTTTGTTTATTATCTACTTCAATTGCTTTGGCAATGTTAAAACATATGTTTTACATGTCAATAAAGCCCTTAAATTGAATTGAATTGAAGTGAACAAGTGTGTGCCTGTTTGTGTGTTTGTTGGGGCACAACAAAGTAAATACTTTGGAAAACACATTGCATCAGAATTCAAACATCTACATCTAGTGGCTCATTGTGTAAATTGTTGCTAAGTTGCAAAAACATTTTTTTTTTTACTTTTCTCATAGAGAATGGAGCAAATATACTGAACAAAAATGTAAACGCAACATGTAAAGTGTTGGTCCCATGTTTCATGAGCTGAAATAAAAGATCCCAGAATTTTTCCATAAAAAGCAAATTTATCTCCAGTTTTGTGCACATATTTGTTTACATCCTTGCTATTGAACATTTCTCCTTTGCAAGATATCCATCCACCTGACATGTGTGGCATATCAAGAAGCTAATTAGACAGCATGATCATTACAGAGATGCACCTTGTGTTGGGGACAATAGAAGGCAATACAATGCCACAGATGTCTCAAGTTTTGAGGAGTGTGCAATTGGCATACTTACTGCAGGAATGTTCATTTCTCTACCATAAGCCACCTCCTCTGTCATTTCATAGAACTCGGCATTACGTCCAACCGGCCTCACAACCACAGACCACGTGTAACTGCGCCAGGCCAGGACATCCACATCCAGCTTCTTCACGTGGGATCGTCTGAGACCACCCACTCAGACAGCTGATGAAACTGAGGAGTAATTTATGTCTGTAATAAAGCTCTTTTGTTGTGAAAAACGAATTATAATTGGCTGCCCATTAGGTGGGCCTGGCTCAAAAGTGGGTGGGCTTATGGCCTCCCAGGCCTACCCATGACTGCACCCCTGCCCAGTCATGTGGAATCCATAGAATAGGGCCTAGTGAATTTTCTTCAATTAACTGATTTTCTTAGATGAACTGTAACTCAGTAAAGTCATTGAAACTGTTCAATGTTGCATTTATATTTTTGTTCAGTATGTATATCTAAGTTGTGTTTGCTCTGCTCATTATATACATGCTAGAACTAAATGGTTGGATTTGATACATTGTGCCATGAATGCAAATTGTATCTGTTATCAAGTCTAATACGTTGTAGATGTACAGTAGACTTTGAAATCAAATATATTGAATGCAGGACTGGGGCCAATGTTTTCGAAAAAAAAAGGAAAAAAGCTGAAGTAGCAAATTAGAAGGTGTACATTCACTGCATGACCAAAAGTATGTGGACACCTGCTCAGCAAACATCTCATTCCAAAATAATGGGCATTAATATGGAGTTGGGCCCCCTTTGCTGCTATAACAGCCTCCTCTCTTCTGGGAAGACTTTCCGCTAGATGTTGGAACATTGCTGCTGTGACTTGCTTCTATTCAGCCATTAGAGCATTAGTGAGGTCGGGCACTGGTTTTGGGCGATTAGGCCTGGCTCAGAGTAGGCGTTCCAATTAATCCGAAAGGTTATTGATGGAGTTGTGGTCAGGGCTCTGTGCAGGTCAGTCAAGTTCTTACACATTGATCTCGACAAACCATTTATGTATGGACCTCGCTTTGTGCGCGGGGGCATTGTAATGCTTAAACTTGAAAGTGCCTTCCCCAAACTGTTGCCACAAAGTTGGAAGCACAGAATTGTCTAGAATTTCCTTTCAGTGGAACTAAGAGGCCTAGACCGAACCATGAAAAACAGCCCCAGCCCAATATACCTTCTCCACCAAACTTTACAGTTGGCACTATGCATTCGGGCAGGTAGCGTTCTCTTGGCATCCGCCAAACCCAGATTCGTCCGTTGGACTGCCAGATGGTGAAGAGTGATTCATCACTCCAGAGAAAAGGTTTCCACTTCTCCAGAATCCAATGGCAACAAGCTTTACACGACTTCAGCCAGCGCTTGGCATTGCCCCTGGTGATCTTAGGCCTGTGTGAAACCCATTTCCATGGCCGTTGCTTCCAGAGGCAGTTTGGAACTTGATAATGAATGTTGCAACTGAGGACAGACCGTTTTTATGCTATACTCACTCCAGCACTCAGTGGTCCTGTTTTGTGGCTGAGCCATTGTTGCTCCTAGACGTTTCCACTTCACAATAACAGCACTTACAGTTGACCAGGGCAGCTATAGCACTGCAGACATTTTACGAACTGACTTATTGGAAAGGTGGCATCCTACGACGGTGCTACTGTTTGTCTAAGGAGATTGCATTGCTGTGTGCTCAATTCTTCAGCACACTAAGACGTGTTAGCTTGGGGCAGCAGGTAGCCTAGTGGTTGGAGCGTTGGGCCAGTAACCAAAAGGTTGCTGGATCGAATCCCTGAGGTAAAAATCTGTTGTTCTGGCACTGAACATGGCAGTTAACCCACTGTTCCCTGGTAGGCAGTCACTGTAAATAGGAATTTGCTCTTAACTGACTTGCCTAGTTAAAGAAAGGTAAACATGTATATACAGTACCTGTCAGTGACAGGTGTGGCTGAAATAGCCAAATCCACTCATTTGAAAGGGTGTCCACATACTTTTGTAAATATAGCGTATATCAACATTCCCATGCTGAATCTTACATACACAATCTCAATTTTGCAATCTTGGATGTATTCACTGCTTGTAACTTTGATATCATTAATAGAGACAGCTACCAATGGAACATGATCTAGCTCCAACCCACTTTTGAGTGAATACAGAAGCTTTCATTATCTCTGTCCTCGGTATCTCCGTCGTCTATAGAGATCGTTGACAGGGAGAATCCTGCTGTTAGTGGAAGATAATGAGGGTCTGGAGAGGTACAAAAGATGGGACTCCTCATTGCTAGAGAGTGTGAGGTCTTCTGTTTCCCAGCAGCAGATGCCAACGGCTGTATTCTGACATCCACTTTACCTACTAGCAAAAATACCCAGGGGTTTTCCTACTGAATGTATCACATAGTCATTGTGACGGTTCCTAGTGTAGTGGCAGGAGAAATGACACTAATAAGGAGACTAAATGCTGAGCCCAGCACTTTGGTGACAGGAAAAACACTGCTGTAAAGATTCTGACTGTTGGATAAGGAAATGAATAGAGAACAGGATTGTATGGCTGCTTAAGTGCGATTTTACCACAGTATACTTTTCTCAGTGCAGTGAGGTGTGTTCCTGTCTAACAACAGTGAAGGCAATCTATTGGACATGCCTGTAATTAGTTAAAAACCTTACCCAAAAATAGACTTATCATGAATGGACATCACACTTGTTTGTTAAGCAATGTCAGTTAAGGAATCTCAGTGGGCTCTGTGTTTGAAATGTGTTTATCAGGAAGAGACTGGCTGTGTGAGGAGTGTTTATGCCAATGGTAAAAAACAGATCTGTTTCATCTGTGATAACGAACAGCTCTGCCACTCTCTAATTATTCTGTTTTCATACCCATCCTTCGTTACATATACACAGGAGAATCATTTTTAACAATGCCCTGTCTCCTTCAACACCTCATGGACATCAACAAGCAACCATCAACCCTAGCTGTCACTTGAAAAGACGACTGGCTCTGCAATCAAAACAATAACTGCACTTTCAAATGCTGCTGGGTCCAGAAAACAGCCATCAATATCCCTCCTCACTTAGGTGGGTAAAGAAGGACATTTGATCAGGAGTGTTTGGTAAACAATTGCATACATCGCTCCAGAGCCCCTGGGAGAGGTTTCAGCAGCCCCATTCTCAGTCAGGCTAGCTCGTTAGTTAAGCCACAGACCTGTCACACCTTATATTTCACTGCTTCCTCGCATGGTAGTCTTCCCTGTAAACCTGTGGTTCACTCTTACATTATTGACCCTTTTCAGACCTTTCTTCGATCCCCTCCCTCCCTCTAACTATCCCCTTACACTCCTTTCCTATTTCCTCTATCCCTCCTCTCATACCCCTTTCTCACCCCATTATATCACTACCTCCTTCCCCTCCACCCCTGTCTCTCCCTCCTCCAGCCTTGTTAAATAGAGAACCACATTAGTCTAACTGGGGCCTCCTCTGGGGCTAGCAGTCCTGTCAGCCCCAAGGTTTAGTTGATCACTCAGCCAGCCTCCAAGTCCTGCGTGAAGCTTGGCTCGTTGGTACGTCCCCCGATGCTAATAGAGAGACAACTATAGGGGAGGAGAGGGGAGAAAAGGGGGAGTGCTTGTTAGAAATGCAGTTATTTAAGGAAATGGTCCATTTCAAATCAAAATATTTGTCTCCGGCTGGAGGTTTGGGGTTCTGAGAGGATGGATAGGCTTTAGTTATTGAACTGCAGATCTGGAGTAACTCAGGGATGCAATAGGCCATGAGACACTATAAGGCTGTTGACACTATCAATTTGAAATGTGATAAATACTCGCTGTGTTTAGACAGCATATTTTATCGCCAAAAGAGAGGTTTAGTTTTAATCATTTTCAAAGGGATTTTGCTGACTCCTTTTGTTGCTGGAAACCCAATGAGGTGGGACTCAATACAGCTAAACTATGACCTCCATTTGCACGATGCCGTCTGCTTCAAATCATAGAGGGTTTCTTGTTTATGCACAGCAAATTTGCGGTCAGAATTTTTATACCCACATGTTAAATGTAACACTTTCTTAGTAATTACAGTATATATGACTCATATAAATAGTGTTAAACTAACACTATTCAAAGTATTGAAACATTAACACCCAAGAGTTAGGGTAATACCATGGGTGTTGCAAATTCCGACATAAATGAACACTTTATTAGAGCTGATGCTGATACACTCTCAGTGTTAGGGAGGTAACACCTGTGGTGTTGCAGTAACCCGTTTTGGGGTGTTGTTTAAAACCTCTTAGATCTAAAGTCCGCTGTTTAGGGGAAATGCGTGGTTCTGGTACCCCTTCTGACCGACAGTTTATAGTCTATCTGTGGACAATGTAGATTGAAATGCTTTGGATTGAGCGAGCTACATTGGCCGACCTGCAGTGAAGCTTGGCTCGTTGGTAGGATTTGAAATCTGAAACCACTTGAAGTTGGGATGTTCCTCCTACCAGACTGTTTTCCTCACGGTAGCACATGCAGAGATTGATTTATATGCATGAATCTAAAATAATTAATACATTTGAAACAAAAAACACTTTTGGTTTGTCATAGACGGACAAGATTAACACAAGAGGAAAGGCGAGTTCCTAACGCGTTCAGGAAGCCAATAACATATGCTAAATATGTGTATGTGACCAATAACATTTGATTTTGATTTGGTTGTTGCATTCAATGTCTATCAGTCCTGTAGCCTTCATCCAGTGAGTGCCTAAGTGAATAGTTTATAATTCAAATTTAATTATTTATGGAAATATATTACTTTTTTTGACAATAACATATTTCAATAGCCTATTTTTACCCCAACACAGTGTTCTAAAACTCCTGGTTTGCAGACCACATCAGTAGAACATATTATGCTGGTTTACAAAAAAATAAAAATGTCAATGATTTTATTGAAATACAGTTCATATAAGGAAATCAGTTAATTAAAACAAATTAATTGGGCCATGGGTGGGCTTGGGAGGGCATAAGCCCACCCACTGGGGAGCCAGGCCCAGCCCTTCAGGATATGTTTTTCCCCACAAAAGGGCTTTATTACAGACAGAAATGCTCCTCAGTTTCATCAACTGTCCGGGTGACTGGTCTCAGACGATCCGCAGGTGAAGAAGCCAGATGTGGAAGTACTGGGCAGGTGTGGTTACACGTGATCTGCATGTGAGTCACGTTGGACGTACTGCCAAATTGCTCTGAAACAACATTTGAGGCAGTTTATGGTAGAGAAATTAACATGAAATTATCTGACAACAGCTCTGGTGGATATTCCTGCAGTCAGCACGCCAATTGCACAGTCCCTCAAAACTTGAGGAATCTGCGGCATGGTGTTGTGTGACAAAACTGCACATTTTAGATCGGGCTTTTAGTGTTCCCAGCTAAAGGTGCACCTGTGCAATATTTTTGTATTTTTTTATTTAACCTTTATTTAACCAGGTTGGCAAGTTGAGAACAAGTTCTCATTTACAATTGCGACCTGGCCAAGATAAAGCAAAGCAGTTCGACACATACAACAACACAGAGTTACACATGGAGTAAAACAAACATACAGTCAATAATACAGTAGAAAAATAAGTCTATATACAATGTGAGCAAGTGAGGTAAGGGAGGTAAAGGCAAAAAAAAGGCCATGGTGGCGAAGTAAATACAATATAGCAAGTAAAACACTGGAATGGTTGATTTGCAGTGGAAGAATGTGCAAAGTAGAGATATAAATAATGGGGTGCAAAGGAGCTAAATAAATACAGTAGGGAAAGAGGTAGTTGTTTGGGCTAAATTATAGATGGGCTATGTACAGGTGTAGTAATCTGTGAGCTGCTCTGACAGCTGCTCTGACAGTTTCAGAGATTTTTGTAGTTCGTTCCAGTCATTGGCAGCAGAGAACTGGAAGGAGAGGCAGCCAAAAGAAGAATAGAGTTTTGGGGGTGACCAGATTGATATACCTGCTGGAGCTACAGGTGGGTGCTGCTATGGTGACCAGCGAGTTGTGGTGGGTAGTATATGGGGCTTTGGTGACAAAACGGATGACACTGTGATAGACTGCATCCAATTTATTGAGTAGGGTATGGGGATATTTTGTAAATGAGAGGTAAATGTAATTAACTAGAAAGTCGGGGGACCACAAAATAATTTTTATAGAGCTGTTAACTTCCAAATAAACTCTTAACCTCCTTGGGGTTATGTGGGACGGTAGCCTCTGGGCCTGAGTAGCAGGCAGTTTACTTTGGGCACGCTTTTCATCCAAAATTCTGAATGCTGCCCCCTATCCCAAAAAAGGTAACTTCTTTGTGACAGGGGGGCAGTATTGAGTAGCTTGGATGAATGAGGTGCCCAGAGTAAACTGCCTTCTACTCAGTCCCAGATGCTAATATATGCATATTATATGTAGTATTGGATAGAAAACACTCTGAAGTTTCTAAAACTGTTTGAATGATGTCTGTGAGTATAACACAGGGCCCTCAGAGAGTGGTGTCAGGAAAATAACCTCTCACTTAATGTCAGCAAAACAAAAAAGATGATTGTGGACTTCAGGAAACTGCAAAGGGACACCCCCTATCCACATCAGTGGGACAGCAGTAGAGAAAGTGGAAAGTTTTAAGTTCCTTGGTGTACATATCACCGACAAACATAAATGGTCCAAGCACACAAACAGTGTGGTGAAGAAGGGGCAACAGCGCCTCTTCAACCTCAGGAGGCTGAGAAAATGTAGCTTGTCACCGAAAACCATCACTAACTTTTACAGGTGCACAATGGAGATCATCCTGTCGGGCTGTATCACCACCTGGTACCTCAACTGCACCACCCACAACGGCAGGGCTCTCCAGAGGGTGGTGAGGTCTGCACAACGCATCACCGGGGGCAAACTATCAGCCCTTCAGGACACCTACACCACCCGATGTCACAGGATGGCAAAAAAGATCATCAAGGACTATAACCACCCGAGCCACTGCCTGTTCACCCCTCTTCCACCCAGAAGGTGAGGTCTGTACAGGTGCATCAAAGCTGGGACAGAAAGATTGAAAAACAGCTTCTATCTCAAGGCCATCAGATTGTTAAACAGCCATCACTAGCATAGAAAGGTGGCTGCTTACCTACAGTTTTCATATTGTAGCCCATCCAACCCTCTCATCCCCATACTGTATTTATTTATTTATCTTGCTCCTTTACACCCCAGTTTTTTTGCACATTCATCTTCTGCACATCTATCACTCCAGTGTTTAATTGGTGTATTGTAATTACTTCGCCACCATGGCCTATTTATTGCCTTACCTCCCTTATCTTACCTCATTTGCATACACTGCATATATACTTTATCTCCTGTATTATTGACTGTATGTTTGTTTATTCCATGTGTATCTCTGTGTTGTTGTGTCGAACTGCTTTGCTTTATCTTGGCCAGGTCGCAGGTGTAAAAGAGAACTTGTTCTCAAATAGCCTACCTGTATACTGTACACTACACTATTTAGTCTATACTATCTATTGCATCTTTGCCGCTCTGTCACTGCTCATCCATATATTTTATATTTCTATATTCTTATCCCATTCCTTTACTAGATTCTGTGTATTAGGGGTTGTTGTGGAGTTTGTAAGATATTCGGTTTTGTTGTCGAATTGTTAGATATTACCTGTTACATACTGCTGCACTGTCGGATCTAGAAGCATAAGCATTTCGCTACACTCGCAATAACGTCTGCTGACTATGTGTATGTGACCAATAACATTTTATTTTATTTGGAGCGTGCATGGTCACGCAGTCGTGGGTGAGCAGGGAGTACAGGGGGGCTGAGCACACAAGGGGCACCAGTGTTGAAGTTCAGAGAAGTGGAGATGTTGTTTCCTACCTTCACCAGCTAGGGGCGGACCATCAGGAAGTCCAGGACCCAACTGCACAGGCTTAATGATGAGTTGAGGGTACTATGGTGTTGAATGCTGAGCTGTAGTCAATGAACAGCATTCTTACATAGGTATTACTCTTGTCCAAATGGGATAGGGCGGTGTGCAGTGTGATGGCGATTGCATCGTCTGTGGACCTATTGGGGAGGTATGCAAATTGAAGTGGGTCTAAGGTGACAGGTAAGGTGGAGTTGATTTGATCCTTGACTAGTCTCTCAAGATCATTTCATGTTGACTAAAAGTGAGTGCTACGGGGTGATAGTCATTTAGTTCAGTTACCTTTAACTTCTTTGGTACAAGAATAATGGTGGCCATCTTGAAGAATGTGGGGACAGTAAACTGGGATATTGAGAGGTTGAATATGTCCGTAAAAAAAACAGCCATCTGGGCCGGCAGCCTTGCAAGGGTTAAATGTCTTACTTATGTCAGCCACGGAGAAGGAGAGCCGACTGTCCTTGGTAGCGGGCCGTGTCGGCACTGTATTATCCTCAAAGCGGGCAAAGAAGGTGTTTAGTTTGTCTGGAAGCAAGACGGCGGTGTCCGTGACATGGCTAGTTTTCTTGTTCTAGTCTGTGATTGTCTGTAGACCCTGCCACACACGTCTTGTATCTGAGCCATTGAATTGCGACTCCACTTTGTCTCTATACTGACATTTTGCTTGTTTGATTGCCTTGCGGAGGGATATAACTGCACTGTTTGTATTCGGCCATATTCCCCGTCACCTTTCCATGGTTAAATGCAGTGGTTTGCGCTTTCAGTTTTGCGCGAATGCCACCATCTATCCACAGTTTCTGGTTAGGGTAGGTTTTAATAGTCACAGTGGGTATAACATCTCCTATGCATTTCCTTATAAACTCACTCACCGAATCAGCGTATAAATGGAAGCGTATAAATATAAGTGGATTCCGATTGGCCAGACCAGCGTTGAATAGTCCTTGTCACGGATACATCCTGTTTGAGTTTCTGCCTATAGGGAGGGAAAAGCAAAATTAAGTTGTGGTCAGATTTGCCGAAAGGAGGGTGGGGAGGGTGTTGTATGCATTGTGGAAGTTAGAGTAACAGTTATCCATTGTAGTGCAAGCGCGAGTGCTACAATCAATATGCTGATAGAATTTAGGTAGCCTTGTTCTCAAATTTGCTTTGTTAAAATCCCCAGCTACAACAAATGCAGCCTCAAGATATATGGTTTCCAGTTTGCATAGAGTCCAGTGAAGTTCCTTGATGGCTGTCATGGTATTGGCATGAGGGGGGATACATATACGGCTGTGACAATAACTGACGAGAATTATCTTGGGAGATAAAAAGGTAGGCATTTGATTGTGAGGAATTCTAGGTCAGGTGAACAAAATGACTTGAGTTCCTGTATGTTGTTACAATTACATCATGAGTCAGTAATCATGAAACATATACCTCTGCCCTTCTTCTTCCTGGAGAGATGTTTATTTCTGTCGGCGCAACGCAACGTGGCTGTACCGACTCCAACAGAATATCCTGAGAGAGCCATGTTTCCTTGAAACAGAGTATCTACAATCCCTGATGTATCTCTGGAAAGCAACCCTTGCCCTAATTTCATCTACCTTGTTATCTAGAGACTGGACATTAGCAAGTAATATACTCAGAAGCGGTGGGTGGTGTGTGCGCCTCCTAAGTCTGACCAGAAGGCCATTCCGTTTTCCTCTTCTACGGCGACGTTGTTTTGGGTCAGCCTCTGGAATCAATTCAAATGCCTTGGGTGGTTCGGACAAAGGATCTCCTTCAGGAAGGTTGTATTCCTGGTCGTAGTGCTGATAAGTTGACGTCGCTCTGATATCCAATAGTTCTTCCCGGCAGGATGTAATAACACTTAAGATTTTTTGGGCTAACATTGTAAGAAATAATACATAGAAAAGCAAAATACTGTAAAGTTCCCTAAGGACTAGAAGCGAGGTGACCCTCTCTGTCGGCGCCATCTTGCTATCTGTAGCTATGACTGTAGCTAGGTTTCCATCCAAATGGCGGGAGATTTTCATGGGAAAATTCTGAAAATCCGTGTGTAGAAAATATGTGCATTTTCCTACCAGCGGTTTTTCCACCAAACTGACTTTTTGCGGAAAACAATGAGTGCGTGATGACATAGTGCACACAAAATGCAATGTTTTGCTTAAGTTTTCATGTACTGAATTGCATATTCAATTCTACCATCTCACAAAAACTGTTGCCTTAACCTGTTGCTTCTACTCGGGACGCTTGCGTCCCAACTAGAGCTCTGGAAATGCAAATGCGCTACGCTAAATGCTAATAGTATTAGTTAAAACTCAAAAGTTCATTAAAATACACATGCAGGGTATCGAATTAAAGCTACACTCGTTGTGAATCCAGGCAACAAGTCAGATTTTTAAAATGCTTTTCGGCGAAAGCATGAGAAGCTATTATCTGATAGCATGCAACACCCCAAAAGACCCACAGGGGACGTAAACAAAATAATTAGCATTTCGGCGTTATACAAACCGCACAATAAAATAGAAAACATTCATTACCTTTCACCATCTTCTTTGTTGGCACTCCTAGATGTCCCATAAACACTATTTGGGTCTTTATTTCGATTAAATCGGTCCATATAAAGCCTAGATATCGTTATATGTAGACTGTGTGATAAACGAAAAAAACATTGTTTCAAAACGTAACGTCATTTTTTAAAATTCAAAAAGTCGACGATAAACTTTCACAAAACACTTCGAAATACGTTTGTAATGCAACTTTAGGTATTAGTAAACGTTAATAAGCGATAAAATTCATCAGGAGGCGATGTAAAGATCATTAGCTGTCCGTCTGGAAAAATGTCCGGCTAGAAACTCAACGAAAATATCCGGTCCTAGACCGGAGGAGATACGGTGTCCTGTATGTGTTTGACCAAGAAAAAACTCGAAGGGAAATGACAAGACTCTAGACACCGTGTGGAAGCTGTAGGTACTGCAACCTCAGTCAATTAATTGTGGTTCACGTTTATCAATGGGTTCAAGTAGCGCATGGATATATTTTCCCATTTTCAGTGATCAGTTTTTCCTGTGCTTTTCGATGTAAATGCCGTTCTGGTAAAGCCACAGCAGTGATTTAACCAGTTTTTTAAACGTCTGAGTGTTTTCTATCCACACAGACTAAGCAAATGCATATACTATATTCCTGGCATGAGTAGCAGGGCGCTGAAATGTTGCGCGATTTTTAACAGAATGTTCAAAAAAGTAGAGGGTCGACTTAAGAGGTTAAATAGCAAATGTGCCTACTCTGGTCTTCCACATGCGCTCTAGCCAACAGCTCGCAGATAAAGTAAGGGTAAACTGTGCTGGTAAACTTGTCAACATGATGAGATTATTGGATAAGACTAAGAGCAAGAATATTTTTATTTGTCAAACATTAAACCTCTTTGGGTTGAGATCCCGCTATAACGGGATCGATATGACAACAGCCAGTGAAGGTGCAGGGCGCCAAATTCAAAACAACAGAAATCTCATAATTAAAATTCCTCAAACATACATGTATTTTACACCATTTTAAAGATACACTTCTTGTTAATCCCACCACAGTGTCCGATTTCAAAAAGGCTTTATGACGAAAGCAAACCAAAAGATTATGCTAGGTCAGAGCCAAGTCACAGAAAAAAAAACATTTTTCCAGCCAAAGAGAGGAGTCACAAAAAGCAGAAATAGAGATAAATTAATCACTAACCTTTGATGATCTTCATCAGATGACACTCATAGGACGTCATGTTACACAATACATGTATGTTTATTTCGATGAAGTTCATATTTATATCTAATTATACATTTGCGCGTTACGTTCAGTAGTTCCAAAACATCCGGTGTTTTTGCAGAGAACCACATCAATTTACAGAAATACTCATAATAAACATTGATAAAAGGTACAACTATTATGCACAGAATTATAGATACACTTCTCCTTAATGCAACCGCTGTGTCAGATCTCAAAACCGCTTTACCAAAAAAGAAACCATGCTATAATTTGAGTACAGCGCTCAGAGACCAAAACAACCCAAACATACGATGTCCATAATTTATGTCCAAATACCTAATTTTGTTTTTAAATACCCAACCGGAGAATTCATTTGTCTTCAGAAATGCAATGGAACTCAAGCTAACTCTCACGTGAACGCGCGTGGCCAGCTCGTGGCTCTCTGGCAGACCTCTGACTCATTCCCCTCTCATTCGCCCCCACCTCACAGTAGAAGCATCAAACAAGGTTCTAAAGACTGTTGACATCTAGTGGAAGTCCTAGCAAGTGCAATTGACCCCATAGACACTGTGTATTCGATAGGCCAAGAGTTGAAAAACTACAAACCTCAGATTTCCCACTTCCTGGTTGGATTTTCTCTCAGGTCTTTGCCTGCCATATGAGTTCTGTTACACTCACAGACATCATTCAAACAGTTTTAGAAACTTCAGAGTGTTTTCTATCTATAATAATAATATGCATATATTCGCAACTGGGCCTGAGTAGCAGACAGTTTACTCTGGGCACCTTAGTCATCTAAGATACTCAATACTGCCCCCAGCCATAACAAGTTAAGCATCGTTCATCATGTCACCAGAATAAGGCCCTCAATATTTATTGGAAAGCTGCATCAACCTGAACACTTTCACCTATTGGAGGCTCCTCAGAGGAGGAAGGGGAGGACCATCCTCCTCAGTGAATTTCATAAAAATAAAAATTGTAATACATTTAAAAGTTTTCCTTTTTTAGATACAACTATGCTAAATATGCTAAATATAATCATGTCAACAAATACCTGATTTAAAACAGAATATTTTGCAAATAAGGTCTACGGTAGCCTCAGAAGCACTCTGTAGGGTTAGAACCATGGTGTAACCGGAGGGAAAGGGGGATACCTAGTCAACTGAATGCCTTCAAATGAATGCCTTCAACTGAAATGTGTCTTCCGCATTTAACCCAACCCCTCTGAATCAGAGCGGTGCGGAGGGCTGCCTTTATCGACATCCACGTCTTCGGCACCCGAGGAACAGTGGGTTAACTGCCTTGCTCAGGGGCAGAACAACAGATTTTTACCTTGTCAACTCTGGGATTCGATCCAGCAACCTTTCAGTTCCAGGCCCAATGTTCTAAGGACAGCTACCTTCCGTCCTCCTCTGGGTACTTTTACTTCAATACAAAACCTAGGAGGCTTTTAGTTCTCACCCCCTTTCAAAGAGTTACACAATAATTATAGTTGACTCAACGAGAGAGAAATACAACAGTTGAACAGTTTTGAACAAATTGATTTCTTCCAAAATGAAGGAGAAGCAAAAGAGAAATAAAGAGAGATTTTAAAAAATCACTTTCAGTTTGACTTACTTAGCTAGCAAATGCAGCTAGCTAGATTAGCCAACTGAAACGCCCTGCTCAAACAGAGGGATGCTATGTTAGCTAGCTGGCTATGACTTTCCAACACAACACTGGAACTCTTCCAAGTCAAAGTAAGCTTTTGGTTTTACTCATTTATTGCAACCGGGGCCTGTCGGTGTAACTGCTTACTGACTGTACACTAACGTTACCGCAAGATTGTAGCAGGTTTACTAACGCATTAGTTCAATTAGCTATGCTGACTATGGCGTTACTTTAGCTAATATTGTAAGAATGATGTAGGCTGTGTGCAGCAGTTTGGTTTGGAAAGTTTTTTTCGCCTGGTCACATACAGCTGATGTGTTGTGCATTGAAGTCCACAAGCAAAGGGAAGAGGTGAGAAGAGAAGAGTGCATATATGTGAGAAGAAATACAATGTGGCTGCTATGAAAATGAACTGCGTTTAAGTGTGAACAGGGGTGTATTCATTCCAGACAATTCTGTTGAAAAACGTTTCTTAAACGGAAGCAAACGGAACAAAGCAGGGATGAACATATCTGAATTTGTCCAATAGAAACTCTCGTTTGCAACTGTTGGACTAATGATTACACCCTATATCAGCTAGATGCAGGCAAGAGTGCAAGAGTGTGCAAGGCGGTAATGAATGTCATTGTCTGTCCATGTGTCACTGTCTGTCACCTCAAATGTTTTCTCTCGACCTGTGTTCACCTACATTGTAAACTTTCATTCATAGGCTAGGTTGGAGCAACCTCAAAATGGGAATAGAGAAAGTTTGAGTATCAAGTAGCCTAAACCTATCGCTGTTATATTGAACTGGGTGAATGGAATATGAATGAGATTCATCCAATAATAATAGAAATAAGGCCATTCTCATGGGAAAAAATGTTGTCCTCCCTCATCTTAAACGGCACTGACGCCACTGCTTTCACCACCCTGTAATTTATTTAATCTGTAGCCTTATATACTGCATGGTTTCCAGAGTTATAGTGGGAAGACCACACACCATATCATTGTGTTTCTGCCACCATTTTTTGCATAATTAATTTTACAGACACAAAAACATCCCACCATGTCGAACGAACAAATTAATCTATCGCCATTTATCAAACTGTACCGAAACGTCCTGTTTCCATCACAGCTGTCGTGATTTCATTTTAATACAGTAGGACATTACTCGCATAAAAACTATGGATGGAAACGTGGTTTGTGGTAACACATCTTTAATGTTTTGTTCTTCAGTACCTCTTCATTTAAGGTGCTGCATACAGACGTATCACAGGGTCCATGGACAGGGTCCATGCTACATATTGCTACAGACAGGAAGAATAGAGCTGTTTTTGTTTGACGTTCCCTCTGGCAGAAACCTCCTCAGGTGTCTCCAGTCCTGACTGAGCCAACCTGTCCCCAGTGTTTGTCCCACTGTATCATTAGCCAGCGACTCAGCTCTCTGCTCCAAATGTCATATATCCACAGTAATGAACTGCTAGAGAGAATAGAGTAGAGTACATGCTATTCCCAAACTTCCCTGCTGAACAACTCCCATTAATCCAAATGCTCTGACTTTGCTGCTCCAGTACCTCTCCTCATTAGCCTTGGCAGGTATCAGGATGCACATAATTGGGGGGTGCCCCGTGTCAGGCAGTTGTATATACTAGAGAAGGAGAAAGAAAGAGGGAGAGAGAACCATGAGGAAATGACGAAACACCCTGGAGAAAGATGACTAGGGCTCAGATTACTACAGGGGTGCAAGGGGCAAGCATCAAGCTGTCATTCTGTTTGTCAAACCGTGTCAACCCCTTTCAGCGCACTGTGCCAATAAAAAGTCCCTAAAAATATATATGAAAATGTAGAGGGGGGGACAAACAAGGTGTTTGTGGATTCCAATAACCCTCAGAGGCTCTGTGAGTCGCCCCCTATACCCGCTTATCCAATGTTTACCTCACAGAGAAGCATTGTTATAAAAAACAAATAATTATGTATCCTGCACGTTGAACTTCCTTGCCAGTCCCTCAGTGGGGGAAAGTGAGGCTCTACTGTCAAACTATTTTTTCCACTGATGTTCATTGTCTTGGGTTAGAGTATGTCCTTGGTTAATATTACAGCACTGTAACAGAACGCCTTGCCTTCCTGGCTTTGTCACAATTAAGACATTCTCATGAATCTGAGCACTTGGTACACTTCATGGCGAGGGATGCCTGAGAGCCCGATTTGCGGAAATGCTTTCACAAATAGATGCACATACAAGCCATAACAATGCTATGGTACCTCATTCTCTAGATGTTGCCCCTGCATTAGTTTCCATGTTAAATTGAACGGGGGGTGTCCACCTTAACTGCATCTTGCCCTGGAGTGACATTGGAGACACGTGGTATGGAGGGGCATGGAGCGGCATGGTGTGGGGCAGTGCAGAGTGGGCAGGTGCGGTTGGGCGAGAGTGCTTTAATAATTGCCTGGGCAACATGGCCAAGCCCTGGTGGTTGTGTGCTGCGACTCTGAAGAAGACGCTCAGAATGTGCCACTGCATCATAGATTGAGGTTGGGAACCTAGGAGCACGTCTGGGCCATTTTTCAAATGTGCATTTCTTGTCCTAGAAGGAAGAAGTGGTTTTCCCCTATCATAAGCAATTGGAATAGATACAGGCACTAATATACTTCTTCAGTAGGTTGAAAAAGAGGGCTCACTGTGATGTTTTTCCTGGAGCACTGTATTTCTCCTTCCTGTTTTCACTGATAGAAGAATGAGGAGAGATCTGAGAGGAATGCGCTTACTGACCCATTCAATACTGCAACAGCCATGCAATTACTCTCCGTATGCTCTGACACCACTTTGAATGTGGTATAGAAGATGGCAATGCAACAACACAGTATTTACAACAGCATGGTGCTTTTAGGAGATTGTATGGGGTCCTTACTGTAACAGACAAACACTGTAGAGATTTCCACAAGGAAATAACACAAAAGCAGTTACCCCATTTGAAAATATTAATCTGAATTATTTATGAATATTGAAATATAGAAATAATTATGAATTATAACAGTAAATCCAAATGGCACCAAAATAAGTAGTGCCTGGACCTGTAAGTTCTTACAACTTAACACCCTTATTGTGGATATGATTTTTCCATCCTGTTCTCTTTCAATAAAAGGCACCAATCATTGTTAGTAATTGGAGAGCGAATGGAAAGGACATTCCTTTGAAATGCCACTCCTAAATGGTCCCGTGTCAAATGAGGTAAGGGACATATATTCAGAATCCCCCTCATCTCTACTTCCTTATCAAATGCATCTCATGCAGCCTATTTCAGAGCTGTGCAAAAATCTGATGATTTAGAGAAAAGCCTTGCCTTTTCTAATCCAGCAGAAATGTCATGCTTGATTGAAACTTGGAGGAGTTGCAGAGTCGAGTCAAGTGAGAGGCGCATTCATTTGCATTTGGCCGACCAAATCACTATTTTTATAGGCCCCCTTTTCACAATTACACTCTCAGGATGTTAATGTTACTTTCAGACAGAATTACCTCTTTATGTGCTCTGATGCTTGTACTCCATTAATTTTGTTTTATTGCCACTAAATTAGTTTCACTCAGCCCCTCTGGCAGAGAAACCTAATGCGCATAAATATAATTTATGCACCTAAACATTTGTACTCAAAATATTCAGCTCAAGTACACTGTAGGTAGGCCGTGGGAATGTCAATTCCCTTCCCAACTCTTTGACTTCCACTCTGTTCTGACTGTGTAGGAAATGAATAGACTTATGGAGTTATTCTGGTAAAGTCATTCACCACAGGAATACCTTGTCTCTAACCTCATAGATAAAGTTTCTAAGGGAACATTTTCTCAGAGAATTGTGCCTCGTTGTAATAATGTCACCTTCAGCCCACCAAATTCGGAAGTCTGTGCTATTTCACTTTCATGCATGAACATTATGTTTTAGTGCTACTATTAAGGCTATATGAGTTCAGATATTACTGTTTTAGCGGTGGGCGGGGGAAACTAGGTGTCACATTGGGAATTGCACTTGATTGCAGTTGTGTGGTGAACTATGAAGATCATTTGGAGAAGGATGCAGAGATTACACCATGGGGAGCTCTACAGTACCTAGCTGAGGAATAAACATCCACTAAACAATAAAACAACAATTATGAAACATTTCAGGAATAATGAGGTCTTTATGAAAATCTATGTTTATAAAGACTCAAGGTTGAGTCTTGCCTTGTCGACTGAATGACATTAGTTGTACCATGAATATAAATATGTGGACTACACTCAATAGATTTTTTTTGTACTGCTTCAGAGGGAGAGACATTACAGCAAATAAAGTAATATCAGCATGATATAGTTCTACACAAGGATGCACTAAAGAGCCTGAGATGTTTTGGTGGATACTGGGTATTAAGGCTTTTACTCCAGCCCTGATCTAACACACCTTATTTGGCTAATCAAGGTCCTGATGAGCAGCTGATTTGTAAGGCAGATTTGTTAAAGCAGGAGAGCACTGTAGCTCTCTGGCAGGAGGGTTGACCACCCCTGTTGTTTTCTATTTACTATTTTCCTCCTGTTTCACTCCTTGTGTCTTAGCTGTTCAGAGGATGCTGTGGAATGTTTGAGTCTCATTGCCTCCAGTTGTCATTCTGGGTGATGAAGCTAAAGCTGAGCTAGGGTTGGGAGATTTAAACCAGAATGTAAACATTTGTCTCCCATCAGGCCTGCTGTCGAGACGACCCTAAGCTTTTTCACTCCGAGGCCTCTCAGGTGAAATTCCTTTATTACAGGACCCAGAGTGAGACATAAAACTATAGATTACAAGAGACTGGCAGCTAGTGAGAGAAACACCTGAGATAATGAGCTTTGATACGCTACCTGTCTCTCTTCCTCCAGCAGCCATCCATCAATGGAAATGTTAGAGACAGAGAGGGCCAAAGCTGGGTTATTCTCCTCCTGTCACTGGAAACTAGATTCCACACACCTGCCTGACCTTTGGTGAAGCAATTTTCTGCCCATGTAGTATAGCCTACTGCTGGTGTCCTGCCGACTACGCCAGCTGCTGGGATGAGCGATGGGATTTTATTAGGGATGGCAACGTCTTGTTACTGACCAAACATAACTTATACCTGCACCCACCTACATCCCACTGGGAACACCATGTCATTTCAACATGGGTAATTAGGTAATATTTAGTTGCGATATTGTACAATGAGATTACAACCTATATTCAACCAAAAAAAAGCTGCTCCCAAGTGGGTGTGACACATAGTCCCATTGCCTGCTGCACTGCTGCTTGGATTCCACCTGGCAATCTGTTCACCGTCCGCCATGGCCTGTCTCCCAAAGTCTGGTAGAGGTACCTCCACCACACTCACCCCTCTCTCCCGAGCTTTTGCTCGCCTCCAGCACTCAGACACTGTTGGGGCGAGTGACTCTGAATTTACAATGGCTAGCCCCAAGTCGTTATATATATTTCTTTTTTCTTGGGAATTTTGCTATTTGCCTCATGACTACTGCATACTTTGTTGACTACAAAGTTTCTTTACCCAACCGTTGGACAGACTATGTTTGATCCCACACTTGGGTCTTTGACACTCTATTGGTTACACAGACTTTTGGCCTCCCATCCTATTCCAACCACCTCTCGCCGGCTTTGTATTCATGCTACCTGATGAAATTGCTGTACAATATGATCTTGTTGCCATCTGATGCACATTCAAATGTCATAAATCAGCACTGCAGATCTCTCCCTATAGTATGCCGTGCCTTGATTGTATTACTGTTGATCATATCTGGAAATGTGCATGAACACCCTTGCCCACCTACTGTTGTTAGCCCCAATTCTCTTTGTGCTCTGATATCTGCTTCACTGATTTCTGCTCTCCTAAAATCCTGGATTTTCTGCACGTTAACACTAGAAGCTTATTACCTAAAATGTATAATTTGAAAGTGTGGGTTCACAACTCCAATTCAGATGTGTTGGTCATTACTGAGACATGATTAAGGATGAGTGTTTTGAATACTGATGTTAACCTTTCTGGTTATCACTTTTTTTTTGGCAAGACAGATCCTTCAAAGGTGGGGGAGTGGCAATCTTTATCAAGGATCACCTTCAGTGCTTGGTTATCTCCATCAAGTCTGTCCCCAAACAATTTGATTTGCTGGTTTAAAGCTTTAAACTTGCAAATAGCTCTTTCCCTAATTGGAGGGAGTTGAAATACCGTGTTGCCCAGCAACAACCCCAAAAAATCACTGCTCTAGAGAAGATCTGCATGGAGGAATGGGCCAAAATACCAGCAACAGTGTGTGAAAACCTGGTGAAAACTTACAGAAAATGTTTGACCTCTGTCATTGCCAACAAAGGGTATATAACAAAGTATTGAGATAAACTTTACATGGCCCCATTCAAAATACCAGCAACAGTGTGTGAAAACCTGGTGAAGACTTACAGAAAACATTTGACCTCTGTCATTGCCAACAAAGGGTATATAACAAAGTATTGAGAAAACTTTTGTTATTGACCAAATACTTATTTTCCACCATAATTTGCAAATAAATTCATTAAAAATCCTACAATGTGATTTTCTGGATTTTTTTTTCTCATTTTGTCTGTCATAGTTGAAGTGTACCTATGATGAAAATTACAGGCCTCTCTCATCTTTTTAAGTGGGAGAACTTGCACAATTGGTGACTGACTAAATACTTTTTTGCCCCACTGTATATATTTATATATAAAAGCATAAATATATAAGAAAGCATAAATACATCTGTGTCTGAGGTTTTTAATATATAATATATATATATCAGTGACAAAAACATTGATATTGATGGATACAATGTTTTTTTTGTTCCGATTGCAGATCTAAGGGTGGGGGTGTTGCTATATACATAAAATACACGTTTTTGGAAACCATTCTGACTTATGTTACAAAACCCCAGCAATTTCAATATCTGTCTTTGAATATAAATATGACTCACAGGTGGTATCTGAGAACCTCTATTCTGAACTATTCTAATGAACATTTTCATGATGCAGACACATTATTTGATAGAGTTAAATTTATGTTAAAAAAATCCCCTGCCCCTGATGATCTGAAAACCCCACCGACTACAGCTGCAGACATCATTGCTCCCCCTTTAACATACATCTTTAACCTCACCCTAGAATGTAATGAAATCCCCAGGTTGTGGAAATCAGCATTTGTCCTTCCTCTTTTGATAGGAGGTGATCCCACTCTACTTAATAATTATCGGCCAATATCTAAATCATCTGTTCTGGCAAAGGTATTTGAGTCCCTAGTCAATAGGCAGCTTAAGGTTAACCTCCAGGAAAAAAAAACATTTTGAATGGTATGCAATCAGGTTTCAGGTGTAGCCATAGTACTGCCACAGCAACTTTGAGGGTGTGATATTCACTGTGCCCTGGATAAGAAGCTGCATCTGTATCTGTTATCATAGACTTGTCAAAGGTTTTTAACATTGTAGACCATTCTCTTGGTGCAGAGATTAAAGTGTATTGGGATTACTGGTCATACTCTGGAGTGGTTTGTGAACTACCTGTTTTCATGACTTTGGCCTGGGGAGTTGGTTTATGACAGTCATAAATACCTCTTTTCTTTTGGGAAATGAACTATATTCTGGTAATCCAAACAATTGAGCATATGCAGTGGTACATAATGAATATGATGTCACTTCGGTTGTCATCTGAGATATTCTCATCAATGATAAGATGATATAAACTCTACAGTGAAAATCTACACATCAGAGTTATTGGATTCACATGGAATTGTTTTTCAATTTAAATGTTTGAATATGAAATTATTTGTGATGGGATGAAATGTGATTTTAGCTTCTAAAATGTGAGATGTGGGTTTTCATAAGTTAGGGCTGCTCACTCAGTGGCCCGCCTCTGTGGAGGGACATGGGCTATAAAACTTTTCTAACACACCCTCCTCTCCCTTCCTATATATGCACTTGACGACAACATAACTTCCTGTTCAGATGAGGTGGGATGACGATCCTATGTTAGAATGGTTCAGAAAATAACTGTTCCGATGAGGTAGGATGACGATCCTATGTCAAAATGGTTCAGAAAATAACTACAGGACGGGGCGAATATCAGCAGGAGCTTTGGTTGTGAATGGTATGAACTTTGAACTCTTATTCATTACAGAAGTGATACCTCCTAGCTGTTGAGTTAGCGACCGCAGCTGCAAACGCAGGTTAGGAAGGAACTGACAGAGTATCCCGTCTATCACACAACGACGTTACTACAATGTATCCAATTGACAACCAGAGACATTCTTCAAAGGACAGAGGACTCGGTTTGGCAACACGGCCTTCCATCTACCACCAACCTAATGAAGCGGCGCACACAGTAAATATTTATTGCATTTTCCTTTTCCAAATGGGCGGTAATTTAGAATGCATAAGATACTGTATTTACGATAGCACAGCTTCGTCTTTGTTCCTGTCTTCCCGCTCTTTCACTCAACCCAGCCCCTTTTCCTTTGTGTAACAAGCCGTCATATCTGTTCCGCCCGCTAGGGACGTTTTCCTATGACGTAATTTGTAATCAAGTTATGATTTAATTATGTGTATGTGAATTATGTGTGATTAGTTAGGTATTTAGTAAATAAATGATTTAACCCAATGTTTTATTGCTGATTCAAATTGTTAGCCAGGGTTCTTGCAGATAACCAAGAATTTACAACTTTCAGATTATGAGACTGAAGTACGATGAAGATTAATGTTGACTGCTATTGATGTAAAATATTACTAGGTCTTTAAGAGTTTATTCGGAAGATAACAGCTCTATAAATATTATTTTGTGGTGCCCGACTATCTAGTTTATTACATTTACATGATTAGCTCAATCAGGTGATATTAATTACGGAGAAATTATTTTATTGAATAGCATGTCATATCACTTAATCCGGCATAGCCAAAGACGCGACACTGTCAAATCGAAACCAGTGTGTTAAGGTAGCTGGTTGTAAATCGGACACCATAGAGTTGTGCTCGGGTGTGCCTCAAGGATCCATTTTAGGTCCCCTGTGGTTTATTATCTATATCAACAACATTGGGAGACATATTAAGACGCTGATGTATATTTTTCATGCAGATGACACTGTTCTCCATTCAAGTGGCTGCAGTTTTACTTTGGCTTTTGAAAAATGCTCAAACAGCTTTTAATGTCATTCAACAAAATCTGTACAATTTGAAGCTTGTTCTGAATATATCTAAAACAATATGCATGGTATTTTCCAATACTAAACATTCTGAAAACCATGTAAGTACTACCTTGGAAGGACATTCTACAGAGCAAATCAAAACATACAAATATCTGGGAGTTTGGGTTGTTGTGACTTTTGGCTAATTCATATTTAAGATAATTTACTGATTAATTACTGGAATTATAAAATTATCTGATTTGTTTGATTCATTTGGTTATCCTATTCAAAATAATCTATGAGGACACCATTACGGTTTGGATACAGAAAAACCCTTGACTTAATGCTCCCAGTAGTTATCATTAACCGTTATACCATTAATGACTATATCAACACATCAATAATTGAAAGTTTAAAGTTTTAATGTCACATGCAGTGAAATGACTTGCAAACTCAAAACCCAACAACGCAATAATCAATAACAATGTATCAGAAAGCAAAAAATACAAGAAATAAGAATAAGAAATATGAAATACACAATAAAGTAAGTATACTATATAGAGTAAATATTTTAAAAGTCAGTTCTAATACAATATTCACATGTGCAGGGATACTGGAGTGACGGATGCAGATATGTATAGCGCTAAGGTGACTAGGCAACAGGATATAATATAAACAGAGTAGCAGCAGCTTGCATGTGAGTGGGTGTGCGGGTGTGTAGAGTCAGTATAAATGTATGTGCATATTATGTGTGAGTGAGCAAATGATGGAGTAAGTGTTTGTGTGTGTTGGAGTGACAGTGTGTGAGTGTGCAGGGCAAATACTGAAATAAAAGGTCAATAAAGATACAAGGTAAATTCGGTCCATGTAGCTATTTTGTTAGCTATTTATCAGTCATATTGCTTGGGGGATAGAAGCTATCCATGAGCCTGTTGGTGGCAGACTTGATGCACCGGTACCTCTTGCCGTGCAGCAGCAGAGAAAATAGTCAATTTTCCGGCCTTCCTTTCACACCACCTGATATAGTGGTCCTGGTGGCAGGCTGGTACCTCAAGGAATACTCTGTCTAATAGAATTATCATTCTTAATTAAGGATTAGCCCCTTTTTTTCCCAATTGTCACCTAAAATAACATACCCAAATCTAACTACCTGTAGCTCAGGTCCTGAAGCAAGGACATGCATATTCTTAGTAACATTTGAAAGGAAACACTTTGAAGTTCATGGAAATGCGAAAGTAATATAACACAATAGATCTGGTCAAATATAAATAAAAGAAAAAAACAACTGTTCTTTTGTATTTTTTTGTACGAGAAAGGCCAAGAGAAAGTCCAAAATGTATTATTCCAGCCCAGGTGCAATTTTGGCCACTAGATGGCATCAGTGTATGTGCAAAGTTTTAGACTGATCCAATTAACCATTGCATTTCTGTTCAAAATGTTGTATCAAGACTGCTCAAATGTTTCTAATTTGTTTATTAATAACTTTTCATGTTCAAAATTGTACACACTCCTCAAACAATAGCATGGTATTATTTCACTGTAATAGCTACTGTAAATTGGACAGTGCATTTAGATTAACAAGAATGTAAGCTTTCTGCCAATATCCATTATGTCTATGTCCTGGGATTTATTTTTATTACTTACAACCTCGTGCTAATTGCATTAGCCTACGTTAGCAAAACCGTCCCGTGGAAGGGACACTGATCCCGAAGAAGTTTTAATAGTCATTAGTTCTGGAACTGCAAAAACCCAGTCACTGGCAAATGACTTCAATGCCACAAATAATCACATTCACGGTTTTACTTACTAGACTAAATAGCTGTATCATTAGGTAGTTAACCTCTTTGAACCACCCCTCCTGGATCGGGGATAATTGTCATCAGCAACGCTGAATAGCATAGCACAACAGTCAAATAATGTTATTAGAAAATATTCATATTCATGAAATCACAAGTGCAATATAGGAAAACACAGCTTAGCCTTTTGTTAATCACCCTGTCATCTCAGATTTTGAAATTATGCTTTACAGCGAAAGTAATCCAAGCATTTGTGTAAATTTATCGATAGCCTAGCATAGCATTATGTACACTTAGCATCAGGAAGCTTGGTCACGAAAATCAGAAAAGCAATCAAATTAACCGTTTACCTTTGATGATCTTCGAATGTTTTCACTCACAAGACTCCCAGTTACACAGCAAATGTTCCTTTTGATCCATAAAGATGATTTTATACCCAAAATACCGACGTTTGTTTGTCGCGTTATGTTCAGAAATCCACAGGAAAGAGCGGTCACGATAACACAGATGGAAATTCAAAATAGTCTTCATAATGTTCACAGAAACATGTCAAACGTTTTTTATAATCATTCCTCAGGTAGTTTTTAAAATATATATTCGGTAATATATCAACCGAGTGTGTAGCTTTTTCCATAACAGCGGGAGGAACAATGGCCGTTTTACTCAATTGCGCACCAACTCACTCTGAGAGCCCCCAACTATCCACTTACGCAATGTAATCCTTCACGCTCATTTTTCAAAATAAAAGCCTGAAACTATGTCTAAAGACTGTTGACACCTTAGGGAAGCCACAGAAAAAGGAATCTGGTTGATATCCCTTTAAATGGGCAATATGGATGCATAAGAACAGATAGATTTCAAAAACAGGGGCACTTCCTGATTGGATTTTCCTCAGGTTTTAGCCTGCAATATCAGTTCTGTTTAACTCACAGACCAAATTTTGACAGTTTTGGAGACTTTAGAGTGTTTTCTATCCTCATCTGTCAATTATACGCATATTCTAGCATCTGGTCCTGAGAAATAGGCCGTTTACTTTGGGAACGTTATTTTTCCAAACATAAAAATAGTACCACCTAGCTTCAAAAATTAAGACAGGGTACAATGGGATACAACACAGTTATTGAGGAGAGAAGCTCCACAGATCAGAATAGGCGTATGTACTCAACAACACATTCAAAGGAGTTTTGAGGATGATGTGATCTTATTCATTGAAAGAGAATATGTGAGAGGGCTACATCAACATAGGCTTTCACAACCGTGAAACTATAGAGCTCACCTTCCAGGAATATACATGGACTAGGCTACCAGTTAACATCCGATGTTGACAGTGCCCGGACAGTATTGATCATTGGTTTGTAAATTATACCTACCCTCTTACAATGCTCAATGACTTCCACCACTTAACACAAACAGCGCCACTTTCAGAGGAAAGTAAGAATGCAACACCGACTTGCATGTCGGTGTTGCCTGCCCAGTTGGATTCCATTAGGATGAGATGGAGCTGGGGTAAAGGGTTTGTTGTCCAATTCTCTTTCGACAGTAGTGCTGAGGTCAGCAGGCCGAAGTAGCTCATAGCAGAAAGAGCTATACCCACTACTCTCTCTCAGTCCTCAGTCAAGGAGAGTAAAGTTGATTACAGCTTTTTCCTGTGCAGTGAATTCTTCCTCTGATCCCAGCCGGGGTGGATTGTGAACTCAGTCAGTTAGTCTTGAATGAGCAAACAGTACATTCCGCAGGACCACCTCTAGGATGATTGCTTCTCTCTGAGTGGGATAGGTCTCGTCAATAGGTGTTTGGTTCCAAGGTAATGTGGATAATTTGTTCAACTGGTGTGGCTGCACCGCGAAGAAAGTTGATATACCAGTCTGTTAGCAAGTCCTGTAATTATAGGGATACTCACAGAGGGCGGGCTGATAGGCCAGACAAGGTACCACGGGACCACCGTGTTGATCCCAAGAATCCATCCAATTTTTGACAAGATTTCCTGATAAGTATCGACAGTATGTTTCTACTGTAGAGAAAACAGGTCAACAGTCCCTAGGATGAAATATATATCCTATAGATTCTAAACATGTCTTGAGTAAAATGCATTCATTCCATGTCTCAGCAAATACACATTATAACCCTTTTAGAGACAGAAAAATCAGAAGGAAAATATCAAGTTATGCCAACCAATGTCATGAGTCCTTCTGTTTGGTACATTGTTCAGAAATTAGTTTAAATGTCACTTCCACAATTGCTGCTACTTTTCCTTCTTGTTACAAGGAACGTCATAGCCTGCCCCCCCTTGGAATCCACATCTAGGGTACCCAAAAGTCTAGATGGTAATCCCCAGTAACACATGTACATTGTAAAGATATTCTGCTGATCTGCGGAAATTACCTGTTCTTTGTCTCTTAGACCTCCTTCAGGAGACAATCAAGAGTCATAAAAAGGGGAAACAGAGAGGAGTTTATTGTTCTTGTGATAGGGGCGTCTTGTAAGCTACTCAGTGACTGGAAGGTCTGACCCCCCTTTGCACATTGATGCGTGCAGAGGGGAAATTTGCTCCATCATTGATAGCTTGAGGAAGGTGCTGTCAATAACAGAACACTCTGGCCTGGAATGTAGTACATAGGGAATATATGTTCTCCACCATTCATAACTGAGGGTCACTTGTCAACAACAAAACTTAAAATCTTTGCCTGGAGGGTGTGTAACCCTCACTCGTGGGCTCTTGTTACAACAGGGAGGATGAGAAGTTGAGTTTCAACACCCATGTTGAGAACCTTGTCCATAAACACATGCTGGGAATTGGGTTTTATTACCTGCACAAATCTTGTTTTTCCTTTGCCGCCAGAAAATGGTTGATTTGTTGTACCTTTCTCTCTGTGTTGGTCTATGGTGATACTATTATGTGTAAGCCTAAAACTCTACACTGAAGGCTCTTGAATCTGTATCATGAAGCCTTCATTTTGTTACCAATCAGAGACATCTAACTCATCATGGTGGTCTTTACAGTGTACTAGCAACATGCAGGCTCA
Source organism: Oncorhynchus nerka (assembly GCF_034236695.1). NCBI lineage: Eukaryota > Metazoa > Chordata > Actinopteri > Salmoniformes > Salmonidae > Oncorhynchus > Oncorhynchus nerka. The sequence continues at coordinate 72,272,938 of NC_088419.1, forward strand.
AACACTGGTACATTCTTGAGGTCATTTTAGGTAAAGTTTATCTAGCCGCTCTTCTAGCTTGAAATTGAAACACAAACAAGCTCAGATCTCAATCTTGTCTTATGCTAATTGTACAGCAAATTAGAACCAAGCATGGAAAAAGTTCCTTTCATTACTCAGCCCCCTGGTCTTGGAATTCCCTCCAAGCCAACCTAAATCTCCAGGACCTGGTGTCCCTGAAGGAGTTCAAAAGACAAATAGATAAACAGGGTTTTGAGACATGTAGTTGTTTCTAGTTCTCACTCGATGTCACACACATCCACTGTTTGTCAATGTTGTATTTGTGCTGTAGCCAGTGTCTTCTGTCTGTGTTTTCCATTTTGCCTCACATTGTTATCCCCAATGATGAAATCCGGGGAGGGGAATGTGGATCTTTCTCCGTCCGTCTGTACTTTCATTCGTTTATTCATTAGTAGATTTGTTTGTTCATACATTAGAAACACACAAAATCGCAAACAGCACTGGCCCAGTTTTAACTAAACTTTGGTGTATGATGTGTCTTGCCATAGAGATCCAGCATTTACAAAATTACACTGATTGGCCAGATGGTGGTACTATAATAAGAGATTGAAAATGCAAACTTTGAAAGGTCACGAGCGTCACCCCGTTTGATCTGAAGTCATGAAATTAGGTACAAAGGTCCCTCTCCTCACAAGGAACACATTTGCTTCAGGGACCCATAAGGTGATGGGTCCCATGACGGAATGGACTACAGGTTTACTGTTGCCTTTTTTGATCATGGTCAGTGATACACCCAGTAGTCATACGAGACATAACTCACTTACCAAGCTGTCACCAAGTTCTCTCGCAAGACTCATTGGAGAGGTTGTGTAGGGGCTCTATCCATTTTATTTAGCTTATTTCTTTCTTATTTCTATTTTCAAGATGTAGGGCTAAAACACTGTTATATCCCCCCCCCCCGCCCCCCCAATGGATCTGTATCTTCACCCGTTGGTATGTTAGTCACACGCAATGTCTCAGACACCAGTGGCCCAATTTTGACAAAAATTTAGTCAATTATGCATCTTGCCATAGAGATCCGGCATTTTCAAAATTACACCGATAGGCTCAAGGGGGGCGCTATAATAATTAACTGAAATTCAAAACTTTGAATAAGCATATCTCCTGCCTTTTACCTGCTGTTAATGTAAATAATAATTTATTCTTAATTGACTTGCCTGGTTAAAGTGGAACTAACAGCATTTGAACTACTTTGGAGATATGAAACAAACAGACATTCATAATATCAGTCAAAAATATCAGATTCCAAGTTTGTGCTACAAAACCAACTTTATAAGAGGTTTTAAAAATAGGTTATATTTTTATCAACATTCCATGACGTACAGTAAAGCATTGTTGGCAGAATAGGTGGATGCAGATTAATGCATGATTAATATAATTCACCAATACTTCTTGGCAGTCCAAAAAATATTGCTATCATGTTATAAATCACAGCTGGCATGGAATATTGTTTTCTGCCTCCATTCGCGATGCACTGTTTTAGTTTCGATGACTCAATATTTTGGACAAAAACGGACGAATGTAACTAAGGCTGGGAATGTCAATACAATCAAACTAGCAAGGGCAATGATCACAAGTCTAATGGCTAATAGGCTAGCGTATCTATTTATATAGAAATCTAAAAACACAGAACCTGACGTTAGTTAGCTAGCTGCTAGTAGAATGCTGTCATTGCAGGAGTGGGTGAATGACTGACTTCTTCCCTCAAGTCGTTTTTCGGTGGCTACATAGGTAAAGAGTCAGGTGTCATTTGCTTAGCTAGCAAGAAATATGAATTGTTTTGTCAGCTAGCTAGCTAGCTATGCTGAACTTGAACGACTGTTACCCAGTTAGCATATCTCTTGTGTTTGCAAATTTACTCTGACTATCTACTCCGATTTCAGAGCACTCTCGTCTGAGTGTGCCAAAGTACATAATAAGTGATGAATAAGAATGTGCAACATGCTGAATACGACCTGTGTCAGTAAACATAGGCAAAAAATTAATTGTTAGTCACGAATGCTCTAGATAACATGTAAACACCCTAACCAGCTCTGTTACGGCAAGTAAAATAGTCAAAGTGAGGTGTTCTCTCGTTTGTGTCTGGAAGTAGCTAGCTAGTAAGCTAGCCAACTTTAGCCATTTAGATTGGATGATTGGTTGTGAGAATCATGCATATGGCAGGCATGCTGCAGAAAGAAGAGCAGGCAACTTACTATTCCCCATCATTTATTGGTGCAATTTTGACGGCCAACTAGCTCAAAAGGTTTGAGAGGGTTTAGCTAATGTTCCTTCGTTCGATTTTACCTCCTGGCTCCTACCGCTCTGGCTAGCATTAGTTGTTCATCTTGTTGTTGATGATTGGCATATAAGGAAAGATAGCCTACCTTTTTGTGGTTTGATCAATAGGACTGTAAAGTTCCAAAATGTAAGAGGACTCCCGTGTTATTTATATATTTGCAGAAATCCATTCAGGTGTAATTTGTGGCTTGCGCCAAATGCGTTCTAATTTTCTAAAAACACACAGGTCAGTTAAAAGTGAATGATGGCAGGTCCTTGTGGCAAATGGATGTTTGCGTAAAGGCCTACTGTAGCTCTGATTGGCTATGGTGCAACGGCCTGTGTAGACTCCAGTCCTGGATGATACTTTTTTTATTATGTTTTATTTACTGTAGTGTCTATTAATTGTCCAAACACACGGCCGCTTTCCCACTCTATATTACTATAACATTTTCTCAAATGCCTTAACATACGTAATTCCCAAACATTCTAAGAATTTCTGGAAACGTGAAAAAAAGTGCTCGCTTGTCAGAAAATGTACCAAAAAAATTACATTCTTCCTAGGGGGCTATTTGAACAGATTAAAAAAGATATATATATTTTTTAAATGCTGTCAGTTCAACTTTAAATAACGGTTAACTAAAAAAATATATAGGCCTAAATAGCATCATTGATGTTATATGAGTCACATTAATTTGCTCTGTTAAATCTACCCTTTGGAATGACTTCGATAGCAGCAGTGAATCTATTTAGATTTTAAGTGGAAATCACTCAACATCATTCTCTTGATAACATATTGGTAATAGTCAGTGACAAATATCATAGCTAAGCAGGGCTTGGTTAAAATCCTGAATGGGAGAACAAAAGGTTGCTGTAGCTAGATTCATTCTCCAGTAGGAGGTTCTACCCAGCTTATTGTTTTTTTCTGATAGTGGATTTTACTTTGAAGATCTGATGTTTTAAATAAACAAATTCAAAATAATTTATAGACTACCTTTCTATGTTGAAATGTAGTTAGCATGATGACATAAACCTGTGGTTGAAATTTCACCGTCAAAAACAAGTTTACATTGATGACTTTTTCGAATCCAATGTATTTTCCACGTAGATTCCACATCACAATAGGTTGACAAATTGCGTTGAAACAATGTTAATTCAACCAGTTAGTGCCCAGTGGGATGTAACTAAAACAAAGACAATTGAAAGTCCTTGAAACTCACATTTCAAGTGTACCGATGGACACTTTTGTTTCACTGTTATGTCATCAGACGTCCAATTAACCTGAGCATTTTTTAAAAACTTTTCTTAAAGCCAGATTTCATATTGGCACATAAAAAAGATTCATACCTCATATTCTCACAAATTCTGAAAAAGTACTAAATAATGACAGACAGAACGGAGAGAGAGTGAATCAATAAATAAGGAATGCCTCCACTTTGATTGATGATCATCTGAAATTGTAGGGAAACTTTCCAGGCTACCACTCTTTTAGTATTTTACACTTTTTTCCTGCAGTGAATTGGCTGGATTGCTTTCAAGGATATCCAAGGGGACAAGTCATTAGTCGAAGAATAAGTCACCTGGCGTTTTATGCCAAACACTGGAGCGAGTTGTGCTCTAGGGTTTGTTGTGACTTCAATATATTATTTTGTTGTCAGGCAATGTTGCCTTGTCGAAGTCCTTTACACAGATAAATTGCAAAGGTTCATTCAAGGCAACATTTCTCTCAAATTACAGGATAAGAAATCCTCTCAAAACACTGAAGGACTGAATGGAACATCTTATATTCTGTGGTTTGCATGAAGCATTTCCTTTTTCAGAGAAGAGATTGATTTTGAAATATAATCTTAACTGACAAAGATATGCATCAGATATGATATAATTCTAGATGAATTAACCAAAGATCAAATATAAATATGAAATTGATTCATCATACATAGATTATCTCTGATAAAAATATCCACTAGATAAAACATCTAAACTATTTACAGATGGCACGTAAAAATGACTTTTATTTAGTGAATTAGCAAATTCAGAATGTTTTCATACATCATATAGACATTGTTTCATAACTGTTCACAAACGACTGCATTATAAAAAATAAAAGTAACATAAACATACTAGCCATTGCGTGTATGGTGTTTTATTTCTGCATGTCTGAAGTATTGTATAACTAATTTGACAAATATGTGAAATAGAAAAGCCTGTGTGGGAATTTAAACGTATGAAAAACAAGGAACATTTGATTTCCTTAGTATCTCATTTAGCTCTGGACACATGGGGTGTAGTGGGATTAAACAGAAGAGTAATATAAATGATAATAAAAAATGGTGTGTTCAGTAACAAAGTGAAAGACCTAAGTAAAGCCATGCTGGTGTCAAACCAAACACACTGTTGAGATAACACTTAATTATCAGCAAAAGCTTCACATTTTAACGGATTATTGAGATCTGTGCAATTTATGGGAAACATATCAGTGATGATACATCTTTTATATCCATCACGGTCAGAAATAAACTCTGTTTCTTATTCTTATCATTTAAAAAGGCAAAGTGGGCATGGTGAAGCCCCCTTGTGTTTGTATGACACACACTTTCCAGAAATATAGATTTTTACACGAATCCCAATAAACAGCGCTCAACATCATAAAAACAAAGAAAATGTCCCTCAGTGCCTTTACAAAATTGCTCTTAACTGTAATCAAGTCAGTGTAATAGCAGCACAAGCATCTGTGTAGTTGGACTCCGGCCCCTTATTAGCTACATAATTTGGTTGTTTCGTATTCCATGGAGTTTGGCTGTTTGGCAGAAAAAATCTGCAACGCTGCCTGTATTCGGACAACATCTGTGGTGGATAATTTCAGGCGGTGGCGCAGCAGGCAGGAAAAGAGGTCCAGGAGCTGAGGTCCAGGAGGGGACAGTCTGTTGACCCGGTCCCTGATCTCTAGCAACTGCAGCAGGGCTGAGTCCTGCGATCCCTGAGTGTACGGGTAGTCCAGCTGCAGAATCAGGTCCTGGATCGCTTCCGGGTCAAAGTGCATACTGTAGCCAAACACCTGGATGCTGTTTATTTTCATGTAGCCCAGGTTCTTACCAGGCTCCAGGAACTCTAAAGGTTCGTAGTAGACTGAGCCGTTCCCTTGGGGCAACGGAGCACTGATCCGGCTCCGCAAGTAGAAGTGGACAGTCTCAAAAAATGTTTTCCACTTGTTGCCCAAAGTCAACGTCCAGTTGTAACAGTCCAGGGGAATGTCTAGTTTAGTCCTTTCCCAGTCGGGGTAGCTGTTCTGGTGTATAGGCATGATCCAGCTCTCAGAGTGACTGCCCCCGAAGGGGTTGATGTAGACAGACAGCACTGGCTCCAGGGTGCTGTTCTTAGTAAGGCAGATCTGCAGGGTCATCCCGAGGAGCATGTGGACGTGGTTGGACTTGTACTTGTTGCTCTTCAGTGTCAGCAGCATCCTCTTTCTCCACGACGGGTCAAACCAGTTGTTGAGCCGGACATCGTTGCTGACGAAGAGCCCATGGATGCCAATACGGCTGTCTTTCTTCTGTAGCAGGTATCTCAGCTCCAGGTCCTGCAGGTCCATCTCAAAGCCGATGTAGTGGTCTGTGGAGTCCGGCACCTCATTGCGGCAGACCCCCTGACTGAGCATGTACCCAGGATTGCATGTGGCACAGCGGGAGCGGTTGTCGTAGGAGCAGGAGGCGCAGAAGGAGCCCTCGCCCATGGTGCAGGGTATGACACCCTGGCAGGACGGGTGTTCATAGGGGCAAGAGCAGCTCCTTGTCTCCTCCAGGTATGAACCTATGTGGTTGTTCTCACTGCAGTACATGATGGACAAGATAAAGTTCAGCCAGTAGGTGAAGGACCTGCAAAACACAGATAAACACAATGAAGATAAACTTCCAGACTGTTTTCTACAGGAAATGCACTTTGTGTGGCCAAACACTTTGCAGTTCTGGGAAAAGGGAAAGAGGGATACCTAGTCAGTTGTACAACTGAATACATTCAACTGAAATGTGTCTTCCGCATTTAACCCCTTTTGAACACTATCTGCACAAGGATCAAATCAAATTCAATTTATCACATGCTTCGTAAATAACAGGTGTAGACTAACAGTGAAATGCTTGCTTTGTCCTTTTTAAATGTGTGTGTGAGTGTGGCGTCAATATGCATGTGTGCTCATGCGATGTGTGGGCGTATGTAGTATATCTGTGTTTGGTGTGTGAGTGTTGGGGTGTCAGTGTAAGTACAGTTGAAGTCGGAAATTTACATACACCTTAGTCAAACACATTTAAACTCAGTTTTTCACAATTCCTGACATTTAATCCTAGTAAAATTCCCTGTCTTAGGTCAGTTAGGATCTCCACTTTATTTAAAAAATGTGAAATGTCAGAATAATAGTGGAGAGAATGATTTAATTCAGCTTTTATTTGTTTCATCACATTCCCTGTGGGTCAGAAGTTTACATCCACTCAATTAGTATTTGGTAGCATTGCCTTTAAACTGTTTGACTTGGGTCAAACGTTTCGGGTAATATATCCACATAATTTTCTATACTCATGATGCCATCTATTTTGTGAAGTGCACCAGTCCCTCCTGCAGCAAAGCACCATCACAACATGACGCTGCCACCCCCGTTCTTCACGGTTGGGATGGTGTTCTTCCAAACAGTTATATTTTTGTTTCATCAGACCACAGGAAATATCTCCAAGAAATATGATCTCTGTCCCCATGTGCAATTGCAAACCACAGTCTAGCTTTTTTATGACAGTTTTGGAGCAGTGGCTTCTTCCTTGCTGAGCAGCCTTTCAGGTTATGTTGATATAGGACTCGTTTTACTGTGGATATAGATACTTTTGTACCTGTTTCGTCCAGCATCTTCACATGGTCCTTTGCTGCTGTTCTGGGATTGATTTGCACTTTTCGCACCAAGGTACGTTCATCTCGACCTCCCGGGTGGCGCAGTGGTCTAGGGCCCCAGAGACTCTGGGTTCGAACCCAGGCTCTGTCGCAGCCAGCCGCGACCGGGAGGTCCATGGGGCGATGCACAATTGGCCTAGCTTCATCCGGGTTAGGGAGGGTTTGGCCGGTAGGGATAACCTTGTCTCATCGCGCACTAGCGACTCCTGTGGCGGGCCGGAAGCAGTGTACGCTAACCAGGTCGCCAGGTGCACGGTGTTTCCTCCGACACATTGGTGCGGCTGGCTTCCGGGTTGGATGCTCGCTGTGTTAAGAAGCAGTGCGGCTTGGTTGGGTTGTGTTTCAGAGGACACGTGGCTTTCGACTTTCGTCTCTCCTGAGCCCGTTCGGGAGTTGTAGCGATGAGACAAGATAGTAACTACTAACAATTAGATACCACGAAGATTGGGGAGGAAAGGGGAGAAAAAAAAGGGAAAAAAGTATGTTCATCTCTAGGAGACAGAACGCGTCTCCTTCCTTATTGTTTATACAGATTAACGTGGTACCTTCAGGTGTTTGGAAATTGCTCCCAAGGATGAAGGAGGTCTACAATTTTTTTCTGAGGTCTTGGCTGATTTATTTGGATTTTCCCATGATGTCAAGCAAAGAGGCACTGAGTTTGAAGGTAGGCCTTGAAATATATCCACAGGTACACCTCCAATTTACTCAAATGATGTCAATTATCCAATCAGAAGCTTTTAAAGCCATGACATAATTTTCTGGAATTTTCCAAGCTGTTAAAAGGCACAGTCAACTTAGTGTGTGTAAACTTCTGACCCACTGGAATTGTGATACAGTGTATTATAAGTAAAATAATCTGTATGTAAACAATTGTTGTAAAAATTACTTGTGTCATGCACAAAGCAGGTGTCCTAACCGACTTGCCAAAACTATAGTTTGTTAAAAAGGAATTAGTGCAGTGGTTGAAAAATGAGTTTTAATGACTCCAACCTAAGTGTATGTAAAATTACGACTTCAATTGTATGTGTGAGTGTGTGGGTAGAGTCCAGTGTGTATGCAGAGTTAGCGCAAGAGAGTTAGTGCAAAAAAGGGTCAATGCAGGTAGTCCTGGTAGCCATTTGATTGGCTATTTAGCAGTCTTATTAAGCAGTTTCATGGCTTGGGAGTAGAAGCTGTTCAGGGTCCTGTAGGTTCCAGACTTGTGCATTGGTACCGCATTGGTACCGCTGGCCGTGCGGTACCAGAGTGAACCGTCTATGGCTTGGGTGGCTGGAGTCTGATCATTTTTTGGGCCTTCCTCTGACACCGCCTGGTGTAGAGGTACTGGATAGCAGGTAGCTTGGTCCCATTGATGTACTGGGCCATAATCACAAACCTCTGTAGCGCCTTGCGGTCGTTGTAGCGCCTTGCGTTTGGATGCCTTGCAGTTGCCATACCAAGCAATGATGAAGCCAGTTAAGATGCTCTCAATGGTGCAGCTGTAGAACCTCTTTAAGATATGGGGGCCCATAACAAATCTTTTCAGCCTCTTGAGGGGAACAGCCACTGAAGTACCCGCTTCACAAAAGTGTGGGTGTGGGGACCATATTAATTCCTTAGTGATGTGGACACAGAGGAACTTGAAGCTCCTGACCTGCTCCACTACAGCCCCAACAATGTACCAATGTGGATGGGGGCGTGCTTGCCCCTGCATTGGTGTTGGAGTAGTGTGCAGCCACACAGTCATGGGTGAATAGGGAGTACAGGAGGGGACTAATCACACACTCCTGAGGGGCCCCCATGTTGATGGTCCACGTGGCGGATGTGTTGTTGCCTACCCTCACTGCCAGGGGAAGTCATGATCCAGTTACATAGGGAGGTATTCGGGACTTGAGTCTGGAAATGAGCTTGGGGGGGTGCGACGGCAACTTTGATGTTGAAAACTGAACTTTACTCAATGAACACCATAATTACATAGGTATTTATTTTGTAAAGGTGGGTGAGGGCGGTGTGGAATTCAATAAAGATCATCTGTGGATCTGTTGGGGCGGTATGCGAATTGGTGTGGGTCCAGGCCTTTCTGAGAATTTCATGGTTATATATGTGAGTGCTACGGGGCAACAGTAATTTAGACAGGTTACCTTGGCATTCTTGAGCATGGGGACTGTGGTGGCCTGCTTGAAACAAGTTGGTATTAAAGACCAGGTCAGAGATAGGTTGAAAATGTCAGTGAATACACTTGTCAGCTGGTCAGTGCATACTCAGAGTACACATCCTGATATTCCGTCTGGCCCTGCGGCCTTGTGAATGTTAACCTGTTTAAAGGTCTTACTGACATCGGCTATGGAGAGAGAGATCACACAGTTGTCTGGAACAGCTGGTGCTTTCATGCATGGTTCAGTGTTGCTTACCTCAAAAACGAGCATAGAAGGTATTTAGCTCATCTGGTATGCTCACGACACTGGCCAGCTCGTGGCTGGGTTTCCCTTTGCAATCCATAAAAGTTTTCAAGCCCTGCCATATCCGTCGAGCAGAGCCGACGTAGTAGGATTTGATTTTAGTCCTGTATTGACACTTTGCCTGTTTGATGACTCGTTGGAGGTCGAAGCGGGATTTCTTATAAGCTTCCATGGCTGTACGTACACTACCGTTCAAAAGTTAGAAATGTCCTTGATTTTGAAAGAAAAGCTACTTTTTTGTCCATTAAAATAACATCAAATTGATCAGAAATACAGTGCAGACATTGTTAAATGTTGTAAATGACTACTGTAGCTTCATTAAATTGCAACCGCAAAAACACCAGTTTAACGTCAACAGTGAAGAGGCGACTCCCGGATGCTGGCCTTCTAGACAGAGTTCCTCTGTCCAGTGTCTGTGTTCTTTTGCCTATCTTCATTTTTTTAATTGCCAGTCTGAGATATGGCTTTTTCTTTGCAACTCTGCCTAGAAGGCCAGCATTCCGGAGTCGCCTCTTCACTGTTGAGACTGGTGTTTTGCGGGTACTATTTAATGAAGCTGCCAGTTGAGGACTTGTGAGGCATTGGTTTCTCAAACTAGACACTCTAATATACTTGTCCTCTTGCTCAGTTGTGCACCAGGGCCTCCCACTCCTCGTTCTATTTCTGGTTAGAGCAATTTTGCTCTGTTCTGTGAAGGGAGTAGTACACAGAGTTGCACGAGATCCTCAGTTTATTGGCAATTTCTCGCATGGAATAGCCTTCATTTCTCAGAACAATAATAGACTGATGAGTTTCAGAAGAAAGTCCTTTGTTTCTGGCCATTTGAGCCTATAATCGAACCCGCAAATGCTGATGCTCCAAATACTCAAGTAGTCTAAGAAGGCCAGTTTTATTGCTTCTTTAATCAGAACAACAGGTTTCAGCCGTGCTAAGAACTGCAAAAGGGTTTTCTAATGCTCAATTATCCTTTTAAAATGATAAACTTGGATTAGCTAACACAACATGCCATTGGAACACAGGAGTGATGGTTGCTGATAATGGGCCTCTATACGCCTACGTAGATATTCCATTAAAAATCAGCTGTTTCCAGATACAATAGTCATTTACAACATTAACAATGTCTACACTGTATTTCTGATCAATTTGATCTCATTTTAAATTGACAAAAAAATGAGCATTTCTTTCAAAATCAAGGACATTTCTAAGTGACCCCAAACCTTTAAACGGTAGTGTACGTACAGTCACTTTGGGGATCTCAAGTTCACTAGAATAACTAGATATTCACATTCCCCAATACAAAATTCCATCTTCCTTGGGTTCATGTCATGATGCAGCTGTATTTTCTTAACAAAATAACAATATATTAGGTATTACCCTGTAGTATTTGATGTCTGGTCATATCAGTAGGTTGTCGCAGTGTTTAATTCATAAATATATGCAGGCAGGGTGTCATGGTATTTTCAGTACCCCAGATGAGACATACTGTAAACAATGATAGATACTGAATTTATGTGGGTATATGTGCACACACCGACAGTTTATGAAAATATATGAAAGTGGAAAAACTGAAAATAAAATGCTCTCCCTTAAAAGCCAGCCTCAAGGTATCTATAATGGGTTATTTATCTACAAGACATTTTATCCATTTTATCCATGTTTGTTAATCAAATCTCTTTGTAGCTGCAGAAACATTTATATCTACTGGGCCTGGTTTTGTCGCCCACATGGGTATTGTGCATATCTCTCCTTCTCACTGCAACTTCTGCTCAGCCAGGAATGTTTTTCTCCCACCACGCTGACCCAGAATACTTCATGGCGGGGATATGTAAATACTACTGGAGTCGTGTTGCCATGAGAGACGGGGTAAGGTGAGCGAGAAGGTGGGTGGTAACTTAAGGTGTTACATGTAGCAATGCTCCCTCTCATTGAAGCCACGGAAGTTGAAGGCCGACTATAGTACTGGAGGCATTGTTAGCAGAAAACAGGACCCCATTATAGTGAATGGAAAATACATAAAATGTAATAGTACAAATAATTGCTTCTAATACACCAGAAAGTATTCACACCCCTTGACCCTTTGCACATTTTGTTGTGTTACAGCCTGAATATAAAATGGATTCAACTGAGAATGTTGTGTTAGCCCACAATGTCGAAATGGAATTATTTTTTTCTAAATGTTTACAAATTAATAAGAAATCAAAAGCTGAAATATCTTGGATCGATAAGTATTCAACCCCTTTGTTATGGCAAACCTTAAATAAATTCAGGAGTAAAAATTTACTTAAGTCACATAAGTTGCTTGTCCAATAATAGTTAATATTTTTGGGTGCTTTTTACCCCTTTTTCATGATATCCAAGTGGTAGTTACAGTCTTGTCCCATCGCTGTAACTCCACTACGGACTCGGGAGAGGCGGAGGTTGAGAGGCATGCGTCCTACGAAACAACCCTGCCAAGCCGCACTGAGTCTCCCAATCACAGCCAGCTGTGACACAGCCTGGGATCGAACCCGGGAATGTACCACTCGGGAGGCCTTTAACATGATTTTTGAATGACTACCTCCTCTCTGTATCCTTTAGTCGAGCACTGAATTTCAAACACAGATTCAACCACAGGAAGGTTTTCCAATGCCTCGCTAAGAAAGGCACCGATTGTTTGGATGGTAAAAAAAAACAAACACAGACATTAAATACCCATTTGAACATGATATTTATTAGTTAGTAATTACACTTGGGATCTTGTATCAATACTCGCAATCACTACAAAGATATAGGCGTCTTTCCTAACTCTGTTGCCGTAGAGGAAGGAAACCACTCAGGGATTTCACCAGGAGGCCAAATGGTGACTTTAAATCAGTTACAGAGTTTAATGACTGTGATAGGATGGATCAACAACATTGTAGTTACTCTACAATACTAACCTAATTGACAGAGTGAAAAGGATGCCTGTACAGAATTCAAATATTCATAAACATGCATCTTGTTTGCAACAAGGAACAAATGTAATACTGAAAAGAAATGTGGCAAAGCAATTAACTTTTTGTCCTAAATACAAAATGTTGTGTTTGGGGCAAATCCATAACACATTAGTGAGTACCACTCTTAATATTTTCAAGAATAGTGGTAGCTGAATCATGTTATGGGTATGCTTGTAATCGTTAATGACTGGGGAGTTTTTCATGATAAAATGAAACGGAATGGAGCCAAGCACAGGCAATATCCTAGAGGAAAACCTGGTGAAGTCTGCTTTCCACCAGACACTGGGAGATTAATTCACATTCCAGCAGGTCAGTAACCTAAAACACAAGGCCAAAACTACACTGGAGTTGCTTAACATGAAGACAGTGAATGTTCCTGAGTGGCCGAGTTACAATTTCAACTTAAATCCGCTTGAAAATCTATGGCAAGACCAGCAAATGGTTGTTTAGCAATTAACAACCAATTTTATAAGGCTTGAAGAATTTTGCACAATCCAGGTTTAGAAAGCACTTTGAGATTTACCCAGAGATAATAGCAACTGTAATCGCTGCCAAAGGTGATTCTAACATGTATTGAGTTTACTAATGAAGATATACATTTATTAGTGTTTTATTTTTCAAATGTTGGAAGTGTTCTTCCACTGGCAGAGTATTTTGTGTAGATAAAAGAAAATACAAAATCCATTTTAATCCCACTTCAAATCAAATGTTCAAATCACATTTTATTCGTCACATGCACCGAATACAACAGGTGTAGACCTTACAGTGAAATGCTTACTTAACTGCATTGTTGGTTAAGGGCTTGTAAGAAAAATATGTGTTTAGTAAAAAATAGATAAGGAAAAAATAAAAAAATCATTAAAGAGCAGCAGTAAAATAACAGTAGCAAAGCTATATACAGGGGGTACCGGTACAGAGTCAATGTGCGGGGTCACAGGTTAGTCGAGGTCATTAAGGTAAAATGTACATGTGTGTAGAGTTAAAGTGACTATGCATAGATTTAAAACAGAGAGTAGCAGCAGCATAAAAGAGGGGTCTGGGTAGCCCTTTGATTAGATGTTCAGGAGTCTTATGGCTTGGGGGTAGAAGCTGTTAAGCCTGTTGGACCAAGACTTGGGGCTCTGGTACCGCTTGCCATGCGGTACCAGAGAGAACAGTCTATGACTAGCGTGGCTGGAGTCTCTGACAATTTTTAGGGCCTTCCTCCGACACCGCCTGGCATAGAGGTCCTGGATGGCAGGAAGTTGGCCACAGTGATGTACTGGGCCGCACGCATTACCCTCTGTAGTGCCTTGTGGTCGGATCCTGAGCAGCTGCTATACCAGACAGTGATGCAACCAGTCAGGATGCTCTCGATGGTGCAGCTGTAGAACCTTTTGAGAATCTGAGGACCCATGACAAATCTTTTCAGTCTCCTGAGGGGAAAATGGTTTTGTCTTGCCCTCTTCTCGACTGTCTTGGTGTGTTTGGACCATGAAAGTCTGTTGGTGATGTGGACACCAAGGAACTTGAAGCTCTCAACCTGCTCCACTACAACCCCGTCGATGAGAATGGGGGTGTGCTCGGTCCTCCTCCTGTATTCCACAATCATCTCCTTTGTCTTGATCACATTGAGGGAGAGGTTGTTATCCTGGCACCACATGGCCAATGTCTCTGAGCTTTGTACACGTGTGTCTCTGTGTGTGGAGTAAAGGTGGTCCAGAGTTTTTCTTCCCCCTCTGGTTGCACATTTAACATGCTAGTAGAAATTAGGTAGAACAGATTTAAGTTTCCCTGCATTAAAATCAACCGGCCACTATGAGCTTAGCCAGTGGATGAGCGTTTTCCTATGGCTGTATTCAGCTCATTGAGTGAAGTCAGTCCCAGCATCGGTTTGTGGTGGTAAATAGACAGCCACAAAGAATATAGATAAAAACTCTTAGTAAATAGTGTGGTCTACATATATTCTACCTCAGGCAAGCAAAACCTAGAGAATTCCTTACCATTAGATTTCGTACATCAGCTGCTGTTAAAAATATACACAGACCGCCACTCCTTGTCTTACTGGAGACGGCTGTTCTATCTTGCCGATGCAGCATAAAACCGGCCAGCTGAATGTTATTCATGTCCTCGTTCAGCCACGGCTCGGTGAAATATAAGATGGAAGGATATTTGTGATCATAGTTCATCTATTTTGTTATCCAATGATAGTATGTTGGCTAATAGTACTGATGGCAGAGGCAGATTACCCACTTGCTGTCAGATCCGTACAAGGCACCCCCTACCTCCCCGATATCTCCGTCTCTGTCTCATGCAAATCATGGGGATTTGGGCATTGTCAGGTGTCTTTAGTAAATCCTTTGCATCGGACTCGTTAATAAATAAATAAATAAAAATCGGTCATAAGAGACGGTGGTAGAAACATTATGTACAAAATAATTTACAAATAACTAAAAAAAAAACACAATAACACAATTGGTTAGGAGACGGAAGACATCTCCTCCGGCACCATTATCTACCAAAAAAATTATGTTTTGGGGAAAAATCCAAGGGGTGTGAATACTTTCTGAAGGAACTACAGTGGGGCAAAAAAGTATTTAGTCAGCCACCAATTGTGCAAGTTCTCCCACTTAAAAAGATGAGGCCTGTAATTTTCATCATAGGTACACTTCAACTATGACAGACAAAATGAGATTTTTTTTCTCCATAAAATCACATTGCAGGATTTTTTATGAATTTGCAAATTATGGTGGAAAGTAAGTATTTGGTCAATAACAAAAGTTTCTCAATACTTTGTTATATACCCTTTGTTGGCAATGACAGAGGTCAAACGTTCTGTAAGTCTTCAAAGTTGTCACACATTGTTGCTGGTATTTTGGCCCATTCCTCCATGCAGATCTCCTCTAGAGCAGTGATGTTTTGGGGCTGTTGCTGGGCAACACGGACTTTCAACTCCCTCCAAAGATTCTCTATGGGGTTGAGATCTGGAGACTGGCTAGGCCACTCAAAGACCTTGAAATGCTTCTTACGAAGCCACTCCTTCGTTGCCCGGGCGGTGTGATTGGGATCATTGTCATGCTGAAAGACCCAGCCACGTTTCATCTTCAATGCCCTTGCTGATGGAAGGAAGTTTTCACAATACATGGCCCCATTCATTATTTCCTTTACACGGATCAGTCGTCCTGGTCCTTTTGCAGAAAAACAGCCCCAAAGCATGATGTTTCCACCCCCATGCTTCACAGTAGGTATGCTGTTCTTTGGATGCAACTCAGCATTCTTTGTCCTCCAAACACGACGAGTTGAGTTTTTACCAAAAAGTTCTATTTCGGTTTCATCTGACCATATGACATTCTCCCAATCTTCTTCTGGATCATCCAAATGCTCTCTAGCAAACTTCAGACGGGCCTGGACATGTACTGGCTTAAGCAGGGGGACACGTCTGGCACTGCAGGATTTGAGTCCCTGGTGGTGTAGTGCGTTACTGATGGTAGGCTTTGTTACTTTTGTTCCAGCTCTCTGCAGGTCATTGACTAGGCCCCCCCCCCCCCCGTGTGGTTCTGGGATTTTTGCTCAACGTTCTTGTGACCATTTTGACCCCACGGGGTGAGATCTAATTTGTAATTTGTCAGAGCTTTTCACAGACAACCAACACTAGAGACAGTGGATACCTCTGTGTGCTCTATTTTAACAAACCTAATGCAATGGTAAATCTTAGCGCTGGCGGTAGCGTTATAGATTCGGGGGTGTGTCAGAAATATTTTTTATATTTTTACAACCAGAATGATGGCCGCAGTAGCTGGCGGTAGTGTGAAAAAGCTGGGTTTTGATGAATAAAGTTGTGGGATTGTCGAGGTTTGGCCCCTCACTGGGGAAACAGAACGTGCTCCATGGCTAAATTTGTGGTTGCTACAAGTTGTGTATTTATGGTGTTATCTATTGCATTGTCCTCAACCCCAATTTGAATATTAGTTCGTTATAGCCTAGTTTGTTAAATAGCCTGCCCCATATTTGCGAAATATGTTAAACATATCTGCAGTCCAGTGTTGTAATTGCATCAATATGGAAATACATTGTTAAACATAGGCTATAGCATTCACAATGATAGGGGCTAGGCCTACTGTACATTTTAATTCATTTAATTTGAATTTAACCCTTTTTTTACCAGGTAAGTTGACAGAGAGCAAATTCTCATTTACAGCAAAAACCTGGGGAACAGTTACAGGGGAGAGGAATGAGTCAATTGGAAGCTTGGGAATGACTAGGTGGCCAGATTGGGAATTTAGCCAGGACACCAGGGTTAAAATGATAAGTGTCGTGTGCTCTTTAGTGGCCACAGAGAGTCAAGGGACCCATTTAACGTCCCATCGGAAAGATGGTACACTACACAGGGCAATGTCCCCAATCACTGCCCTGGGGGATTATGATATTTGTTTGGACAATATGAAAGAGGCTTCCATCCAGGGACCGACCAGGACCAACCCTGCTTAGCTTCAGTGGCAAGCTAGCCACTGGAACGCAGGGTGGTATGCTGCTGGCAAAAGTGGCAGTCTGGACATGCCAAATGTAGTCAATAAGCAATATTAAATTCACTAGGCTATTGATAATGCCAAAAAAAACGGTATAATTGTTATCAAATTTTACAACTTGTTTTAAATAGGCTATGTCTAAATACAGTTACAGGCACCATAATTATTCCTTGTGGGCATATAATACAGACAACTTAAACTATGGAGGGTTTTATGCACATTCAAACTTTTCACAGGAGCTGGATAAAGATCCAATATAAAGAGAATGAGGAAATGTCCACTCACTGTGATACTGCTCGCAAATGTAATGTTTTATAAACATCATGGAACCATTTTACAGATCATATTAGCGCTTATCCAGAACTAGCAGCTGAAATTACATTGCTTTCGAGCCATGCATGTTCTCACCATAAACCAATTAACGATAAATCTTTCTAATAAGTTTGGTTTTTAATCAAGTTAAACAAAAAACAATCTTTTTTAAACCAACAACAATATGTCTAAATAGGATCGAGTCAGAAATACCATAAATCACTTTCTCATTTCATGGAACTGTGTGCACATGTAGGCCTACATGTCTTTACGCATAATATTCATACTACTATACAAAATACTAGGCTCCTCTCAATTCTATCGTTACCTACAGTATGTGCAAGGCAAATATATATTTTTTTACCTGGTTGATATGGCATTATAGGAAGACTGAATAGTTTGGAGGAGTGTGTCTGGTAATTGGACGAGGGGATGGATACTCTACCATTGATCCACATCAATGGGACTGCAGTAGTAGAGAGAGTCACGAGTTTGAAGTTCCTTGGAGTCCACATCACCGAGGACTTGTCATGGACCAATAAAACCGCCACTCGTGTCAAGAGTGCACAACAGAGTCTCTATTTCCTAAGCCGGCTGAAGAACTTTGGCATGCTGCCCTGGATCCTACCGCTGCACAATCGAGAACATCCTGACCAGTTGCATCAAAAACTTTTCCAATCACTCTCAGTAGACAATTTAAAACCTCCTTATTCATAGTCTACTTGGCTAATGGCCACGATAAAAAGACGCACTGTGTTGCAGCTAAACCAGCCTATATTAATTTGTGACTATGGGGCAGTATTTTCATCTTTGGGAAAAAAATATTGTCAGGACAAGATGCTAGAATATGCATATAATTGACAGCTTAGAATAGAAAACACTAAAGTTTCCAAAACTGTAAAAATATTGTCTGAGTATAACAGAACTGATATTGCAGGCGAAAGCCTGATAAAAATCCAATCCGGAAGTGACTCATCTTTTGAAAGCTCTGCTTTCCAATGAGTCCGTATTGAGCAGTGAATGGGCTATCAACCAGATTACTTTTTCTCCGTATTCCCCAAGGTGTCTACAGCATTGTGACGTTGTTTTACGCATTTATATTGAAGAACACCCGTAAGTGGCTACATTGCGCAACTGGTCACCTGATGGCTCCCAGAGTGATTCTAGCGTAAAATACAGAGGTAGCCATTATTCCAATCGGTCCTACTGAAAAAACAATTGTCCCAGTGGACATATTATCGAATAGATATTTGAAAAACACCTTGAGGATTGATTATAAACAACGTTTGCCATGTTTCTCTCGATATTATGGAGCTAATTTGGAATATTTTTTCGGCGTTTTCGAGACTGCAATTTCCGGGCGATTTCTCAGCCAAACGTGAAGAACAAACGGAGCTATTTCGCCTACAAAAATAATATTTTTGGAAAAAAGGAACATTGGCTATCTAACTGCGAGTCTCGTGGGTAAAAACATCCGAAGCTCATAAAAGGTAAACAATTTAATTGTATTGCTTTTCTGATTTCTTTGACCAAGTTACCTGCTGCTAGCTGGACAAAATGCTATGCTAGGCTATAGATAAATTTACACAAATGCTTGTCTAGCTTTGGCTGTAAAGCATATTTTGAACATCTGAGACGACAGGTTGATTAACAAAAGGCTAAATTATATCTCAATATATTTCACTTGTGATTTTCATGAATAGGAATATTTTATAGGAATATTTATGTCCGTTGCGTTATGCTAATTAGTGTCAGTCGATGATTTGATTTATTTCACCTTTATTTAACCAGGTAGGCAAGTTGAGAACAAGTTCTCATTTACAATTGCGACCTGGCCAAGATAAAGCAAAGCAGTTCGACAGATACAACGACAGAGTTACACATGGAGTAAAAGAAACATACAGTCAATAATACAGTATAAACAAATCTATATACAATGTGAGCAAATTAGGTGAGAAGGGAGGTAAAGGCAAAGAAGGCCATGGTGGCAAAGTAAATACAATATAGCAAGTAAAACACTGGAATGGTAGTTTTGCAATGGAAGAATGTGCAAAGTAGAAAAAAATAATGGGGTGCAAAGGAGCAAAATAAATAAATAAATGAAATACAGTTGGGAAAGAGGTAGTTGTTTGGGCTAAATTATAGGTGGGCTATGTACAGGTGCAGTAATCTGTGAGCTGCTCTGACAGTTGGTGCTTAAAGCTAATGAGGGAGATAAGTGTTTCCAGTTTCAGAGATTTTTGTAGTTCGTTCCAGTCATTGGCAGCAGAGAACTGGAAGGAGAGGCGGCCAAAGAAAGAATTGGTTTTGGGGGTGACTAGAGAGATATACCTGCTGGAGCATATGCTACAGGTGGGAGATGCTATGGTGACCAGCAAGCTGAGATAAGGGGGGACTTTACCTAGCAGGGTCTTGTAGATGACATGGAGCCAGTGGGTTTGGCGACGAGTATGAAGCGAGGGCCAGCCAACGAGAGCGTACAGGTCGCAATGGTGGGTAGTATATGGGGCTTTGGTGACAAAACGGATTGCACTGTGATAGACTGCATCCAATTTGTTGAGTAGGGTATTGGAGGCTATTTTGTAAATGACATCGCCAAAGTCGAGGATTGGTAGGATGGTCAGTTTTACAAGGGTATGTTTGGCAGCATGAGTGAAGGATGCTTTGTTGCGAAATAGGAAGCCAATTCTAGATTTAACTTTGGATTGGAGATGTTTGATATGGGTCTGGAAGGAGAGTTTACAGTCTAACCAGACACCTAAGTATTTGTAGTTGTCCACATATTCTAAGTCAGAGCCGTCCAGAGTAGTGATGTTGGACAGGCGGGTAGGTACAGGTAGCGATCGGTTGAAGAGCATGCATTTAGTTTTACTTGTATTTAAGAGCAATTGGAGGCCACGGAAGGAGAGTTGTATGGCATTGAAGCTTGCCTGGCGGGTTGTTAACACAGTGTCCAAAGAAGGGCCAGAAGTATACAGAATACAGATACAGATTACTAATACAGATTATTAATACAGATTACGCTCCCTCACGTGGGATGGGGAGTCACTAGAGGTTAAGGGGAGGGCAGGCTATGCTTGTTATTTTTTAAATCAAATTAAATGGGGGTGGAAAAATCTATTGTTTCTAAATATGAGATTCACCTGCACAAAAGGCACATCTCTTCTTCTATAGGCACTGTGCATCATGGCTGGATAGGGTGCGCTTTCGCTCTCAAAATCCATGCCATTATCTACTGTATTACAGTTAAGACCTGCTTTTTGAGAGTCTTAAAACTTCCCATTAGCACTGCATGAAATTGTGACTTTTGCGCTTGTTAAGAACACACCTCAAATATTGCCACCCCTTCAACCTCAGCGCAAGCAAGCTGATGTTAGACAGGTAAATAGCCGAATCCTGGCTTTAGGTTTGGAATATGCCAGTGCACCAGTTTTTACATGACGAAATTGCAAACTAATGTGCACCTCCTTAGCACCAGCCGAAAATACAGCCCTGTGTATCTGCATCTCTGTGCTGGCACCCAATTCTCTGTGGATAGCTGGATTTACTTTTTGAATTGCATCCATGAAACAATTTGTCGAAACACCATAAGGTTGAGAAACGGAAGGGGCAAAGAAACCTATAATGGACATTGGAGGGGCAGAGAGTAGCTTGTATTGCTTTACTAAAACCCATTAAGAGAAATATGTCAATCAGACTCATGTACACGATCACTTCTGTGTTAGAGCCACAATAGCAGTAGTACTAGGAGACTAGTAAAAATTAACGTAGTTTATGAGAATCTCATGGCCACAGACCTTTTATTTGTATCCATTATAGGTAGTTTCGTCAAAAAAAAGAGGGAAAGTCATACAAAAAGACACTCAACACCACAGAATACAGTCATTCACTGAGCAAAATATAGTCCTTGACGGTGAAAAATAACAGTAAAAGGAAAGACTAATGAAATGGATGTTCTCTCAATGGGATTTTCTATCTAAATAATAAACATGAATGAATTAAATAAATTATGGCTGACGGTATTAGTCAGATCTAGGTAACTACTGTATTCTCTGTATGTAGTCTATTAAAATCAAAGCTCTCAGTATATCTAATGTATGAAATAGAGTTTCAGTTTTATTAATCAGTCCTCTATGCTTGTTAAAGTCAATTTTCCCCTGACGAAGAAATATGGGCTGGTTTTGCCAAGTGAAACCTTTTCTAAAACACATTTAGAAGAAAATGAAGAAAAAACACAAGCACAGCAGAGTTTCACCCGACAAGAGGGTTGGTGAAATTGGAGATGCTATCTCATGTTCTGATTGATTGCCTGTGAACTCTTTTGAACATAAGAAACAAAATAAATCAGTGCAGAAATGTCAAAGCAATATGCAGAGTACAGAATTCATCTCCCTTCGCCTATCAACAATGTGTATGTCTGAACAGCAGCCATTTTTGACTGAGACATTCACAACATCACGAGTCTATTCAGGCACAAAAGGGATTCTCAGGCAGATTTCTTACATGGCCTGGAAATTTTGCAGGGAGACTAGACCGGGACCAAGTCATCAGCATCGAAAAAATTATTTCTACAAAAACCCTTCTCAGGTCTCTGCTGAAAACAAAGTGTTGTGTTTATTACCATGTTATAACATTACCATGTTATAAACACAACACTTTGGGGCGGCAGGCAGCCTAGTGGTTAGAGCGTTGGACTAGTAACGGAAAGGTTGCAAGATCGAATGCCCAAGCTGACAAGGTAAAAATCTGTCGCTCTGCCCCTGAACAAGGCAGTTAACCCACTGTTCCTAGGCCATCATTGAAAATAAGAATTTGTTATTAACTGACTTGCCTAGTTAAATAAAGATAAATCCTGTTTGGGATAGGGGGCAGCATTTTCACGTTTGGATGAAAAGCGTTTCCAGACTACTCAGGCCCAGTTGCTAATATATGCATATTATTAGTATATTTGGATAGAAAACATTGAATTATGTCTGTGTATAACAGAACTCATATGGCAGGTGAAAACCTGAGAACAATCCAACCAGGAAGTGGGAAATCTGAGGTTTGTAGTTTTTCAACTCATTGCCTATCGAATATACAGTGTCTAAGGGGTCATGTTGCACTTCCTAAGGCTTCCACTAGATGTCAACAGTCTTTAGAACCTTGTTTGATGCTTCCACTGTGAAGGAGGGGGGAATGGGAGTTGAATGAGTCAGAGGTCTGCCAGAGTGGCATGAGCTGGTCACGCACTCATGCTTGCGTTCCATTGCATTTCTGAAGACAAAGGAATTCTCCGGTTGGAACATTATTGAAGATTTATGATAAAAACATCCTAAAGATTGATTCTATACATCGTTTGACATGTTTCTACGAACTGTAATATGACTTTTCTTCTGAACTTTCACCACGAGTTTGGATTTGTGAACTGAACGCACTAACAAAGGAGGTATTTGGACATAAATCAAACATTTATTGTGGAACTGGTATTCCTGGGAGTGCATTCTGATGAAGATGATCAAAGGTAAGGGAATATTTAGATTTGAGATTTAAATGTTTTTTTAGAGTGAAGTACATCGAAAAAATCAAGAGAAAACTGCAAGACTCAATAGAAGACAAAACAAGGAACAAACCAAAAAGACAGGCTTTTGAAGAAGTAACTATTTTTCATAAAATTGTACAGTTATCTTAGCTAGCTGAATTGCTAGCTGAATTGTTTACTTGTTGCTAAGCAGTTGCTAGGGACTCTCCTGGAAGAAGCTAGCTAGCTTACAAATAATAACAACAAAAAATATCTAGTTAACAGAAGAAAGGAAGACAAAATAAGGACAGAAGAAAAAGGAAAAGAAAAAGGACAACAAAGTGAAACCTCTAAAGAAACAAGAGACCATAATACAAGAAACAGCACTATAGAGAGATAGAACAACAACAACGCAGCCACTGCCAGCTAGCCTACTTCAGCAGTACTGTATCATTTGAATTATTTTAGTCAATAAGATTCCTGCTACGTAAGCTTAACTTTCTGAACATTCGAGACGTGTAGTCCATTTGTCATTCCAATCTCCTTTGCATTAGCGTAGCCTCTTCTGTAGCCTGTCAACTATGTGTCTGTCTATCCCTGTTCTCTCCTCTCTGCACAGACCATACAAACGCTCCACACCGCGTGGCCGCGGCCACTCTAATCTGGTGGTCCCAGCGCGCACGACCCACGTGGAGTTCCAGGTCTCCGGTAGCCTCTGGAACTGCCGATCTGCGGCCAACAAGGCAGAGTTCATCTCAGCCTATGCCTCCCTCCAGTCCCTCGACTTCTTGGCACTGACAGAAACATGGATCACCACAGATAACACTGCTACTCCTACTGCTCTCTCTTCGTCCGCCCACGTGTTCTCGCACACCCCGAGAGCTTCTGGTCAGCGGGGTGGTGGCACCGGGATCCTCATCTCTCCCAAGTGGTCATTCTCTCTTTCTCCCCTTACCCATCTGTCTATCGCCTCCTTTGAATTCCATGCTGTCACAGTTACCAGCCCTTTCAAGCTTAACATCCTTATCATTTATCGCCCTCCAGGTTCCCTCGGAGAGTTCATCAATGAGCTTGATGCCTTGATAAGCTCATTTCCTGAGGATGGCTCACCTCTCACAGTTCTGGGCGACTTTAACCTCCCCACGTCTACCTTTGACTCATTCCTCTCTGCCTCCTTCTTTCCACTCCTCTCCTCTTTTGACCTCACCCTCTCACCTTCCCCCTCTACTCACAAGGCAGGCAATACGCTCGAACTCATCTTTACTAGATGCTGTTCTTCCACTAACCTCACTGCAACTCCCCTCAAAGTCTCCGACCACTACCTTGTATCCTTTTCCCTCTTGCTCTCATCCAACACTTCCCACACTGCCCCTACTCGGATGGTATCGCGCCGTCCCAATCTTCGCTCTCTCTCCCCTCTTCCATCCTATCATCTCTTCCCTCTGCTCAAACCTTCTCCAACCTATCTCCTGATTCTGCCTCATCAACCCTCCTCTCCTCCCTTTCTGCATCCCTTGATTCTCTATGTCCCCTATCCTCCAGGCCGGCTCGGTCCTCCCCTCCTGCTCCGTGGCTCGACGACTCATTGCGAGCTCACAGAACAGGGCTCCGGGCAGCCGAGCGGAAATGGAGGAAAACTCGCCTCCCTGCGGACCTGGCATCCTTTCACTCCCTCCTCTCTACATTTTCCTCTTCTGTCTCTGCTGCTAAAGCCACTTTCTACCACTCTAAAGTCCAAGCATCTGCCTCTAACCCTAGGAAGCTCTTTGCCACCTTCTCCTCCCTCCTGAATCCTCCTCCCCCTCCTCCTCCCTCTCTGCAGATGACTTCGTCAACCATTTTGAAAAGAAGGTCGACGACATCCGATCCTCGTTTGCTAAGTCAAACGACACCGCTGGTTCTGCTCACACTGCCCTACCCTGTGCTCTGACCTCTTTCTCCCCTCTTTCTCCAGATGAAATCTCACGTCTTGTGACGGCCGGCCGCCCAACAACCTGCCCGCTTGACCCTATTCCCTCCTCTCTTCTCCAGACCATTTCCGGAGACCTTCTCCCTTACCTCACCTCGCTCATCAACTCATCCCTGACCGCTGGCTACGTCCCTTCTGTCTTCAAGAGAGCGAGAGTTGCACCCCTTCTGAAAAAACCTACACTCGATCCCTCCGATGTCAACAACTACAGACCAGTATCCCTTCTTTCTTTTCTCTCCAAAACTCTTGAACGTGCCGTCCTTGGCCAGCTCTCCCGCTATCTCTCTCAGAATGACCTACTTGATCCAAATCAGTCAGGTTTCAAGACTAGTCATTCAACTGAGACTGCTCTTCTCTGTATCACGGAGGCCCTCCGCACTGCTAAAGCTAACTCTCTCTCCTTGCTCTCATCCTTCTAGACCTATCGGCTGCCTTCGATACTGTGAACCATCAGATCCTCCTCTCCACCCTCTCCGAGTTGGGCATCTCCGGCGCGGCCCACGCTTGGATTGCGTCCTACCTGACAGGTCGCTCCTACCAGGTGGCGTGGCGAGAATCTGTCTCCTCACCACGCGCTCTCACCACTGGCGTCCCCCAGGGCTCTGTTCTAGGCCCTCTCCTATTCTCGCTATACACCAAGTCACTTGGCTCTGTCATAACCTCACATGGTCTCTCCTATCATTGCTATGCAGACGACACACAATTAATCTTCTCCTTTCCCCCTTCTGATGACCAGGTGGCGAATCGCATCTCTGCATGTCTGGCAGACATATCAGTGTGGATGATGGATCACCACCTCAAGCTGAACCTCGGCAAGACGGAGCTGCTCTTCCTCCCGGGGAAGGACTGCCCGTTCCATGATCTCGCCATCACGGTTGACAACTCCATTGTGTCCTCCTCCCAGAGCGCTAAGAACCTTGGCGTGATCCTGGACAACACCCTGTCGTTCTCAACTAACATCAAGGCGGTGGCCCGTTCTTGTAGGTTCATGCTCTACAACATCCGCAGAGTACGACCCTGCCTCACACAGGAAGCAGCGCAGGTCCTAATCCAGGCACTTGTCATCTCCCGTCTGGATTACTGCAACTCGCTGTTGGCTGGGCTCCCTGCCTGTGCCATTAAACCCCTACAACTCATCCAGAACGCCGCAGCCCGTCTGGTTAGTCCTATGAGTGTTATCTGATGAAGATCGTCAAAGGTTAGTGATTATTTTTTATCTCTTTCTGCTTTTTGTGACTCCTCTCTTTGGCTGTGACTAGGCTCTGACCTAACATATGTTGTGGTTTCGCTATAAAGCCTTTTTGAAATCAGACACGATGGGTAGATTAACAAGAGGTGTATCTTTAATTTGGCGCATTGGACATGTGAATGTATGAAAGTTACATATTTGCCATTTCAGCGGAATGTTGTCGAGGGTTCCCCTAGCCATAAGAAGATAAAAACATTTTTTTTGTTTGATACCTCATCCAGAGATAGCACAGAAATCTGAAAAAGTGTTAAACAAATCAAAATATATTTTATATTTGAAATTCTAGTAGCCACCCTTCTTTGCCTTGACGACAGCTTTGAACACTTTTGGCATTCTTTCAACCAGCTTCAGCTCGAATGCTTTTCCACCAGCTTTGAAGGAGTTCCCACATATGCTAAGCAGTTGTTGACTGCTTTTCCTTCACTCTGCTGTCCAACTCATCCCAAACTTTCTCAATTGGGTTGACATTGGGTGATTGTGGAGGCCAGGTCATTGGATGCAGCACTCCATCACTCTCTTTCTTGGTCAAATAGCAATTACACAGTCTGGAGGTGTGTTGGGTCATTGTCCTTTTGAAAAACAAATGATAGTGGTACTAAGCGCAAACCAGATGGGATGGCGTATCACTGCAGAATGCTGTGGTAGACATGCTGGTTAAGTGTGCCTTGAATTCTAAATAAATCACTGACAGTGTCACCTGCAAAGAACCCCCACTCGATCACATCTCCTCCTCCATGCTTCACGGTGGAAACCACACATGCAGAGATCATCCATTCACCACTCTGCATCTCACAAAGATAGGTTGGTTGGAACCAAAAATCTCAAAATAGGACTCATCAGACCAAAGGACAGATTTCCACCGGTCTAATGACCATTGCTTGTGGCCCAAGCAGGTCTCTTCTTATTGGAGTCCTTTAGTAGTGGTTTCTTTGCAGCAATTCAACCATGAAGTTCTGATTCATGCAGTCTCCTCTGAACAGTACATTTTGAGATGTGTCTGTTCCTTGAACTCTGTGAACTGCTATCTGATGTGCAGTTAACTCTAATGAACTTATCTTCTGCAGCAGAGGTAACTATGGGTCTTCCTTTCTGGCGGTCCTCATGAGAGCCAGTTTTATCATAGCGCTTGGCGGTTTTTGTGACTGCACTTGAAGAAACGTTCAAAGTTCTTGACATTTCCAGAGTGACTGACATTCATGTCTTAACTTCTTAAGGTATAGGGGGCAGCATTTTCACTTTTGGATAAATAGCGTGCCCAATTTCAACTTCCTGCTACTCATGCCAAGAATATAAGATATGCATATTATTAGTAGATTTGGATAGAAAACACTCTGAAGTTTCTAAAACTGTTTGAGTCATGTCTGTGAGTATAACATAAATTTGCTCAGTTTTTTTGACGTCTCTGTTCAGTGATTTCTCATTGAGAAACCATATTTCTTAGGCACTTGTTTTCAGTTCCTACCGCTTCCACTGGATGTCACCAGTCCTTGGAATTTGGTTGAGGTTATTCCTTTGTGCAATGAAGAAGTACGGCCATGTTGGAAAAAGGTAACGCTGTTGAGAGTGCGCAAGACTTGAAAAGTAGCGTTAGTTTCCTCTCGTCCTCTTTTAAAAACAGATAGACCCGTCTTCAATTTGATTCGATGGATTATTAACGTTTAAAAATAACTAAAGTTGTATTACAAAAGTACTTTGAAATGTTTTGGCAAAGTTTACAGGCAACTTTTGAGATATTTTGTAGTGACGTTGCGCAATTTGGAAGCTGTTTTTTTCTGGATCAAACGCACCAAATAAATTGACATTTTGGATATATATGGATGGAATTACTCAAACAAAATAACCAATTGTCATGTTTATGGGACATATTGGAGTGCCAACAAAAGAAGCTCGTCAAAGGTAAGGCATGTTTTATATTTTATTTCTGTGTTTTGTGTAGCGCCTGCAGGGTTGAAATATGTTACTTTGTTTACTGTTGTGCTATCATCAGATAATAGCTTCTTATGCTTTCGCCAAAAAGCCTTTTTAAAATCTGACATGTTGGCTGGATTCACACATTTTATTTGAATTTGCCGCGCTGCATTTTCCCTGGCAAGCATCCCCTATACCATAATAACTTAAAGTAATGGACTGTCGTTTCTCTTTGCTTATTTGAGCTGTTCTTGCCATAATAGGGACTTGGTCTTTTACCAAATAGGGCTATCTTCTGTATACCACCTCTACCTTGTCACAACACAACTGATTGGCTCAAATGCATTAACCAGTTGGATGTAGGGGGCGCCATTTTAATTTTTGGATGAAAAACGTTCCCGTTTTAAACAAGATATTTTGTCACGACAAGATGCTCGACTATGCATATAATTGACAGCTTTGGAAAGAAGACACTCTGACGTTTCCAAAACTGCAAAAGATATTGTCTGTGAGTGCCACAGAACTGATGTTACAGGCAAAACCCAGATAAACCAGGAAGTGCCGCATTTTTTGAAACCGCCTCATGCCAATGACTATATGGCTGTGAATGAGCTTACGTTTTCCACGTTTTTCCCCAAGGTGTCTACAGCATTGTGACGTCTTTTTAGGCATTTCCCTTGAAGAATTGCTGTAAGGGACCATATATGGTGTCTCCCGCAGAAAACCTTGAGTAAAATACTGAGGTAGCCATTTTTCCAATCGTTTCTTATGAGAAACCAACTGCCTCGACGGATATATTATCGAATACATTTGTTAAAAACACCTTGAGGATGGATCCAAAACAACATTTGCCGTGTTTCTCTCGATATTATGTAGCTAATTTTGAAAAAAGTTTGGCGTTATAGTTGTAGCATTTTTCAGTCGATTTCTCAGCCAAGCATGGTGAAGAAACGGGAGCTTTTTCGCCTACAAAAATAATATTTTTGGAAAAAAGGAACATTTGCTATCTAACTGGGAGTCTCCTGAGTGAAAGCATCCAAAGTTCTTCAAAGGTAAATTATTTAATTTGGTTGTAGGTTCATGCTCTACAACATCCGCAGAGTACGACCCTGCCGCACACAGGAAGCGGCGCAGGTCCTAATCCAGGCACTTGTCATCTCCCGTCTGGATTACTGCAACTCGCTGTTGGCTGGGCTCCCTGCCTGTGCCATTAAACCCCTACAACTCATCCAGAACGCCGCAGCCCGTCTGGTGTTCAACCTTCCCAAGTTCTCTCACGTCACCCCGCTCCTCCGCTCTCTCCACTGGCTTCCAGTTGAAGCTCGCAAACGCTACAAGACCATGGTGCTTGCCTACGGAGCTGTGAGGGGAACGGCACCTCAGTACCTCCAGGCTCTGATCAGGCCCTACACCCAAACAAGGGCACTGCGTTCATCCACCTCTGGCCTGCTCGCCTCCCTACCACTGAGGAAGTACAGTTCCCGCTCAGCCCAGTCAAAACTGTTCGCTGCTCTGGCCCCCCAATGGTGGAACAAACTCCCTCACGACGCCAGGACAGCGGAGTCAATCACCACCTTCCGGAGACACCTGAAACCCCACCTCTTCAAGGAATACCTAGGATAGGATAAAGTAATCCTTCTCACCCTCCCCCCCCCCCCTTAAAAGATTTAGATGCACTATTGTAAAGTGGCTGTTCCACTGGATGTCATAAGGTGAATGCACCAATTTGTAAGTCGCTCTGGATAAGAGCGTCTGCTAAATGACTTAAATGTAAATGTAAATGTTTTCTTATTTTTGTGAAAAGGTTGCCTGCTGCCAGCAGAGCCTAGCATAGCATTATGCCATGATAAACTTACACAAAAGCTTGTCTAGCGTTGGCTGTAACGCATATTTTGAAAATCTGAGATGACAGTGTTGTTAACAAAAGGCTAAGCTTGTATTTGAATATATTTATTTCATTTCATTTGCGATTTTCATGAATAGGAAAAGTTTCTAGGGGTATTTATGTCCGTTGCGTTATGCTAATGCATTTGAGGTTATGATTACGCTCCCGGATACGGGTTTGCTCGTCGCAACTGGTTAAGAAGGAAAGAAATTCCACAAAGTAACTTTTAACAAGGCACACCTGTTAATTTAAATGCATTCCAGGTGACTACCTCATGAAGCTGCTTGAGAGAATGCCAAGTGAGTGTGCAAAGCTGTAATCAAGGCAAAGGGTGGCTACTTTGAAGAAAATATAAAATATGTTTTATATGATACCAGATGTATTCAAGTGCAGTCACTGGATCCTGGACTTCCTGATGAGCTTCCCCCAGGTGGTAAGGGGAGCCAACAACACGTCTGTCATGCTGATCATCAACACTGGAGCCCCTCATGGGTGTGTACTCAGTCCCCTCCTGTACTCCCTGTTCACCCACGACCAAACAAACACGACTCCAACACCGTTATTAAGTTTGCTGACACCAACAACGATGAGACAGCCTATAGGGAGGAGGTCAGAGAACTGGCAGTGTGGTGCCAGGACAACAACCTCTCCCTCAATGTGAGCAAGACTAAGGAGCTGGTCGTGGACTACAGGAAAAGGCGGGCCGGACCAGCCCCCATTAACATCAATGGGGCTGTAGTGGAGAAGGTCGAGAGCTTCAAGTTCCTTGGTGACCACATCACCAACGAACTATCATGGTCCAAACACACCAAGACACTCATGAAGAGGGCACGCCAAAACCTTTTCCCCCTCAGGAGACTGAAAAGACTTGGCATGGGTCCCCAGATCTGGGGACCTCATGGGTCCCCAGATCCTCTAAAGCTACACCATCGGTTGCATCACCGCCTGGTATGGCAGCTGCTCGGCATCTGACTGTAAAGCGCTACAGAGGGTAGTGCGTACGGCCCAGTACATCACTTGGGCCAAGCTTCCTGCAATTCAGGACCTATATAATAGGCCGTGTCAGAGGAAAGCCCATAGAATTGTCAGATTCCAGTCACCCAAATCATAAACTGTTTTCTCTGCTACCACACGGCAAGTGGTACCGGACCGCCAAGTCTAGGACAAAAAGGCTCCTCTACTGCTTCTACCCCCAAGCCATAAGACTGCTGAACAATTAATCAAATGACCACCAGACTATTACATTTTTAAGTTAAATTTATTTGGTAAATATTGTCTTAACTCTTTTTGAACTGCACTGTTGGTTAAGGGCTTAAAAGAAAGAATTTGACGGTAAGGTCTGCACTTGTTGTATTCTGCGCATGTGACAAATAAAGTTGATTTGATTCAATATTATTCTACAATGTAGAAAATAGTAAAAATAAAGAAAATCCCTGGAACAAGTACTGTAGGTGTCCAAACTTTTGACTGGTATTTTACATGCCAGCTAAACTTCACAGGCAACGTTTATCATAATACAGTCTCACCTCTCTCTCAGCACAATGACTTTCGGCTGTGTCCGACACCTCTTGCTGAGGGTGAAGAGTTTGTTGACGATTCGTCGGGATTTGGCAATGAGCTGTCTGCTGCTGAGCTCCAGCTGTCTGTAGCGTTGGTGGACGGCCGGCTCCATCTTCCAGAAGTACTGGATGGCAGATGTGTTGAGGGCGTAGAACATCGGGAGTCTCCGCAAAAAGTTCTGGAACTCCTCTGAAAGGCAGACAGGTGTGGAGAGGTTTAATGCCCCCTTGTCGTTCTGGTCCGCTTATTTATTTATATGATTCTGTTCATTTTGTCTGATAAAGTCAGACGGCATTAAGGGATCACTTTCGAGAGAGCACATGGGACTTGATTTGCCGGGCTGCGGTTGGGGAAAATGGAAGTGATGCATATGCTAATAGAAAGAGGCAGAAATAAATGTAGGTCTGTGTCTCTGTTTGAAACACCAAGAACCCAGCCAGCTCCTGGCAAAGCAAGCTCATGGCTCTGTGTGCAGAGGCACAACAGCCAAACAGATTGAAAAGCAGCAAAAAATATTACTTTGCTTCATGGTAAGTGTTAGGTTTAACGAGTCAAAGGGGGCAAAAAATGATTTTCAGAGCAATCGATATATGCTTTCATGATTGAATAGATTTTTCAGAATTCAATTCTAATTAATCTGTAATGAGAAAGTGACAGTGATATTTACAATTAACAGTGATGTTGATCATCTCTGATTACAATCGTCATTCGCTCTCAAAGGGATTAGCCATGGTGTAATGTGTACTGCTGTGATTTTTTGATAAACCATCGCTATATTAGGAGAGAGATCTCAGACTGCAATTAGAAGTAAACGTAGTAGTGACTTTACGGCCATTAGATTCCATGATGTGCTCGGTAAAGGATGTTTACATGTTTTAAATCAGCCTCCAGCTGCTGCATTCAAATGAATTAGTGTGCTCCATTGCACC
Source organism: Oncorhynchus nerka (assembly GCF_034236695.1). Lineage (NCBI taxonomy): Eukaryota > Metazoa > Chordata > Actinopteri > Salmoniformes > Salmonidae > Oncorhynchus > Oncorhynchus nerka. The sequence goes on from NC_088419.1 coordinate 72,305,413, forward strand.
CTGAGTAAACCTGCTTAGGCTGGCACCATTCCCGGGACACAAAAAAAAAATAAGCCTGTTCATGCCAAGACTAGAGCGCTGTTTCACTGCCACGACAATGACACCTCATCCCTGAAAGCCCAGGCCTCTTCCCACCATTATTATCTTGTCAGACGATGAAAACAGCTAGGTAACAATGCTTCTCTCTTAATGCCTTCCCACAGCTCTGCTCTGAGGCAAACCACTGCAGAACTACAGGTACTGAACCTGGGCAAATTAAACAGCTCCCATCAACAATGCAGTAGGGCAGATGGTGTGGAGGGTATAATTGGTCCAACTGGCTCAGACAGTTACACTATAATGCTGCCAACATCAAGGTTGTGGGTTTAGTCCCTCGCATGGGCCATGTGAATTAAACATACAGTGTCTTCAGAAAGTATTCATACCCCTTGACTTATTCCACATTGTTTTATTACAGCCTAAATTCAAAATGGATTAAATATAACTTTTTCCTCACCCATCGACCCACAATACCCTATACCCTGAAAACATGTTTATTTTATTTTATGAAATACACAAATATTTCATATACATAAGTATTCACAACCCTGAGACAATACAGTACATGTTAAAATCGCCAGCGGTTACGGCTGTGAGTCTTTCTGGGTAAAGACTCGCAACTCCAGTGTATATTTGGCCTTGTGTTTAGGATAATGTCATGCTGAAAGGTGAATTTTTCTCCAAGTGTTTGTTAGAAAATAGACAACCAGGATTTCCTCTAGGATTGTGCTTAGCTATTCTGTTTATTTTTATCCTAAAAAACTCCCTAGTCCTTGCTGATGACAATCATATCCATAACATGATGCCGCCACCACGCTTTCAAATATGAAGAGTGGTACTCGGTGATGTATTGGATTTGCCCCAAACAGAACACTTGGTATTCAGGACAAAGTTCATCTATTTTTCATTTTTTTTGCCGTTTTACTTTACTGCCTTATTGCAAACAGGATGCATGTTTTGGAATATTTTTATTCTGTAGAGGCTTTCTTTTCACTCTGTCAATTAGGTTAGTATTGTGTAGTAATGACAATGTTGTTGATCCATCCTCAGTTTTCAACTATCACAGCCATTAAACACCCTCTAACTGTTTTAAAGTCACCATTGGCCTCATGGTGAAATCCTAGAGCAGTTTCCTTCCTCTCCGGCTACTGAGTTAGGAAAGACGCCTGTGTCTTTGTAGTGATTGGGTGTAGAAAAGCAACTTCACCATGCTCAAAGGGATATTCAATGTCTGCCCTTCTTGGCGAGGCTTTGGAAAACCTCCCTACTTTTTGTGGTTAAATCTGTGTTTGAAATTCACTGCTCAACTAAGGGACCTTACATGTATGTGTGGGGTACAGAGTTGAGGTTTTCAAAAATCATGTTAAACACTATTCCACACAGAGTTCATTGAACTTATTTTTTGACTTGTTAAACAAATGTTTACTCCTGAACATATTTTGGCTTGCCATAACAAATTGGTTGAATACTTATTCACTCGTTTTTATTCATTTGTACTTTGACATTATGAGGTATTGTGTTTAGGCCAGTGTCAGCAAATGTCTATTTAATCAATTTTAGATTCAGGCTGTAACAACAAAATGTGGAATAAGTCAAGGGGTGTAAATACTTTCTGGAGTTGCTGTATGCGTTTACAGACTTCTCAAGTGTGACCCGGACATTTAATATGAATAATTCAGCCTTTAAATATACATGTGAACCCATAGACAGCAGACGCCACACTGATTTCCGTGTTGTGTAAGGTTCTGTGGCATATATCAGGAGACTGAAAAGATTTGGCTTTGGTCCCCAGATCCTCAAAACATTCTACAGCTGCACCATCAAGAGCATCCTGAACGGTTGCATCACCGCCTGGTATGGAAACTGCTCTGCATCTGACCGTAAGGTGCTACAGAGGCTAGTGCCTCCTGCCGTGTACGTCACTGGGGCCAAGCTTCCTGCCATCCAGGACCTATATATACACTAGGCGGTGTCAGATGAAGTCCCAAAAAATTATCAAAGACTCCAGTCACCCAGGTCATAGACTGTTCTCTCAGCTACTGCATGACAAGCGGTACCAGAGCGCCAAGTCTAAAGGGTTCCTTAACAGCTTCTACCCCAAATCCATAAGACTTAACAGCTTCTAACCCCCAATCCACCCCCCCCCCCCTTTTTACACTGCTGCTACTCATTGTTCATTATCTAGGCATAGTCACTTTACATGTACAAATGACATCAACTAACCTGTACCCCGCACATTGACTCAGTATCGGAACTCCCTGTATATGTCCTTGTAATTTTGTAACTTTTTATTTTTTTACTTAAGAAAATATTAAAAATAAATAAAATTAAGTGAAAAAAGAAAATGAACTCTTTTTCTTGACCTGCATTGTTGGTTAAGGGCTTGTAAATAAGCATTTTACAGTAAGTTTTTATTCGGCGCATGATAAATACAATTTCATTTGACATACAGTTGCAGTACATTTGTGCAAGTATATTGAATGTTACAAATTCTCTATATACGCCTCTGTGAGTGTATCATCAATGTCATACTCCCATACCCGACTCTTCAAAGTCCTGGTTGGCCATGTTCCAGGTGTCTCTGATGTGCAGTAGGCTGGCCTCCATGGCCCTCAGGTCCACGTCGGGGCAATTACACTGGGGGAAGCCTGGGCTGCAGCGGCACCAACAGTCATTGTCTCGGCACACAAACTGACCCTCCACGTTACAGCCGATGTAGCTCAGAGCAGCCTGGACGAACCTGACCCTCAGGTACTCTGGTAGGATGGCCTGGAGACCTGAGGAGAGGACATGGTACAGTTTATATATGACAACACTGGCTAAACTTCAAGACAAATTACTGTAATAATGTAAACTAGACTCAAATACTGTATTAACTATAGACTTTCTACTGTAAGTTACTATAGGACAGAAGAGGTATTTTCTGGTCACGTTATAGATACATTTCCACTGGCTTGTTCATACATGTCTACAAATCCCTGTGATCCACTTAGGAATCCAGAGGTTCGGTTTCCAATGCCAGACAAAGACGAATTGAAGCTAAAATCCTTCTGACACTCTGGTGCCTCTTGTCTAACGTTTGGCAGAGAATATAAACTGTGACAATTCCATCAGAATGTCTGGGTGGGTTCAATTATGGATGGCCGACCTTGCAGATTAATCTTGTTTTCAGGGCTCTGAACCAGAACAGAGCTGACTGAGTCCAGGTTGTCATAGTTACTGCATCCAAGAGGGCCCGTCCTGGTTTCGGTCACCTAACGGGAAAGACAGAGGCACATGGCAATACTCCACTACACTGTAAAAGAGAGCCACTAAAGTCATAAAAAATGTAGGGATGCAGAGCTGAATGTCATGTGGAATGAGATCAACAACAAGAGTATGCTCACTCAGATCCTACCATCTGTACTTCCTCAGGACTAAATATTTTATACCTTATTGAGACACGTTTAAATGTTCACATCAACAAACATTACAAGTAGTAGTACAGTAGTTCAGTTGTTTGGTATATGATGCAACACCAAGGTTGTGCATTTAGACATATCCACTATTCAGTATAGTCTGTTAGATGAGGCCACATTATGTTATATCCAAAAAGTATAGTACATGAATAAGCTTAAGGTTGAGAGGTGGTTTCTTGTCTACTCAGAGAAAGCGATGATGACATATAGTAGCAATGCAACCAAAAAAACACTGTCATCTGACACAAGGGAGAGAAGAATGTGGAGTCTGCAAAAAAGTAAAAGAAAGAACTACGTATGAAGAATTATTTTCGGTGGGAGCTTCCAATTATGCTTTAAGTCTTGAAAGATGCAGTTACATGCAAGCCTGGCAGACATATCACTAGATTCACGCTGACAAATGAGAAAGACACTGGATCTCTTCTCCTCTGGGTGAGCGGTTAGATCGTTCACAATCACAGCTCAATCCTCCTTGACAAAAGGATGATTTAAAGCTCCCATATATCAAGGTTTCTCTGCCACCATTCCAAGTCTGGCAGCCTGTGGGCCTATCCATCTCCCTCCTCGTCACTTGCAAGTTATTCTCCCCTAATGCCACAGTGGCTCCTTCTTTTAATATTTTCCCAAAGGGCCAATAAAAGTAACCACATCACCAGTGTAGATCAATGAGGAACTATGGTTCTACATTCAGAAGAAAGGGGACACTTTCCTTTCCCTCTGTGGGCAGAAAAGTAGTCTTTCTTTGACACCTATTTTAAGGTCACTGTGAAAACAGAGGGAGGGGTGAGACACAGGAAAGAAAATAAAGAACAGAAACTTAACTGTATCAAAAAGGTATGCATTCAAAACATTAATATGCCATAACCATGACCAACCTTCATACATAAGCAGCAGTGATTCATTATATGATAATCACAAAATATTATTTTTCATTCAACATTGAGGTTTGAGTTACTTTGAAATGGAGAGGGGGGAAGACGGTTGAGAAAGAGAGAATAAAAACCTCAACTTCAGCAGGCCTATCGACGGCGTTTCCATTATTTTTTTTATTGATGCTTCGACGAAAATAATTAAAATCCGTGAAATGTCTAGAGGGATGGGCAGATACATTTCTAACACAGACAGATGTCCAACTTAAAGGGAAATGTTTTAATTTAAATCTGGATTTTCTATGCATAGCAATGAGACCATCTGCAACAAGGACCAAGTGAAGCCGAGCATACGCACACTTAAATCCATTTCTTATAGAAAGGACAAAAACAAAAAAGGTCTTAACAGTTGTTTGTATAAAAGTATGTTCAGTAACTTATTGGGACTTTGGTGGATAGAAAAATGTAAATGAGGAGGTAAAGAGAGAGCGAGCGGGGGTTGTATTAATATGCCATAATCGAGTGCTGACTATCAGAAACTCTAACAGCTGCATTTAATGGGACTGGCGATTGCTCTTAAAGGCTTTCCTGGAATAAGAATGTGCTGCTTGGTTATGTGATGGAGACATGTCTGGTATGCATCATCATATTCTACATTTAAGTCATTCAGCAGACACTCTTATCCAAACCGAGTAACAGTAGTGAGTGCATCATTTTTTTAGTTCGTACTGGTCCCTAGTGGGACTCAAACCCACAACCCTGGCGTTACAAGCGCAATGATCTACCAAACTGAGCCACATGAGACTTGATATACGGGAACAGCACTCACTCGCAGTATGGATGCTTCTTCTGATTAAGGCAGAGACCAGAGTCCCCTGTCCTGCCTCAGCCAAAGAATCTGCCCCTGGGGAATTGTTTAAAGGTCTTGCAAGTGTTTAGTGTTTGGGAATAGCTAATGATTTAAAGCGAGAATGAAAATATAAGCATATCCCAAGTGCTCCAAAGCAATGTAGTAACAACCCTTGTATAATTTTATATGCATGGTGCAATGCCTCAAATGACAAGGAAGCTCAATTATTTTCTAAACGCAAGCATTATTAATATTATACCACTAAGGCAGAGGCATGGGAACTGATGAAGATCATGCCTTCTGTTAATTCCACCTATGAGTAATTCCACAAAAGCAGAATATAATACATAAAATGCCAGTAAGTGAGCCCCAGATGTCAGATATTTAAATAATAATGGGTATTAAGAGGCCTATACACTAACCTGTTAAAAAAGTATGGAATGGCATTAATGTTTGGGACCAGCGCTTCTTCGGAAATTGCTTTTTTCACAGCACCACAGAGAATCGTCCTGTTTTTAATCACTAGGCATAGCCTTAGTAGATGCAGCATATCCCCATTTGCATCCTAGATGTGTTTACGCGTGTTTAGACATTCTTTGAGGATTCCGGCAAGATGTTTTAAAACCACTTTGTTGCACTGGCTTACACTACGATGTCAACCAGAGCTGGGGATCAGCTTATCGACTTGAAGAGAGAAAAAATAAACTAGCATGAGATTATATTTGTGCCCCCTAAATAAATGGAGGCTCATTGAAATCCGCAGGGGAGCAGCAGAGGACCTTTAAGAGAAGAAAGTAGGAGTTAATACTGTGGCAAGGCAAACTATGATATGCTGTTTTTTTAGATGAGAGTCTGTTTCCCAACTTGGATGGGGATGAGAGAGAGACTCCTTTTGATTTGGAACAAATTATCATCCCTTTTCCCTTCTCTCAGAGCTTAATAATTCTGGTGCTCTTGGCAGACAATGTTGCAGAGAGAGGAAACAGAACTGGCTAAAGGTTAAGATTACTCACAACTTGCATATTAGTAGCTTGACTGACGATGACCCAGACAGAGGTTAAAGGGTAAGTGAAGCCAACTGCAGCTCATACCTTTATCTAATTTGTAAAGTTCTCCCAGAGTATATAAGACCTTGATAGAAAATAACAAACTTCCTCTTGTTTTTACATCTGAGGGTGTCTTTTTCTTGAGGGGGAGGACATGGCAAAATGTTAAAAGAGGACACAACAATATAATAACGAAGATGACAACATCTGTATGAAATGAATAATTCATTGATACACAAGGGATAAAACAAGACAGTGTTTTTAAAATTTTATTTATCCACATCAAATCTGTTCTACATCGTGAACTGCAACCATATTTTCTCACTAGATTTCCAAAGCTACACAAATTATCTTTATTCCCCTACAAATGAACCATAAGAGGACATGAATGATAAACACCGCAGTAGCAAGGCAGCAAATTGGGTCAAAAACACTCCTGTCCTCTCCCCATCGATGGCTTGTTGTCTTTCAGGCTAATTGTAATACACCTTAGTAGAAATGGACCTGGGTTGTAAATCAAACTTTAACCACTTGATTTATGTCCACCCAGCACTGTTAGTATCACCTGCCAGTGTTTCTTGCTCGCTGGTAGGTTAAAGCACCGATTATTACAGATGGCGGAACCCCAGTATTCTTCATACGTCTTCTATTCATTAGCAGTGACACCTTAACTCATACCCAAAATGGCTGACAAATGGGGCAAGCTCTCTAAGAAATTGTTGAAATAGAACCGAGGATTCATCACTCTGATGCGTAATTGTAGAGGCACCACTTCCCTTCGCCTCCCCTCTTTATCTTTTTCATTTTTCCTTTCCCTTTATTTTTCACCTGAAGTGTTATAGCTATAGCTCCTACATTATACCAGGACAACAGGCTTTTCTCCTCCTGAAATCTGTTCTCTTAAAGCCGTTGTCCGGTGCCCTCTTTCTAAGAGATGCTTTTGTTTTGCCATCAGTCTTCATCTTGACGAGGTAAAAATCCATGGCCTGAATTAAAGGCAGCTGATGCTGTGAATATTTCACATCAGTCACCTGAAACTGCCTCCTAAACAAATGCACCTCAGAGGACTTCTGCTCCATTCATCTCAATCAGACGATTTTAGCAGCACTTTGTCCACGAGAACGCTGCCAACAAAGCCATGATGTGTCCCGTTGCCAATTCACTTTAAGGAATATATGGCCTTATCTGTCTGTGGTGGCCAAAGATGGGATAGCACTGGGAAAAGTCAATGATAAACAGATGGATGCTTTCAAACTACAAGTGAGTTTATAACTCTACATCATCTTAGATAATGTTCAAAATCAATGTTGAACTGTACAATTGTGTCAGGTATGACTGTCACATGTATTTTAGCACACACCTACTCCCCTCCCCCACATTCTTTAGAAGTTGGTCCCCAAACCTCAAGATGTACAAAAAACAGTCTAGCAGTCCAGTTTTAAACAATCACTTCTAAATAAATGTAAATTCGACACCAGTGGCTCACCAGCTGGTGAAACACTGCTCTCATACAAGGTGTCTATACATGGGAAATTCCTCAATGATAATCCTCTCATTGCCACAGGTACATGTAAACAAATCACAGGCTCACATGGAAACGAATCACCCCGAATACGGAGTCTGACAAACATGTCCTGCTGTGCAAAGGGCAAACTCAGCCGATCACACTCATTACTCAGTAATAATGACTGACACAGTGATTAATGGACCCAGCTAGAGGGCTTTGGGAATGAATGTGTGTGTGTGTGTGGGGGGGGGGGGGGGGCATGGATGCAATCTGGATGTGGTGCAGCTTGTAGGTTTACCTTAATGGCTGTGGATGCTATCTGGATGTGGTGCAGCTTGCGCAGGGTGCTCTCTCTGTCGATGAAGTAAGAGGCAGCCAGTTGGTGCAGGGCCTCTAGAGTCACGGCTGTACCGTTGGCCTCTCTTGTCTCCACCGTTCTACTCAACCTCCGCTTGTCCACAAAGATCATTAATGACTCCTCCCCTAAACACACAGAGTGGAGCAGAATATGCACTGAGAACTGGGCTAGGGAATAGAACAACACATTCAATATGACATCTTTACAGCAAAGAGAGAATTTACTGTTTGCATTTCTGAAGCTGAGCATCAGCAACATAGAGGATTGGGTTAAAAGAACATCAATAAATACATATTATTCTTACCCCCCAGGGTGGCTGAGAGCAGGAAGTGTGTTCCGTACTTCCTGATGATGCTGTCTGTAATGGAGCCGAGGCTGGGCCGTCTACCCAGGTGCCTGATGGTCTGGAGGAACTCTGGGTCCAGGGGCAGGGGCAGACCATTGTTGTCCTGTCTCTCTAGAGCCAGGCTGTTCACTTTCCAGCGGCCAAACTCCCTGCAATGTCACAGACACACATTAGCACACATAAACACACACGAAAACAGGCAGCGATGCACATGCGCCCCCACCCACACACGGCAGGCTTCATTTGCAAACACCCTCTTTCATAGTCATAGTGAAGACAGAGGAAAAAGGTCTCAAGAGGATGTTACAGCCAGCCAACAGCCTTTCCCTGTGTGAGGAGACTAATTTTTAGATTCAGGCAATGCTGGGTGGGAAATGTATCTGCACGCCATGACATCTCCGGTGCCATTTCTTAAAATATGAACGGTGCCGTGCTGTTTACACTGTTCTGAGAAGGTCTCTCTCGCGCTCTTTCTCGCCGAGGGCACAAGGCTCCCCATTCATTACGCACACCTGCCCCCCCCCCCCCATTACACAAATCAGCGATTATTGGACTCAATCACCTCTGTCATTACCTCCCCTATGTCTGTCTGTTCCCCCGCACTGTTTCCTGCTTCAGCATTGATTGTCATATGTCCTTGTCCTGACGCTGTTCCTGTCTTGTTCGATGTCTGTTCCGATTAAATGTTTGACTCCCCGTACCTGCTTCTCTACTCCAGCGTCGGTCCTTACAGATTACCATGCAGCTCAAACAGCCCATAATAACCAGGCTTCAGTGGTCAAGCCTATTATGGAGAGAAAGGATCAATGTAAAACTGTCAGAAATTAGTGCTGCGGATTTTAATGGAATAACAATGGAGGTGATCTACTGTGGGTCGGAATAGTTTATCAGGTCTGTCGTGGAACAATCAGGGAAAACACGGGCACGCACTCGCACACACGCTCAAGAGCCCACAGTAGCGGTCAATCAAAAACTCACTTTTCTGGGGGGGAAAGTTCCCCCAGAGAAGAAAAACACATAAAAAAAGTAGCGAACAGGAATCAGCTAATTAGGGCCTGTTTCACGATGCCGTTTTTCCATAACGAGGGTCAATTACTGGTATTCCTGCCAGAAGGAGGGAGAGAGTAGAGCAGAGCTTAACCGTGATCGACACAAAGCCTCGCCAGGCTTGTTGATGTACAGTTAAGGATGCTGGTTAGCAAGGGCACACACAAACACCCTAGCGAGTTAGCTAGCATTAGCACTGGGCAATTCCACTACTGGCCCCCTGTAGGGATGCTAGGACACTCACGGCTTTATTTATTTAAAAAAATACAATTTTAAAGAACGCAATGGTAAATCTTAGCACTGGCAGTAGTGCCATAGGCCAGGCGGTGTGTCAGAAATATTTTTGCTATTTTCACAGTGGGAATTATGGGTGCAGTAGCTGGCGGTGGCACATAGGGCTTGACCCCTCACTGCCCAATCAGAACGTGCTCCATGTCTAAATACAGTACGTGGTTGCTTTAAGTTGTGTATTACCAGTCTTATGTATTGCATTGTTTTCAACTCCAATTAAAACATTAGTATGCTGTAGTCTAGTTTATAAAATAGCCTACAGAAACAAAATAACAAAAATGTAAGCCAATCCCATATTTGCTAATTAGCCTATTGTGGTAAACCGTGGGGTGTTGGGTTGAATGTTCAGAGATTGACAGAGACAGGGAGGCGTTAATCAGGAAAACAACTTTACTTAAGACAGAAAATAAATATATCAAAGAAATAACTTTGGTTTTGCTTGGTCTTCCATCTCTCTTTATACCGGTGTCTGTCTCTCTCCCTTCTCTCCCGCGGTCTGCCATCGTGCTCCTTTTATTTAGCCTCCACAGCTGGTTGGCACTTTCCTCCAATTACCTCCACTTAGCTGTCCATGTCGGGGTGCCCAGCTCCTGGAATCCCAGCAGAGGGAGCCAACATCGCCTCACGTACGTCCCCTCTATGACCATCCCCCGGGGTAGACCTCCTGGGATACCACACAACACCACCCCCCCTTACCCCTGACTGGGAGGGAGGCATGCGCAGGGCTAGGTTTGCATCCCTCCTGGATAGGGTGTCCACATTGCCGTGCTGGGCCCCCAACCTGTGGATGACAGAGAGAATCGTTGTAAGGATAGGAACCAGTGGGTGACATGGTCATTCGTGTCCTTACCTCGTGCTATCCACACGAGCGGGGCATGGTCAGCAATCAAGGTGAACTTCCTCCCGAGAAGGTAATAATTGAGGGTGTCGAGGGCCCACTTCACGGCGAGGCACTCCTTCTTGACAATTGAGTACTTCTTCTCCATCGGGAGGAGCTTCCTGCTGACATACATGATGGGGTGCTCCTAGACTTCCCGCTCTTGGGACAAAACGGCCCCTACCCCGGTGTCAGACGCGTCTGTCTGGACCAGGAGAGTTTGAGAAGTCCGGGGTGACGAGTACCAGGTGCGAACATAGCGCATACTTCAGGGCCTGGAAAGCCGCCTCTGTGTCCTCCATCCATCGCACTGTCTGGAGTAGTCGTGCGTTTGATAAATCTGTCAGGGGAGAAGCTATTGCGTCAAAGTTAGGTACAAATCTACTGTAGTAGCCTGCTAACCCCAGGAATGACTTTACCTGCCTCTTTGTTCAGGGGACCGGCCATCCTTAATGGCAGCAAAAAAATTCTTGGAGTTTCACATTTCCCCTCCCAATCTGATATCCCAGGCACTCCACTTCGGCGTAGCCCAGCTTGCACTTGTGGGGGTTCGCGATCAGACCTGCATCCCTTAGCGCATCAACCACAGCCTGTAACTTGCAGATGTGCACAGTGACAATTGGGAGTCACAATTATGTAATCTAGATAAGCCGCTGCGTACTCACTGTGCGGCCACAAACTCAGTCCATGAGCCGCTGAAATGTTGCTGGTGCCCCGTGGAGCCCGAAAGGCAGAACCCGGTAGTGGTATAGCCCCCCCGGGTTGGAGAAGGCAGTCTTCTCCCGGAAGGCCGCTACCAGTGGCACCTGCCAGTACCCCTTCGTTAGGTCCAAGGTGCTGACGTATCTCGCTGTCCCCAAGTGGTCGATCAGTTCGTCCACCCAGGGCATGGGGTAGGCATCAAACTTACTGATCTCGTTCAGGCCCCGGAAGTCATTACAGAAGCGGATGGTTCCGTCCAGTTTTGGAACCAGCACTATGGGGCTAGACCACTCACTGCGACTCCTCCAGTACCCCCATTTCTAACATTGTTGTCACTTCCCGCTGGACCACCATCCTCCGGGCTTCTGGTATTTGGTATGGCCGTTAAAGCACTTTTTCTCCCGGAACAGTGTGGATCTGATGTTCCACGAGGTCCGTGGGGGTCGGCTGCTCTTCCCAGACCTCCTTGGCTAGGTCCAGCAGCCCGCGGGGCTGACGGCCATACAGGAGCTCAAAGGGGGAGAACCCCGTGGATGCTTTGGGTACTTCACGCACTGAAAACATCAGGTGGGGCAGCAGCTGGTCCCAGTTCCTCCAGTCTCTCTCGATGACCTTCTTCAGCATGTTTCAGGGTCTTATTGAAGCGTTCCACCAGCCCATCGGTTTGTGGATGGTACACACTGGTCCTCACTTGTTTGATTCGTAACAGATTGCAGACATCCTTCATCACACAAGACATGAACACTGTGCCCTGTCTGTCAGGTTTTCCTGCAGAATCCCCACCTGGCTGAATAAATGGAAGAGCTCCCGTGCGATACCTTTGGATGCCGCCGTGCGTAGCGGTATTGCCTCAGGTTAACGGGTGGCATAACCCATGAATAGCAGGATGTATTGGTGTCCCCTCACGGTCTTCACCAACGGACCCACCAGATCGATTGCCAACCGCTCGAATGGCACTCCTATAATGGGCAAGGGAACCAAAGGGTTTCGATACTGCACCCTCGGAGCTGTGATCTGGCACTCCGGGCAACCACGGCAGTAGTCCTCCATGGCGCGTTTGACTCCGGGCCAGTGGAACCGGTTCCCGATCTGGTCCCTGGTTTTCTCCACCCCCAGGTGTTCCCCAAGCAGGTGGGTGTTGTCAAGCTGCAACACAGTCCTAACATACTGGCTGGGTATGAGTAACAAGTCTTTGGTCTCCCCATTATGCTTTACTACCTGATACAATAAATTACGCTTAATTGCGAAGTGGGGGTAGCACCAATCACTTAACCCAGGTAACAGTACGCCATCCACCGGCATCACCTGAGCCCTAGCGTTCTGGAGATTTGGGTCTTCTAATTGGGCCGTCCCGAACTGACCCGTGAGGATTCCCATGTTGGGAGGTCCGTCTAGGGCCTCCAACTCCATAAAGTGTAGCCTGAGGTCTTCCTTGCACAGTGGCTCGCTTGCCGGAGCGGGGTTGTCTCCCTTCTCCGGGTCCGACTCAGGCCCAGTGGACACCTCTTGTGGCGGGGGTTGGGTGGCACACGCCACAGTCTCTTTTCCTTTTCTTCCTTCCGTGCTCACCTCCCCAGGTCCCTCCTCCACAGTGCCTGGAAGAGAGGGCAGTCTCGGCCGAGGAGAATGGACACTGGTAGGTTATGCACAGCTCCCACGCGCATCTGGCACTCCCCCTTTGGGGTGGTTATCCTCACGGCCACCATTGAGTACCTCTTCGTGTCCCCATGTACACAGGACACTGTCACCTCCTCGTCCCCTTGTTCCTCCTTCCCCTCTCACGTGAGCCACTGCGGGTGGGCCAGGGTCACCATGCTACCGGAGTCCAGCAGAGCGCTGGTGTCGATGCCATCGATTCTTACCGGAACCATCGGAGGGGCCGTCTCAGTGTGCGCCCAACAGGAGGTGACGTAACTCGCCATCCGGGTTATCCCCGAGCTGGGAGGTGCGGAGGGCATGGCCTCCTCCCAGCCGGGACAGGTCCACACAAGGTGCCCCAGCTCACCACTCTCATAGCAGCATCTCTGATTGGGGTCAAGCAGCTGCCGGCGTCGTCGGTTTGGGTCACCCTCCCGCTTCACAGCCTCGGCTGGTCCCGTCCAGGCCCCCTTCCGCTCCTCGTCTCTCTTTGTGTTGGTCGACCCCCTCGCAGTGTCTCCTCTCTACGCTCGGGCCCCTCTCAGCAGGTCCTGTGTGTTCTGGTGAATTTCCATCACTGTCAGCAATTCCTCCAGGCTCTTGGGATTCTACATGCTCACCGTCTTCTTCATCTCGTAGGGCAGGGCCGAAAGTATTTATCCAGGACGGGTTTGTCGGGCATCGGGAGGGGTCAAAGGCCCAGTTGTGGACCAATTGTTTACGGCGTGTGAGATTGAACCCATAACGGCTTAGTATCTCCCGTTTGAGTCCCTCATAATTCGCGGCCTGGTCAGTGTTCAAATCAAAGTAGGCCTTCTGGGCCTTCCCAGAGAGGTAGGGTGCCAACAGGCTGGCCCACTGGGGCTTGGGCCATCCTTCCCGCTGTGCCATCCTCTCGAAGGTGCACAGATATGACTGCACGTCATCTTCCCTTCTGAACCAAGAACTGATTCGGGTCAGACTCTTGAGCCCTCCCAACCTTCAACTGGGCTACCTCCGCTACCAGTCTGCGGTTTTGTTGGTGCTGCTCCTCCAGCGCTTGCTCCTGGAGAGCCTGTTGCTTCTGCTGGCTGAGGATGACCTGAGCCGCCAGCTCCTCCATGGTTATCTCCGCACACTCGACCCCACGGCACCTAAATCTATTTAGTTGCCCGCATTCTCCACCATATGTGGTAAACCGTGGGGTGTTGGGTTGAGCATGCAGAGATTGACACAGAGACAGGGAGGCATTAGTCAGAAAAACAACTTTACTTATGACAGAAAATAAATATATCAAAGAAATAACTACGGTTTTGCTCGGTCTTCCTTCTCTCTCTAAACCGGTGTCCGTGTCTCTCTCTCCCTTCTCTCGCGCGGTGTGCCATCATGCTCCTTTTATTTAGCCTCCACAGCTGGTTGGCACTTTCCTCTAATTACCTCCACATCGGGGGTGCCCAGCTCCTGTATTCCCAGCAGAGGGAGCCAACATCGCCTCACGTACCTCCTCTATTACCATCCCCCGGGGTAGACCTCCTCGGATACCATATTATGTTGAACATGTTTGAAGTCTATATTGTTCTAAGTAATTGCATGGCTTCAATAGGCCTATGAAAATATGTTTAACATAGCATTCCACTAATATAGGGGCTAGGCCTACTGTAAATTACATTATGTCTCAGCCATGGACATGCCAAACGTGGTCAATAAGCAAGAAATTCACGATTGATAAGACCAACAAAAAAGTGAATAATTGTAATTAAATTCCATAAAAAATTTCAACAACAACTTGTTTTAAATAGGCCATGTCCATATACAGTTACAGGCACCATACTGTAATTGCTCCACGTGGGCATATACTGTAATATTAATCAAGGCAACTTAGTCTGGAGGGTTTTACAAACATCCAAACTTTTCACAGGAGCTGGACATAGATTCAATACAACCCCCAACCCCCAGAGTCTATTGATGACCAGTGCATCAATATAAGTAACATAATAAAAATATCCCCATCAAAATATGTTAGTTTAACCTAAAAATATAGGTTCTTTGCATGGGCTGCGTCTCAATTCACTGCATCCTCCTAAAGTATGTCGCCCTTCCACATCTGTGGTAGAAAGTGGCAGAGTCTTCGCACTAAACCATCTGAACGGTTTGGCCTACAAACTAATATGACCCCACAGTAGAAAGCGGTTGACTCTCACAAATACAATGGTATTCTCCGTTTGAATAGGCCTCTCCGCTCTACGACTATCTAAAGGTAACCCATACAAATGAATGGAAGTACGGAGGTAGTTTTGACAATAAGGGGTTAAATGTGTAATCAATAAAAAGATTAAAAAATGTTAAAGAAGCCTTGAGACATGGATTGTGTATCTGTGCAATTCAGAGGGAAAATGAAGAAAGAAAAAATATTTAAGTGCCTCTGAGCAGGATATGGTAGTAGGTGACAGGCACACCAGTTTAAGTGTCAAGACTGGACACCATGGATGTTTGTCCTAGCCATTGAATATTTCAGTTGCGCTGCCTAGAAATTGACAGTTTGGCACAGATAATTTCACAGAAAACTCATTGTTACAGTAATTTCCTTTTTTTCTGGATAATGAACACTTTTAAATTACAGTAATCAGCTCTAACTTAATGTTTCCTGTAAAATAATAGTTTATGTCAATTATAACAAATGATTTTTACTTTTACGTGTAAATCAGAGTCAAGACATTTAGTTCACTGTGTATAAAATAACTATTTAGCAGTTATGGAAATACACAACCAAAATACAGTAACTTCTGATTAAAGTAGCGGTTTTAAGACCTAAATTAACTCAAACATATTGTAGACATACATTGTGTGCGTGTGTGTATCGGTTTGTCAATAACAGCTGGTGCGCAATGTCTAATATTAAATAAGTCTCAAGGTATTGCTCGCCTGAGGTAATACCTTATGATAAGCTGTAGAGCACACCATCTACCAATATTATTCATAGCCATCTATTTACCACCACAAACCGATGCTGGCACTAAGACCGCACTCAACGAGCAATATAAGGCCCCAAGCAAACAAGAAAATGCTCATCAAGAAGCGGCATGCCTAGTGGCCGGGGACTTTCATGCAGGCAAACTTAAATCTGTTTTACCTAAATTCTACCAGCATGTCACGTGCAACCAGATTTTTTAAATGTTTTATAAAAACAAAAACAAACTCTAGACCACCTTTACTCCACACACAGATACACATGCAAAGCTCTCCCTCACCCTCCATTTGGCAAATCTTACAATAATTCTATCCTCCTAAATCCTGCTTACAAGCAAAAACTAAAGCAGGTGGTACCAGTGACTCGCTCAATATGGAAGGGTCAGATGACGCAGATGCTAAGCTACAGGACTGTTTTGCTAGCACAGACTGGAATATGTTCTGGGTTTTCATCCAATGGCATTGAGGAGTTTACCAACGTCATCAATAAGTGCATCGACAACATTGTCGCCACTGTACACACAGATCCCAACCAGAAGCCATGGATTACAGGCAACATACACATCGAGCTAAAGGCTAAAGCTGCCACTTTCAAGGAGTAAGTAGTATAAAAAACAATCACCAGTAGTGGCTGTATACAGTCATGAGTAAAGCGGAAAACGCTCATCCATAGGCGGTGCTCCTAGTGACCTTCATGCAGGAAAACTCTAATCTGTTTTACCAAATTTCTAACAGCATGTTAAATGTGCCACCAGAGGAAAACAATTCTAGACCACATTTACTCCACACAGAGATGCGTACAAAGCTCTCCCTCACCCTCCAAATTTGGAGTGGCATCTGACAGCAGCGAAGATAAGTAACTATTTGAAATAATGCATGCAAGCTTGAAGATAAATTAGAAAGATACACCAATGTCAAAGAAAAAAGTGGAAATAAAAATCTATTTAACAATTTAGAAATGAAATATTCGTGTCATGTTGGCTGCTCACTGGAAGTTTCTCTTCAACATTTTTATTTTCTCTTGCAAAGCCACAATTCTTATATGTCTACCTTGTGTGCATGCTCATTTTTAAAACATTTTTATTTATTTAACCTTTATTTAACCCGGTAGGCCAGTTGAGAACAAGTTCTCATTTACAACTGCAACCTGGCCAAGATAAAGCAAAGCAGTGCGACAAAAACAACAGAGTTAAACATAAGCAAACATACAGTCAATAACACAAAATTAAATAAAGATTTTTCCATGCATGTACAGTGTGTGTAAATAATATGGGGATGATGTAGTTGCGTGTGCCATTTACAGATTGGCTGTGTAAAAAGGTACAGTGGGGGTAAGCTGCTCTGACAGCTGATGCTTAAAGTTAGAGAGGGAGATATAAGACTCCAGCTTCAGAGCTTTTTGCAATTCGTTCCAGTCATTGGCAGCAGAGAACTGGAAGGAAAGGCAAGGAAGTGTTGGCTTTGGAGATGACCAGTGCAATATACCTGCTGGAGCACGTGCTCCGGGTGGGTGTTGTTATGGTGACCAGTGAGCTGAGATAAGGCAGGGCTTTACATAGCAAAGACTTAGATTACCTGAAGCCAAATGGGTTTGGCGACGGATATGTAGTGAGGGCCAGCCAACGACAGCATACAGGTCACAGTGGTGGGTAGTATTTGGGGCTTTGGTGACAAAACAGATGGCACTGTGATAGACTGCATCCACTTTTCTGAGTAGAGTGTTGGATAGGATTTTGGTAGGATAGTCCGTTTTAAGATCAGTAGGATAGTCCGTTTTAGAAGGGTATGTTTGGCGGCATGAGTGAAGTAGGCTTTGTTGCGAAAAAGTAAGAGGATTCCAGATGCTTAATGTGAGGCTTGAAGGAGAGTTTACAGTCTAACCAGACAACTAGATATTTGTGGCTGTCCACATATTCTAGAACCATCCAGAGTAGTGATGCTAGTCGGGCGGGAGGGTGCAGGCAGCAATTGTTTGAAGAGCATGCACTTAGTTTTACTTGCATTTAAAAGCAGTTGGAGGCCAGGGATGGAGTGTGGTATGGCGTTGAAGCTCATTTGGAGGTTTGTTAGCACAGTGTCCAAAGAAGGGCCAGACGTATACAGAATGATGTCATCTGGGTAGAGGTGGATCAGAGAATCACCAGCAGCAAGAGCAACATCATTGATATATCCTTTGGGCTGAGATCCCGCTAACGGGATCGATAAGACAACAGCCAGTGCAAGGCTCCAAATTCAAAACAGAAATGCCATAATTAAAATTCCTCAAACATACAAGTATTTGACACTATTTAAAAAAGATACACTTCATGTTAATCCCACCACGGTGTCCGATTGCAAAAAGGCTTTACAGCGAAAACAAAACAAACCATTATGTTAGGTCAGAGCCAAGTCACAGAAAAACAGCTGTTTCCAGCCAAAGAGAGGAGTCACAAAAAGCAGAAATCGAGATAAATGTATCACTAAGCTTTGATGATCTTCATCAGACACTCATAGGACTTCATGTTACACAATTCATGTATGATTATTTCGATAAAGTTCTCAGTTTACATTTGCGCGTTACGTTCAGAAGTTCCAAAACATCCAGTGATTTTGCAGAACCACATCAATTTACAGAAATACTCATAATAAGCATTGATAAAAGATACAACTATTATGCACGGAATTATAGATACACTTCTCCTTTATGCAACCGCTGTGTCAGTTTTCAAAAAAACTTAACGGAAAAAGCACACCATGCTATAATCTGAGTATGGCGCTCAGAGACCAAAACAACCCTAACAGATATCTGCCATGTTGTGGAGTCAGAAGTCAGAAATAGCATTATAAATATTAACTTACCTTTGATGATCTTCATCCGAATGCACTCCCAGGAATCCCAGTTCCACAATAAATGTTTGTTTTGTTCGATAATTACCATAATTTATGTCCAAATACCTTCTTTCTGTTAGCGCGTTCAGTCCAGTATTCCAAATTCATGACGCATGATCACTAGGAGCAGACGAAAAGTAAAAAAGTTGTGACAGTTCGTAGAAACATGTCAAACGATGTATAGAATCAATCTTTAGGATGTTTTTAACATAAATCTTCTATAATGTTCCAAACGGAGAATTCCGGAATTGTCTGCAGAATTGCAATGGAACTCAAGCTAACTCTCACGTGAATGAGCGTGGCCAGCTCGTGGCTCTCTGGCAGATCTGACTAATTCCCCTCTCATTCGCTCCCAATTCACAGTAGAAGCCTTAAACAAGGCTCTAAAGACTGTTGACATCTCGTGGAAGCCTTATGAAGTACACTGTATCGTCGATATGTAATGAGTTGAAAACCTACAAGCCTCAGATTTCCCACTTCCTGGTTGGATGTTTTCTCAGGTTTATGCCTGCCACACGAGTTCTGCTATACTCACAGATATCATTCAAACAGTTTTAGAAACGTCAGAGTGTTTTTTTTATCCCAATATACTAATAATATGCATATCTTAGCTTCTGAGACCGAGTAGCAGGCAGTTTACTCTGGGCACCTTTATCATCCAAGCTACTCAATACTGTCCCCGGACAACAGGCCCTCCGATTTGGCACACTGAACTCTATCTGAGAAGTAGTTGGTGAAACAGGCGATGCAGTCATTTGAGAAGCCAACGCTATTGATTCTGCCGATAAGAATGCATTGATTGACAGAGTCAAAAGCCTTGGCCAGGTCGATGAAGAAGGACCTTGAGCGTAGCTGAGGTGCACCCATGACCATCTCGGAAACGAGATTGCATAGTGGAGAAGGTACTGTGGGATTCGAAATGGTCGGTGATCGGTTTATTAACTTGGCTTTCAAAGATTTTGGTGGGGTGGGGGGGGGGGGGGGGGACTCAAAGGGGGAGAATAGTAGCCCAGACCCATGAGCCTCAGAGACGTTGGGTGGGTCGAGACTACAGACAACACCGTACGAGGCCGCCAGAGCATAAATCAAATCTAGTTGTAAACTCCCCTATGAGAACAGTGAGGACAACTGGTGCCCTTGAGTACCAGTACCAATACCACAGACAATCCAGCAACACTCAGTAAGAGGATTAGTAACCTCACAAGTTAAATTGCTATTGATAATAGCGACATAGGAGTCAGAGTGTAACAAGGGGAAGGGAATCTCCATTGCACTCTTCCAATGGTTAACCACATGCCACTAATAAATAGAACCCTCCATACGAATGGTTCCGTGCTTAGAGAGTATTTCCGTTGTCAGGTTAGCTCCTCTGTGGATAACATAGCTATGAAGTAGACTTCTTCATACCTACCGCCACTACAATAGTGGAAGACAGTGACTGGTAGTAAAACCACTACAGACTCCCTCGACACCAATTCTGACTGACCTCCAGGCATTGACCTGAAAATGACCTGACTACGTCAGACTCATTCTGAACAAGTTGTAATCTGCCAGGATACTTGGTTTTCTTCCCTTGACATGTGCCCTTGTGTAAGCATAAACACACATGCACAACGGAACATCCAATTAGGATTTATGCTAAGATCACTTAAGGATCTGAGAAAATTACCAGCCTTAGTAAAGTTGAACATTTATTTTGAGACCTTTGACTCTACAGCTACAGTACTCACCAGTTGTTTTCTTTCCAGAAGTCCATAGGTCATCCCTGTAGACTGTCCAAAACTAGTGCCTTGCAGCTGTAGACTTATCATGTAGTTATCAACTTAGGATAGTACCCTAAGCAGCAACCCGGAAATTAGGAAAGCCCTAGATATGACATTAGACAATGCCATGATAGGGTCATTTTGCCAAAACCATGGACGTGTATATAGGGTCGACCACC
Source organism: Oncorhynchus nerka (assembly GCF_034236695.1). Lineage (NCBI taxonomy): Eukaryota > Metazoa > Chordata > Actinopteri > Salmoniformes > Salmonidae > Oncorhynchus > Oncorhynchus nerka. The sequence goes on from NC_088419.1 coordinate 72,326,197, forward strand.
AGAGGGGAAAATGCCACAGCGATCACCAACTGGCCATCTGCCTCCCAGCCTTGGAGCGGACTTCTTCATTTGCAGACACCCTAACAGAGTCGACCACCAGAGGGGGGACTGCAACAGCGATCATCAACTGGACATCTGCCGCCCAGCCTTGGAGCGGACTTCTTCATCCCCAGAAACTCTACCCGGGTCGACCACCAGAGGGGGACCACAACGATGGTCCACAACCATGAGAACCCATGGTCATTTTTATGTTGGTTTGCAACATGCAGGTTAATCGCACGATTGAACCCAACATGGGGGGACTGTCATGACGTTGGCCTGTTGGGGGAGGTTTATGACCACCATAAATACCTTTCCCCTTTTCTCTCCCTCTACTTTATAGAGTTGACTCTTGTAAAGCCTTCGCAACATAGAGTCTGGTAACATCAAAAGGTGGGAAACGTAACCATATTTCGGTAATCCAACCAGTTGAAAATATGCATTGGTACTTAATGAATATGATCTCCGATCATATATGATCTCCGAGACATTACTACTAATGACATTTTGTCACCAAGATGGCATAGCAGTCAGACGTCTTTTGTCCTCGTCTTGTCGTGTCCTGTATATACAGTGGGGCAAAAAAGGATTTAGTCAGCCACCAATTGTGCAAGTTCTCCCACTTAAAAAGATGAGGCCTGTAATTTTCATCATAGGTACACTTCAACTATGACGGAAAAAATGAGAAAATATATATATATACTTTTTTGCCCCAATGTATGTGATATTGTTTATGTTTAGTTGCCTGTTCGAACTATATTGTCATCACGGTTAGTTTATTCTTTATTAGCTTAAGTTTCACTTTCATTTATATATTTGGAACCTGAAGTACGCTGCGCCTTGGTCCAATCATTATGACGATAGTGACAGATTATTTAGGTATTTAGTAAATAAATAATTAAACCACATGTTGTATTGCCGATTCAACTTGTTAGCCAGGGTTCGTGAAGATATCTGGAAGTTGTAAATTCTTGGTGGAGACTGAATAAGGTGAGGATTAATAATTGACTGCTACTGATGTAAAAGATTACTAGGTCTTTAAGAGTTTATTCGGAAGATAACAGCTCTATAAACATTATTTCGTGGTGCCCCGACTTTCTAGTTAATTACATTTACCTGATTAGCTTAATCAGGTGATATTAATTACGGAGAAATTATTTTATAGAATTGCATGTCATAGCACTTAATCTGGCATACCGAAAGACAAGACCAAGGGCAGGATGGATATATATAGATCTATAACAGTTTGAGTCTATAGTGTCTCCCCTTTTGAAGAGGTGGATGACCGCGGCAGCTTTCCAATCTTTGGGGATCATAGACGATACGAAAGAAAGGTTGAATAGGCTAGTAATAGGGTTGCAACAATTTCAGCAGATCATTTTAGAAAGTGAGGGTCCCAATTGTTTAGCCCAGCTGATTTGTAGGGAAGGAAGTGGTGGGGGTTTGGGCAAGTTGCTGCAGGGGGTACTGAGATATTGGCCGATGTAGGAGTAGCCAGGTGGAAAGCATGGCTAGCCGTGGAAAAACCCTTATTGAAGTTATTGTAGATTTATCGTTGGTGACAGAGTTTCCTATCCTCAGTGCAGTGGGCAGCTGGGAGGTGCTCTTATTCTCCATGGACATTAGTGTCCCAAAACCTTTTGGATTTAGTGCTACAGTTAGTAAATTTCTGTTTGAAAAGGCTTGCAATTAGCTTTCCTAACTGACTGAGTATGTTGGTTCCTGACTTCGCTGAAAAGTTGCATATCGCGGGGGCTATTCGATGCTAATGCAGAACACCACAGGATGTTTGTGCTGGTCAAGGGCAGTCAAGTCTGCGGTGAACCAAGGTCTATATTTGTTCTTAGTTCTACATTTTTTGAATGGGGCATGCTTATTTAAGATGGAGAGGAAAGCCCTTTTGAAGAGCAACCAGGCATCCTCTACTGATGTGAGGAGGTCAATATCCTTCCAGGATACCCAGGCCAGGTCGATTAGAAAGTGATGACAGTGATGAGGGTGGACCCATTACGCACGCAGGCAGTGATCGCTGAGATCCTGGTTGTAGACAGCAGAGGTGTATTTAGAGGGCAAGTTGGTCAGGGTGATATCTAAGAGGGTGCCCATAGTGACGAAATTAGCGTTGTACCTGGTAGGTTCCTTCGTAATTTGTGTGAGATTGAGGGTATCTAGCTTAGATTGTAGGACGGCCGGGGTGTTAAGCATGTCCCAGTTTAGGTCACCCAACAGCACAAACTCTGAAGATTAGATGGGGGGCGATCAATTCACATATGGTGTCCAGGGCACAGATGGGGGCTGAATAGGGTCTCATCCCAACATTAACTCCAAGTCAAGATATTAATCTGTTTGGCCAAATATTTCTCTTCGCGACACAGATGGTTGACCTTGCAACTAGAGCTCTGAATTTGAAAAGGATTGGCCTACCAACACTGTAAAAAAAGATAAAACTCACTTAGAGAAATTCTATCTAGTCAAGTTAAATGAAATGGCAAAAAAATGAAATCTAGTTGTTTTTGCAAATATCAAATCAGAACCAAGAAGCCTTAACTAAAGGAATATTTCTGTAACATGTTGACAGACAGTCCGACCAGCGAATGAAAGTTAATGCCAATGTCCAATGGCGGTGGATATGTAAACCCGATACCCCAGGCAGTGTTTCTTAATGCTGGTCCTAGGGACCCAAAGGGGTGCACTGGAATTGGAGCGCTAAAGCACTGGAATTGGAGCACTGAAACTACATTCAAACAATGCACGTTCACTTCTGATTATTTTAAATTTCACTGCCTTACTAGAAGTGTAAGAAATAGTCCACAAACACTATGAACAGTACCAGTTATAAGGCCTACTGTTTAACATAAGGGTCCCAGCTTGTTACTCATTTAAAGGGATAGTTCACTCCCAATTTTTTTTTTACCTGGTCATTGCTTCAAATGCGAACTTGTCCAAATCATGTCCAAAATCAATGATTTGGACATGAAGTGTGAAAATGCTAATATACAGTACCAGTCAAAGTTTGACACACCTACTCATTCAAGGCTTTAAAAAAAGACTTTTCTACATTGTAGAATTGTAGTGAAGACATTAAAACTTTGAAAAAACACATATGGAATCATGTAGCTACCAAAAGAGTGAAAAAACAAATCTAAATATATATTTTTTTCAGATTCTTTGAGTACAGCTGTGCACACTGTTGCCATTCTTTCAACCAGCTTCATGAGGAATGGATTTCTAACCGTCTTGAAGACGTTCCCACGAATGATTTTCCTTCACTCTGCGGTCCAACTCATCCCAAACCATCTCAATTGGGTGGAGTTCAGGTGATTGTGGAGGCCAGGTCATCGGATGCAGCACTCCATCACTTTCCTTCTTACATAGCCTGCAAGTTTGTTGTGGGTCATTGTCCTGCTGAAAATCAAATGAAAGTGGGACTAAGCGATAACCAGATGGGGTGGCGTATCGATGCAGAATGATGTGGTAGCCATGCTGGTTAAGTGTGCCTTGAATTCTAAATAAATCACTGACAGTGTCACCAGCAAAGCACCCCCACACCTCCTCCTCCATGCTTCACGGTGGGAACCACACATGTGAATACCATCCATTCACCTACTCTGCATCTCACAAAGACACGGAGGTTGGAACCAAAAATCTCAAATTTGGACTCCTCAGACCAAAGGACAAATTTCCACCTGTCTAATATCCATAGCTTGTGTTTCTTGGCACAAGCAAGTCTGTCCTTCTTATTGGTGTCTTTTAGTAGTGGTTTCTTTGCAGCAATTCGACCATGAAGGCCTGATTCACGCAGTCTCCTCTGAATAGTTGATGTTGAGATGTGTCTGTTACTTGAACTCTGTGAAGCATTTATTTGTGCTGCAATCTGAGGTGCAGTTAACTAATGAACTTATCCTATGCAGCAGAGGTAACTCTGTCTTCCATTCCTGTGGTGGTCCTCATGAGAGCCAGTTTCCTCATAGCTCGATGGTTTTTGTGACTGCACATGAAAAAAAAACGTTCAAAGTTCTTGAAAATGTCCGTATTGACGGACCTTCATGTCTTAAAGTAATGGACTGTCGTTTCTCTTTGCTTATTTGAGCTGTTCTTGCCATAATAGGGACTTGGTCTTTTACCAAATAGGGCTATCTTCTGTATACCACCCTACCTTGTCACAACAGAACTGATTGGCTCAAATGCATTAACTTCTTATGGTATAGGGGACGCTTGCGTCCCACTTGGCCAAAAGCCAGGGAAAATGCAGCGGGGCAAATTCAAATAAAATATAACTTTCATTAAATCACACTTGTAAGATACTAATTAAAGCTACACTCGTTGTGAATCCAGCCAACATGTCTGATTTTAAAAAGGCTTTTCGGCGAAAGCATAAGAAGCTATTATCTGATGATAGCACAACAGTAAACAAAGAGAGTAGCATATTCCAACCCTGCAGGCGCTACACAAAACGCAGAAATAAAATATAAAACATGCCTTACCTTTGACGAGCTTCTTTTGTTGGCACTCCAATATGTCCCATAAACATGGTCATTTTGTTTGATTAATTCCGTCCATATATATCCAAAATGTTAATTTATTTGGCGTGTTTGATCCAGACAAAAACAGCTTCCAAATATGCAACGTCACTACAAAATATCTCAAAAGTTGCCTGTAAACTTTCCCAAAACATTTAAAACTACTTTTGTAATACAACTTTAGGTATTTTTAAACGTTAATAAATCGATCGAATTGAAGACGGGTCTATCTGTGTTCAATACAGAAAGAAAACAAACCAACGCTACTTTTCAAGTCTTGCGCAACTCAATAGTGTTACCCATTTCCTAGATGGCCGTACTTCTTCATTGCACAAAGGAATAACCTCAAACAAATTCCAAGGACTGGTGACATCCAGTGGAAGCGGTAGGAACTGAAAACAAGTGCCTAAGAAATATCGTTTCCCAATAAGAACTACTGAACAGACAGAGACTTAAAAAAATAAAAATAAATCTGAACGGTTAGTCCTCAGGGTTTTGCCTGCTACATAAGGTTTGTTATACTCAGACATGACAAACAGTTTTAGAAACGTCAGAGTGTTTTCTATCCAAATCTACTAATAATATGCATATCTTATATTATTGGCATGAGTAGCAGGAAGTTGAAATTGGGCACGCTATTTATCCAAAGTGAAAATGCTGCCCCCTCTACCTTAATTAAGAAGTTAAGAAGAAGGAAAGCAATTCCATTAATTCACTTTTAAGAAGGCACACCTGTTAATTTAAATGCATTCCAGGTGACTACCTCATGAAGCTATCAAGGCAAAGGGTGGCTACATTGAATAATCTCAAATATGTTTTGACTTGTTTAACACTTTTTGGTTACTACATGATTCCATGTGTGTTATATCAAAGTTGTGATGTTTTCACTATTATTCTACAATGTAGATAATAGTATAAAATAAAAACCCTGGAATGAGCAGGTGTCCAAACTTTTGGCTGGTACTGTATGTACCATTGACTTGCATTGGATTTGTGCCACAAATTCTAATATAAGGTAAGCATTTCTTGTTCACCCAAATTCCAAAATTACATATTGGTTTTCTTCCTGTTAGCAGTACATGGAAAAGGGGTGACCGCATTCCATTCTTTGGTTGAGTTTCCCTGGAACGGTTTCCAAAATGCTAACGTTTTAGCATTGGTGGCACAAATCCCATTCAAGTTATGGCACCGATAATAGCATTTCTGCGCATTTTGTTCAAATCATCAAAGTTACTTTGTTGACCTTTACACTCAATTGTAGATACTTTCGGATGATTTGGACATGATATATGAAATACGCTCATATCGGTCCCATGACGTGAATGAGATTTGTGATACAAATGCAAAAAATATTAGCATTTGGAAACAGTGCCAGGGAAGCTAAACCAAAGCATGGATTGAGGTCATAATTTACAGGTTAATTAAAGCCTAAATGTAATTGTCATTTGAGTGAACTATCCCTTTAAGTAGGCTATTTGCAAATGTATAATAGTGACGGTACAATTCCCACCAAGTGGGTTAACCCTGTTAATACGGAGTTTTCCTTTCATGCCAGTGACCCAGGTTCCCTTCCCTGCCCAGCCGTTCGCTACTCTGGTGCCAGAATTGGGATGGTGGCCGTGAGGCCATTGGAATGCACTGCCAGACATTTAAAGAGGCCGATGTGGTTGAAGCACAGAATCGTGCCTTCCCATTTGGAGGGAGCAATATAGTGGTCCTCGATAATATGAGCCTCGTTACCATTCTCAAGTGGGTTTACCCTATTGGCGCAATGCGTATGGTGTATGCTTTTCATGGCAGTGACCCAGGTTCCCTTCTCTGCATTGCAGTTTGCTACACTGGTGTCAGAATTGGGATGGCAGCAGTGAGGCAATTGGAAAGCACGGCTGGATGTTTGAGGAGGCTGATGTGGTGAAAGCCACGTTACCATTCCCAAGTGGGGTTACCCTATTTGCACCATGTGTAGGGTGTTTGACTTTCACACCAGCATGTGGATTTCAGATAAAATACTCAATTGTGATTTTCACCATTAGATAAAGCAAGGCGCTAGAGCAAAGAACATATTTCCAGCCATTTTACACAGTTAACCAATGAACAAGGGGGTAAAATAAATATATATATTTTTTTTTATACTCTGGGCATGCATGCATCATGGTCTGCATAAACTGAATTACTATTCACAGAGTGTACAAAACATTAGGAACACCTTCCTAAAATTGATTGGCACCCCCTTTTGCCCTCAGAACAGCCTCAATTTGTTGGGGCATGGACTCTACAAGGTGTCAAAAGTGGTCCACAGGGATGCTGGCCCATGTTGACTCCAATACTTCACAGTTGTGTCAAGTTGGCTGGTAGTAGCTCGTTCCATCTCATCCCACAGCTGCTGCTCAATTGGATTGATATCTGGTGAATGGGCAGGCCACTGCAGTAAGCTGAATTCACTGTCATGTTTGTGGAACCATTCCTGGACAATTCTAACCTTGTGGCATAGGGCATTATCCTGTTGGGGGGGGGGATAAAAAATAAAAATATATCGGTTTTGCAGATGTATACACTGCTTCCATGAAGGGATGCAACTGATGTTCAGATATTATGTGGCATTAAACTTTTGGTCCACTTTATAAAGGGGTCCAATGTGTGCCATGAAAACACACCCCAAACCACCACCAGCCTAAAAAAAGCACAAACCAGGATTCATCAGACCAGGGAACGTTTTTCCAATTCTCCACGGTTTTCATTCCTTAGCCCACTGCAACCACACTTTCTTGCTGAAAGGAGTGTAACTCTGTAAGGTCGTCGGCTGCCATACCCCATGTGTCAAGGTACGGCGAGTTGTGCATTATTTACGGGTCTTTGGGCACCAATGTTGTACTGGACTGTCAGTTGACTAACTGTAGCCAGTCAGTTTCTCTGAATAATTCTTGTCAGCCTCCTCTGTCCTCTCATCAATGACCCGTTTTTGACCACTGGCCTGGTGTCGGCTGGATGTCCTTTGGATAGTAGACCTTGATGCACACAGGAAACGGTTGAGTGTGAAAAACCCAGCAGCGTTGAAGTTCTTGAAACACGCAAACAGCTGCGTCTGGTACCTACTAAAATACCCCCAAAGTCACTTAAATATTTTGTCTTGCCCATCCACCCTCTGACTGGCACACATACACAATCCATGTCTCAATTGTCTCAAGGATTAAATCCTTCTTTAACCGTCTCCCCCACTTCATCTACACTGATTGAAGTGGATCTAACAGGTGACATCAATAAGGGATCATGGGTCAGTCTGTGTCATGGAAGGAGCAGGTATTAGTAATAATAGCACACCTTCCTCTTTGGTGGTGTTAAATCTACAGCCTATTGATCAGAGAATAATATGTGAAAGAATCCCTACAGGCAAAACGCAATAACTACGAATTTGATCAAACAGCTTTGATAATTTGTAATCAGTTCCTGACACTAAAACAAGCAAGTTGTTCAGAATATATAATGGAGTATCAGAAATTGCTGTCTGTCTTACAAAAAAATAATACTTTGATATCCGGTTTTGCAGTAAAGAAAATTACGTAGATCCCACCTTTTACCTTTGTAGGGCGTCCATGGAGAATAAGAACACCTCCTCCCTGCTGCCCAACTGCACTGAAGATAGGAAACACTGTCACCACCGATAAATCCACTATTATTGAGATTTTCAATAAGCATTTTTCTATGGCTGGCCACTGCTTTCCACCTGGATACCCTTACCCTGGTCAACAGCACAGCACCCCCCACAGCAACTCGCCCAAGCCTTCCCCATTTCTCCTTCTCTCAAATCCAGTCAGCTGACGTTCTGAAAGAGCTGCAAAATCTGGACCCCTACAAATCAGCCAGGCTAGACAACCTGGACCCTTTCTTTCTAAAATTATCTGCCGAAATTGTTGCCACCCCTATTACTAGCCTGTTCAACCTCTTTCGTGTCGTCAGAGATTCCCAAAGATTGGAAAGCAGCTGTGGTCATCCCCCCCCCCCCTTCAAAGGGGGACACACTCTTGACCCAAACTGCTACAGACCTATATCTATCCTACCCTGCCTTTCTAAGGTCTTCGAAAGCCAAGTCAACAAACCGATTACTGACCATTTCGAATCCCACCATACCTTCTCCGCTATGCAATCTGGTTTCAGAGCTGGTCATGGGTGCACCTCAGGCACGCTCAAGGTCCTAAACGATATCTTAACCGCCATCGATAAGAAACAATACTGTGCAGCCGTATTCATTGACCTGGCCAAGGCTTTCGACTCTGTCAATCACCACATCTTCATCGGCAGACTCGATAGCCTTGTTTTCTCAAATGATTGCCTCGCCTGGTTCACCAACTACTTCTCTGATAGAGCTCAGTGTGTCAAATCGGAGGGCCTGTTGTCCGGGCCTCTGGCAGTCTCTGGGGGTGCCACAGGGTTCAATTCTTGGGCCGACTCTCCTCTGTATACATCAATGCTGGTGAGTCTCTGACCCACCCATACGACACCATTCTGTAGACTTCTGGCCCTTTTTTGGACACTTAACAACCCTCCAGGGGAGCTTCAATGCCATACAACTCTCCTTCCGTGGCCTCCAATTAAAACTAAATGCATGCTCTTCAACTGATCGCTGCCTGCACCTGCCCGCCTATCCAACATCACTACTCTGGACGGCTCTGACTTAGATATTTGTAGTTGTCCACATATTCTAGGTGTCTGGTTAGACTGTAAACTCTCCTTCCAGACTCACATCAAACATCTCCAATCCAAAGTTAAATCTAGAATTGACTTCCTATTTCGCAACAAAGCATCCTTCACTCATGCTGCAAAACATACCCTCGTAAAACTGACCATCCTACCGATCCTCGACTTCGGCGATGTAATTTACAAAATAGCCTCCAATACCCTACTCAATAAATTGGATGCAGTCTATCACAGTGCCATCCGTTTTGTCACCAAAGCCCCAAATACTACCCACCATTGCGACCTGTACGCTCTCGTTGGCTGGACCTCGCTTCATACTCGTCGCCAAACCCACTGGCTCCAGGTCATCTACAAGACCCTGCTAGGTAAAGTCCCCCCTTATCTCAGCTCGCTGGTCACCATAGCAGCACCCACTCGTAGCACGCGCTCCAGCAGGTATATCTCTGGTCACCCCCAAAACCAACTCTTCCTTTGGCCGCCTCTCCTTCCAGTTCTCTGCTGCCAATGACTGGAACGAACTACAAAAATCTCTTAAACTGGAAACACATCTCCCTCACCAGCTTTAAGCAACAGCTGTCAGAGCAGCTCACATAATACTGCACCTGTACATAGCCCATCTATAATTTAGCCCAAACAACTACCTCTCCCCCTACTGTATTTATTTTTGCTCCTTTGCACCCCATTATTTCGATCTCAACCTTGCACATTCTTCCACTGCAAATCTACCATTCCAGTGTTTTACTTGCTATATTGTATTTACTTCTCCACCATGGCCTTTTCTTTTTTTTTGTTGCCTTTACCTCCCTTATCTTAGCTCATTTGCTCACATTGTATATAGACTTATTTTTCTACTGTATTATTGACTTTTTTACTCCATGTGTAACTGTTGTATGTGTCGAACTGCTTTGCGTTATCTTGGCCAGGTCACAATTGTAAATGAGAACTTGTTCAACTTGCCTACCTGGTTAATAAATAAAAATAAAAAAAATACATTTTGGAAGATGAGCCTCGTCACTGAGATTAAATCCAGTTTGCCAGGACTGTTCAAGGTGAAATCTGATATTTTCTGCCATGAAATAACTCTTGAATACCTCAATAGGCCTTCCTTCAGACCTTCTTAACTGCATTTTGTGAAGGTGAGGAGACAGGACACGGAATTGTGTAAGGACTGTAAAGTTAGTTGTTTGTTTTTTGCTCAGGTTGCTCCGTAGTTCACAACACTGGTGTCTGTGGACCTCAAGAAGTTGTTCTACGAAGGCCTGGACAGTCATCTGCCCAAGCTCCTTGAAATTCTACAGGACCAAGAAAAGTGGAGGTACTGCTAAAACACTTGATGGGCAGTCTTGACAAAGAAGTTGTATTATATTTATGGAAACAAAAGTATTCTGTACAGTCCGGTATGTACTTTTGTGTACATTGATAATATGGATCACTTTTTTTCAATACGTCTTAATATGGGTGATGACACCTTAACATTGTGTTATTTTACAACCACTTTAATAACAATGGTGTAAATTGTACTTTTTTTTGTCAGTTCCATTCAGAGAGAGGCTGTGCTGCGAGGCCTGCCTTGATTCATGAGAGAGGACCCTATCAATTTCTTGAAGATGTGAGGTATATAACAATACACTACAACACAACGTTATTATTTCAACCTTCATTCACAACAGATATTTTTCAGAGCTGATCTAATTACACCAGAGATATCCCTGAGCAGCTGTTTAGAGAAAATTACCCTGGAAGTTTTTTGGTTCGGTTTATAGAGCAGCGCCGTTGGCATTCTGAATGTCACAGAACTCAATAACAGTTTATTCATCCCTGGTAGTTATCTAAACTAGCTTGCTAACGTGACTACTTTGTGTGAAGCGGAAGTTTGTTTATTGAGATGATAGCAGTGAGGTCAAATTCAAGTTTCATAAACAACAAAAATCCATATTTGTTTCTGATACCCCCAGGTGTTCTAAATGGAGAATCAAATAGTAAAAACATGAACCATCAAGCCATCTTAAACAATTATGTTAGGGGGTGATCATCCATAAGCTATACAACTGATAATATCTTAAAATAAAACAGTGGCTGGGTAAGTTTTGAAATGTACTTGTAATGTGTATTTTTTCAAACTGTTTTACATACATTTCTAATGGTGTTATAAATATGCTTTCATCAGGTGCTCCAGAGATGTTCATCATGAGGGGAGATCCTTTTGCTGGCTTTGAAGTGGAGGGAAGGAGCATGCATGAGTTGACTCTCCACATGTTATGCTCCTATAAAGGAGTCTATAGATTTGCTTCCATAACATTTTATTCCCTATCCACTTGTACACTGCATTAAACTAATTGTAAGTTATAGCCTACCACAGGGTTCGCCAATTCTATTCCTAGAGAGCTTCTGTGCAGGTCCTCTCCAGCCCATCACTAACACACATTTGTAGAATCATGCACAGCAAGTTGCTTTCCCAATATCAGAGGCCCTTGGCCTACTGTTAACGATGTGTTTTATATCTGACAGATAGACGCATATGAATACTTGTTTATGAATGATTTGTGTTTTAAATTAATATTTTAAATCATCAATTTCTACTAGATAATTACATAATCTTCTTATTTTGAGGCCCATAATCTAACTGGAAATGTTTGAACGATCTGATTCTGTACATTAACTTGAATCCTAACACATACATACATTTTCAATTAAAGTAGGGGGTTTCAGATGTAAATTAACTAGCCAATATTATAAAAATACATTGTAAATATGGTAATTTAATACAAATTACTTGTTTTACTGTAATTTTAGCCTGCCAAAGCAGGACATTTTAATGAACCATTTCTGTCATTCTTACTCTTCGTGTAATTGTCTAATTTTAAGATTCTCACATGTCAATTGAATGACATTTTTCTGTAATTTTACTGTTAATGTTTGGCACCCTGTGGTGCCATGCTTTTGACAGTTACAATATTGTCCTGTAATTTTATAGATATGGCCCATATATTTACATTAAAAAAACATTTACCGTAAAATTACAGAAAAATGTCAGATTGAAAAGCCATGTGAAAATCTTGAAATTAGACATTAACAGATTCACTGCTTTGGCAGGCAAATTACAGTAAAAGAGTCATTTCTGATTTAAGTACATTTTACATACAGTAGTTTATTTACTTCTGAAACCCCTCATTTGATTGCTTTATCAAAATATACATTTTCAATATTATGAAATGACTGCTGTAAATATTCAGATTTACCCCAAAATGTCAAGTTGATTTACAGCTGAAGACTAAACATTAATTTCTGATTTAAAGTATGTGTTAAGATAACTGAAACATATTTTAGAAATGTTCCAAATAGCCAATTAAGGGTACATTACTGTATATTTACAGTTTAACAGTAAATCTATAAAACTTTTAAAAAGTAATCTGACAGTGTTTTTATGGAATTACTGTAAACATACATTAATTACCCCTAAAATTGTCTATTTGGAACATTTCTACAATAGGTTTCAGTCATCTAAACACACTTTAAATCAAATGTTTTTTTACTGTAATTTTTGCCTGCTAAAGCAGAGAATGTTAATTAACAGTTTGTCACTTAAATGTAAATGTCTGTAATTTTAAGATTTTCAAATGTAATTTGAATCTACAAACATGTTCTGTCAATGTACAGCTAATGTTTGGTACCTCTGTTGACTTAAATAACAGTGCACAGCTTCTACTGTACAGGCTGTGCTCTTTTACAAGTTGAAGTCTTACATTGTGCGTTTCTCTCTCTCTCAGGGATTAATCTAATGTGACATTGATCCCTCCGAATGTTCAATGTGCACGCCCCATCAGCAACAGAGGAATAGTTTTTTAATTTTTAGAACCAGTAAGAAATATCCTTTTGATTGCAACGACCTCAAAGTCACCATACATGACGTTGAAGTAAACAGCCCCTATGCCAGCTTCAAGTCAATAGCCAGCTTCACATTCAAAGGAGCACAGATCAACTTTCCTAATTGAGCTGCTTAATTTGTGTGATAGAGAGCAAGAGACAGCAAGCAAGAGAAAAGGCAAAAGTGAGATGGAGAACAGCTATGATCCTCTCTGAATAATGATCCCAATAGTGAACATGCCACCAACACCACCAAAAAGGATCAAACACTCACCAGAGAATGATTTACTTGGTATGGTTCACGTAAACAATGTGATATGGATTCAGCATCATGGATTTAGGGTAGAATTGCATGTAATAGTCATTTTAGCGTATCGCTATATCTCCAGGATGAGGAGCTAATTTTCATCACACAACAGGGTCATTAAGGTATTACCCTCTCCCTAGTCCCGATCCCAGCTATAAGTCTTTAGCCTGGGCCACAAAATGAGGCTATTGTCACATAATGGAGGGAGCCTAACATATGTGGATTTAGTACCTGGCCTCTCTCCTTACCAGAGGCAGGTGTGAATGTAATCACCTTCACTGTAAACAGCCATCATATGGCCTGGTTTCTAATGTATGGTGTTCGGCAGAGCGGGGTGGAGCTACACACCATGTTCACTGTCGATCCTCATTGTGTCTCTATTGTCACAACAAAGCAGACGAGCCAGGATCTCACTCTGCGCAAGGACACATTACTGTAGCAGTGCCTGGAATATCTCACACATAGTGCATTCGGAAAGTATTCAGACCCCTTGACTTTTTCCACATTTTGGTACATTTCAGCCTTCTTTGAAAAAAGAAAATCCCACAAGCTACACAATACCCCATAATGAAATTTTACAACATTTACATGAAATAAGAAAATATTTACATAAGTATAAAGACCCTTTACTCAGTACTTTGTTGAAATACCTTAGGCAGTGATTCAGCCTAGAGTCTTGGGTATGATGCTACAAGATTGGCACACCTGTATTTGGGGAGTTTCTCCCATTTTTCTCTGCAGAACCTCTCAAGCTCTGTTAGGTTGGATGGGGAGCGGAGCGGAGCTGCACAGCTATTGTCACGTCTCTCCAGAGATGTTTGATCAGGTTCAAGCCACTCCTGTGTTGTCTTGGCTGTGTGCTTAGAGGCATCATTCTATAGGAAGGTGAACCTTCACCCCAGTCTGAGGTCCTGAGCACTCTAGAGCAGGTTTTTATCAAGAACCTCTCTGCATTTTGCACCGTTGATCTTTCCCTATCCTGACTAGTCTCCTGCCACTGAAAAACATCCCCGCAGCATGATGCTGCCAACACCATTCTTCACTGTAGGGATGGTGCCAGGTTTCCTCCAGACGTGGAGCTTGGCATTCAGGCCAAATAGTTCAATCTTGGTTTCATCAGACCAGAGAATCTTGGTCTGAGAGTCCTTTAGGTGCCTTTTGGCAAACTCCAAGTGGGCTGTCATGTGTCTTTTACAGAGGACTGGCTTCCGTCTGGCCACTTTACCTTAAAGTGCTGTTTGGTGGAGTGCTGCAGAGATGGTTGTCCTTCTGGAAGGTTCTCCCATTTCCACAGAGGAACTCTGGCGTGCAGTCATCTCCCTGACCAAGGCCCTTCTCCCCTGATTACTCATTTTGACCAGGTGGCCAGCTCTAGGAAGAGTCTTGGTGGCTCCAAAGTTCCATTTAAGAAGAATGGACACCACTGTGTCCTTGGGGACATTCAATGCTGCAGAAATGTTTTGGTACCCTTCCCCAGATCTGTGCCTTGACATATCCCTGTCTTGGAGAGCTACAGACAATTCCTTCGACCTCGGCTTGGTTTTTGCTCTGACATGCACTGCCAACTGTGGGACCTTATATAGACAGGAGTGTGCCTTTCCAAATCATGTGCAATCAATTGAATTTACCATAGGTGGACTCCAATCAAGCTGTATAAATATCTCAAGGATGATCAATGGAAAAATGAGTCACCTGAGCTCAAAAGGGTCTTTTTGTAAACATTTAGAAAAATCTGTTTTTGCTTTGTCATTGTGGGGTATTGTGTGTAGATTGATGAGGAACAAAAAACGATTCCATCCATTTGAGAATAAGGCTGTAACGCAATACAATGTGGAAAAAGTCAAAGGGTCTGAATACTTAATATGAGCCAGTTTGCTACAGGTGGAAAATAATCCAGATGCAACATGAAACGTAAATTATGTGGATTCGAATTAATAGATTTTTTTGTAGGGTTGATAAATGTTTTGTTAGTGCAAATCAAGTCTGACATTTTAAAGTGGAAATTAAAAACTTTAGAAGCCTTTTTAAACCTTGAATACACTACAAGTTTGCAGTTCTCAGCAACAAAGAGTGATCAAATGAAGATCCTACATCTGTATAGCTTACTCACACACACACACACACACACGACTGTGCACATAAGCACACACAGCCATCAACACTCCTCACCTCTTCACTCGGCTGCCCCTGAGAGTTCTGTCACCACCGACACACAGCATAGGCTCTGGAACAGACGTTACCATGGACCTCTGCTACACACACACACACAGTCGCTATGGCAGAGGTGACACCACGAACCTCTGCCCCATATAACTCCCCCATCACACACTTGTCAGGAACCATAAGCCCTGTGCTCTACGAGCTCCTCGTCACGACTCCCCCAGCTACAGGGACACGCTACTGTAACTGTCCTGAGGCATCACTCAACCTTTGGCTGGGGGAGAAAAGAGGTTATGCTGAGTCTATATCTTAACCATTTGAAGCAGTTTATGTTCTATGTAACTGGAAAATGGATTTGTGAGGCTACGGGAAATTATTTCCCTCTTGGAGGACTATTCTATAGGCAATGAGAACGGTCTGCCTTACGATGGCTCTGAAAATAAACCAGCGGCATGCAGAGTTACAGTTACCAGCCATTGAACGACACTGTTGTATGATTCAATCTTGTAGGCGTTGATCAAGATGCCTCTCCAGAACAAACATGTTTTTGTCGGTGGCGAACCGTGGCTATTGGACCTAGGCCTATTGGACCTAGACCTAGGCCTATTCCAAAACATTGTATCAAACTCAAAAATCGAGACAAATTAAAGAGTCATAACGTCACTATATGCACCCAACATTATATATAGCTCTAATGCAGATGAAGCAATGCTTTTGATGACATCATGAATTAATCAAACAGGGCTGCAACTTTCACAGAGACATAACAGTACCAGCACAGAATAATGCAACCCGCAACAGCCACACTGCGCACCCAATTTTTGGTAGCCAAAATTTGATTGGTTGATTCCACTGTCAATCCAGAATTCTGCTCTAATGCAGTTGAATGGCAAGGGTATTGAGGGATTTGTTTATCTGGCAAGCGTTACCCTGGCGGGAGGAGTTTAAACCGGATGAAAAGTGATTGCACTCGTTTTGGACCTGGGCTGCCTCCAGGGTGTGAGCCAGGTGCCTTGCTCTGGCCGACAGCAAATTCAGCTCAAAACAAATGTGACGTAATTAAGCATGTATGATGAGTAGGATTCTGTGTTTTCACATGAAAAGTGAATGCTTTTGATAAAAATTCTTTACATGCGTTGCCAATGAAAACGAGTTAAAATTCGAACATTTATTTTTATGGCACAACATAACAGCTCAAAATAACTATCACTTGCACAGGAGAAGGGAGAGCTTATCTTACATATCACAGTCCTTAATAAGGGATCACATTGACTGAGGTGTTGGAATTCTAAGATACTATTGCCCTTTCTCTTCCAGAGTCAGCAGGTGTAGCTCTGTGCTGAGAGTCACCAGCAGGGGGGAGTAAGGCACAGAGAGAGAGAGCTAACACTTTCACAGTCCTCTTGACTCCCTTTCCCTGGTCCTGACTGAACAGGTCACTGGAGCACTGAGAGAGCGAGAGAGAGAGCAGTGTTACATTCCCCATCTGTGCCTGGCCGTGTCACCTCAGCCAGCAGCCAAACGCCACTGTGTATCAGTCAGGACCCTTTAGCTGGTATCATCCACTATGCTGTTCCAGCAATCCCATGCCGACAACATCACACAAACACACCAGGGACACACATGCAAAATCACACACACGCCTTGCACGAAAATGGAAAAATCACAATAAACACAAAAGGTATGGACAGGTGACAAAGACAGCACTCACTACAGCAAACAACCCCCAGTATTCATCCACCTGATCTTGCCAGCAGTCAGTGCAGTATATGTTATTGATGAAGAACACTGGTTGTGAGCTGCGATATATGCGGCCACTCTGCCAGACTTTGCAAACTGCCTCGTTCTTCCTGTTCTTTTGAAACTAGAAATGCCAGCTGTAAGGCTAAACCCCTCTGCTTCACAACACACACTTACTGGCAATCTCACCTGTATCAATGTCACCTGTACAGGTATCTCTAAACCATAATGTTGATCTTACTCTGAACCTTGCTACTCAACAAACTTTCGATGATCTCAACAGTCTCGCTAAACCCTGCAGGCATCTTTACTTAAGTCATGCAGACAGACTCACCTGTATATCTTGTACTTGGTGGTGAATCCTTGCTGGTAGCGCTCCGTAAAGTCAGAAAACTCCTGGGAGTGATGAAAGGGCCCTTTGTCAGACAGGAGCCAGGCGAAGGGCCCCGTGGCGTCGCTGGAGCCCCCTGCCCCTGCAGACACCCCAGCTCCTGCCCCGGTCCTGCTGGCTGCCGCCCCTACCACCCAGCACTGTAGGAGGCTTAGAACTGTACACTCCCATAGAACCATCAGAGCCACCCGTCTAACAGTGATACACCGGCCGCTCATGCTTCCCCCGCACCCGACGACTCCTCATTCTCCCCAAACTTCTCTCCCCTTGTCCTGAACGATAGGAGGGAGAAAGACAGGATGATTATATATTAGAGAAGGGGATGAGTGTGTGAGTTTTGTAATGAGAGTAATAACCAGAGGCTAACATGTTACCACAGTGTGTGTGTGTGTGTGTGTGTGTGAGAGAGAGAGAGAGACTGTGCTTGTGTCATCACAGTGAAATACTTGTCATTTCTTGACCTTCCATTAGCTAGGCAACCTGACTATTTTTCAGTAAGTCTTTTCAAAAAAAGATTCTCCTGAATTAACACTATGCGATTTAAATACTATAATGTAGTGTGTATTGTACATAATGTATACGTTTTCCAATCAATAAACAACCAAATTAATATGATAATGTAAATAGTATTTTAAAACACAGGGGTCAAATTGTCTACAATTAATAGGCTATTTTATTTTTACACATTCGTGGTAGAACATAGTAGAAAATAATTTTACCTGATTCTGCGAACGGTGTTGTACAAAGCTTATCGGTGAGGTTATTGTTACAATTTCGTCCCAGCGGATCTTCTGAGTGGACCTCAAAGTTGTGATCAGCACAATGCATGAGAGAACTCGCATGGGATCGAGACCCAACTGGATAAACCTCCGTTTACCGGGTCAGACGATCATACGCTATAAAACACGGCCACGGGAAGTAAAAAAAAATAGTGACTAAGCGACATCCACCTGAATGGCTGGAGCTCCCTTTTACCGCATCATACCTCCAGTGGGTCGGCTACACTCGATTATGTAAAATCCAAAGGAAGGAGAAGGCAACAGCGCACCGGACAGAGACGAACAAGGGCGCGCTGCTCATTCAGCTGGAGGAAAATCAATTGCCACCTTCCAGGTGAATTTTCTGTTGTTTTTTTTCCGAGGGAAAATAAGTTGTTTATGATGTTCCTCAGAAGAAAAAACAAAATGCATAAATAGGTGGTTGCTTTCCCCTCAACGCCAAAAAAGCCAAATTATCCTCTTTTCTAACTGAGACGCACTTGGAGCACTACGCACTCGAGTGCGATGCTCTCTTGTACTCCAGTCTGTGTGGTGGCATGTATCAGAATGATATTCGCTGGTTTGCTCTCGAGCACGGTTAAAATGTCAAATGTATTCCCAAACCGAGCCCACCCCACTCCCCATTGGCTGAATGGAGATAAGAGAGGCAGGGTTTAGGTCTGGCTGTATAATGACACGGATGGTCAAGAGATTACCTAGAGTTTAGGCTCTTCACTTGTCAGAATAAATCAGGGGCCATTTGTCGAATACAAATATTTTAGAGGCACAACATCTGACTATAGGCTACACATCTTATATCGGCTAAATGTTTGTCGTAGGTTATTGGGCTGTGCTGATTGTAATGTTGTCTCAGCACTTGAAAGCTTGAAAGACACCATTCGTTAATTATACAAAAGATGTGGAGTTTCAGATCCAAGTTGAAGGGAGGAAAATACCTTGCAGGAAAAAATATGATATAGCAAAACACCAATTTGGCTCGGGCCATTAAAGTTACATGACAAAAATTGACAAATATATATATTTTTTAAATGTATTCATTTAACAGACGTTCTTATACAGAGCGGTTTACAGTAGTGAGTGCATTCAGTAGTGAGGGCTTCCAAGACGGTCTTGTGATCTGTGGTGACTTGTGTTGTACTCATAATATAAAGGAGAACGATCACTTTATGGCGAGGATAGCTGTGCTGCAAGCCCAGTTTCAGATGCAATCGTTAGGCAAGGGTAATTTAAGTGTAGGAAAGGATGAAACAGCCTCTGTGCCACGAATAAGTACAGATAGTAGTATAAATCGCCTCACACAGTCACCACAGCAGGACAATTTTATCATGGCTTCTGGAAGGAAATGCTGTAGGAATGCTCAACCAGTGTCGCTCATTCAGCCGACAGAAACTTTCAACCGGTTCTCCCCACTAAGCAACGGGTCGGAGTCAGAGGCTGAGCCTTCTCTGGTCTCTTCTCCTCCCGTTACGGGGCCTGAGACACCGAAGCCTCCCACCATTAGCTCTGACAAATTGAAAACCCTGGTCATTGGCGACTCCATTACCCGCAGTATTACACTTAAAACAAATCATCCAGCGATCATACACTGTTTACCAGGGGGCAGGGCTGCCGACGTTAAGGCTAATCTGAAGATGGTGCTGGCTAAAGCTAAAACTGGCGAGTGTAGAGAGTATAAGGATATTGTTATCCACGTCAGCACCAATGATGTTAGGATGAAACAGTCAGAGGTCAACAAGCGCAACATAGCTTCAGCGTGTAAATCAGCTAGAAAGATGTGTCGGCATCGAGTAATTGTCTCTGGCCCCCTCCCAGTTAGGAGGAGTGATGAGCTCTACATTAGAGTCTCACAATTCAATCGCTGGTTGAAAACTGTTTTATGCCCCTCCCAAAAGATAGAATTGTAGATAATTGGTCCTCTTTCTGGCATGTTGAGGAGTGACGGACTCCATCCTAGCTGGAGGGGTGCTCTCATCTTATCTACGAACATAGACAGGACTCTAACTCCCCTAGCTCCACAATGAGATAGGGTGCAGGCCAGGCAGCAGGCTGTTAGCCAGCCTGCCAGCTTAGTGGAGTCTGCCACTAGCACAGTCAGTGTAGTCAGCCCAGCTATCCCATTGAGACCGTATCTGTGTCTCGATCTAGGTTAGGCAAAAATTAACAAGGCGGTGTTCGCAATCTCACTGGAACAAAGACCTCTTCCATTCCTGTCATTATTGAAAGAGATAGTGATATCTCACATCTCAAAATAGGGCTACTTAATGTTAGATCCCTCACTTCCAAGGCAGTTATAGTCAATGAACTAATCACTGATCATAATCTTGATGTGATTGGCCTGACTGAAACATGGCTTAAGCCTGATGATTTTACTATGTTAAATGAGGCCTCACCTCCTGGTTACACTAGTGACCATATCCCCTGCACATCCCGCAAAGGCGGAGGTGTTGCTAACATTTAAGATAACAAATTTCAGTTTGTAAACTGCGTTTTCGTCTTTTGAGCTTCTAGTCATGAAATCTATGCAGCCTACTCAATCACTTTTTATAGCTGCTGTTTACGGGCCTCCCGGGCCATATACAGCGTTCCTCAATGAGTACCCTGAATTCCTGTCGTGCCTTGTAGTCATGGCAGATAATATTCTAATTTTAGGTGACTTTAATTTTCACATGGGAAAGTCCACAGACCCACTCTAAAAGGCTTTCAGAGCCATCATATACTCAGTGGGTTTTGTCCAACATGTCTTGGGACATACTCACTACCACAGTCATAGTCTGGACCTAGTTTTGGCCCGTGGAATACATGTTGTGGATCTTAATGTTTTTCCTCATAATCCTGGACCACCATTTTATTATGTTTGCAATCGCAACAAATAACCTGCTCAGACCCAACTAAGGATCATCAAAAGTTGTGCTATAAATTCCCGGACAACCCAAAGATTCCCAGATGCCCTTCCAGACTCCTTCCACCTACCCAAGGATGTCAGAGTACAAAAATCAGTTCACCACCTAACTGAGGAACTCCGTTTAACCTTTAGTAATACCCTAGATGCAGCCACACCCCTAAAAACAAACATAAGAAACTAGCTCCCTGGTCATAAGAAACTAGCTCCCTGGTATACAGAAACTACCCGAGCTCTGAAGCAAGCTTCCAGAAAATTGGATCGGCGCTACACCAAACTGGAGGTCTTCCGACTAGCTTGGAACGACAGTACCGTGCAGTATCGAAGAGCCTTCACTGTTGCTTGATCATCCTATTTTTCCAACTTATTTGATGAAAATAAGAACAATCCAAATTTTATTTTTGATACTGTCGCAAAGCTAACTAAAAATCAGCATTCTTAGAGAGGATGGCTTTCACTTCAGCAGTGATAAATTCATGAATGTCTTTGACGAAAAGATCATGATCATTAGAAAGCAAATTACGGACTACTCTTTAAATCTGCGTATTCCTCCAAAGCTTAGTTGTCCTGAGTCTGCACAACTCTGCCAGGACCTAGGATCAAGGGAGACACTCAAGTTTTTTAATACTGTATCTCTTGACATATTGATGAAAATAATCATAGCCTCCAAACCTTCAAGCTGCATACTGGACCCTATTCCAACTAAACTACTGAAAGAGCTGCTTCCTGCCTTCCTATTTTGAACATAATGAACGGTTCTCTATCCACCGGATGTGTACCAAACTTACTAAAAGTGGCAGTAATAAAGCCTCTCTTGAAAAGCCAAAACCTATCAGCCTATATCGAATCTCCCATTCCTCTCAAAAATGTTTGAAAAAGCTGTTGCTCAGCAACTCACTGCCTTCCTGAAGTCAAACAATGTATACGAAATGCTTCAGTCTGGTTTTAGACCCCATCATAGCACTGAGACTGCACTTGTGAATGTGGTAAATTACCTGTTAATGGTGTCAGACCGAGGATCTGCATCTGTCCTCATGCTCCTAGACCTTAGTGCTGCTTTTGAAACCATCGATCACTACATTCTTTTGGAGAGATTGGAAGCCCAAATCCAAGTCTACATGAATAAGTTCTGGCCTGGTTTAGATCTTATCTGTCGGAAAGATATCAGTTTGTCTCTGTAGATGGTTTGTCCTCTGACAAATCAACTGTACATTTCGGTGTTCCTCAAGTCTCCGTTTTAGGACCACTATTGTTTTCACTATATATTTTACCTCTTGGTGATGTCATTCAGAAACATAATGTTAACTTTTACTGCTATGCGGATGACACACAGCTGTACCTTTCGATGAGACATGGTGAAGCCCCAAAATTGCCCTCCCTGGAAGCTTGTGTTTCAGACATAAGAAAGTGGATGGAGGCAAATGTTCTACTTTTAAACTCGGACAAAACAGAGATCTTCTGTTGAATCTGACAAGTAATCTTGATGGTTGTACAGTCGTCTCAAATAAAACTGTGAAGGACCTCAGCGTTACTCTGGACCCTTATCTCTCTTTTGATGAACATATCAAGACTGTCTCAAGGACTGTTTTTTTCCATCTGCGTAACATTGCAAATATCAGAAATTTTCTGTCCAAAAATTATGCAGAAAAATTAATCCATGCTTTTGCCACTTCTAGGTTAGACTACTGCAATGCTCTACTTTCCGGCTCCCCGGATAAAGCACTAAATACACTTCAGTTAGTGCTAAACACGGCTGCTAGAATCTTGACTAGAACCCAAAAAAATTGATCATATTACTCCAGTGCTAGCCTCTCTACACTGGCTTCCTGTTACGTCAAGGGCTGATTTCAAGGTTTTACTGCTAACCTACAAAGTATTAAATGGGCTTGCTGCTACCTATCTTTCCGATGTGGTCCTGCCGTACATACCTACATGTACGCTATGGTCACAAGACGCAGGCCTCCTTACTGTCCCTAGAATTTCTAAGCAAACAGCTGAAGGCAGGGCTTTCTCCTATAGAGTGGGTATGTTAAGAGTGGGTGAGGTGGCGATGACAGGACTGGCTTCCTCTCTCACATCAAAACATAACTGCAGACGAGTGACAGATGAATAGAGAGAGAGCATGCCTTGTTATTTTTTTATTCTAACACGGTCAGTCACTCTGGGACTACTACATCTCTGTCTGTATTTCAATGTAAAGCATCTCTTTAATAATACTTCCTGTTGACCCAACCAAGTGACATCTCACCTATGATCATGCTGTGCCCCCTGTGTCAGCCAGTTCAGATGCAGGAGGGGTTCACCAAAACAGCTGGTATAACCTAGAGGATTTAGGCAGAAGGGGGAGAGGGATGAAGTGAAGAAGAGAGACTGTTATTGTGTGTGTGTGGTCTCACCCGTTGTCCACACTAAGTGGCTACAGAGTACTTTATGCTGAAAAACAGACAAGACGACAAACAATAGAAGATACTGTATGTGACGCAGACACCTATCGGAGTGTACCTGAAACATGGTGAGACACATAGCTACCGCTTACCGTGCAGTAGCAGAGAGAGGAGTCTTTGACAATTTCTAGGGCCTTTCTTTGACACCGCCTGGTATAGAGGTCCTGGATGGCAGGGAGCTCGGCCCAGTGATGTTCTGGATCGTACGCACTACCCGCTGTAGCGCCTGTGGACACCGAGGAAATTGAAGCTCTCGACCCGCTCCACTACAGCCCTCAGTTTCCTGTAGTCCACGATCAGCACCTTTGTCTTGCTGACATTGAGGGAGAGGTTGTTGTCCTGGCCATAGCAGTGGGAAGTAGGGGTGCTAATCCTGAAAAATCTGAATTAAAACAAAATACATATAATTATTTTCTTTACAAAAGTAATGAACCTGGCCTTTACTTGTCCTGTATTAGCGGACTGATATAGCCGCCTGTAGCATGGGCAAAACATTTGTTTTACCCTCTGTTTAAGCAATTTGAAAATAGTGCATTTTATACGTTACAAACTCCACACGTGCACGGACCATGGACCAAAATCAATCCATTCTAATTTTTGTGACCGTTCTCCATGGATTCGTCTGGCCTTAGCCCTATGAGGATGAGGACGGTGAGCAGAGGAAGAGGAAGATTGATGATGATAGTTCTTCATGGTTGATAACATCATCACACCACTTTGGTATATCTACAGGCCTATGTTATTCACACCTAATTTGAAAGATAAGCCAGGTCTCAGACAGTAACATACTTCTGCTATTCCTTTGAATTGATGCGTTTGACACTGAGCATGTCACACGGAGGTTGAGCTCAAGGAAACATAATTCTAACTCTTAAAGCTGTGCCTTCTATCCAATCCCCTGTAATGAGAGTAAAGACTTCAGATAGACCTTAAACGATCATCTTAAACGATCATAGGGAGTCATCTCCCTAAAATGGCGCCGGAGCAGAAGGCAGACGTTTTACGTTCACGCGACCGATTGTTTTTTTTGTTTGTTTATCTGCGTTGTTTCTAATTATTTTTTGAAGTTAGGGAAACTTAAATCAGTTTGACCAAATTTCGATCAGCATGTTAAATGTGCAACCAGAAAGAAAATAACTCTGGACCACCTATACTCCACACGCAGAGATGCATACAAAGCTCTCCCTCTCCCTCTATTTGGCAAATCTGACCATAATTCCATCCTCCTGATTCCTGCTTACAAGCAAAAATTAAAGCAGGAAGCACCAGTGACTAGATCAATAAAAAAAATGGTCAGATGCTAATCTACAGGACTGCTTTGGTAGCACAGACTGAAATATGTTCCGAGATTCCTCCAATGGCAATGAGGAGTACACCACATACAGTGGGGAGAACAAGTATTTGATAAAATGCAAATTAATTACTTCATCAGACAATGTGATTTTCTGAATTTTTGTTTTAGATTCCGTCTCTCACAGTTGAAGTGTACCTATGATAAAATTACAGACCTCTACATGCTTTGTAGGTAGGAAAACCTGCAAAATCGGCAGTGTGTCAAATACTTGTTCTCCCCACTGTATATCATTGGTTTCATCAATAAGTGCATCGATGACGCCGTCCCCACAGTGACCCAACCAGAAGTCATGGATTACAGGCAGCATCCGCACTGAGCTAAAGACTAGAGCTGCCGCTTTTAAGGAGCAGAATTCTAACCCGGAAGCTTAAAAGAAATTCCGCTATGCCCTCTGACGTACCATCAAACAGGCAATGCATCAATACAGGACTAAGATCGAGTCGTACTACACCGGCTCTGACACTCATCAGATGTGGCAGGGCTTGCAAACCATTACAGACTACAAAGGGAAGCACAGCCCAGTGACATTAGTCTACCAGACGAGCTAAACTACTTCTATGCTCGCTTCGAGGCAAAGGGCCAGACGGATTAACAGGATGTGTACTCCGAGCATGCGCTGACCAACTAGCAAGTGTCTTCACTGACAATTTCAAACTCTCCCTGTCCGAGTCTGTAATACCAACATGTTTTAAGCAGACCACCATAGTGCCTGTGCCTAAGAACACTAAGGTAACCTGCCTAAATGACTACTGACTCATAGCACTCACGTTTGTAGCCATGAAGTCCTTTGAAAGGCTAGTCATGGCTCACATCAACACCATCATCCCAGAAACACTTGACCCACTTCAATTTGCATACCGCCCCAACAGATCCACAGATGATGTTGTCTCTATTGCACTCCACACCGCCCTTTCCCAACTGAACAAAAGGAACACCTATGTGAGGATGTTATTCATTGACTACAGCTCAGTGTTCAACACCATAATATCCTCAAAGCTCATCATTAAGATAAGGACCCTGGGACTAAACACCTCCCTCAGCAACTGGATCCTGGACTTCCTGATGGCCACCCCCAGGGGGTAAGGGTAGTTAACAACACATCCACCACGCTGATCATCAACACAGGGTTCCCTCAGAGGTGTGTGCTCAGTCCCCTCCCGTACTCCCTGTTCACTCATGACTGCACGGCCATGCACTACTCCAACACCATCATTAAATTTGCAGATGACACAACAGTGGTTGGCCTGATCCCCAACAACAATGAGACAGCCTATATGGAGGAGGTCAGAAACCTGGCCGTGTGGTTCCAGGACAACAACCTCTCCCTCAATGTTATCAAGACAAAGGACATTATTGTTGACTACAGGTAAAAGAGGACCGAGCACACCCCCATTCTCATCGACGGGGCTGCAATGGAGCAGGTTGAGAGCTTCAAGTTCCTTGGTGTCCACATCACCAACAAACTAACATGGCCCAAAACCCACCAAGACACTCGTGAAGAGGGCACGACAAAACCTACCCCCCCGAGGAGACTGAAAAGATTTGGAATGGGTCCTCAGATCCTCAAAAGTGTTTCTGCTGCACCATCGAGAGCACTGGTTGCATCACTGCCTGTTATGACAACTGCTTGGCCTCTGACCATAAGGCACTAAAGAGGGTAGTGCGAACGGCCCAGTACATCACTGGGGCCAAGCTTCCTGCAATCCAGGACCTCTGTACCAGGAGGTGTCAGAGGAAGGCCCTAAAAATTGTCGAAGACTCCAGCCACCCTAGTCATAGACTGTTCTCTCTGCTACCCCACGGCAAGTGGTACCGGAGTGCCAATTCTAGGTCTGAGAGGCTTTTAAACAGCTTCTACCCCTAAGCCATAAGACTCCTGAATATCTAATCCAATGGCTAGCCTGACTATTTGCGTATTTTTTTTAAACTGCACTGTTGGATAGGGGCTCATGTGTAGGCATTTCACTGTAAGGTCTACACCTGTTGTATTTGGCGCTTGTGACTAATAACATTTTATTTTATTTGATCTCAGACCATAATCCCCATAGGCCTATAGTGCACCACTTTTGACCAGAGCCTTGTTTGTGTGCAAACTATGACAAAGGAACACAGCCAACTGTAGCACTGGATCCTTGATAATAAAACTGATGTTGGATCCTACACTATGCTTTTTCACTTTCCTTGGATAACACCCAGAAGTCTGGTTCCTCTTTGGTCATCCACCTGCTTCTGTTTGGTGCTATAAAAGGTGACTCATGTACTGACGTGTCTCAACATGGCATAACTACGCAATGGTGGAGAGAACCATGAGGCAATGTTTTATTTATAGGTCAGAATCAATGGTAAGTGTGACTGAGCTATGCATGTGTGTGCATGTGTGTGTGCGTGCCTGTCTAATCGCGAGTGTTTAGAAAAAAAGATGGTCAAAGTGATTTGCAATTGATGGCCAGTATTCTATCTGATTGGCCATGGAAAGAACAGTTGGAAAGCCAGAGGAAAATCTAAGAGTGTGTCAAAGCAGAGTGCTCATTATAGGGATAGAAAGCACAGGCTGTCTGTCCAGGTTGCCGTGGCTCAACAGAATAATGAGGACTTGTCTGGATAGGTTTCTGTTGCAGGGGCTGCAGTTTGCAAAAATGATGTCCTTGGCAGGTGAGGTGAGCACATACCATTGTCATATATAGGTAGCTCATATCATTGTAATGTTTCATAAATGCTCAGCTTGTTTGTATTTATTTGATAATATTGGCAAATGAATAATGTAATAGTGTTTATAAACAGCTTTTAAGCAGACCTTCGAATAAAGTGTTACTCAGGTGACATTGTCAGGTATGCACAGTATTTTCTCTATACAACTGCCTAAAAGTCAATAGAGTATTCATTATAGCTTGTTTATTAACACCAATGAAGTGTCTCAGTGACAAGCAACCAGGGAAGAGTTACCAAAGAGAATATTTTAATTACCAGATACTTGACACCTTTTGTCACTACTTTGTCAGATCAGTATCATGTGTTGTGATTTGTTTATTGAAGACATAACTTTGGCTGGTTACAGGACAGACACTTGAATGTATATTCCCGAAATAGAGTCGTGCTGCTGTACAGACATAGATGGACTGGTTGGGGATTACTACAAGTGGATTCTTTTAGATTCACAAGATAATCATTATGTAGTTTGATTCATAGTTTGACAAAATGGGAGAGAAATAGACATCATTATTTCTTTAACTGTTTTCGTTTAGATGATGTTTAGTGCCTTCAGAAAGTATTCAGACCACTTTACTTTTCCACATTTTGTTACATTACAGCCTTTTTCTAAAATGGATTTAAAAAAAAAGCTTCAACAATCTACACACAATACCCAATAATGACAAAGTGAAAAGAGGTTTTTAGAAATGTTTGCAAATAAATAAAATAAACGGAAATACCTTATTTACATAAGTATTCAGACCCTTTGTAATGAGACTCAAAACTGAGCTCCGGTGCATCCTGTTTCCTTTGATAAACCTTGAGATGTTTCTACAACTTGACTGGAGTCCACATGGGGTAAATTCAATTCATTGGACATGATTTGGAAAGGCATACACCTGTCTATATAACCAAGCCAACATTTCTGCAGTATTGAATGTCCCCAAGAACACAGGTCCCGCCATCATTCTTAAATGGAAGAAGTTTGGAACCACCAAGACTCTTCCTAGAGCTGGCTGCCCGGCCAAACTGAGCAATCGGGGGAGAAGGACCTTGGTCACTCTGACAGAGCTCTAGAGTTCCTCTGTGGAGATGGGAGAAACTTCCAGAAGGAGAACCATCTCTGCAGCACTCCACCAATCAGGGCTTCATGATAGAGTGTCCAAACGGATGCCACTCCTCAGTAAATGGCACATGACAGCCCGCTTTTGAAGTTTGCCAAAAGACCCCTAAAGTTTATCTCACCATGATAAACATGGGTTCTCTGTTCTGATGAAACCAAGATTCACCATCATTGGCCTGAATGCCAAGAGTCACGTCTGGGATGGTGGTGAAGCATGGTGGTGGCACATCATGCTGTGGGGGTGTATTTCAGAGACTAGTCAGGATCAAGGGGGAAAAGAATGGAGCAAAGTACAGAGAGATCCTTGATGAAAACCTGCTCCAGAGCGCTCAGGACCTCAGACTGGGGCGAAGGTTCACCTTCCAACAGGACAACGACCCCAAGCACGCAGCCAAGAAAACACAGGAGTGGCTTCGGGACAAGTCTCCATGTCCTTGAGTGGCACAGCCAGAGCCTGGATTTGAACCCGATCAAACATTTCCGGAGAGACCTGAAAATAGCTCTGCAGCTACACTCCCCATCCAACCTGACAGAGATCGGAAGGATCTGCAGAGAAGAATGGGAGAAACTCCCCAAATACAGGTTTTCCAAGCATGTAGTGTCATACTCAAGGCTGTAATTGCTGCCAAAGGTGCTTCAACAAAGTACTAAGTAAAGGGTCTGAATACTAATGTAAATTTGATATTTCTGTTTTTTATTTTTAATAAATTAGCATACATTTCTAAACAGTTTTTGCTCTGTCATTAGGGAGTATTTGTGTGTAGATTGATGAGAAAAAAAATATTTAACTAATTTTACAATAAGGCTGTAACGTAACAAAATGTGGAAAAAGTCAAGGGGTCTGAATACTTTCCGAAGGCACTGTAAGTGAGTTAGACTGTTGGACGATTTATTTCTGGTCATCATCATCATCATTATCATCATGTGCTGAAAATATTTTGCAACTCTTATAATGGTAGTAGAGTTTAAAAAAGATTATATTGTTTAAATCAAGGCTATTTGCCCTGTAGCCTAAACAGCTTCTACCCCTAAGCCATAAGACTACTGAACATCTAATCAAATGGCGACTACTTGCACTGCCCCCCTCCTCCCTCTTTTACGCTGCTGCTACTCTCTGTTATTATCTATGCATAAGTCCCTTTAATAACTCTACCCACATGTATACATTACCTCAATGACCTTGACTAACCAGTGCCCCGCACTTTGACTCTGTACCAGTACCCTCTGTATATAGCTTCACTATTGTTATTTTACTGCTGCTCTTCAATTATTTGTTACTTTGTTTCTTTTTTTGTTGTTGTATTTTTCTTAAAACTGCATTGTTGGTTAAGGGCTTGTAAGTAAGCATTTCACTGTAAGGTCTACCTACACCTGTTGTATTCGGTGCATGTGACAAATCAAATTTGATTTGTTTTGCTATAGTATTGTGCACATGCACTCTAGTTCACTTTAGTTCCCTTCCAAAGGCTTCAAGACTGTTTAATAAAGCCTCACAATGTTTTCAACACTCCAAGCCAAGAAAGTGATCAACAGTAGATTCATTCACTCAAGTTTCCTTTTGAAGACTGGCAGGCATAAAATGGGTTTGGAAGTTCAGCTCTACCGAGTCAGCCCAACCCTCGGATTTTTACTCACCAGTAAAAATATGTTATGCGGAACATAGAGACCTTGCCGGTCAATTTAAGCAGACAGTATGCATGTAATTAATGGTTAGGAAAAGAGAGAAAATTATATGCTGAACCCGATGATCCAAATGGCTTCTTTCTCCTTGTTAATTGTAAATCTAAGAGTAACAGTAGGCAGAGGGGCAATTAGTGATATCAAAGGCTTGGCACAAGGTGTTTTGGACCTGATCCATACAATTTACATTTTAAAAGCACACAATTAAGACAAACAAGATGATTACAACAAATGTCATGCATAATTAACCACTTCCATACCAAGGCCAGTTACCCTGCACTACAAACCAAATTCCATCCTCAATAGAATTATGATTCCACTCACATACACAGCTACAGTATCTATTAACAGTTAAGGCAGGATATGTATCGGATGGGAATACGTAACCTAAAATTACCACTGTCCATTAGGCCTTCAGTTTATCCATGAAGGGGATTGGTGCCTGAGGGCTGGACAAACCAACTGTGTTAATATGCTAAGGTTAAGCCGGTGAACAGCCAGACATTCTAACCACTAGGGAATTGAAACCATTTGTGGTCCCAAAATGTTTATTTTAGATTCAGAATCTTTCCACTCCTGTTAGGAGAAACCAATTAATTTATAGACGGGTTGCATAACAAAACAAATTGCATTTGGAGTGGATTTTATAAGAGGGAATACAAACAATCAACAGTAATATTTTGGGTTTGTTTTTAGTTCATCTCCAAAATTCCAGAATGGGGCGTGTTCGTCACTGATAGGTCACTGATAGGAAGTAGTGCAGCCTCCGTGTACAGAAATAGCAGGTGATAAATGATTTAGGCCCAGAACGCTGTAAGCTTGTAGGACGGTGGCCTGGCCTTATCATAGAGGTCTGTCCCACTATTTTCCATTTCCCGCTCTCCATGCGGTGGTGAGGCCTGGGCTAATTACTGTAACTAATGGCATGGCTGACTGTCATAATTATCATTACATCAGTGATGCTAACAGCTTGCTAGAACCCAATCTGCTCTGCTCTGCTCTGCATCACACACACCTGTGGAATGTGGATGTACCTGAGTACTGTATACAAGCAAATCAGAATATTCAACATGTTGCTAATCAGTAAAAAAAAAAATTGTGTGTGGATGTGTTTATCCATACTTGTGGGGACCAAACATTTTACTAACTGGGGACATTTTGTTAGTCCCTACAAGGTCAAATGCTGTTTCTAGGGGTTTTAGGGTTAAGGTTAGTGTTAGGGTTAGAATTAGGTTCAGAGTTAGGGTTAAGAACTAGGGTTAGATTTAGGGGTAGGAATAGGAGTTAGGGTTAAGGTTAGGTTTTGGGGTTAAGGTTAGGGCAAGGGTTATGGTTAGGTTTAGAGTTTAGAATGGGGCTAAATTGTGTTTCCTCACAAGGTTAGTTATACAAGACTGTGTTTGTGTGTGTGTGTGTGTGAGTGTGTGCGTGTGTGTGTGCATGCATTGGTATGTGTGTCTTTGTTATTTGTACAAATACAGATGCCAAGCAACATTGGTTTAACAACTTTTGCTCAAAAGTCTATGCAAGGAACAGAGTGCAGTTGAATATTGGAAGATAATCACAAACATGACATGTGGAGATTACGTCAAATCAGCAAGATGAAAGTATTTAATCTTGTTCTACCTTGTAACAGTTTAACATTGCCCTTGCATCTGTGTGTGGGTGTGTTCATTTGTGCAAGAGCTTGTGTATGCATGATATGAGTGTATGTGTGTGTGATTCCCTGACTGACGTGCAAAGCATTGTCTCCATTCTAAGAGAGCTGACCCAGGTCAGAGAGCCCCCCCCCCTAAGGGTCTGCTTGATGGGATGCATCCTGTTCAGAATCATGATCCCAACAACACTGACATCCTGCTGGGTCACTGATGATATCAGGCTCCTCGGCTGATTATTTAGTTTTACAAAAAGGTCAGGTATTACTGTGCACATCTCCTCAGTCCTGTCAAATGCTTTTATGTGATGACACAACAACATGCAAACCCTTGAGTTTATTGGCACTGTACCATGACAACTGCATCTCTGTGGTTATAGGTTCCTAATATAGTGAGAATAGATGGAGACGGGTGCAGTCTCTCTGTCTGTCTGTCAGAGGTGGGCAGGCAGTAAAATGCAGGGCCAGATGCTGTTTGGACACACACTGTGACAGCAGATTACATGGCCAGGCTGGACTAATGCTTTACAGGCTGAAGGTCACTGGTAGGATAACTTTACGACACCCCGTCAGCTGTCACCAACAGTGGGACAGAGACGGGTGGTTTTGGAAAGTCCACAAATAAAGAATGTTCAGCTGTCTTCAAATACTGGGATGTGTGAAGAAATTAGTGGTGGAGTCAAGGTTGTGTCCTCAGGAAAGAATGAAATACTTTGTATCACAGGAAAGTTATCAATCTCCTACA
Source organism: Oncorhynchus nerka (assembly GCF_034236695.1). Taxonomy (NCBI): domain Eukaryota; kingdom Metazoa; phylum Chordata; class Actinopteri; order Salmoniformes; family Salmonidae; genus Oncorhynchus; species Oncorhynchus nerka. The sequence goes on from NC_088419.1 coordinate 72,359,276, forward strand.
CCTCTACGTTTCTAGAGAGGTGATGGACCTATAAATCAAATCAAATGTTATTGGTCACATGCACGTGATTAGCAGATGTTATTGTGGGTGTAGCTAAATGCTTGTGCTTCTAGCTCCGACAGTGCAGTAATATCTAACAAGTCTAACAAATTACACAACATACTGTATACCCAATACACACAAATCTAAGTAGGAATGAATTAAGACTATATACATATGGAAGAGCGATGTCTGAGCGGAACGGACTAAGATACAGTAGAATAGCATAGAATACAGTTTATACATATGAGATGAGTAATGCAAGATACATTATGTAAACATTATTAAGTGAATGAGATACCGTAGAATAGTATAGAATACAGTATATACATATGAGATGTGTAATGCCAATTATGTAAACATTATTAAAGTGACTAATGTTCCATTCCTTAAAGTGGCCAGTGATTTGTAGTCTATGCCTATAGGCAGCAGCCTCTAATGTGCTAGTGATGGCTGTAGTCTGATGGCCTTGAGATAGAAGCTGTTTTTCAGTTTCTCGGTCCCAGCTTTGATGCACCGGTACTGACCTCGCCTTCTGGATGATAGCGGGGTGAACAGGCAGTGGCTTGGGTGGTTGATGTCCTTGATGATCTTTTTGGCCTTCCTGTGACAGTGGGTGGTGTAGGTATCCTGGAGGGCGGGTAGTTTGCCCCCGGTAATGCGTTGTGCAGACCGCACCACCCTTTGGAAAGCCTTGCGGTTGCAGGCGGTGCAGTTGCCATACCAGGTGGTGATACAACCCAACAGGATGCTTTCAATTGAGCATCTGTAAAAGATTGTGAGGGTTTTAGGTGACAAGCCAAATTTACTTTGCCTCCTGACATTGTGCCTTCTTCACCACACTGTCTGTGTGGGTGATCCATTTCAGTTTGTCAGTGATGTGTACGCCAATGAACTTAAAGCTTTCCATCGTCTCCACTGAGGTCCCTTCGATGTAGATAGGGGGATGCACCCTCTGCTGTTTCCTGAAGTCCACGTTCATCTCCTTTGTTTTGTTGACGCCCTCACCTCATCCTTGTAGGCTGTCTCGTCATTGTTGGTAATCAAGCCTACTAATGTTGTGTCGTCTGCAAACTTGATGATTGAGTTGGAGTCGTGCTTGGCCACGCAGTCATGGGTGAACAGGAAGTACAGGAGGGGGCTGAGCACGCACCCTTGTGGGGCCCCAGTGTTGAGTATCAGTGGAGTGAAGATGTTGTTTCCTACCTTCACCACCTGGGAGCGTCCTGTCAGGGAGTCCAGGACCCAGTTGCATAGGGCGGCCTTCAGAACCATGGCCTCGAGCTTAGTGTTGAGCTTGGATGTACTATGGTGTTGAATGCTGAGTTATAGTCAATAAATAGCATTCTTACATAGGTATTCCTCTTGTCCAGATGGGATAGGGCAGTGTGCAGAGTGATAGCGATTGCATCATCTGTGGATTTATTGGGGCGTAAAGCTAATTGAACTGGGTCTAGGGTGACAGGTAAGGTAGAGGTGATATGATCCTGGACTAGTCTCTCAAAGCACTTCATTATTTAACAGTGGCGTAAAGTACTTAAGTTAAGTACTACTCATTTTTGGGGGTATCTGTACTTTACAATTAATATTTTTGACAACTTTTACTTCACTACATTCCTAACGAAAATAATGTACTTTTTACTCCATATATTTTCCCTGACACCCACGTCGGTTTGTGGTGGAGGTTGACGCATCAAAGGTCAGAGTGGAGTCCTGTCCCAGCGTTTTCCCCTTGACCTAAAGCTGCGTTCCTACGCCTTATTTTCCCATCGTCTTACCACCAGAGAGAGGAATTATGATGTGGGAAATCGAGAAGTACTCGCTGTGAAGATGGAGTTGGAGGAGTGGAGGCACTGGTTAGAGGGGGTGGAACATCCATTCATTGTGTGGACGGATCACAAGAACCTGGAATATCTCCACACCGCCAAGCATCTCAATTCCAGGCAAGCTGGGCCCTGCTTTTCACTCGGTTCAACTTTACCATCTCCTACCCTCCGGGTCCAAGAATGTTACTCCGGATGCGCTTTCACGCTGCTATTGCCCCACTGCTACACCCTTGAACCCCCAAGACCATCCTTCTTACATTGTGTCTGGCGGCTGCACTCATATGGGGAATAGAGTACCATGTCCGTGACGCGCAGCGTTCCAGTTGGACCTTGGGGGCGAGGGGGATGGATAACTGGATGTTTGTCCCAGACACTGCCTACTCCACGGTCCTGGAATGGGCTCATTCCTCCAGGCTTGCCTGGCACCCTGGATCCCGTCGGACCCTGGCCTTTGTGTGACAAACACTTTTTGTGGCCCACCATGTTTTCTGATGTCTCCGCATTCGTTGCCGCCTGCACTGTCTGTGCTCAGAATAAGATTCCTTGGCAAGCTCCGTCTGGCCTCCTTCAACCACTTCCTGTCCCTGGTCACATGTATCCCTGGACTCCGTAACTGGTCTCCCTCCATCTGATGGCAACACCACTATCCTTACGGTGGTGGACAGGCTTTTCCAAAGCCACCAACTTCATTCCCCTCCCCAAGCTACCCTCAGCCAAGGAGACGGCCCAAATCATGGTGCAGCACATCTTATGGATCCATGGACTTCCTGTGGACATGGTCCCCGACCGTGGTCCTCAATTCTCGTCCCGGTTCTGGAAGGCGTTCTGCACGCTCATTGGTTTCATCGGCCAGCCTGTCCTCTGGGTTTCACCCCAAATCTAATGGCCAGTCAGAACGAGCCAATCGGGACCTGGAAACGACTATTTGTTGCCTCGTCTCCGCCATCCCAACCACCTGGAGCCAGCAACTCATGTGGATGGAATAAGCCTGCAACACCCTTCCCAGCTCAGCCACTGGTCTCTTGCCTTTCAATGAGTTATCATCCCCCGCTCTTCTCTGAGCACGAGCAAGAGGTCAGCATACCCACTTCCCAGATGTTCGTCCACCACTGTCGCCATACCTGTAAGAGAGCCTGCTCTTCTCAAGACCACCTCAGGTATCGACGACAGGCGGACTGCCACCGGACCCCGGCTCCCCGTTATTATTTCGAGCAGAGGACATGGCTGCCCACTCGGGATCTGACCCTCTGGGCGGAGTCCCTTTTCCCATCTCTAAGATTCTTAGCCCCTCTGCTGTTCATCTTCTGTTGCCCCGCGCCCCCGTATACATCCCACTTTCATGTATCAAGAATTAAACCTCTGTCTCACAGCCCTCTGTTTCCTTTTTCAAGGCCCATCCCTCTGCCCCGTCTCATCGACGGCCATCCGGCATACACGATAAGGCACCTCCTGAGTGTTCGACCTCGGGGCAGGGGATCCCAGTACCTGCTTGACTGGGATCCGGCCCTCATCCTGGACCCAGCCCTCATCGTTGAATTCCATCGTCTGCACCCAGGTCAACCAGGTATGTGCCCGGATAGGACACCAGGTGGCATCCACAGAGGGGGGATACTATCACACACTGATGTTTCACCTGTCTTGTGCTTGTCTCCACCCTCTTCCAGGTGTTGCCCATTTTCCCCATTATCACGTGTGCATTTATACCTGTGTTTTCTGTTTGTCTGTTGCCAGTTTGTCTTGTCTCGTCAAGCTTATCAGCATGTTTTTTCCCCTGTACTTCTGTTCTCTTTAGTCCCTGTTTTCTAGTTCTTCCTCTTCTGCCTGCCCTGTCCCCGATCCTGCCTGCTGTCCTGTATCTATCTGACTCTTACCTGGTTTACGAACTTCTGCCTGTCCTGACCCTGAGCATGCCTGCTGCCCTGTACCTATCAGACTCATTCGTACCTGGTTACAATCATCTGCCTGTCTCCAACCTGCCCTTGCCTGCCTTCTGTGGTTTTAATAAACTACTCTGCATATTGAACCTTCCGTCTCCTGTGTCTGTGTTAGTCAAGGGTTTTTCGATTGGATAACGTTGTTTACTTTTAAGTCATCCAGATAGACATGATGGATGTGTCACTTTGGCTGTGAACACACAGGCAGACCAATTCTAATATTTTATTTCACTAATTGGTGTTTTGACCAATCACATCAGCTTTTTTCACATCCGATCTTTACCAGAGCTAACCTAACATAGCAGGCGTAGAAGAAAAGCCTAAACAAAGTTCCCCCATCTGGTTTTCAGCAGAAAAGGAAGCTAAGTTGAAGATAGCTGTATCCCTGAAAACCAGATACATCCGGTTGTTGGCACCTCCGTTAGGGTGTTTCAAAAAAGATCAGCATTGGGGTGCCTGTTGTGGAGTTGAAGTGGAGTTGAAGTAGTTGAAGTGGAACATGTGTGGTTTTGAACAGAACTTTTAAGATTAGTTAACCATCAGTCTGTCTGTGTGTCTTTATTTACTTATTCACAGTTTATCTTAATTTAATCACAAACTTGTTGTTTGTACCAGATTGTGTAATAATAGATAGATTTTCTATAGCGCTTTCATAAAGAATCTCAGTCACTTTTAAAAAACAAACAATTCAGTGAGCTTGCAGTTCATGAGAGATGGTCTTCCACAGCTAGATGATGATGCAGTTTCGTAAAGGAGTATCTTAAGCGGAGGTGGTGTCGATGGTACATCCAGGGAGGGAAAACATCAGTCAGACTGGCTGGCCCGGGGCTTTTCATCAGGCACCTCTGTCTCTGAAGTTCACAGCTACTCCTCCTAGGCTGGAACATCAACCACGGAAAGTGTAGCATCCACCTGGCGGATGCTTCCGCAGCTATAAGAACCTGAGAGACCACCACACATCTGAAATAATCAATAACAGTGTCCTACGAGGTGAGCCTCTGTCATCCCATCTTACATACAGTCCACATCCTTCCAGAAACAGGGGTAGGTGGAATAAAAAGCCAGTGTTGTATTGATCAGGTGGTGATGAATTATTCAAATTTGATTAGCTAGCTACAGTGCCTTCAGAAAGTATTCACAACTTGACTTTTTCCACATTTTGTTGTTACAGCCTGAATTTAAAACTGATTAAATTCAGATTTTGTGTCAATGGCCTGTGTAACAGTATAACGTTAAACCGTCCCCTCGGCCATACCCGGGCGCGAACCAGGGACTCTCTGCACACATCAACAACAGTCACCCACGAAGCATAGTTACCCATCGCTCCACAAAAGCCGCGGCCCTTGCAGAGCAAGGGGAACTACTACTTCAAGGGCTCAGAGCAAGTGACGTCACCGATTGAAACGCTATTTAGCGCACACCGCTAACTAAGCTAGCCGTTTCACATCCGTTACACCTGCATATAACACCCCATAATGTCAGAGTGAAATGACATTTTTATACATTTTTACAAATTAATTAAACATAAAAAGCTGAAACATATTGAGCCAATAAGTATTCAACCCTTTGTTATGGCATGCCTTAATAGGTTCAGGAGTAAAAGTGTGCTTAAAACGTCACATAAAAAGTTGCATGAACTCACTCTGTGTGCAGTAATAGTATTTTTTTTTAATGCTTTTTGAATGACTATCTCATCTCTGTACCCAACACATACAATTCTCTGTAAGGTACCTCAGTTAGGCAGTGAATTTCAAACACATATTTAACCACAAAGACCAGTTTTCCAATGCCTCGCAAAGAAAAAGGCACCTATTGGTAGATGTGTGCAAAGAGTGTGCAAAGCTGTCATAAGGCAAATGGTGGATACTTTGAACAATCTAACACTTTTTTGGTAACTACATGATTCCATATGTGTTATTTCATATTTTTGATGTCTTCACTATTACTCTACAATGTAGGGAAAAACCCTTGAATGAGTAGGTGTGTCCAAACTTTTGACTGGTACTGTATATAAAAAAGTGGACATTGAATATCCCCTTCAGCATGGATGGTGTATCAATACACCCAGTAACTACAAAGGTACAGGCATCCTCCTAACTAGTTGCCGAAGAAAAAAGGAAACCGCTCAGAGATTTCAGAAGAAGTCAGTGGTGACTTTAAAATAGTTAGAGAGTGTTAGAGAGTTAGAGAGTGTAATGGCTGTGACAGGAGAAAACTGATCAACAACATTGTAGTTAGTCCATAATACTAATCTAATTGACAGAGTGGAAGGAAGGAATCCTGTACATAATAAAATTCCAAAACATGCATCCTGTTTGCAATAAGGCACTAATGTAAAACTGGAAAAAATGTGGCAATGAAATTGCAGTACACCGCCCTTAACCACTGCGCCACCTTAACCACTGCGCCACCTTACTGTTCATATTTTAAAGCATGGTGGTGACTGCATCATGTTATGGGTATGCTTGTCATTGGCATGTATTAGGGAGTTTTTTAGGATAAAAGGAAATGTAATAGAGCTAAGAACAGACAAAATCTTAGAGGAAAACCTAGTTCAGTCTGCTTTCCAACAGACACTGGGTGTAACGGCTGTCGTAGGTGGAAGAAGGAGAGGACCAAGGTGCAGCGTGGTACGTGTTATTTTAATTACACTGAACACTAGAACAAAAATAACAAAATGGAACAAACGAAACAGTCCTGTCTGGTACAGAGACAGAGACAGATACAGAAAACAACTACCCACAAATCATAGTGGGAAAACAGGCTACCTAAGTATGGTTCTCAAACAGAGACAATGATTGACAGCTGCCTCTGATTGGGAACCATACCAGGCCAAACACATAGAAATACAAACATAGAATGCCCACCCCAACTCACGCCCTGACCAACCTAAAATAGAGACATAAAAAAAGGAACTAAGGTCAGGACGTGACACTGGGAGACAAATTCACCTTTGGGCAGGACAATAACCTAAAGCACAAGGTCAAATATACACTGGAGTTGCTTACTAAGATGACATTGAATGTTCCTCAGTGGCCAAGTTACAGTTTTGACTTAAATCGGCTTGAACTATTGCATGATTTGAAAATGGCTGTTCAGCAATGATCAACAACCAACTTGACAGAGCTTAAATCATTTTAAAAATAATAATGTGCAGATATTGTACAATCCAGGTTTGCAAAGCTCTTGGAGAATTACCCAGAAAGACTCACAGCTGTACTCACCACCCAAAAAATATTCTAACATGTATTGACTCAGGGATGTGAATATTTATGTAAATGAGTCGTTTCTGTACTTCATTTTCAATACATTTGCTAACATTTCTTAAAACATGTTTTCACTTTGTCTTTATGGGGTATTGGGTGTAGATGGGAATTTTGAATTCACGCTGTAACACAACAAAAGATGGAATAAGTCAAGGGGATATCTCGCTAAGCCAAGTAAACAGACTTATCACCATCAGTGCTGCAAATTCATGGGTCACCATCAGACCCCAAAAAAACATTTTAAATAACAAAAATATGTACAATATTCAGATTACAAGATGCTACCAAAGTGCATTAAACTAAAGTCATTATGCATTGTTTACCATATGATTGACTTTGTCCTTCAATATAAAGAAAGGACAAGTGTGACTAACACTCATTAAGCCTATGCAGTAAATTTGAATAAGCCTATTTTTCTTGTATTCATACTTTAAAATAATTTAAAATCAATTTATTTAAGAATGATTTACTTATCAAGGGTTGACTGTGTTAGACTATTTAGCTTGTTTTAAGAATATCTTACTTAGTTATTACGTCTTAGTATAGGGAATTCTACAAGTTATATGAGATACATTCTTGAGGAAGTTTAGGGATGACAGGTATTTTAAGATTTGTAGGCTTGTTTTTTAAGAAAATTACTTGCAGAGACTATCAAACTAATATTTGCATTAAAAACTAATTATAATCCAGATATGACTCAAACTGCTTTTTTTCAATATGCCACAGCAGACGCTTTTATCCAAAGCAATTTACATTATGTGAATGAATACATTTTTTGTATGTGATCCCAGTGGGAAACAAACCCCCAAAGCTGTTATTGTATGTGTCTTGCTCTACAAATGGAGCTACACAGGACCACATTAAACACCTATTCATTATAATTTATCATTCAAATCAAATCAAATTTTATTTGTCACATACACATGGTTAGCAGATGTTAATGCGAGTGTAGCAAAATGCTTGTGCTTCTAGTTCCGACAATGCAGTAATAACCAACAAGTAATCTAGCTAACAATTCCAAAACTACTACCTTATAGACACAAGTGTAAGGGGATAAGAATATCTACATAAAGATATATGAGTGAGTGATGGTACAGAGCGGCATAGGCAAGATACAGTAGATGGTATTGAGTGCAGTATATACATATGAGATGAGTATGTAAACAAAGTGGCATAGTTAAAGTGGCTAGTGATACATGTATTACATAAAGATGCAATAGATGATATAGAGTACAGTATATACATATACATATTAGATGAATAATGTAGGGTATGTAAACATTATATTAGGTAGCATTGTTTAAAGTGGCTAGTGATATATTTTACATCATTTCCCATCAATTCCCATTATTAAAGTGGCTGGAGTTGAGTCAGTGTGTTGGCAGCAGCCACTCAATGTTAGTGGTGGCTGTTTAACAGTCTGATGGCCTTGAGATAGAAGCTGTTTTTCAGTCTCTCGGTCCCAGTTTTGATGCACCTGTACTGACCTCACCTTCTGGATGATAGCGGGGTGAACAGGCAGTGGCTCGGGTGGTTGTTGTCCTTGATGATCTTTATGGCCTTCCTGTGACATCGGGTGGTGTAGGTGTCCTGTAGGGCAGGTAGTTTGCCCCCGGTGATGCGTTGTGCAGACCTCACTACCCTCTGGAGAGCCTTACGGTTGTGGGCGGAGCAGTTGCCGTACCAGGCGGTGATACAGCCCGACAGGATGCTCTCGATTATGCATCTGTAGAAGTTTGTGAGTGCTTTTGGTGACAAGCCGAATTTCTTCAGCCTCCTGAGGTTGAAGAGGCGCTGCTGCGCCTTCTTCACGATGCTGTCTGTGTGGGTGGACCAATTCAGTTTGTCTGTGATGTGTACGCCGAGGAACTTAAACTTACTACCCTCTCCACTACTGTCCCATCAATGTGGATAGGGCGGTGTTCCCTCTGCTGTTTCCTGAAGTCCACAATCATCTTCTTAGTTTTGTTGACGTTGAGTGTTAGGTCATTTTCCTGACACCACACTCCGAGGGCCCTCACCTCCTCCCTGTAGGCCGTCTTGTCGTTGTTGGTAATCAAGCCTACCACTGTTGTGTCGTCCGCAAACCTGATGATTGAGTTGGAGGCGTACATGGAGGCGCAGTGGTGGGTGAACAGGGAGTACAGGAGAGGGCTCAGAACGCACCCTTGTGGGGCCCCAGTGTTGAGGATCAGCGGGGTGGAAATGTTGTTGCCTACCCTCACCACCTGGGGGCGGCCCGTCAGGAAGTCCAGTACCCAGTTGCACAGGGCGGGGTCGAGACCCAGGGTCTCGAGCTTGATGACGAGCTTGGAGGGCACTATGGTGTTAAATGCCGAGCTGTAGTCGATGAACAGCATTCTCACATAGGTATTCCTCTTGTCCAGATGGGTTAGGGCAGTGTGCAGTGTGGTTGAGATTGCATCGTCTGTGGACCTATTTGGGCGGTAAGCAAATTGGAGTGGGTCTAGGGTGTCAGGTAGGGTGGAGGTGATATGGTCCTTGACTAGTCTCTCAAAGCACTTCATGATGACGGAAGTGAGTGCTACGGGGCGGTAGTCGTTTAGCTCAGTTACCTTAGCTTTCTTTGGAACAGGAACAATGGTGGCCCTCTTAAAGCATGTGGGAACAACAGACTGGGATAGGGATTGATTGAATATGTCCATAAACACACCAGCCAGCTGGTCTGCGCATGCTCTGAGGGCGCGGCTGGGGATGCCGTCTGGGCCTGCAGACTTGCGAGGGTTGACACGTTTAAATGTTTTCCTCACGTCGGCTGCAGTGAAGGAGAGTCCGCATGTTTTAGTTGCGGGCCATGTCAGTGGCACTGTATTGTCCTCAAAGTGGGCAAAAAAGTTATTTAGTCTGCCTGGGAGCAAGACATCCTGGTCCGTGACTGGGCTTGTTTTCTTTTTGTAATCCGTGATTGACTGTAGACCCTGCCACATACTTTGTCTCTATACTGACGCTTAGCTTGTTTGATTGCCTTGCGGAGGGAATAGTTACACTGTTTGTATTCGGTCATGTTTCCGGTCACCTTGCCCTGATTAAAAGCAGTGGTTCGGGCTTTCAGTTTCACGCGAATGCTGCCATCAATCCACGGTTTCTGGTTTGGGAATGTTTTAATCGTTGCTATGGGAACGACATCTTCAACGCACGTTCTAATGAACTCGCTCACCGAATCAGCGTATTCGTCAATGTTGTTGTCTGACGCAATACGAAACATATCCCAGTCCACGTGATGGAAGCAGTCTTGGAGTGTGGAATCAGATTGGTCGGACCAGCGTTGAACAGACCTCAGCGCGGGAGCTTCTTGTTTTAGTTTCTGTCTGTAGGCAGGGATCAGCAAAATGGAGTGGTGGTCAGCTTTTCCGAAAGGAGGGCGGGGCAGGGCCTTATATGCGTCGCGGAAGTTGAAATAGCAATGATCCAAGGTTTTTCCCGCCCTGGTTGCGCAATCGATATGCTGATAAAATTTAGGGAGTCTTGTTTTCAGATTAGCCTTGTTAAAATCCAAAGCTACAATGAATGCAGCCTCCGGATAAATGGATTCCAGTTTGCTAAGAGTCAAATAAAGTTTGTTCAGAGCCATCGATGTGTCTGCTTGGGGGGGAATATATACGGCTGTGATTATAATCGAAGAGAATTCCCTTGGAAGATAATGCGGTCGACATTTGATTGTGAGGAATTCTAAATCAGGTGAACAGAAGGACTTGAGTACCTGTATGTTCTTATGATCACACCACGTCACGTTAACCATGAAGCATACGCCCCCGCCCCTCTTCTTACCAGAAAGATGTTTGTTTCTGTCGGCGCGATGCATGGAGAAACCCGCTGGCTGCACCGATTCCGATAGCGTCTCTCCAGTGAGCCATGTTTCCGTGAAGCAAAGAACGTTACAGTCTCTGATGTCCCTCTGGAATGCTACCCTTGCTCGGATTTCATCAACCTTGTTGTCAATAGACTGGACATTGGCGAGAAGAATGCTAGGGAGTGGTGCACGATGTGCCCGTCTCCGGAGTCTGACCAGAAGACCGCTCCGTTTCCCCCTTTTACGAAGTCGTTTTTTTGGGTCGCCGGCTGGGATCCATTCCGTTGTCCTGGGTGAAAGGCAGTACACAGGATCCGCTTCGCGAAAGTCATATTCTTGGTCGTACTGATGGTGAGTTGACGCTGATCTTATGTTCAGTAGTTCTTCTCGACTGTATGTAATGAAACCTAAGATGACCTGGGGTACTAATGTAAAAAATATCACGTAAAAAAACAAAAAACTGCATAGTTTCCTAGGAACGCGAAGCGAGGCGGCCATCTCTGTCGGCGCCGGAAATTCTGAAGTTAAAGGACATCCATCAAGATAATACTTCACTGGAACAAACCGCACATGCTGCATTTGAACGTGAGTGAGAAGTAGGACTTAAAATCGATATGCTTTTCAGCATCTACCAAATCTGTGGCCTGGGAAATGTTAGGAACAGCAACTTTATATGCTAACAAATCCCTTTTCAGACCGAATGTATTATAAATAAAATGTTATTTTTCACACGTGCAGAATTCACTGTAGGTGTTTATTTTGTCCAGCTGTGATAAGGCTGATATTCATATAAAGAGTAGGAAGAGTTTGCTACAATGATGTCGTTTATCAGTCTAAATTCTTGAATATTGTCATTCACGTTGGTAACAATCAAATTCGTTTGACATGTATATCTATTCCCATTTAGAACAAGCCACTTGAATGACGCTGAATACTACAGAAGTCTCTAACTTTTGACTGAACATATTGTACATTCTTCATCTCAGAGAGTGGGCCCAATTCCCTTTCCTGTAAAAGAAAATGGCGTGCTGTGAGCCATTCACTATATGACTGCATTCAAACAGCTGATTGTGCATTACCAATGATTTGTAATCAACTTAGAAGACCATTGCTTAAAAAAAACTGTGTTTTGATTCAAATCGCATGCGGGAATGTGAAGCAAGTTATGTTAGTTGGGTGTTGAAAAATCTTCTTGAAATGTTTCAAATGTTGCTTGATTAATTTCTTAAATTTGACCCCTTTTTGCTCCCCAATTTCGTGGTATCCAATTGGTAGTAGTTACAGTCTTGTCTCATCGCTGCAACTCCCATACGGACTCGGGAGAGGCAAAGGTTGAGGGCCATGCGTCCTCCGAAACACAACCCAACCAAACCACATTGCTTCTTGACACAATGCACATCCAACCCGGAAGCCAGCCGCACCAATGTGTCGGAGGAAACAACGTACACCTGGCGACCTGGTCACCTTGCCCTTCGCCCGGGCCTGCCACAGGAGTCGCTAGTGCACGATGAGACAAGGATATCCCTGCCGGCCAAACCCTCCCTATCCCGGATGACGCAGGGCCAATTCTGCGCCGCCCCATGGGCCTCCCGGTCGCGGCCGGCTGTGCCAGAGCCTGGGCTCGAACCCAGAATAATGAGTCTTGAAATGGTTTGAAGAGACATCGCTGTGGCAAAACGTATTAGGGTAATCTCTGTCAACTCAAGCATGAAATGTATACATACATTTTCTTCAATATCATTCAACAAAAAAAGGAAACATTTTCAAGAGAACCAACATTTGTCCAGAAGGTTTGTCGCCATTCGATGCCAAGATGTTAACCGTGATTGGACATGATCGGTCTGTTATATCAAGTGTTGAGTATGGAACATTTTGCATGGCTCCAATGAAGGTGTCCATCTGCCCTGAGAGAATGAGTTGTTTCAATACACATTTAATTTCCGCAGGGGCAATGCCTTCAAGAATTACACATCCGGTCAAAAGTTTTAGAACACCTACTCATTGAAGGGTTTTTCTTTATTTTTACTATTTGCTATGATATTGAAGACATCAACACTATGAAAAAACATCTATGGAATCATGTAGTAACCAAAAACGTGTTAAACAAATCTAAATACTTTTTATATTTGAGATTCTTCAAATAGCTATCCTTTTTTAAAAACCGTTATTTAACTAGGCAGGTCAGTTAAAAAAAAAAAATCTTATTTTCAATGACGGCCTAGGAACAGTGGGTTAACTGCCTTGTTCAGGGGCAGAACAACATATGTTTACCTTGTCACATTTGAGCTTGCAACCTTTCGCTTACTGGTCCAATGCTCTAACCACTAGGCTACCTGCTGCCCCTTTAGATTGATGACAGCTTTGCACAATCTTGGCATTCTTTCAACCAGCATCATGAGGTAGTCACCTGGAATGCATTTAAATTAACAGGTGTGCCTTCTTAAAAATTAATTTCCTTTCTTAATGTGTTTGAGCCAATCAGTTGTGCTGTGACAAAATAGGCAGGGGGTGAGGGGTGTATACAGAGGATAACCCTATTTGGTAAAAGATCAAGTCCATATTATGGCAAGAACAGCTCAAATAAGCAAAGAGAAATTACTGTCCATCATTACTCTAAGACATGAAGATCAGTCAATAAGGAACTTTGAAAGTTGAAAGTTTCTTCAAGTGCAGTCGCAAAAACCATCAAGCATTAAAATGAAACTGGCATTCATGAGGACCGCCACAGGAATGGAAGACCCAGAGTTATCTCTGCTGCAGAGGATAAATTCATTAGAGTTACCAGCCTCAGAAATTGCAGCACAAATAAATGCTTTACAGTGTTAAAGTAACAGACACATCTCTACATCAACTGTTCAGAGGAGACTGCTTGAATCAGGCCTTCATGGTCGAATTGCTGCAAAGAAACCACTACTAAAGTACACCAACAAGAAGCAGAGACTTGCTTGGGCCTAGAAACACGAGTAATGGACATTAGACCGGTGGATATCTGTTCTTGGTCTGATGAGTCCAAATTTGAGATTATTGGTTCCAACCACCGTGTCTTTGTGAGACACAGAGTAGGTGAACAGATGATTTCAGCATGTGTGGTTCCCACAGTAAAGCATGGAGGAGGAGGTGTTATGGTGTGGGGGTGCTTTGCTGGTGACACAGTCTGTGATTTATTTAGAATTCAAGGCACACTTAACCAGCATGGCTAGCACAGCATTCTGCAGCGATACGCCATCCAATCTGGTTTGGGCTTAATGGGACTATTATTATTTTTTCAACAGGACAATGACCCAAAACACCTCCAGGCTGTGTAAGGGCTATTTTAACAAGAAGGAGAGTGATGGAGTGCTGCATCAGATGACCTGGCCTCCACAATCCCCCGACGTCAACCAAATTGAGATGGTTTGGGATCATTTGGACCGCAAAGTGAAGGAAAAGCAGATAACAAGTGCTCAGCATATGTGGGAACTCCTTCAAGACTGTTGGGAAAGCATTCCAGGTGAAGCTGGTTGAAAGAATGCCAAGAGTGTGCAAAGCTGTCATCAAGGCAAAGTATGGCTATTTGAAGAATCTCAAATATAAAATATATTTTGACTAGTTTAGCACTGTTTTGGTTACTACATGATTCCATGTGTTATTTCATAGTTTTGATGTCTTCACTAATATTCTACAATGTAGAAAATAGTAAAAATAAAGAAAAACCCTTGAATGAGTAGGTGTTCTAAAACTTTTGACTGGTAGTGTATATGCATAATATCTTGTGGTGTTTGTTGTATGAGAGAGAAGCCGGTAAATTCAATTAGATTACTTTTTCTATTATTAATCCTATATTTGTCAACAACAAAAAAAATCTGAAAATCTGTGTGGGCCTTCTCTATTTCAAGGCTATGCCTAATGTACATGTCCAATGTCCTTCCGACAAAATCCTTCTCATCAAAGTTCCTTTGCATGTCTTCAAACGTACACTCAGTGCCTGCATTTGCTGTACACAAACCCGAGTCCCTCCTTGATCTACCAAGCTCATGTTGGGCTAAATTGTCACCACAAGGTGTCACTTCCGGGTTGGAGCGAGCCGGTCACATCCGCGCTTCGGTCTGCAGGTTGTATAACTTTTTCATTACATTTCATTACATTTCATTATAGTACAACGGTCTGATTTGTCTAATCTTAGCAATTTCTTCTTAGCTAGCTACATAGTCGTCGTTGTATCAAAGATAATTGCGTAATTATCATATTTCGTCGTCCTCCTATCTGCCCAACACGTTCACCGTCTACCGTAGCACTGTAGTAACTATCACACTCAACTGAACGACTTGATTAGTGTAGTATTAGCTAGCTACATAGTTGTCTTTGATGTCTTCGTATCCAAGATAATTGTGTAGTTTAGAGTGTGTAGTCTTAGAGTGATTATCTTAATTTACCGAGGTTAGCTAGCCAGCTATTTTGTCGTCCTTAACGTAGGAGACACTCCTAGCTAGCCAACAGCCAGCCAACGTCTACTGAATAGAACTTTCGCATTCCGGTCGCATTCCGCTTCGCTCCACAGGTAGTATCACATTTTCATTACATTTCATTACAGTCCCAACGGTGTGATTTGTTTGATAGTAGCTAGCTACATAGCTAGCTACATAGCCGTCTTTGTTTCAAAGATAATTGTGTAGTCTAGAGCAATTTTCTAGGTTAGCTAGCCAGCTATTGTCGTTCTCCTAACGCAACGTAACGTAACCAACACTGCTAGCTAGCCAGCTAGCCCCCGAAAAGCAGCATTGTAGAAACTTCACACTCAACGGAACGACTTGATTAGGGTAGTGTCAACAACGCAGCTAGCCTACCTCAGCAGTACTGTATCATTTTAATCATTTTAGTCAATTAGATTCTTGCTACGTAAGCTTAACTTTCTGAAAATTCGAGACGTGTAGTCCACTTGTCATTCCAATCTCCTCTGCATTAGCGTAGCCTCTTCTCTAGCCTGTCAACTATGTGTCTGTCTATCCCTGTTCTCTCCTCTCTGCACAGACCATACAAACGCTCCACACCGCATGGTGTGGCCACCCTAATCTGGTGGTCCCAGCGCGCACGACCCACGTGGAGTTCCAGGTCTCCGGTAGCCTCTGGAACTGCCGATCTGCGGCCAACAAGGCAGAGTTCATCTCAGCCTATGCCTCCCTCCAGTCCCTCGACTTCTTGGCACTGACGGAAACATGGATCACCACAGACAACACCGCTACTCCTACTGCTCTCTCTTCGTCCGCCCACGTGCTCTCGCACACCCCGAGAGCTTCTGGTCAGCGGGGTGGTGGCACCGGGATCCTCATCTCTCCCAAGTGGTCATTCTCTCTTTCTCCCCTTACCCATCTGTCTATCGCCTCCTTTGAATTCCATGCTGTCACAGTTACCAGCCCTTTCAAGCTTAACATCCTTATCATTTATCGCCCTCCAGGTTCCCTCGGAGAGTTCATCAATGAGCTTGATGCCTTGATAAGCTCCTTTCCTGAGGACGGCTCACCTCTCACAGTTCTGGGCGACTTTAACCTCCCCACGTTTACCTTTGACTCATTCCTCTCTGCCTCCTTCTTTCCACTCCTCTCCTCTTTTGACCTCACCCTCTCACCTTCCCCCCTACTCACAAGGCAGGCAATACGCTCGACCTCATCTTTACTAGATGCTGTTCCTCCACTAACCTCATTGCAACTCCCCTCCAAGTCTCCGACCACTACCTTGTATCCTTTTCCCTCTCGCTCTCATCCAACACTTCCCACACTGCCCCAACTCGGATGGTATCGCGCCGTCCCAACCTTCACTCTCTCTCCCCCGCTACTCTCTCCTCTTCCATCCTATCATCTCTTCCTCTGCTCAAACCTTCTCCAACCTATCTCCTGATTCTGCCTCCACAACCCTCCTCTCCTCCCTTTCTGCATCCTTTGACTCTCTATGTCCCCTATCCTCCAGGCCGGCTCGGTCCTCCCCTCCCGCTCCGTGGCTCGACGACTCATTGCGAGCTCACAGAACAGGGCTCCGGGCAGCCGAGCGGAAATGGAGGAAAACTCGCCTCCCTGCGGACCTGGCATCCTTTCACTCCCTCCTCTCTACATTTTCCTCCTCTGTCTCTGCTGCTAAAGCCACTTTCTACCACTCTAAATTCCAAGCATCTGCCTCTAACCTTAGGAAGCTCTTTGCCACCTTCTCCTCCCTCTTGAATCCTCCTCCCCCTCCCCCCTCCTCCCTCTCTGCAGATGACTTCGTCAACCATTTTGAAAAGAAGGTCGACGACATCCGATCCTCGTTTGCTAAGTCAAACGACACCGCTGGTTCTGCTCACACTGCCCTACCCTGTGCTCTGACCTCTTTCTCCCCTCTCTCCAGATGACATCTCGCGTCTTGTGACGGCCGGCCGCCCAACAACCTGCCCGCTTGACCCTATCCCCTCCTCTCTTCTCCAGACCATCTCCGGTGACCTTCTCCCTTACCTCACCTCGCTCATCAACTCATCCCTGACCGCTGGCTACGTCCCTCCGTCTTCAAGAGAGCGAGAGTTGCACCCCTTCTGAAAAAACCTACACTCGATCCCTCCGATGTCAACAACTACAGACCAGTATCCCTTCTTTCTTTTCTCTCCAAAACTCTTGAACGTGCCGTCCTTGGCCAGCTCTCCCGCTATCTCTCTCAGAATGACCTTCTTGATCCAAATCAGTCAGGTTTCAAGACTAGTCATTCAACTGAGACTGCTCTTCTCTGTATCACGGAGGCGCTCCGCACTGCTAAAGCTAACTCTCTCTCCTCTGCTCTCATCCTTCTAGACCTATCGGCTGCCTTCGATACTGTGAACCATCAGATCCTCCTCTCCACCCTCTCCGAGTTGGGCATCTCCCGGCGCGGCCCACGCTTGATTGCGTCCTACCTGACAGGTCGCTCCTACCAGGTGGCGTGGCGAGAATCCGTCTCCTCACCACGTGCTCTCACCACTGGTGTCCCCCAGGGCTCTGTTCTAGGCCCTCTCCTATTCTCGCTATACACCAAGTCACTTGGCTCTGTCATAACCTCACATGGTCTCTCCTATCATTGCTATGCAGACGACACACAATTAATCTTCTCCTTTCCCCCTTCTGATGACCAGGTGGCGAATCGCATCTCTGCATGTCTGGCAGACATATCAGTGTGGATGACGGATCATCACCTCAAGCTGAACCTCGGCAAGACGGAGCTGCTCTTCCTCCCGGGAAGGACTGCCCGTTCCATGATCTCGCCATCACGGTTGACAACTCCATTGTGTCCTCCTCCCAGAGCGCTAAGAACCTTGGCGTGATCCTGGACAACACCCTGTCGTTCTCAACTAACATCAAGGCGGTGGCCCGTTCCTGTAGGTTCATGCTCTACAACATCCGCAGAGTACGACCCTGCCTCACACAGCTACAAGACCGGCGCAGGTCCTAATCCAGGCACTACACCCAAACAAGGGCACTGTCATCTCCCGTCTGGATTACTGCAAAACTCGCTGTTGGCTGGGCTCCCCCTGCCTGTGCCATTCCGGAGACACCTGAAACCCCACCCTTTAAGGAATACCAACTCATCCCCATGCAACTGTTCCACTGGAGGTCATAAGGTGAATGCAGCCCGTCTGCTAAATGACTTAAATGGTAAATGATTTCAACCTTCCCCTGCCTTCTCTACAACTCATCCAGAACCCCGTCTGGTGTTCTCCTCCGTTCTCTCCACTGGCTTCCAGTTGAAGCTCGCATCCGCTACAAGACCATGGTGCTTGCCTACGGAGCTGTGAGGGGAACGGCACCTCAGTACCTCCAGGCTCTGATCAGGCCCTACACCCAAACAAGGGCACTGCGTTCATCCACCTCTGGCCTGCTCGCCTCCCTACCACTGAGGAAGTACAGTTCCCGCTCAGCCCAGTCAAAACTGTTCGCTGCTCTGGCCCCCCAATGGTGGAACAAACTCCCTCACGACGCCAGGACAGCGGAGTCAATCACCACCTTCCGGAGACACCTGAAACCCCACCTCTTTAAGGAATACCTAGGATAGGATAAAGTAATCCTTCTCACCCCCCCCTCCCCCTTAAAAGACCTAGATGCACTATTGTAAAGTGGCTGTTCCACTGGATGTCATAAGGTGAAAGCACCAATTTGTAAGTCGCTCTGGATAAGAGCGTCTGCTAAATGACTTAAATGTTAAATGTAAATTAACCAAATAAATCCATTGGAAGTTTGGATCTTTTCTCCATAATACAACACATCCATGTCATTCTGAATGCTCTCCAGGACCACATCAACACCATGGCGAGAAAGGTCACTTAATTTAGCAATGGTTTGATTGCAGTTAGCTTTGATATATATTTAGGATCTATATTTACTAATGAATAGTAAACCTTCAGCAATTTTTAGACACATGTGATCCAAGTGGGTTGCATACCTCTATTTCATATGTATACTAAATCAACTGCAAAGAATTGGGTCTGACAGAGAAAAGTGGGCGTGACTGGAAAAGGTCTGCATATGCTATGTCATACAAGAATCTATCCTTGCACTTCTATGGCCCTGTCACTGTCATGGCAAGAATTATTGAGTCAGAAAACAACTGCTCCAGGCTTTTGAGCAAGGGTATGTAGTAAAAACATGAATGGCATGAATGTATTGCACTAGACTAGCCACAAACAAAATGCACCAATACATTAGTATTGTTCAATGTTTTTCCTTTCTGTTGTCAGACAGAGCCCATCAGTCTCAGCAGAAACAATAAGTCTCACATCAACCAGCATTTAATATTCTATAAGTAATCCATCTAATATAATAAATAATACCGTAAGTGTTTTGAAATTCCAATTGACCAAGACCACAACATATCTAAGGACTAAGGTGTGTAATGATGCTACATGATGTCACAAATATTTAAGGAAAAGGCAGTAGCGCATATGGTCAGATTTACTGCTCATCTTCAAATCAAAACCCATTTTATTTGTCACATACACATGGTTAGCAGATGTTAATGCGAGTGTAGCGAAATGCTTGTGCCTCTAGTTCCGACCATGCAGTAGTATCTAACAAGTAATTGAACAATTTCACAACAAGTACCTTATTAAGTGTAAAGGAATGAAGTGTAAAGGAATGAATAACAATATGTATATTAAAATACATGGATGAGCGATGGCCGAATGGCATAGGCAAGATGCAGTAGATGGTATAGAGTACGGTATATACATATGAGATTAGTAATGTAGGGTATGTAAACATTATATCAAGTGGCATTGTTTAAGGTGGCTAGTGATACATTTATTACATCCAATTTTTAATTATTAAAGTGGCTAGATATTTGAGTCAGTATGTTGGCAGCAGCCACTCAATGTTAGTGATGGCTGTTTAACAGTCTGATGGCCTTGAGATAGAAGCTGTTTTTCAGTCTCTCGGTCCCAGCTTGATGCACCTGTACTGACCTCACCTTCTGGATGATAGCAGGGTGATCAGGCAATGGCTCGGGTAGTTGTTGTCCTTGATGATCTTTTTGGCCTTCCTGTGACATCGGGTGGTGTAGGTGTCCTGGAGGGCAGGTAGTTTGCCACCGGTGATGCATTGTGCAGACCTCACTACCCTCTGGAGAGCCTTATGGTTATGGGTGGAGCAGTTGCCTTACCAGGCAGTGATACAGCCCGACAGGATGCTCTCAATTGTGGATCTGTAAAAGTTTGAGTGTTTTTGGTGACAAGCCAAATTTCTATTGCGCCTTCTTCACCACTCTGTCTGTGTGGGTGGACCATTTCAATTTGTCCGTGATGTGTATGCCAAGGAACTTAAAACCTTCCACCTTCTCCAGTACTGTCCCGTCGATGTGGATAGGGGACTGCTCCATCTGCTCTTTCCTGAAGTCCACGATGATTGCCTTTGATTGGTTGACATTGAGTGTGAGGTCATTTTCCTGACACCACACTCTGAGGGCCCTCACCTTCTCCCTGTAGGCCGTCTCGTCGTTGTTGGTAATCAAGCCTACCACTGTAGTGTCGTCTGCAAACTTGATGATTGAGTTGGAGGTGTGCATGGCCTCGCAGTCATGGGTGAACAGGGAGTACAGGAGAGGGCTGAGAACGCACCCTTGTGGGGCCCTAGTGTTGAGGATCAGCAGGGTGGAGAAGTCCAGGACCCAGTTGCACAGGGCGAGGTCGAGACCCAGGGTCTCGAGCTTAATGACGAGTTTGGAGGGTACTATGGTGTTAAATGCTGAGCTATAGTCGATGAACAGCATTCTTACATAGATATTCCGCTTGTCCAAATGGGTTAGGGTCGTGTGCAATGTAATTGCGATTGCGTTATCTGTGAACCTATTTGGGCGGTAAGCAAATTGGAGTGGGTCTAGGGTGTCAGGTAGGGTGGAGGTGATATGGTCCTTGACTAGTCTCTCATAGCACTTCATGATGACAGAAGTGAGTGCTACGCGGCGATAGTCATTTACCTCAGTTAACTTAGCTTTCTTGGGAACAGGAACAATGGTGGCCCTCTTGACGCATGTAGGAACAGCTGACTGGGATAAGGAATGATTGAATATGTCCATAAACACACCAGCAAGCTGGTCCGCACATGCTCTGATGATGCAGCTAGGGATGCAGTCTGGGCTGGCAGCCTTGCGAGGGTTAATACGTTTAAATGTTTTATTCACGTTGGCTCCATTGAAGGTTGTAGTCCGTTATTGACTGTAGACCCTACCACATACCTCTCGTGTCTGAGCCATTGAATTGCGACTCTACTCTGTCTCTATACTGACGCTGAGATTGTTTGATTGTCTTGCGGAGGGAATAGCTACGCTCTTTGTGTTCGGTCATATTTCCTGTCGCCTTGCTCTGATTAAAAGCAGTTGTTCGTGCTTTCAGTTTTGCGCGAATGCTGCCATCAATCCACCATTTCTGTTTGGGGAAGGTTCTAATAGTCGCTCTGGGTACAACATAACTGATGCAGTTGCTAGTAAACTCACTCACCGAATCAGCGTTTTCATCAATGTTATTGTCTGACGCTATGCGCAACATATCCCAGTCCACGTGATCGAAGCAATCTTGAAGCGTGGAATCCGATTGGTCGGACCAGCGTTGAACAGACCTGAGCACGGGCATTTCCTGTTTTAGTTTTTGTCTTGATGCATGATTTGTGGTTAGAGTGTTGGGCCAGTAACCAAAAGGTTGCTAGATCAAATCCCCGAACTGACAAGTAGAAAATCTGTCGTTCTGCCTCTGAACAAGGAAGTTAACTCTTAGAACTACCCATCCCGGATCTGGTATATTTGTCATCAGCAACCGCTGAATAGTGCAACAGTCAAAAAATATTACTAGAAAATATTCATATTCATGAAATCACAAGTGAAATGTAGCAAAACACAGCTTAGCCTTTTGTTAACTTCTTGTAACTAGGGGGCAGTATTTTCATTTTTGGAAAAATAACGTTCCCAAAGTAAACGGGCTATTTTGTCAGGACAAGATGCTAGAATATGCATATAATTGTCAGCTTAGGATAGAAAACACTCTAAAGTTTCCAAAACTGTACAAAATATTGTCTGTGAGTATAACAGAACTGATATTGCAGGCGAAAGCCTGAGAAAAATCCAATCTGGAAGTGACTCATGTTTTGAAAGCTCTGCGTTCCGATGCGTCCCTATTGAGCAGTGAATGGGCTATCAACCAGATTCCTTTTTCTACGTATTCCCCGCGGTGTCTACAGCATTTTGACGTAGTTTCACGCCTTTATTTTGAAGAATGAGCGTAAGCGACTACATTGCGTAAGTGGGTAGCCATTTTTCCTCTCGGTCCTACTGAAAAGCCAATTGTCCCGGTGGATATATTATCGAATTGATATTTGAAAAACACCTTGAGGATTGATTATAAACAATGTTTGCCATGTTTCTGTCGATATTATGGAGCTAATTTGGAATATTTTTCGCCGTTGTCCTGACCTCAATTTCCGGTCGATTTCTCAGCCAAACGTGAAGAACAAACGGAGCTATTTCGCCTACAAAAAATAATATTTTTTGAAAAAAGGAACATTTGCTATCTAACTGGGAGTCTCGTGAGTGAAAACATCCGAAGCTCATCAAAGGTAAACGATTTAATTTGATTGCTTTTCTGATTTTCGTGACCATGTTGCCTGCTGCTAGCTAGGCATAATGCTATGCTAGGCTATCGATAAACTTACACAAATGCTTGTCTTTCTTTGGCTGTAAAGCATATTTTCAAAATCTGAGATGACAGGGTGATTAACAAAAGGCTAAGCTGTGTTTCAATATATTTCACTTGTGAATATAGGAATATTTTCTAGTAATATTTATGTCCGTTCCGTTATGCTAATTGGTGTCAGATGATGACAACGCTCCCGGACCTGTCGTCTCAGATTTTGAAATGATGCTTTACAGCGAAAGCAATACAAGCGTTTGTGTAAGTTTATCGATAGCCTAGCATAGCATTATGTACACTTAGCATTAGGAGGCTTGGTTAGTTTGGTGCGTTATGCCCAGGAATCCACCGGAAAGAGCGGTCACGACAACGCAGACAAAAATTCCAAATTGCATCCATAATGTCCACAGAAAAATGTCAAACGTTTTTTATAATCAATCCTCAGGGTGTTTTTCAAATATCTATTCGATAATATATCAACTAGGACAGTTGGCTTTTCACTAGGACCGGGAGTAACAATGGCCGCCTTTCTCTTTTGCGCACAACTCACTCTGAGAGCCCCCACCTATCCACTTACGCAATGCGGTTGTTCACGCTCATTCTTCAAAATAAAAGCCATGAAACTATGTCTAAAGGCTCTTGACACCGTAGGGAAGCCATAGAAAAATGAATCTGGTTGATATCCCTTTAAAATGGGCAATAGGGATGCATAACAACAGAGAGGTTTCAAAAACAGGGGCACTTCCTGATTGGATTTTCCTCAGGTTTTAGCCTGCAATATCAGTTCTGTTTAACTCACAGACAAAATTTTGACAGTTTTGGAAACTTTAGAGTGTTTTCTATCCTAATCCGTCAATTATATGCATATTCTAGCAACTGGTCCTGAGAAATAGGCCGTTTACTTTGGGAACGTTATTTTTCCAAACATAAAAATAGTGCCCCCTTGCTTCAAGAGGTGGGTGGTTCAGAGAGGTTAACTTCATAGCCAGATACAAAGTCATTAATGTTAGCTAGCAAAATGTATAGCTAGCTGGCGCTACTACATACCATGCCACGGTCTTGTGGTGCCACCTGCATCGACTCCTTAGTATCCAATTTAACATTGACGCCAGCATCTGTCTCTTGTGCCTCTTGTGGAACATCCTCAAAATCAACCATCTCCATGCACTAACAAAGCAACAAGATTTATTGTTTGGATCTGTTCGGGTGAAGTGCATGCAGAAATCCTACACCTGTTGTATTGTGGATCACTGTTTGGTAGCTGACAAGGCCCACCGTTAGCTCCATCGGTAGTCCTGCTTCTTGGTGGACGTCCATTTAACAGATAGAAAGCATTCATACATTTAATGTGATAGTCAAACGAGTTGTAAACTCTACTCCTCTGCACAGCTGTCGATACCACAGATGGCACGGAAATCGGGACTGCGGCCATGTGCTTTATTTATGTTGCCCAAAAAGAAACTACAAAGTCAAGGCCACAAATACAAAGCAAATAACACACCAGCCATTTCATTGCATTTGTAAAACAATGCTCCAAGTTAGTAATTACATAGTATTTGTAGTAATTTCCAGTAACTATCATAAAAAATGAATGATTGTGTGTTTTCTAAATTTTTCTCCCGTGCTATTTTTGGTTTCTACCATTCCCCTTAGTGTGTGTGTAGGGCAATACATAATAGTAATGATACGTTTCTAATTATGTCAATAAGTTGTTTGTGTTCAATAATGTGCAAATCAACTGTTATCACATTTTTTTAAACAATTGGGAAAATAAGTTAGAATAGGCATTGGTGAGGGAATAGTGCAGAGGATGTCAGACATGGACTATTTGGATGACATGTTGGTGAGCATTTTAAAAGGTAAGTTAAAGTTTGCTAGCTAGCTAGTTACCTACCCAGGCTAGCAAGCTACTAAGGTAGGCAACAATGTTACTAGCGTTAGTGTGTTGGTGTGTGGTCGGCTAAGTAGCTATTTGAACGATAACCTTTGGCATTTCCTAAAACTATGTATTAATGTAACATTACCTACAAATTAACTAACTTTCAAATTTATTGTAACTTTTACCATTTTCAATTTGAAGATTTGATAATGGAGGATATCAATATATATCAATATGACTTGTATAGGGGAAGAAAGGGTCAATGAATAGAGAATCTGGCCACCATTTTGACTAACAGCACATAGATTGCATTATTAATGTTAGTCTATTGGTGCAACCTAGCATTGTGTATTTACCATGACATGTTTTTTAGACATGTACATTTCTGATATACTTGTATCTAGTTAATTCTTGAAAGATATTACTTATACAGTGTCAAGAAAAAGTATGTGAACCCTTTTGAATTACCTGGATTTCTGCATAAATTGGTCATCAAATTTGATCTTCATATAAGTCACAACAATAGACAAACATTGTTACAACTTCTAACAATGGTGAGTGGAGGAGTCAAGCGCAGAGAGCAGGTAATTCAGTACGTGGATATATTATTCCATAGACTGTGGAACCACGACATGCAAAACACCAGGGCGCATGAAACAACCCGTCCCAAAATACAACAGACTAAAACTGTCCGGAAAAATACTGATAACACTCATACACTAGATAGCAGAAAACAATCCCGCACAAATACCCAGCGGGCCTAGTGCCCTTAAATAGCCTACAAACAAACACTAACTCAAAACAGGTGTACCCAATTAAACCCAATAAACAGAAACAAACGGAAAGGGAATCGATGGCAGCAAATAGGCCGCCCGAACAGGAAGAGGCACCATCTTCGGCGAGATTCGTGACAAACATAGTGTGCTTAAACTAATAACACACACGTTTTAAATGTTTTCTTGCCTATATTGAATACATAATTTAAACATAATTTAAACATTCACAGTGTAGGTTGGAAAAAGTATGTGAAACCCTAGACTAATGACTTCTCCAAAAGCTAATTGGGGTCAGGTGTCAGCTAACCTGGAGTCCAATCAATGAGACGAGATTGAATATGTTGGTTAGAGCTGCCCTGCCCTATGCCTTGCCCTATAAAAAACACTCACAAAATTTGAGTTTGCTATTCACACGAAGCATTGTCTGATGTGAACCACACCTCAAACAAAAGAGTTCTCAGAAGACCTAAGATTAAGAATGGTTGACTTGCATAAAGCTGGAAAGGGTTATAAAAGTATCTCTAAAAACCTTGATGTTCATCAGTACACGGTAAAACAAAATGTCTATAAATGGAGAAAGTTCAGCATTGTTGCTACTCTCCCTAGGAGTAGCAGTGGCCTTCACCATGCTCAAATGGATATTCAATGTCTGTTTTCTTATTGCGAGGCATCTGAAAACCTCCCTGGTCTTTGTTGTTTTAAATTCACTGCTCGACTGAGGGACCGTACAGCTAATTGTATGTGTGGGGTACAGAGATTAGGTAGTCATTCAAAAATCATGTAAACACTATTATTGCACACAGAGTGAGTCCATGCAACCTATTATGTTACTATTTACTCCTGAACTTATTTAGGCTTCCCATAACAAAGGGGTTCCATTTCCAATTTGACATTATGAGGTATTGTGTCTAGACCAGTGACACAAAATCTCAATTTAATCCATTTTAAATTCAGGCTGTCACACCCTGGTGTCGCCCTTCTTCCCCAATATCCCCTGCGTATTTATACTTGTGTTCTCTGTTTGTCTGTTACCAGTTTGTCTTGTTTGTTCAAGTCAACCAGCATTTTGTGTCTCAGCTACTGCTTTTCCAGTCTCTTTTTTCTCGCCCTCCTGGTTTTGAATCTTGTCTGTCCTGACTCCGAGCCCGCCTGACTGACGACTCTGCCTGCCCCTGCCCCTGAGCCTGCCTGCCGACCTGTACCTTTGCCCCCCTCTGGATTACTGACCTCTGCCTTACCCTGACCCTGCCTGCCACCCGGTACCATTGCCCCCCCTCTGGTATATTGACCCCTGCCTGGTTTGGCCTGCCTATTGCCTGCCCCTGTTGGAATATTAAACTATGGTTAATTCGACGTGGTCTGCATCTGGGTCTTGCCTTCATACCTGATAGCTGTAACACAACAAAATGTGGAAAAAGTCAAGGGGTATGAATACTTTCTGAAGTCACTGTATCTACCTCAATTACCTCGTACCCCTGCACATCAACGCGGTACTGGGACCCCGTGTATATAGCTAAGTTATCATAACTCAGTGTGTATTTATACTTACTTTTATTATAACATGTTAAGTAATGTTATTATTGTTATTACATGTTAAGTAAGTAATTCACTGTTAGTCTACACCTGTTGGCTACGAAGCATATGACAAATACAATTTGATTTGATTTGATTCATGTGATGGCCTTGTTTTTTTTGTAGCCTAAACATTTTGTAACATGTTAAGCTTCGCTCTCAATCTCCCTCCCTCTCCTGCCCTGTCCTGATTGTTGGTGAAGGTCCCAACTGCATGGTGACATTTGGGACCTGTCCGGTCACTACCTTCCCCAAAACCCAGCTGCAGGAGGGGGTGCTTTATCTCCTTTGCTTCTATTGCATTTGCATTTGTATTTATTATGAATCCCCATTAGCTGCTGCCAAGGCCGCAGCTACTCTTCCTGGGGTCTGGCAGAATTAAGGCAGTACACAATTTTAAAAACATTACAATACATTCATTGCAGAATTCACAACACACTTTAAGTGTGTGCTCTCAGGCCCATACTCCACTACCACTTATCTACAACACAAAATCCATTTGTTTGTGTGTTTATAATGTGTATGTTATCATGTGTTTGTATGCATGTGCCTATGTTTGTGTTACTTCACAGTACCGCTGTTCCATAATGTGTATTTTTAGCTCTCTGTGTACTTTTAAGGGCCAGCCGTGCTGCCCTGTTCTGAGCCAAGTGCAATTTTCTGAGGTCCCTCTTTGTGGCACCTGACCACACGACTGAACAGTAGTCCAGATGTGACAAAACCAGGGCCAGTAGGATCTGCCTTGTTGATAGTGTTGTTAAGAATGCAGAGCATCCCTCCCGGTAATTGGGCAACTTTTGCACATTTGTTGTCTGAGTGAGGGAAACGCCGTAAATTATGAGGACTCAGTGTATTTTGATAGATGAGACGCTGAGGATTATAAAAAAATGTTTTTTTAAATGATGTCATACAAGCTTTGCCAAACACCAGTCCAAATGTGCAATTCACATTTCCATACCATAAAACTCATGTACAGTGCCTTCAAAAAGTATTCACACCCCTTGACCTTTTCCAAATTTTGTTGATACACAGTGGGATTAAAATGTATTTAAATGTCATTTTTTTGACATCTACACAAAATACTATGTAATGTCAAAGTGGAAAACAAATTATATCATTTGAATTTTTTTATGAAAAAAAACAAGTAATATATTTTGATTAGATAAATATTTTTCTATTTGTATTTATTAAGAATCCCCATAAGCTGCTGTCAAGGCAGCAGATAATGTTGCTGGACCCCAGGAAGAGTAAGACAGTTATGTACAGTTTAAAATAGTACTTGACATTACTTTACAATACACTTTACCAAATACATTTAGTGTGTTCCCTCAGGCCACTACTCCGCTATCACAAATGTACAATACAACATCCATGCATATGTGTGTACCCTGTTCCATAAGGTGTGTTTTAATCTGTTTTTTGAAACCGATTCGACTGCTTGCATCAGTTACCTGATGTGAAATAGTGCCATGCAGTTATGGCTCTATGTAGTTCTGTGCGCCTCCCATAGTCTGTTCTAGACTTGGGGACTGTGAAGAGACCTCTGTTGGCATGTCTTGTGGGTTATGCATGGGTGTACGAGCTGTGTGCTAGTATATTTAAACAGACAGCTCGGTACCTTCAGCTTGTCAACACCTCTTACGAAAACAAGTAATGATGATGTCAATCTCTCTTCCACTTTGAGCCATGAGAGATTGACATTCATGTCATTAATGTTAGCTCTCTGTGTACTTTTAAGGGCCAGCGGTGCTGCCCTGTTCTGAGCCAAATGCAATTTTCAGAGGTCCCTCTTTGTGGCACCTGACCACACGACTGAACAGTAGTCCAGGTGCGACTAAACTAGGGCCTGTAGGACCTGCCTTGTTGATAGTGATGTTAAGAATGCAGAGCAGCGCTTTATTATGGACAGACTTCTCCCCATCTTAGCTACTATTGTATCAACATGTTTTGACCATGACAGTTTACAATCCACAATAACTCAACTTCTCAATTCCCACATTATTCATTATGAAATGTAGTTGAGGTTTAGGGTTTAGTGAATGATTTGTCCCAAATACAATGCTATTAGATTTGGAAATATTTAGGACTAACTTATTCCTCACTACCCATTCCGAAACTAACTGCAGCTCTTTGTGCCCTAGCCAAAGACTATTTCAACACAACTAAGTCCTCCAAACAGTCCTCTTCCCAGATCTGTATCTGAACATTCCTCACATGTTTACTGCATTTTTATTGACAGTTGAAACTAGCTATAATGTTGATAATCCAATCAAAACTTGAATTCATGTGCTTTGCTCTGTGTCTGTTGCTGAGCAGTTACTTTAGAAATGAAACAAACGTTGATACGAAGTGCAAAGAGTATCTTGATATTCAACAAATGCGTAATCCAACACGTTAACAGTCAACAGAGAAGTTCCATTAAAAAAAGTTGATCAGAAAATGCATTATCTTGGTTGCAAAGAAGTGATTGTGTAAGGTACATAAGTTGTTATCAGTATCAAGTACATTCAGAAGCAATGGACAGTCACTTTAACCCTAACCCATCATTTTTATTTTTAAAATTTTTTAAATTTCATCTTTATTTAACCAGGTAGGCTAGTTGAGAACAAGTTCTCATTTGCAACTGCGACCTGGGCAAGATAAAGCATAGCAGTGTGAACAGACAACACAGAGTTACACATGGAGTAAACAATTAACAAGTCAATAACACAGTAGAAAAAAAGGGGAGTCTATATACAATGTGTGCAAAAGGCATGAGGAGGTAGGCGAATAATTACAATATTGCAGATTAACACTGGAGTGATAAATGATCAGATGGTCATGTACAGGTAGAGATATTGGTGTGCAAAAGAGCAGAAAAGTAAATAAATAAAAACTGTGGGGATGAGGTAGGTGAAAATGGGTGGGCTATTTACCAATAGACTATGTACAGCTGCAGCGATCGGTTAGCTGCTCAGATAGCTGATGTTTGAAGTTGGAGACTTTTATCTCCCTCACCAACTTCAGCGATGTTTGCAATTCGTTCCAGTCACAGGCAGCAGAGTACTGGAACGAAAGGCGGCCGAATGAGGTGTTGGCTTTAGGGATGATCAGTGAGATACACCTGCTGGAGCGCGTGCTACGGATGGGTGTTGCCATCGTGACCAGTGAACTGAGATAAGGCGGAGCTTTACCTAGCATGGCCTTGTAGATGACCTGGAGCCAGTGGGTTTGGCGACGAATATGTAGCGAGGGCCAGCCGACTAGAGCATACAAGTCGCAGTGGTGGGTGGTATAAGGTGCTTTAGTGACAAAACGGATGGCACTGTGATAAACTGCATCCAGTTTGCTGAGTAGAGTGTTGGAAGCAATTTTGTAGATGACATCGCCGAAGTCGAGGATCGGTAGGATAGTCAGTTTTACTAGGGTAAGCTTGGCAGCGTGAGTGAAGGAGGCTTTGTTGCGGAATAGAAAGCCGACTCTTGATTTGATTTTCGATTGGAGATGTTTGATATGAGTCTGGAAGGAGAGTTTGCAGTCTAGCCAGACACCTAGGTACTTATAGGTGTCCACATATTCAAGGTCGGAGCCATCCAGGGTGGTGATGCTAGTCGGGCATGCGGGTGCAGGCAGCGATCAGTTGAAAAGCATGCATTTGGTTTTACTAGCGTTTAAGAGCAGTTGGAGGCCACGGAAGGAGTGTTGTATGGCATTGAAGCTCGTTTGGAGGTTAGATAGCACAGGCGGGCCGAAAGTATATAGAATGGTGTCGTCTGCGTAGAGGTGGATCAGGGAATCGCCCGCAGCAAGAGCAACATCATTGATATATAAAGAGAAAAGAGTCGGCCTGAGAATTGAACCCTGTGGCACCCCCATCGAGACTGCCAGAGGACAGGACAGCATGCCCTCCGATTTGACACACTGAACTCTGTCTGCAAAGTAATTGGTGAACCAGGCAAGGCAGTCATCCGAAAAACCGAGGCTACTGAGTCTGCCGATAAGAATATGGTGATTGACAGAGTCGAAAGCCTTGGCAAGGTCGAAGAAGACGGCTGCACAGTACTGTCTTTTATCGATGGCGGTTATGGTATCGTTTAGTACCTTGAGTGTGGCTGAGGTGCACCCGTGACCGGCTCGGAAACCAGATTGCATAGCGGAGAAGGTACGGTGGGATTCGAGATGGTCAGTGACCTGTTTGTTGACTTGGCTTTCGAAGACCTTAGATAGGCAGGGCAGAATGGATATAGGTCTATAGCAGTTTGGGTCCAGGGTGTCTCCCCCTTTGAAGAGGGGGATGACTGCGGCAGCTTTCCAATCCTTGGGGATCTCAGACGATATGAAAGAGAGGTTGAACAGGCTGGTAATAGGGGTTGCGACAATGGCGGCGGATAGTTTCAGAAATAGAGGGTCCAGATTGTCAAGCCCAGCTGATTTATACGGGACCAGGTTTTGCAGCTCTTTCAGAACATCTGCCATCTGGATTTGGGTAAAGGAGAACCTGGAGAGGCTTGGGTGAGGAGCTGCGGGCGGGGCGGAGCTGTTGGCCGAGGTAGGAGTAGCCAGGCGGAAGGCATGGCCAGCCGTTGAGAAATGCTTGTTGAAGTTTTCGATAATCATGGAATTATCGGTGGTGACCGTGTTCCCTAGCCTCAGTGCAGTGGGCAGCTGGGAGGAGGTGCTCTTGTTCTCCATGGACTTCACAGTGTCCCAGAACTTTTTGGAGTTGGAGCTACAGGATGCAAACTTCTGCCTGAAGAAGCTGGCCTTAGCTTTCCTGACTGACTGCGTGTATTGGTTCCTGACTTCCCTGAACAGTTGCATATCGCGGGTACTATTCGATGCTATTGCAGTCCGCCACAGGATGTTTTTGTGCTGGTCGAGGGCAGTCAGGTCTGGAGTGAACCAAGGGCTGTATCTGTTCTTAGTTCTGCATTTTTTGAACGGAGCATGCTTATCTAAAATGGTGAGGAAGTTACTCTTAAAGAATGACCAGGCATCCTCAACTGACGGGATGAGGTCAATGTCCTTCCAGGATACCCGGGCCAGGTCGATTAGAAAGGCCTGCTCACAGAAGTGTTTTAGGGAGCGTTTGACAGTGATGAGGGGTGGTCGTTTGACTGCGTCACCGTAGCGGATACAGGCAATGAGGCAGTGATCGCTGAGATCCTGGTTGAAGACAGCGGAGGTGTATTTGGAGGGCCAGTTGGTCAGGATTACGTCTATGAGGGTGCCCTTGCTTACAGAGTTAGGGTTGTACCTGGTGGGTTCCTTGATGATTTGTGTGAGATTGAGGGCATCTAGCTTAGATTGTAGGCCTGCCGGGGTGTTAAGCATATCCCAGTTTAGGTCACCTAACAGAACAAACTCTGAAGCTAGGTGGGGGGCAATCAATTCACAAATGGTGTCCAGGGCACAGCTGGGAGCTGAGGGGGGTCGGTAGCAGGCGGCAACAGTGAGAGACTTATTTCTGGAGAGAGTAATTTTCAGAATTAGTAGTTTGAACTGTTTGGGTATGGACCTGGAAAGTATGACATTACTTTGCAGGCTATCTCTGCAGTAGACTGCAACTCCTCCCCCTTTGGCAGTTCTATCTTGACGGAAGATGTTATAGTTGGGTATGGAAATCTCTGAATTTTGGTGGCCTTCCTGAGCCAGGATTCAGACACGGCAAGGACATCAGGGTTAGCAAAGTGTGCTAAAGCAGTGAGTAAAACAAACTTAGGGAGGAGGCTTCTGATGTTGACATGCATGAAACCAAGGCTTTTCGATCACAGAAGTCAACAAATGAGGGTGCCTGGGGACATGCGGGCCTGGGTTTACCTCCACATCACCCGCGGAACAGAGAAGGAGTAGTATGAGGGTGCGGCTAAAGGCTATCAAAACTGGTCGCCTAGAGCGTTGGGGACAGAGAATAAGAGGAGCAGGTTTCTGGGCATGGTAGAATATATTCAGGGCATAATGCGCAGACAGGGGTATGGTGGGGTGCGGGTACAGCGGAGGTAAGCCCAGGCACTGGGTGATGATGAGAGAGGTTGTATCTCTGGACATGCTGGTTGTAATGGGTGAGGTCACCGCATATGTGGGAGGTGGGACAAAGGAGGTATCAGGGGTATGAGGAGTGGGACTAGGGGCTCCATTGTGAACTAAAACAATGATAACTAACCTGAGCAACAGTATACAAGGCATATTGACATTTGAGAGAGACATACAGCGAGGCATACAGTAATCACAGGTGTTGAATTGGGAAAGCTAGCTAAAACAGTAGGTGAGACAACAGCTAATCAGCTAGCACAACAACAGCAGGTAAAATGGCGTTGACTAGGCAACGGGGCTGACAGATAAAACAAACAAGCAGAATCGAGTACCGTGATTAATGGACAGTCCAGCGAGCATCAGCTATGTAGCCAAGTGATCAGTGACCAGGGGGCAGCGGTGGATGGGGCAGGGGAGCTGGACTGGCGAGTGTTATCCAGGTTAAAAAACTAACAATGACTAAATAGCTTGAAACTAGTTAGCTGGTTAGCTTCTGGAGGTACTTGAGTGTGTTCTAAAAATTAAAAATAATAGCGATTCCGTATCACATTGGGTGAGGCAGGTTTCCGGAAGGTATAAACAAATTTTAAAGAAAATCGGGAAGAGATAGAAAGTACATATGGGCCACTGAGTGTTTGGGACGCGGCGATGCAGACGGTTAGCAGGCCTGTGCTAACAAGCTAAGAGTTAGCAGGCCGGGGTAAACAAGGTAGTAGTTAGCGGACCTGGGCTAAACAAGCTAGCAGTTAGCAGGCCGAATTAGCAGGCAAGGAGATAGCGAGGGCTAGAGAGTTAGCCTTTGGGGGACGTCGCGATGGGGTGAGTCTGTTTATTCCTCTTCATGCGGTGACATCGATAGACCGGTCGTGGGTCCGGGTATTGTAGCCCAGGAGTATGCTACGGTGGCAGCACAGGGGCTCTGGCCGGGCTAGCTTCAAGCTACGTGGGTGGAAACGCTAGCCAGGAGTAATCAACCAGGGTTGCGGTTTAGCTCGATAGCTAGTTGTGAAGATCCAGCTGAAAAAAAAAAATCAGTTTGCGGTGGGAACCTGGGGATAAAAAATAAATAAATAGGTCCGTTATGCTCTGGTTAGCGTCGCGTTGTTCGAGCTGGCGAGAGCTTTCCGAGCTAAAGGTTAGCTGATGACCGGTTAGCTGAAGACCGCTAGCATAGCTGGTGGTTAGCTGGCTAGCTTCAGTTGAGGGGTTCCGGTTCCGAAGTAAATATAAATACTTTAGGAAAAAGTAGCTACATTGGGTGAGGCGGGTTGCAGGAGGGTATTTGGAAGCTTAGGTTTAGCAAAATGTTTTTAAAGATATGCGAAGAAAAAAATTTAAAACGAAAAAGAGACGATATATACAGAGAGACGATACGACAGGACGACTTACTGCTACGCCATCATGCAGCCTGGTCTCAATCCAAATCATTGGATTACACCAAAAATATTGATTTGAACTTGAAAAATGTTCATGCTGTGTTCGATGTGGGTTGAGGCTGTTGCATTTCTAAGCATAAATAAATGTGACACATTCAAATCATAACTGATGTATTCCAGTTTTATGTTTGAGTTATCACAAAATATCGACCCTAGTTTCTTTCGTAAACGTTTAACTTGTACGTTTAAAAAGTTTAACTTATACAATCAAATAGAAAAACCTATGCTTTCAATTTTGAGTTTAAATGATGTTTAGGTTCATTGTGGAGTGCCTTATGTTGAACTACGTCGTGGAGTGCACCTTGTTGAAATAAATTTAATTTATTTGAAAAGGAATGACTTCTTGCTTTTCTGTATTGTAAGGTTGTTGAAACGTGCCAATATTAATTTTCATAAAATTTCTGTAATCGGCCTGTGTGTAGCTGGTGTGGAGGAGTCAGGCGCAGGACAGCAGATATGACGCCGGGGACCCCTCGATTTCCAGAGGGGGTGGAGGAACCTCCCGCACCTCAGGCTCCTGGAGTGGACAAGCCACCACCGGCCTGAGGAGAGACACATGGAACGAGGGATTAATACAGTAATCTGGGGGAAGCTGTAACCTGTAGCATACCTCGTTCAGTCTCCTCAGGACTTTGAATGGCCCCACAAACCGCGTACCCAGCTTCCGGCAGGGCAGGCGGAGGAACAGTTTTCAGGTAGAGAGCCAGACCCGGTCCCCCGGCGCGAACACAGGGGCCTCACTCCGGTGACGGTCGACGTTCGCCTTCTGCCGCCTCACGCCCCTTTTGCAGGTGCACATGGGCGGCGTCCCAAGTCTCCTCCGAGCGCTTAAACCATTCGTCCACCACAGGAGCTTCGATCTGGCTCTGATGCCAAGGTGCCAGAACCGGCTGATACCCCAACACGCATTGGAAGGGAGAGCAGTTAGTGGAGGAGTGGCGGAGTGAGTTTTGTGCCATCTCTGCCCAGGGGATGAACACCGCCCACTCCCCCAGCCAGGCCTGGCAATATGACCACAGAAACCTGAACTGGGGACCCCAATCAGAGACTATGTCCTCAGGTACCCCGTAGTGCCGGAAGACGTGAGTGAACAGGGCCTCCACAGTCTGTCGGGCCGTAGGGAGACAGGGCAAAGGGAGGAGACGGCAGGACTTAGAAAACCGATCCACAACGACCAGGATCGTGGTGTTGCCCTGTGAGGGAGGAAGATCCGTCAGGAAGTCCACCGACAGGTGCGACCACGGCTGTTGTGGAACAGGTAGGGCATGTAACTTCCCTCTGGGCAGGTGCCTGGGAGCCTTGCACTGGGCGCACACCGAGGAGGAGGAAACATTAACCCTCACGTCCTTGGCCAAGGTGGACCACCAGTACTTCCCACTAACGCAACGCACCGTCCGACCGATGCCAGGGTGACCAGAGGAGGGTGACGTGTGGGCCCAATAGATCAAACGGTCGCGAACAGCAGACAGAACGTACAGGCGCCCAGCTGGACACTGGGGTGGAGTGGGCTCTGTGCGTAACGCACGCTCGAAGTCCGCGTCCAGCTCCCATACCACTGATGCCACCAGGCAAGAGGCCGGAAGTATGGGAGTATGATCCATGGACCGCTCCTCTGTGTCATACACCCGGGACAGTGCGTCTGCCTTAGCATTCTGGAAACCTGGTCTGTAGGACAGAGTGAAAACAAAACGGGTAAAGAACATGGCACACCTTGCCTGGCGAGGGTTAAGTCTCCTCGCCGCCCGGATGTACTCCAGATTGCGGATTGCAGTCCAGATGAGAAAAGGGTGTTTAGCCCCCTCAAGCCAGTGTCTCCACTCCTTCAGAGCCTTGATAACAGCCAACAGTTCCCGGTCCCCCACATCATAGTTTCGGTCCTCCGGGCTGAGCTTCTTCGAAAAGAAAGCACAAGGGTGGGGCTTTGTTGGCGTGCCCGAGCGCTGAGATAGCACGGCTCCTATCTCAGCCTCGGACGCGTCCACCTCCACTATGAACGCCAAAGAGGGATCCGGATGAGCCAGCACGGGAGCCGAGGTAAACAGAGCCTTCAGATGACTAAAAGCTCTGTCCGCCTCAGCCGACTACTGCAGTCATACCGGTCCACCCTTCAGCAGTGAGGTAATGGGAGCCGCTACCTGACCAAAACCCTGGATAAACCTCCGGTAGTAGTTGGCAAACCCTAGAAACCGCTGCACTTCCTTTACCGTGGTGGGAGTCGGCCAGTTACGCATGGCTGAAATGCGGTCACTCTCCATCTCCACCCCTGAAGTGGAAATGCGGTACCCTAGGAAGGAGACGGACTGTTGGAAAAACAGACATTTCTCAGCCTTGACGTACAGGTCATGCCCCAACAGTCTACCAAGCACCCTGCACACCAGGGACACATGCTTGGCGTGTGTAGCGGAGTATATCAGAATATTGTCAATATATACCACTACACCCTGTCCGTGCAGGTCCGGGAAAATCTCGTCAACAAAGGCCTGGAAGACTGATGGAGCATTCATCAACCCGTACGGCATGACGAGATGCTCATAGTGCCCTAAAGTGGTACTAAATGACGTCTTCCACTCGTCCCACTCCCGGATACGCACCAGGTTGTAAGCACTCCTGAGATCCAATTTTGTGAAGAAGCGCGTCCCCTGCATTGACTCGATCGCACTGGCGATGAGAGGCAGCGGGTTACCTCACAGTGATCTGATTAATACCGCGATAGTCAATACACGGGCGCAGACCTCCATCCTTCTTCTTCACAAAAAGGAAACTCGAGGAGGCAGGTAGCCGCTGTCTCCTCCAGAGACAGAGGATACACGTGACTCCTGGAGAGTGTTGCATCTACCAGGAGATGTATCACACAATCCCTCCGTCGATGGAGTGGTAATTGAGTTGCCTTCTTCTTACAGAAGGCAAGAGCCAATCGGCATATTCTGAGGGGTTGTGCACGGTGGAGACCTGGTCTGGACTTTTCGCACCGATGGAAACCCTCACACACCTCCCTGAGCACTTTCATGACCACCCCTTGAGAGCCCTCTGTTGCCACAAAATATTGAGGTCATGACAGGCGAACCAGGGTAGGCCCAGCACCATAGGAAATGCAGGAGAATCAATAAGGAAGAGACTTATTCTCTCCTTGTGACCCTCCTGCGTAACCATGTCAAGTGGAGCGGTGGCCTCACTAATTAGCCCTGACCTTAGTGGTCGACTATCTAGGGTGTGCACAGGGAAAGGCATATCCACAGCAACAAGGGGGAGGCAAAATAACGGTCAGTACAATTCCCAGCTGGTCCTGAATTTCCGAGTGCCTTATGCTGGGAATGCAGGGAAAACTCAGGAAATGTAACAAATACATACGTGAGCAACAGGGGCCTCTGGGTGACATGATAGTGCCCTGCCTGCTGCCTTGACTCCCCCCAAGCACCGACCAGCAGTGTGCCCTCTGCGGC
The DNA here is from genome assembly GCF_034236695.1 of Oncorhynchus nerka. NCBI lineage: Eukaryota > Metazoa > Chordata > Actinopteri > Salmoniformes > Salmonidae > Oncorhynchus > Oncorhynchus nerka. The sequence goes on from NC_088419.1 coordinate 72,397,406, forward strand.
CACAGATGGTACAGCGAATGGCCCCTCCTCCCGTCGCCCTAAGCGCAGCACCTCCCAGCTCCATGGCGTTGGAGCGGAGGTGCTGGGGGATGGAACTGACAGGCCCCGATCCGGACGTCGGCGGGTAGCCAGCAGATTGTCCAGACGGATGGACAGGTCCACCAGCTGGTCCAACGTGAGGGTGGTGTTTTGGCAGGCCAACTCCCGACTGACATCCTCGCGCAGACTGCAACAGTAGTGATCGATCAGGGCCCTGTCGTTCCATCCCACGCTGGCGGCCAGGGTCCGGAAGTCCAATGGGATATCCTGCTCGCTCCTCATCCCCTTTCTCAGGTGGAACAGACGTTCACCCGCCGCTCGACCCTCAGGCAGGTGGTCGAAAACTGCCCGAAATCGACAGGTGAACTCTGCGTAATGGTCCATACGGCGTTGGCCCACTCCAGGAATTTGCCTGAGAGTCAGGAGATGAGAGCGGACACGCTCTCACGTCCCGAAGGAGCCGGTTGGACGGTCGCCAGGGATAGTTCCAGCTGGAGTAGGAACCCCTGTCATCCGGCAGCCGTCCCATCATTCTCCCTTGGGAGCGCCAGCCGAATCCGACTGGGACCGGGTGAAGGAGGTGTGGACAGTGGGGTCGGCGGTAGTGGGGCTGGGTGAGGCGCTGGAAATCCTCCTCCTCTCTCCCAACAATCCATCGTCTGCAGCACTCGGTGCCCTGATGTTGCGACATGGTCGCGTGCTGCTGGACGCGCTCCTCTATCGCCACATGGAGGGAGTCTGCTCCTGCTGACTCCATTCGAGGTGAGTGATTCAGTAATCGGCCTGTGTGTAGCTGGTGTGGAGGAGTCAGGCGCAGGACAGCAGATATGAGTAATGAACGTTCTTTACTCAGAATACAAAAATATACAACACAATAAACTAGCCCACAATAACGGACGGTATACATACAAACAATCACTCACAAAAACCATGGGTGTCATGCCCTGACCATAGAGAGCCCTTGTTTCTCTATGGTGTAGTAGGTCAGGGCGTGACTAGGGGGTATTCTAGTTTATAATTTTTGGGGCTGGCTCCAGCCTTCTGGTCTCTAGTGCGTTTCCCCAGTCCGGTGCGTTCTGTGTCTCCTCCTCACACTCTCCCTGAAGTGCCTGTCCCCAGCCTGGTGCAGCCTGTGTCGGCCCCACGCATCAGACCTCCAGTGCGCCTCCCCAGTCCGGTACGTCCTGTACCTCCTCCTCGCACTCGCCCTGAAGAGCGTGTCACCAGTCCGGTGCAGCCTGTACCGGCCCCACGCATCAGGCCTCCAATACATCTCCCCTGTCCGGTACGTCCTGTGCCTCCTCCTCGCACTCGCTCTGAAGAGCGTGTAACCAGTCCGGTGCAGCCTGTGCCGGCTTCACGCACTAGGCCTCCAGTGGGTCTCCCCAGTCCGGTACATCCTGTGCCTGCTCCCCGCACTCGCCCTAAAGTGCGTGTCACCAGTCCGGTGCCACCTGTATTGGCTCCACGCACTAGACCTCCAGTGCTCATTCACAGTCCAGAGCTTCCGGCGACGGTCCCCAGTCCAGAGCTTCCGGCGACGGTTCATAGTCCAGAGCTTCCAGAGACGGTCCCCAGTCCAGAGCTTCCGGTGACTGTCCCCAGTCCAGAGCTTCCGACAACGGTTAGCATTCCGGAACCTCCTACCACAGTCCACAGTCCGGAACCTCCTGCGACGGTCCACAGTCCGGAACCTCCGGAATCTCCTGCGATGGTCCACAGTCTGGAACCTCCTGCGACGGTCCACAGTGGGAACCTCCTGCGACGGTCCACAGTGCGGAACCTCCTGCGACTGTCCACAGTGCGGAACATCCAGCAACGGTCAACGGTCCGGAGAGTCCAGGCACGGTGTCCAGTCCCGCTCCATGGCAGGAGCCTTCCTCTGCGCCGGTGCCCAGTCCAGGCACGGTGTCTAGTCCCGCTCCAAGGCCGGAGTCTTCCTCAGCCCAGCTCCATGGCCGGAGTCGTCTTCTGCACCGATGCCCAGTCCAGGCATGGCGTCAAACCCAGCTCCAGGGCTGAAGCCCTCCTCTGCGCCGGTTCCCAGTCCAGGCATGGTGTTCAGCCCAGCGCCATGGTCGGATCCGGGGTCCGGGGGGGGTGGGGGCTACGACCCGCACCGAAGCCGCCACCGCCACTAGTCACCCCCCCTAAACCCCCATTTGGTTTCAGGTTTTGTGGCCGGAGTCCGCACCTTTGCGCGGGGGGGGGGGGGGGTACTGTCACGTCCTAACCATAGAGAGCCCTTATTTCTCTATGGTGTGGTAGGTCAGAGCGTGACTAGGGGGTATTCTAGTTTATAATTTCTATGTTGTGTTCTAGTTTATATTTTCTATGTCAGTGTTTTGTATGATTCCCAATTAGATGCAGCTGGTAATCTTTGTCTCTAATTGGGTATCATATTTAAGTAGATATTTCTCCCACCTGTGTTTGTGGGATATTGATGAGTTGTTCGTTTATTGATTTATTGTTTTTTCTTTAAGTTTCACTTTGCAATAAATATGTGGAACTCAACATCCGCTGCGCCTTGGTCCCGTTCTTACGATAACCGTGACATTTGGGGAACAGAGGGTTAAATAATGAACAAGTACCTTGGGGATTAAAACCAGGTGTGTAAAACGAAGACAAAACAAATGGAAAATGAAAAGTGGATCAGCAATGGCTAGAAGGCCGGTGACGCCGAACGCTGCCCGAACAAGGACAGGGACCGACTTCGGTCGAAGTCGTGACAATTTCAGTCTTATTGTCAGCCTTGTGCTTGTTTTAGTTCACATCTTGATTCTAGACATTTTCATCAAAGATTGTGTTCCGGAAAAAAGACAAAAATGCTTATTTTTGTTGAATTATTTAAACATTTCACTAAACTAGCCATGCTTAAAACTAGACAGAGAAGCTTGAAATCGATCCCTTTTCACTTATTTTACGATTTAAGGCTGGTTTTAGTCAACTTGATATTTTGTCTTATTTTAAGAAAATCTTACCAAGTAGGTTTATCTCAGTGCACTGGCAGATAATTTGACTTGCCATTTTTGACATGCCATTTTGGCAGTGTAACAAACGTAGCCTACATAACTTTTTTTTGGCAGTGGTCAGATATATTCTTTGATTACACCCAGATACATGTTATGTCTAATGACATCCCCAGTTTACAAAATAATGTTGTGTACTTTGATCAAACTAGGTAGACATTGCTTGGGCATCACATTTGAGTGAATTGATTGGGCATTACCTTTGATTGTCAGTCTCAGGAAGGGTATTGTGAGTTCAGCTCCTATCATACAGCAAGTCAGTCACCCTGAAAAAAAATGTACCATGTCTTATAAGACGCAATCCATTCACTGAAGGATTGTTGAGTGGATTAACCAAATCCCACTGCAGAGGTGTCAGGTAATGACTCTCCTAATTATACTTTAATTACATTTGTTATATATATTGACACCCTTCACTGCCTCTCTGGCTCTCTGGCTACCTCTCTGTCGCTGCTCACCATCACTCTCACTTTCTCTCCCTTTCTCTCACCTACCTCTCTCTCTCACTCTCTCCCTGAGAGGCGTTCAATGATGATGGCTTTCCCTCATGCTAGGCTAGTGTCTGCTCCAGTATATGGCCCTCTGTTTCTGTTCTGGTTCAGGACTTTCTATTCTTCCTATCTGCCTGCTGCAGTGCAACCATATCTTTATTTTAACAAATCTCAGCAAATGTGCCAAGGATGAGCAAACCGTCTAGGACTGGGATCCTAAAGATCTGCTATACTTCCTCCCTAATGTAGCATCATAGGAGCTATAGTAAACACTGACTCAGCTGAACCTATGGAGGCTTACAGCATATATTAACATAAAGAGAGAAGGAGAGAGAGGGAGACAGAGAGAAAGAGTTTGAGAGAAAGGGTGTGAGAGATAGGGTTAGGGAAAGAGATAGTGAGGGAGAGAGAGAGAGAGAAACCTTAATCTTCACTTTAACAAGCATTATGTTTTCCTCACCCAAACCATCGATTGTGGGAATTTTCATAGAGCTAGATGCCAGTATATTTTCTCAAAGGCACCTCGATGCAGTGAGTGAGTGGGAGAGAGAGAGAGAGAGAGAGAGAGAGAGAGGAACAGGTGCAAATGAGTTGGTCAGAAAGAGGCTAAACAGAGCAGCCAGTGTGGAGCTAGAGGAGGCTGTGGTGTGAGGGGAGAAATATTTAGGGGACTGGAAACAGTGGAGGCTACTTAATGAAAAGACTGCTGTGTTTGTCCAAAGCAGAGCTCTGAGCCTGTGTGAGAGGACTGCAAAGTCAGAGAAATAGAGACAGACTGGGACAGACAATAGACTCTTAGGCAGCTAAATAACCCATACAAAAGCAAATATAACTAAACAATTACAACTTTCCAGTGATGTCAGCCCAGAAGAAATGTATGGGTTTGTAGTAAAGGTGTGGGCCAGGTTTCTTCTTAAAAAAAATTACAAAAATAAAAAGCAATTGCTTCTTTCATTACTGGTATTGAACTTTGATTCAACAACAGGCTTTTGGTCTCTGTCATTGTATGCTATGTATTAGCTACAAAGCTCTGTTCAACAGTGCACCTTGCAGTTGTGGAGATTACATAGAATTATGCTGGGAGTTCAGTGCAATGAAGATACCTGCACACTGTCAGCCATGCTCAACTCATTAACAAAAGACTAAAATTATACTTGTAGTTTCTCAACACAGCCCTCTGAAACCATACATGCTTCTTCTACTCTTCTATCTATCCCCCCCTCTCTCTTTCACTATCCTTTTCTCTCAGAACCATGACATGTTTCCAGTTGATGAACCAAGCAGAGCAGTCTAGAATCAGGTTCAACTTGAAGGTACATTTTTTCTCAAAGGTCCTTCAAATGTCATGGTATTACACACAGTAATAACAGAGTTCTGAGTACTGATAGATGTGTTGTATGGTTGTTGCGGCAGCACTAAGTGAGTGATAATAAAGCTTGTAGCAGGCAGATGTTGTGGAGATGGAAGAGAGAGAGAGAGAGAAGCTCATTGAGTTCCTTTAGATTATTTTCATTCTCTGAAGTGTTGTGTTAAAACCAAATGGACACACACTTTAATACTATGCGCACCAGGGTGACAGAAATCCATTTATTTACTGTCACCAGACAACTCTGGAACTTTCTGTTTTCTCCCACTTTTCAGTTTATAATTGCAACCAACTCCTTGAGCAGGTGAGGCAGAGGCAGCATATTATACAATTGATGTAAAGCTGAGAGGAAGATGGAAAGTTAAAATCCATTTGTTTCCCTCCATGCTAGTGTTAAACACTGATTAAGACATTTGTCCTTAAGGGATGTTTTTTTTATCCACAAATTAATTATTGATGTTTTGGGGTTGTGCGATGAAGATAAGATTATATATTTTTTAAATATATCATATTGTCTGTGTGTGTTTGTCTGTGTGCCTCTGTAATGGAGGTGTTTTGTTGAACCACATTCACTTGATGATAACCTTGCATGAAGACTCGTTTTACGTCCCCAAGCTAATGCCTAGGCTTTGGCTCAGCGTACTAATACTAGTTTTGTGGAATACAGACGACTCAATGCTTTGCTGAGAACCCTAAGGGGGTTGGGTTAAATGCGGAAGACACATTTCAGTTGAATGCATTCAGTTGCATTAAACTGACTAGGTATCCTCCTTGCCCTTTATGCATGTGTGTGCGTGCATGTGTGCAGACATTTGCTTGAGTGGATACTGACAAACTGTCTGTCTCATTCTCTTTCTCTCTCTCAGTGTGCGTACTACTCCTTTGGCGGTGCGTTGTCTTTAGGACTGCAGGATGAAAAGGGTGAGAGAGAAAAAGTGAAAGAGAAAGAAAGAACGATCGAGAGACAGCTAGGGCCACACAGTATGGAGCTAGGGCCAGGCAGCTGTTATTTCCAGCGACATGTGGTGTGAAAATGATGTGAGCATTATGCACAGGCTTTCAGACCGGCCGCCCAAACCAATCACACTGAGCAACTCTTCCTGGGAAGAGGCTGGGAGAATAGGAGATGGTACACACCGTTATCAGTCAGAGCAGGGCCGCATCCATGATGGGAATGCTGTTAGAAAGAAGCCTGGTGGTAGCAGAGGCAGGGTGGGTGCTGCTGTCTTCATTATAAACTGTTCTGGACAGTCATTTTCACACCAATTTACTATGCATGACATTTGTGTTATCCGGTAGGGCCTTTCTATTCAACGGAGCCGTGTTGTTCCTTGAACGTCAAGGAGGGACTTTTAAAGGAATTCTTTTCTTATTAGCAAAATCTGCAAATTACATGCGTGTCCCTGTTAGAAGGCAATTTCAATAAATATTGAATAAAGATTGAAACAACAATACCATTATTAGAGAGTTTGTTCCTCTGTGTAGGTAAATGAAACAAACCAGAAACACCCAAATAGATAACATGAAACATGTGGAAAGCTTGGGAGTACCAAGTGTTCCCATGAAGTCATGCATGTCAAATAGAATCCTCACTCTGATGTGGTTGTTGAAGGTAGTAAGCCTATACCTTGGCCTACCTGGCGAGACATTGCATCAGCACCTGACCGCAATCACAAAGCTCACACCACTCTTCTGCTGTCACTAGGAATACAGGATGGAAAGTAGAGCCAATTCAGTTGGAAAATCTGGTGTGCTCAAATCTGAACAGGAGTGTACCGTACAGGTGCTGCGTCTTTGGATGCAATCTAGCTTTAAACAAGTAAAGACAGCCAACACTCACATTTTGCATTAGCCATTTTCGTGAGTGATGGACATTTTTATTATGGCTAGATGAGGGTAAACACCGTGGAGGGTATAAATCCGTATTAAATAGATGCTTGGTAAAGCTCATTCCCACTATCAGTACATGAACAACTGCAACAGCTATGTTGTTTTCCTGACCTTGCTAGTCCTGAGCACCACAGGCAAGATTCCCTCTCGTACTGTACAGTACATACTGAAATACTATCCCCTAGAGTTCCATGTCTACCACACCAGACCTATATAAAACGACAGAAATAGATGGGTGGCCAAACTCTGTCCTCTAGTTTTGTCTGTAACCCACAACCCATCACCTCCCTGTGTTTCTTATGGTGTGAAATGCAGATATGATTTCCATCACATACCATGTCGATTGTCCACCCATTGGTCACACCATGCCATTTCAACGTGGAAATGTGCGTAATATTTGGTTGTGATGTTGATCAATGAGATTTCAACCTTTTTTCACCCATTCAAAATGACAGCCAGAAGTTTGTTAAACTCCCAATGTGTTATCACTATGCTTTCAACCATCTAAAAGCACAACCAAATTCCAATGGAAAAAAATGTCAGAAATGTTGTATTTACAGTGTACAACAACTTAATTTAGATTTTTTTTTTTTTACCTTTATTTATCTAGGCAAGTCAGAACTTGTGTTATTGTGTTATTGACTGTACATTTGTTTATCCCATGTTTATCCCATGTGTAACTCTGTGATGTTGTTTTTGTCACACTGCTTTGCTTTATCTTGGCCAGGTCGCCAGGTTGTAAATGAGAACTTGTTCTCAACTGGCCTAACTGGTTAAATAAAATGAATTTAATTTTTTTTTTTTAAATAACACATTTTTATTTACTATGACAGCCTACACCAGCCAAACACGGACGACGCTGGGTCAAATGTGCGCCGCCCTAGGGGACTCCCAATCATGTCCTGTTGTGATACAGCCTGGAATCGAACCAGGTTGTCTGTAGTAACGCCTCATGCACTGAGATGCAGTGCCTTAGACCGCTGCGTTATCATGTGTTAATGTGTTATCACTCTCCTTCATCTGTTAGAACAACCAAATGACCTGGATTGCAGTTGAGATTAGATTGCATTAGAGTGCATAGCGCAAGTGATCAATGCTGTTCAAGACTCAAATTATTAGAGCAATTGTGAAGATATCCACAAACCTGTGACTTTTGCATGCTATCTTGAACATGCACACTTTCTGTGATTAAATAGAGACATTTATTGTTACTGTAGATTAACCTCAATTTGGCCACGGATTTGCTACTAATTTTAAGGTTGAATAAACACTGTTACATTAGTTTGTAAATAGCCTTAACTTAAGGCTATTTACTGTATTACAAAACATTTGTTGAATTGTGTTTGGTTGACAATGCAACCAAATATCAACATTAAAAGGATATTTAATGTTTAGGCAGTTAATCTGAGCCACTGGTTTATTCCTGTTATCTAACTTTTATTTTTGTTTTAGTTGGAGAAGTTAACATCATTGACTAGTTAATAGGCTACTTATCATATTGCAAAAGTGATATTGAAAGTGATTTTGAATAGGCTATTACTGTATTGCAAAAGGGATATTGAATTGTGTTTGGTTAAATCTAAACCAAAATCAAAGCTTATTGGACTTATATACAGATTTGCAGATGTTATCGCAGCTGCAGCTCAATGCATGTGTTTCTAGCTGCAACAGTGCAGTAATAATACCTATCCACAATAAGCACACAATCCAATTAAGCAATATCAGAATGAACAATGTCAGAGTCCGGAATATAAATATATACAGTGCATTCGGAAAGTTTTCAGACCCTTTCCCTTTTGTCACATTTTGTTACGTTACAGCCTTATTCTAAAATGTTTTTTTTTTATTCCCTCATCAATCTACACACAATACCCCATAATGACAGAGCAAAAACAGGTTTGTAGAAATGTTTACATAAGTATTCAGACCCTTTGCAATGTCTCATGCACTGAGATGCAGTGCCTTAGAGGCAGGGCTTTCTCCTATAGAGCTCCATTTTTATGGAACGGTCTGCCTACCCATGTCAGAGACGCAAACTCGGTCTCAACCTTTAAGTCTTTACTGAAGACTCATCTCTTCAGTGGGTCATATGATTGAGTGTAGTCTGGCCCAGGAGTGGGAAGGTGAATGGAAAGGCTCTGGAGCAACGAACCGCCCTTGCTGTCTCTGCCTGGCCGGTTCCCCTCTTTCCACTGGGATTCTCTGCCTCTAACCCTATTACAGGGGCTGAGTCACTGGCTTACTGGGGCTCTCTCATGCCGTCCCTGGAGGGGGTGCGTCACCTGAGTGGGTTGATTCACTGTTGTGGTCATCCTGTCTGGGTTGGCACCCCCCCCCCTTGGGTTGTGCCGTGGCGGAGATCTTTGTGGGCTATACTCAGCCTTGTCTCAGGATGGTAAGTTGGTGGTTGAAGATATCCCTCTAGTGGTGTGGGGGCTGTGCTTTGGCAAAGTGGGTGGGGTTATATCCTTCCTGTTTGGCCCTGTCCGGGGGTGTCCTCGGATGGGGGCACAGTATATCTGGAGTACTTCTCCTGTCCTATTCGGTGTCCTGTGTGAATCTAAGTGTGCGTTCTCCAATTCTCTCCTTCTCTCTTTCTTTCTCTCTCTCGGAGGACCTGAGCCCTAGGACCATGCCCCAGGACTACCTGACATGATGACTCCTTGCTGTCCCCAGTCCACCTGGCCATGCTGCTGCTCCAGTTTCAACTGACCTGAGCCCTAGGACCATGCCCCAGGACTACCTGACATGATGACTCCTTGCTGTCCCCAATCCACCTTGCCATGCTGCTGCTCCAGTTTCAACTGTTCTGCCTTACTACTATTCGACCATGCTGGTCATATATGAACATTTGAACATCTTGGCCATGTTCTGTTATAATCTCCACCCGGCACAGCCAGAAGAGGACTGACCACCCCACATATGCTCTCTCTTTCTTTCTCTCTCTCGGAGGACCTGAGCCCTAGGACCGTGCCCCAGGACTACCTGACATGATGACTCCTTGCTGTCCCCAGTCCACCTGACTGTGCTGCTGCTCCAGTTTCAACTGTTCTGCCTTATTATTATTCGACCATGCTGGTCATTTCTGAACATTTGAACATCTTGGCCATGTTCTGTTATAAATCTCCACCCGGCACAGCCAGAAGAGGACTGGCCACCCCACATAGCCTGGTTCCTCTCTAGGTTTCTTCCTAGGTTTTGGCCTTTCTAGGGAGTTTTTCCTAGCCACCGTGCTTCTACACCTGCATTGCTTGCTGTTTGGGGTTTTAGGCTGGGTTTCTGTACAGCACATTGAGATATCAGCTGATGTACGAAGGGCTATATAAATAAATTTGATTTGATTTGATTTGACTTAGAACGCTGCGTTATCATGTGTTATCACTGTCCTTCATCTGTTAGAACAACCAAATGACCTGGATTGCCGTTGAGATTAGATTGCATTAGAGTACATAGCGCAAGTGTTCAATGCTGTTCAAGACTTAACTTATATACAGTATATTCAGACCCTTTCCCTTTTGTCACATTTTGTTATGTTAGTCTTATTCTAAAAAAAATAATTATCCTAAAAAAAAATGTAATCCCTCAATCTACACACAATAACATATAATGACAAAGCAAAAACAGGTTTGTAGAAATGTTTGCCAATTTAGACTTTAAAAAATAATACAAATACCTTATTTACATAAGTATTCAGACCCTTTGCAATGAGACTTGAAATTTAGCTCAGGTGCATCCTGTTTCGATTGCTTATCCTTGAGATGTTTCTGATACTTGATTGGAGTCCACCTGTGATAAATTCAATTGATTGGACATGATTTGGAAAGGCACACACCTGTCTATATACGGCCCCACAGTCAGTTGACAGTGCATGTCAGAGCTAAAACCAAGCCATGAGGTTGAAGGAATTGTCTGTAGAGATCCAAGACATGATTGTGTCAAGGCACAGATCTGGAGAAGGGTACCAAAAAATGTCTGCAGCATTGAAGATCCCCAAGAACACAGTGGCCTCCATCATTCTTAAATGGAATAAGTTTGGAATCACCAAGACTTCCAAGACTTCAGTCGAACTGAGCAATCGGGGGAGAAGGACCTTGGTCAGGGAGCTGACCAAGAACCCAATGGTCACTCTAACAGAGCTCCTCTGTGAAGATGGGAAACCCTTCCAGAAGTACAACCATCTCTGCAGCACTCCATCAATCAGGCTTTTATGGTGGAGTGACCATACGGAAGCCACTCCTCAGTAAAAAGGCATATGACAGCCCACTTCAAATCAAATGTATTTGTCACATACACAAGGTTAGCAGATGTTAATGCGAGTGTAGCGAAACGCTTGTGCTTCTATTTCCGATAATGCAGTAATAACCAACGAGTAATCTAACCTAACAATTCCAAAACTACTACCATATACACACACACACACAAGTGTGAAGGGATAAAGAATATGTACATAAAGATATATGAATACCTTTATGTAGTTTGCCAAAAGGCACCTGAAGTACTCTCTTGACCATTATAAAGAAGATTCTCTGGTTTGATGAAACCAAGATTGAACTCTTTGGCCTGAATGCTAAGTGTCACATCTGGAGGAAACATGGCACCATCCCTACAGTGAAGCATGGTGGTGGCAGCACCATGCTGTGGGGATGTTTTTCAGTGGCATGGGCTGGGAGACAACTCAGGATCAAGAGAAAGATGAACGGACCAAATACAGAGAGATCTTTCACGAAAACCTGCTCCAGAGCACTCAGGACCTCAGACTAGGGTGAATGTTCACCTTCCAACAGGACAGCAACCTCAAGCACACAGCCAAGACAATGCAGGCGTAGCTTTGGGACAAGTCTCTGAATGTCCTTGAGAGGCCCAGCCAGAGCCCGAACTTGAACCTAATTGAACATCTCTGACAGAGATTGAGAGGATCTGCAGAGAAGAATAGAAGAAACTCCCCCAAATACAGGTGTGCCAAGCTTGTAGCGTCAAACCCAAGAAGATCCGAGGCCGTAATCACTGCCAAAAGTGCTTCAACAGACTGAGTAAATAGTCTGAATAGTTATGTAAATGTGATATTACAAAAATTACTATAAACCTGTTTTTCTTTTGACATTATGCTGTGTTATGTGTAGATTGATGAGGGAAAAACCCAATTTGATCAATTTTAGAAAAAGGCTGTTACGTAACAAAATGTGGAAAAAGAAGGGTGGGAATACTTTCTGAATGCACGGTGTATATACTGAACAAAATGTAAACGCAACATAAAACAATTTCAATTATTTTACTGAGTTTTGGTATTTGGTATTTTTGGTATTTTATTAGAATCCCCATTAGCTGTTGCAAAAGCAAAAGCTACTCTTCCTGGGGTCCACACAAAACATGAAACATAATAGAAAATTACATAATACAGAACATCAATAGACAAGAACAGCTCAAGGACAGAACTACATGCATACCATTTATATAAGGAAATCAGTCAATTGATATGAATTCATTAGGCCCTAATCTATGGATTTCACATGATTGGGCAGGGGCACAGCTATGGGTTGGACTGAGAGGGCATAGGGACACCCAATTGTGAGGTTTTCCACACAAAAGGGCTTTATTTCAGATATAAATACTCCTCAGTTTCATCAGCTGTTCAGGTTGCTGGTCTCAGAAGATCCCGCAATTGAAGATCCTGGGCTGGCGTGGCTACATGTGTTCAGCGTTTATGAGGCCGGTTGTAAGCACTGACAAATTCTCTAAATGGTAGAGAAATGAACATTCAGTTCTGGTGGATATTTCTGCTGTCGGCATGTAAATTGCACGCTCCCTCAAAATTTGAGACATCTGTTGCATTGTGTTGTGTGACAAAACTGCACATTTTAGAGTGGCCTTTCATTGTCCCCAGCACAAGATGCACTTGTGTAATGATAATGCTTTTTATCAACTTCTTGATATGCCACACCTGTCAGGTGGATAGATTATCTTGGCACAGGAGAAATGCTCACTAACAGGTATGTAAAAAAAAATGTGCACACGTTTTATTTTCAGCTCATGGAACATGGCAGTGTTTCCCAACCCTGATCCTCAAGTACCCCCAACAGTATACATTTTTATTGTAACCCTGGACAAGCACATCTGATTCAACTTGTCAACTAATCATTAAGCCCTCAATCAATTGAAGGAGGTGTATTTGTCAAGGGCTACAACGAAACTGTGTACTGTTGGGGGTACTCGAGGACCATGGTTGGGAAACACTGAAATATCAACACTTTACATACTGCGTTTATATTTTTGTTCAGTATATGTGAGGCATAATCAACAACCGCCTATATGTTCTATGGAAAAGTAATGAACAACTTGGAAGGTGTGTTCCACAATGCGCTAGTGGAGTTCCACAGAGTTGCATTATTTTCCAGAGTGCATAGAACCTCGAGTTGGTTATCCATTTTAAACCATGGCTATAATTGAACACATTTGATAGTATAAATGTGTTCAACATCTATTGAAGTAGCTAGCAAGTTTACTAGATAGCTAGCTACAGTAGTTGCCGTGCTAACCAAACAAACAGACTTGGCTGTTTAGGTAAACAAACCATCAGTCCTAGCTTGCCATTATGACAATCATGTTCTATTGTCAATAATGTTTTCAATTCGACTTTTGCCTTCAAAAACAGCTTAAACATAGAGCATGTAAGAGTGAGCTATAGCCATTTTATTTTACCGTGCCAATACACTGTGTGTTACCAGCTAAATCTATGACCAGTGGCGATTTTATCATGATAATCTTGATGGGGCCAACTCAGAACAAATGTTTTAGATGCATACCAATAAATCCACTATACAACACCACACAACACATGAATTGCACTGTAATGGTGACAAACAGTGGCCACAAACTGTTAGGTCCTACATAAAGATATTCCAACAGCAGAGCTTTCTTTTCAGTAACATAGATGGAGCAAATTCCATCTGTACTTGAATGTACAAACTATGGCATAAGAGAATGAGGAGCGGGTAAGAGGCTATCTGTAATTTTGATTAAGACATTAATGAGCGAGCTAGGACTGACATAGGCAATATATCTATTTGTTCCGCACTTTTGAAATGTACTGCGACAGAATTCAGAACATTGGCCGTTCATACAATATTCTCCCTGTACACCAAGTCAGAACTGTATAATAAGTAAAGGGGTCCTATAAGCAGACAAAGAAAGCTCTTACAATATTCCATAATTACATTTCTATAAAACAGGCTACAGGCTACACATGCACCACCAAGTTACAACAGTAGGCTAAATTATGAGTGGAAAGGGACCAATTAGGGTGATGCACAGGGGTAACTAACAGCTTACTACACAACATACTTAGTATTATTTTCTTAGCTACAGTTTACATACACTACCGTTTAAAAGTTTTGGGTCACTTAGAAATGTTCTTGTTTTTAAAAGAAAAACACATGTTTTGTCCATTAAAAAAACATCAAATTGATCAGAAATACATGTTGTAAATGACTATTGTAGCTGGAAACAGCTGATTTTAAATGGAATATCTACATAGGCGTATCAGCAACCATCACTCATGTGTTCCAATGGCACATTGTGTCAGCAAAGCCAAGTTGATCATTTTAAAAGGGTAATTGATCATTATACACTTTTGCAATTATGTTAGGACAGCTGTAAACTGTAGTTCTGATTTAAAGAAGCAATAAAACTGGCCTTCTTAAGACAAGTTGAGTATCTGGGGAATCAGCATTTGTGGGTTTGATTACAGGCTCAAAATGGCCAGAAACAAATAACTTTCTTCTGAAACCTATTCTTGTTCTGAGAAATGAAGGCTATTCAATGCGAGAAATTGCCAATAAACTTTTGTTTACTTTTTACTTTTATTTCACCTTTATTTAACGAGGTAGGACAGTTGAGAACAAGTTCTCATTAAAAACTGCGACCTGGCTAAGATAAAGCAAAGCAGTGCGACAAGAACAACAACACTGAGTTACACATGAACAAACTTACAGTCAAAACACAATAGAAAAATGTATGTACAGTTGAGGTCGGAAGTTTACATACACTTAGGTTGGAGTCATTAAAACTCGTTTTTCAACCACTCCACAAAATTCTCGTTAACAAACTATAGTTTTGGTAAGTCGGTTAGGACATCTACTTTGTGCTAGTCACAAGTAGTTTTTCCAACAATTGTTTACAGACAGATTACTTCATTTATAATTCACTGTATCACAATTCCAGTGGGTCAGAAGTTTACATACACTAAGTTGACTGTGCCTTTAAACAGCTTGGAAAGTTCCAGAAAATGATGTCATGCTTTAGAAGCTTCTGATACGCTAATTGACATAATTTGAGTCATTTGGAGGTGTACCTGTGGATGTATTTCAAGGCCTACCTTAACCTCTTGAACCTCTGGGGGCAGTATTTCATTTTTGGATGAAAAACGTTCCCGTTTTAAACAAGATATTTTGTCACGAAAAGATGCTTGACTATGCATATAATTGACGGCTTTGGAAAGAAAACACTCTCGTTTCCAAAACTGCAAAGATATTGTCGCGAGTGGTCGCATGCCGCACTTCGGTCCGCAGGTAGTATAAACTTTTAGGATTACATTTCATTACATTTCATTAGGGTACAACGGTTTGATTTGTCTAATCTTAGCAATTTCTTCTTAGCTAGCTACATAGCCGTCATTGTATCAAAGATAATTGTGTAATTATCGTATTTCGTCGTCCTAACGTAGTCTACACTGCTATCTGCCCAGCAGCTAGCCAGCTAGCAAACGTCCACCGTTTACCGAATAGCAGCACTATTACACTATTACACTCAACTGAACGACTTGATTAGTGTAGTGTTAGCTAGCTACATAGTTGTCTTTGCTGTCTTCGTATCCAAGATAATTGTGTAGTTTAGAGTGTGTAGTTTTAGAGTGATTATCTTAATTTACCGAGGTTAGCTAGCCAGCTATTTGTCGTCCTTAACGTAGGAGACACTGCTAGCTAGCCAACAGCTAGCCAACGTCTACCGAATAGAACTTCCGCACTCAACAACCCGGTCCGCTTCGCTCCACAGGTAGTATCACATTTTCATTTCATTTCATTACAGTACAACAGTTATTTGTTTGATCGTAGCTAGCTACATAGCTAGCTACATAGCCGTCTTTGTATCAAAGATAATTGTGTAGTCTAGAGCGATTTTCTAGGTTAGCTAGCCAGCTATTGTCGTTCTTTTAACGCAACGTAACGTAATCAACACTGCTAGCTAGCCAGCTAGCCCAAAATAGCAGCACTGTAAAAACTATTACACTCAACGGAACGACTTGATTAGTGTAGTGTCAACAATGCAGCCACTGCCAGCTAGCCTACTTCAGCAGTACTGTATCATTTTAATCATTTTAGTCAATAAGATTCTTGCTACGTAAGCTTAACTTTCTGAACATTCGAGACGTGTAGTCCACTTGTCATTCCAATCTCCTTTGCATTAGCGTAGCCTCTTCTGTAGCCTGTCAACTATGTGTCTGTCTATCCCTGTTCTCTCCTCTCTGCACAGACCATACAAACGCTCCACACCGCGTGGCCGCGGCCACCCTAATCTGGTGGTCCCAGCGCGCACGACCCACGTGGAGTTCCAGGTCTCCGGTAGCCTCTGGAACTGCCGATCTGCGGCAAACAAGGCAGAGTTCATCTCAGCCTATGCCTCCCTCCAGTCCCTCGACTTCTTGGCACTGACGGAAACATGGATCACCACAGATAACACTGCTACTCCTACTGCTCTCTCTTCGTCCGCCCACGTGTTCTCGCACACCCCGAGAGCTTCTGGTCAGCGGGGTGGTGGCACCGGGATCCTCATCTCTCCCAAGTGGTCATTCTCTCTTTCTCCCCTTACCCGTCCATCGCCTCCTTTGAATTCCATGCTGTCACAGTTACCAGCCCTTTCAAGCTTAACATCCTTATCATTTATCGCCCTCCAGGTTCCCTCGGAGAGTTCATCAATGACCTTGATGCCTTGATAAGCTCCTTTCCTGAGGACGGCTCACCTCTCACAGTTCTGGGCGACTTTAACCTCCCCACGTCTACCTTTGACTCATTCCTCTCTGCCTCCTTCTTTCCACTCCTCTCCTCTTTTGACCTCACCCTCTCACCCTCCCCCCTACTCACAAGGCAGGCAATACGCTCGACCTCATCTTTACTAGATGCTGTTCTTCCACTAACCTCATTGCAACTCCCCTCCAAGTCTCCGACCACTACCTTGTATCCTTTTCCCTCTCGCTCTCATCCAACACTTCCCACACTGCCCCTACTCGGATGGTATCGCGCCGTCCCAACCTTCGCTCTCTCTCCCCCGCTACTCTCTCCTCTTCCATCCTATCATCTCTTCCCTCTGCTCAAACCTTCTCCAACCTATCTCCTGATTCTGCCTCCTCAACCCTCCTCTCCTCCCTTTCTGCATCCTTTGACTCTCTATGTCCCCTATCCTCCAGGCCTGCTCGGTCCTCCCCTCCCGCTCCGTGGCTCGACGACTCATTGCGAGCTCACAGAACAGGGCTCCGGGCAGCGGAGCGGAAATGGAGGAAAACTCGCCTCCCTGCGGACCTGGCATCCTTTCACTCCCTCCTCTCTACATTTTCCTCCTCTGTCTCTGCTGCTAAAGCCACTTTCTACCACTCTAAATTCCAAGCATCTGCCTCTAACCCTAGGAAGCTCTTTGCCACCTTCTCCTCCCTCCTGAATCCCCCCCCTCCTCCCTCTCTGCAGATGACTTCGTCAACCATTTTGAAAAGAAGGTCGACGACATCCGATCCTCGTTTGCTAAGTCAAACGACACCGCTGGTTCTGCTCACACTGCCCTACCCTGTGCTCTGACCTCTTTCTCCCCTCTTTCTCCAGATGAAATCTCGCGTCTTGTGACGGCCGGCCGCCCAACAACCTGCCCGCTTGACCCTATCCCCTCCTCTCTTCTCTTCTCCAGACCATTTCCGGAGACCTTCTCCCTTACCTCACCTCGCTCATCAACTCATCCCTGACCGCTGGCTACGTCCCTTCCGTCTTCAAGAGAGCGAGAGTTGCACCCCTTCTGAAAAAACCTACACTTGATCCCTCCGATGTCAACAACTACAGACCAGTATCCCTTCTTTCTTTTCTCTCCAAAACTCTTGAACGTGCCGTCCTTGGCCAGCTCTCCCGCTATCTCTCTCAGAATGACCTTCTTGATCAAAATCAGTCAGGTTTCAAGACTAGTCATTCAACTGAGACTGCTCTTCTCTGTATCACGGAGGCGCTCCGTACTGCTAAAGCTAACTCTCTCTCCTCTGCTCTCATCCTTCTAGACCTATCGGCTGCCTTCGATACTGTGAACCATCAGATCCTCCTCTCCACCCTCTCCGAGTTGGGCATCTCCGGCGCGGCCCACGCTTGGATTGCGTCCTACCTGACAGGTCGCTCCTAGCAGGTGGCGTGGCGAGAATCTGTCTCCTCACCACGTGCTCTCACCACTGGTGTCCCCCAGGGCTCTGTTCTAGGCCCTCTCCTATTCTCGCTATACACCAAGTAACTTGGCTCTGTCATAACCTCACATGGTCTCTCCTATCATTGCTATGCAGACGACACACAATTAATCTTCTCCTTTCCCCCTTCTGATGACCAGGTGGCGAATCGCATCTCTGCATGTCTGGCAGACATATCAGTGTGGATGACGGATCACCACCTCAAGCTGAACCTCGGCAAGACGGAGCTGCTCTTCCTCCAGGGGAAGGACTGCCCGTTCCATGATCTCGCCATCACGGTTGACAACTCCATTGTGTCCTCCTCCCAGAGCGCTAAGAACCTTGGCGTGATCCTGGACAACACCCTGTCGATCTCAAATAACATCAAGGCGGTGGCCCGTTCCTGTAGGTTCATGCTCTACAACATCCGCAGAGTACGACCCTGCCTCACACAGGAAGCGGCGCAGGTCCTAATCCAGGCACTTGTCATCTCCCGTCTGGATTACTGCAACTCGCTGTTGGCTGGGCTCCCTGCCTGTGCCATTAAACCCCTACAACTCATCCAGAACGCCGCAGCCCGCTGGTGTTCAACCTTCCCAAGTTCTCTCACGTCACCCCGCTCCTCCGCTCTCTCCACTGGCTTCCAGTTGAAGCTCGCATCCGCTACAAGACCATGGTGCTTGCCTACGGAGCTGTGAGGGGAACGGCACCTCAGTACCTCCAGGCTCTGATCAGGCCCTACACCCAAACAAGGGCACTGCGTTCATCCACCTCTGGCCTGCTCGCCTCCCTACCACTGAGGAAGTACAGTTCCCGCTCAGCCCAGTCAAAACTGTTCGCTGCTCTGGCCCCCCAATGGTGGAACAAACTCCCTCACGACGCCAGGACAGCGGAGTCAATCACCACCTTCCGGAGACACCTGAAACCCCACCTCTTTAAGGAATACCTAGGATAGAATAAAGTAATCCTTCTCACCCCCCTCCCTTAAAAGATTTAGATGCACTATTGTAAAGTGGCTGTTCCACTGGATGTCATAAGGTGAATGCACCAATTTGTAAGTCGCTCTGGATAAGAGCGTCTGCTAAATGACTTAAATGTAATGTAAATGTAATTGTCTGTGAGTGCCACAGAACTAATGCTACAGGCGAAACCAAGATGACATTTCATACAGGAAGTGAGCCAGATTTTTGAGGCGCTGTGTTCCAATGTCTCCTTATATGGCTGTGAATGCGCAAGGAGAGAGCCTACACTTTCTGTAGTTTCCCCAAGGTGTTTGCAGCATTGTGACGTATTTGTAGGCATATCATTGGAAAATTGACCCTAAGAGACTACATTTACCAGGTGTCCGCTCGGTGTCCTCCGTCGAAACTATTGCGTAATCTCCAGGTGCGTGCATGTTTCCATTTTGAAGAGAGGAGAAACCAAACTGCCACGAGTGACTTATCATTGAATAGATATGTGAAAAACACCTTGAGGATTGATTCTAAACAACGTTTGACATGTTTCTGTCGATATTATAGAGTTAATTTGGAAAAAAAGTTTGCGTTTTAATGACTGAATTTTCGGGGGGGTTTCTCAGCCAAACGTGATGAACAAAACGGAGCGATTTCTCCTACACAAATAATCTTTTTGGAAAAACTGATCATTTGCTATCTAACTGAGAGTCTCCTCATTGAAAACATCGGAAGTTCTTCAAAGGTAAATGATTTTATTTGAATGCTTTTCTTGTTTTTGTGAAAATGTTGCCTGCTGAATGCTAGGCTTAATGCTATGCTAGCTATCAATAGTCTTACACAACTGCTTGTGTAGCTATGGTTGAAAAGCATTTTTTGAAAATCTGAGATGACAGTGTTGTTAACAAAAGGCTAAGCTTGTGAGCCAATATATTTATTTCATTTGCGATTTTCATGAATAGTTAACGTTGCGTTAAGATAATGAGCTTGAGGCTATAATTACGCTCCCGGATACGGGATTGCTCGTCGCAACAGGTTAAAACACAGTGCCGCTTTGCTTGACATCATGGGAAAATCAAAAGAAATCATCCAAGACCTCAGAAAAACAATTGTAGACCTCCACAGGTCTGGTTCATCCTTGGGAGCAATACCCAAACGCCTGAAGGTACCACGTTCATCTGTACAAACAATATTACGCAAGACAAAACACCTATGGACCACGCAGCCGTCATCATACTTCTCAGGAAGGAAAAGCGTTCGGTCTCCTAGAGATTAACATACCTTGGTGTGAAAAGTGCAAATGAATCCCAGAACAACAGCAAAGGACCTTCTGAAGATGCTGGAGGAAACAGGTACAAAAGTATCTATATCCCCAGTAAAACCAGGCCTATATTGACAACCTGAAAAGCTGCTCAACAAGGAAGAAGCCACTGCTCCAAAACCACCATAGAACAGCCAGACTACAGTTTGCAACTGCACATGGTGACAAAGATTGGACTTTTTGGAGAAATGTCCTCTGGTCTGATGAAACATTAATAGAACTGTTTGGCCATGATGACCATCGATATGCTTGAAGGAAAACAGGGGAGGCGTGCAAGTCAAAGAACACCATCCCAACCCTGAAGCACGGGGGTGGCAGCATCATGTTGTGGGGGTGCTTTGCTGCAGGAGGGACTGGTGCACTTCACCAAATAGATAGCATCTTGAGAATGGAAAATTACGTGGATATATTGAAGCAACATCTCAAGACATCAGTCAGGAAGTTAAAGCTTGGTCGCAAATGGCTCTTCCAAATGGACAATGACCCGAAGCATACTTCCAAAGCTGTGGCAAAATGGCTGAAGGACAACAAAGTCAAGGTATTGGAGTGGCCATTACAAAGCCCTGACCTCAATCCTATCGAAGATTTGTTGTCAGAACTGAAAAGGCGTGTGCGAGCAAGGAGGCCAGGTGGCCTAACTCTGGTTCCAATGAGAACCAGCACTGGAGCAACAGTACTACACTCTTGCCAAACATACCCTCGTAAAACTGACTATCCTACCGATCCTTGACTTCGGCAATGTAATTTGCAAAATAGCCTCCAACACTCTATTCAGCGAACTGGATGTAGTCTATCAAGGTGCCATCCGTTTTGTCACCAAAGCCCCATATACTACCCACCACTGCGACCTGTATGCTCTCGTTGGCTGGCCCTCACTACATATTCATCGCCAAACCCACTGGCTCCAGGTCATCTATAATTCTTCGCTAGGTAAAGCTCCACCTTATCTCAGCTCACTGGTCACCACTGTCATCATTCCTCCTGACAGAGCTGGTGTAACTGAGTCAGGTTTGTAGGCCTCACTCATTCCCAAGATCTGTAGCTTGTATCTTCTCATTTCCTTCTAATCTGTGCCAGTTTTTGGGACTCAAACACTGTTTGAACATTTCATATGCCAACGTGCAGTTTGTTTTTGGTGTTCAGTGCTCCCATCTTCACATCACTAGTTTCCTTTAGGCTTTCGCTGATGGCATTAGTACAAGTCTAGGACTCTGGTAGATATTTGCATCCAGTTGTAGGATTGTCATTTGTTGCTGTTTCTTTAGCACAAAGGTTTTATGGGATGGGGTTGCAAGCCCAATGCCCAACTGTGCACCATTTCCGGGAGGTTTCGGGAGATTTCGGAGTTGATTTGTTAGTCTTCACCCCTAGCCTTTTCTCTTCCTGGTGATGGATTACAGTTTCATACCACGTGAGGCCAGATAGGCTTTGGGTTGTGTACAACCTACCCAACTAACTCCTGCTGCTGTGTAGTGAAAGCCATAACCAAAAGCCAACAGAATGTTGTTCATACGAGACGGTTTTACTTTGGTTCCTTATATTGCTGATGACAAGCATACCCATAACATGATGTAGCCACCACCATGCTTGAAAATATGAAGAGTGATACTCAGTGATGTGTTGTGTTGGATTTGCCCCAAACATAACACTTTCAACTCTGTACCTGTGTTAAAGTCACCATTGGCCTCGTAGTGTAAAGCCTAAATTGTTTCCTTCCTCTCCGGTAACTGAGTTAGGAAGGACACCTTTCCTCTTTGCAGTGACTGGGTGTTCAGTTGTGGCCAAAGGTTTTGAGAATGACACAGATATTCATTTTCACAGTCTGCTGCCTCAGTTTGTATGATGGCAATTTGCATATACTCCAGAATGATATGAAGAGTGATCAGATTAATTGAAATTATTTGCAAAGTCCCTCTTTGCCATGCAAAACAACTGAATCCCCCCAAAACATTTCCACTGCATTTCAGCCCTGCCACAAAAGAACCAGCTGACATCATGTCAGTGATTCTCTCGTGTGAGTGTTGATGAGGACAGGGCTGGAGATCACTCTGTCATGCTGACTGAGTTTGAATAACAGACTAGAAGCTTCAAAAGGAGGGTGGTGCTTGGAATCATTGTTCTTCCTCTGTCAACCGTGGTTACCTGCAACGAAACAGGTGCAGTCATCATTGCTTTGCACAAAAAGGACTTCACTGGCAAGGATATTGCTCCCAGTAAGATTGCACCTAAATCAAACGTTTATTGGATCATCAAGAACTTCATGGAGAGCGGTTGAATTGTTGTGAAGAAGGCTTCAGGGCACCCAAGAAAGTCCAGCAAGCGCCAGGACGGTCTCCTAAAGTTGATTCAGCTGCTGGATTGAGGCACCACCAGTACAGAGCTTGCTCAGGAATGGCAGCAGGCAGACTGATATTATGCAAAAGGTACAGGGATTGGACTGATGAGGACTGGGGTAAAGTAATTTACTCTGATGAATCCCCTTTCCGATTTTTTGGGGCATCCGTATAAAAGCTTGTTCAGAGAAGACAAGGTGAGCGCTACCATCAGTCCTGTGACTGATTGTTTAACCTTTTCTGGTAGCCTTCCACAAGCTTCCCACAATAAATTGGGTGAATTTTAGCCCATTCCTCTGGACAGAGCTGGTGTAACGGAGTCAGGTTTGTAGGCCTCCTTGCTCGCACACGCTTTTTCAGTTCTGCCCACAAATGTTCTATAGGATTGAGGTCACGGTGTTGTGATGGCCACTCCAATACCTTGACTTTGTTGTCCTTAAGCCATTACGCAACAACTTCGGAAGTATGCTTGGGTAATTGTCCTTTTGGAATAGCCATTTGCGACCAAGCTTTAACTTCCTGACTAATGTCTTGAGATGTTGCTTTAATATATGCACATCATTTGCCACCCTCATGATGCCATCTATATAGGGAAGTACAAGAGTCCCTCCTGCAGCAAAGCACCCCCACAACATTGATGCTGCCACCCCCGTGCATCACTTTTGGGATGGTGTTCTTCTGCTTGCAAGCCTCCATTTTCCTCCAAACATAACGATGGTCATTGTGCCCAAACAGTTCTATTTTTGTTTCATCAGACCAGAGGATATTTCTCCAAAAAGTACAATCTTTGTCCCCATGTGCAGTTGCAAACCATAGTCTGGCTTTTGTGGTTTTGGAGCAGTGGCTTAGTCCTTGCTGTGCAGCTTTCAGGTTACGTCAATATAGTACTCGTATTACTATGGACATAGATAATTTTGTACCCGTTTCCTCCAGCATCTTCACAAGGTCCCTTTCTGTTGATCTGGGAGTAATTTCTACTTGTCACAAGACTGTTGTTTATTCTTGCGTACTATTGTTGTACAGATGAACGTGGTCCCTTCAGGCATTTGGAAATTGATCCCAAGGATGAACCAGACTTGTGGAGGTCTAAAATGGTTTTTCTGAGGTCTTGGCTGATTTCTTTCGATTTTCCTATGATGTCAAGCAAAGAGGCATAGAGTTTGAAGATAGGCCTTAAATACATCCACAGGTACACCTCCAATTGACTAACATCACAATCAAATGTGCTTAACTAGTTGCTCCTACCCTCTACTTTTTTGAACATTTTGTTAAAAATCGCGCAACATTTCAGCGCCCTGCTACTCATGCCAGGAATATAGTACGTTCATATGGTTAGAATGTGTGTATAGGAAACCCTCGGACGTTTTTAAAACTGGTTAAATCACGACTGTGGCTATTACATAATGTGCGTTACATCGGAAAGCGCAGGAAAACCTGATCACAGAAAATGGAAATAAATATCCTTGCGCCACTTCCAGCAATTGTTAACAGTGAGCCGAATTAGATAAGACCGAGCATTCAACTCCCACAGCATCCCCATGCAGTCGAGTATCTTGTGAATTTAATCCTCTTTGATTCTTGGTTGAACCGAAAGAGGGGCACGACGTACCTCCGGTCTCCGCCCAGATCATTCCGGAAGAGCTCTCTCCTGAAATTTTTTCCAAGACGACAGCTACTGATATGTACATCGCCTACGGATGATTTTTATCGCTTATTAACGTTTACTAATACCTAAAGTAGCATTACAAACGTATTTCGAAGTGTTTTGTGAAAGTTTATCGTCTACTTTTTGAATTTTAAAAAATGACGTTACGTTGTGAAATCGCTGTTTTTTTCGTTTATCACACAGTCTACATATAACGATATCTTGGCTTTATATGGCCCGATTTAATCGAAATAAAGACCCAATAGTGTTTATGGGACATATAGGAGTGCCAACAAAGAAGATGGTGAAAGGTAATGACTGTTTTCTATTTTATTGTGCGGTTTGTGTAACGCTGAAATGCTAATTATTTTGTTTACGTCCCCTGCTGTGCTTTTCTGTTGTAGTGTATTGGTGCATGCTATCAGATAATAGCTTCTCATGCTGTCGCCGAAAAGCATTTTAAAAATCTGACTTGTTGCCTGGATTCACAACGAGTGTAGCTTTAATTTGATACCCTGCATGTGTATTTTAATGAACTTTTGAGTTTTAACTAATACTATTAGCATTTAGCGTAGCGCATTTGCATTTCCAGAGCTCTAGTTGGGACGCAAGCGTCCCAGGTAGAGGTAAGAGGTTAACAAGTCATGTAATAAGTACTGAAAAAGGCAAAACCCATAAATAACGCAAAAAAAAAATACTTTCCATTGTTCATCCAATATTGGTCACATACACATGGATAGCAGATGTTATTGTGAGTGTAGTGAAATGCTTGTGCTTCTAGTTCCGACAGTGACTTGCCAAGATTTGCATGTGGCAGATGTTGCACAGAGATAGATGGCCATACTTTACTCAAACCATTCCTCGTATGGCCTTCAGGGCCCTAGCCATACCAGTTATAAACGGACACAAGCTGCCATGACAGTTTATAACATCTGTTATATCCTGTCTATATCAATGTTATGTACTGTACTAACTCATAATGTAGGGTTCAAGGAAAGTGTAGACACCAGATTGTTCTTTCAACTCCACCAACCCCTTCCTGTGTTCTGTCAGAGAGAGATGGATCCTGTGTGCCCTACAGGACGATCATGTGTATCAGTTAACCAGTGTGACTGACAAAGGCTTGAAGGAAGCTCCTGGCCACTTCCTGCTTTAATTTCTTATCCAGACTTTACTCTGCCAGTACCTACCCCTCCCATTCCCTGCCAGCAAGCTGCCATCATATATTACATTGCCATGGAAACCAGTGGTCCTCTCCACCGCTGGCATCAAACTGCACTGACATACTGTCTGCAATCATCCCCCTAGCTAGGTGTGTGTGAGTGTGCATGCATGTGTATGCATGCTTGCGTGTGTGTGCTTGCTTGCTTGTGTGTGCTTGCGCGTGTGTGTGTGTTCACTCTGAGGAGGATTCCAAACAGCACGGTGTGTTGCCTTGATGAGCACTCCACAAGCAAACAACCGCATCAAAAGAACATTAAAGATACATGATGATAAAAACAAGGTATCTTGATTAAATAATTATCATACCGGATAAGGTTATATTTTTCCACTCTAGTGTACACTGATGAACGCGATGTGGCAATTTTCCGGCATAGCCTGTGGCATTTCCATTAGAACACATGTATGTACGCCTTCAGAGTTTCAATATTTCACGAGGAGCCTGCTTGTCTTTTGACTGTTTCTTTTCCTTCGCTGTAAGGGCAAATCTTGTTGACATATGGAGCTTTGGAGCTCAACTCTTCCAGTGACTTTAGAGAAAGTTGATTTAGACGAGGGAGATGAGTGAAGGCTATGTGTCTGTGTGTGTGAGAGAGAGAATGAGTATTCAGAGCGATGGCATGTGAATAAAGAGTGTAACGTTAGGCTGATAAACAGCTCGCCATCCCTGTTTGTTATTAATGCGCAGCTAGCGAGACAAATTGACGTTCAGTGGGTGAAATATAGGGCCAGATAACCAAGCCTAGCCCATCTTCTCACGCCTATCCTCAGATGGAAAACCTCCCTGCTATCGGTCACACAGATGCTAACATATTGAAAATAGGAAATACATATCTCTGAAGGTCACCAACCGAGGTAAGGTTGGAACAGGTCTACTGTAAATTATCATCATTTTAGACATATAGCTTTGTGTATACAGTAGTCAGTCACAGCATTGCAAAGTCTGGTATTAAAGTAAATTATCTATATGTGTTTCATTGTATATCATGTAGCATGTATACATGATCAAATCAAATTGTATTTGTCACATGCGCCAAATACAACCTTACCATGAAATGCTTACTTACAAGCTGTAACGGCTTTCTTCCTGGGAAGGAGAGGCGGACCAAAACGCAGCGTTGTTAGAGTTCATGTTAATTTAATAAGGTAACTCAAACATGAGCAGGATACAAAACAATAGCCGTGAAAACCGAAACAGTCCTAACTGGTGCATAAAACACAAAGACAGGAAACAACCACCCACAAATCCCAACACAAAACAGGCTACCTAAATATGGTTCCCAATCAGAGACAATGACTAACACCTGCCTCTGATTGAGAACCATATCAGGCCAAACATAGAAATAGACAAACCAGACACACAACATAGAATGCCCACCCAGCTCACGTCCTGACCAACACTAAAACAAGGAAAACACACAAGAACTACAAGTCCTTAACCAACAATGCAGTTAAAACCTGTTGCTTCTACCCGGGACGCTTGCGTCCCAACTAGAGCTCTGGAAATGCAAATGCGCTACGCTAAATGCTAATAGTATTAGTTAAAACTCAAAAGTTCATTAAAATACACATGCAGGGTATCGAATTAAAGCTACACTCGTTGTGAATCCAGGCAACAAGTCAGATTTTTAAAATGCTTTTCGGCGAAAGCATGAGAAGCTATTATCTGATAGCATGCAACACCCCAAAAGACCCACAGGGGACGTAAACAAAATAATTAGCATTTCGGCGTTACACAAACCGCACAATAAAATAGAAAACATTCATTACCTTTCACCATCTTCTTTGTTGGCACTCCTAGATGTCCCATAAACACTATTTGGGTCTTTATTTCGATTAAATCGGTCCATATAAAGCCTAGATATCGTTATATGTAGACTGTGTGATAAATGAAATAAACATAGTTTCAAAACGTAACGACATTTTTTAAAATTCAAAAAGTCGACGATAAACTTTCACAAAACACTTCGAAATACGTTTGTAATGCAACTTTAGGTATTAGTAAACATTAATAAGCGATAAAATTCATCAGGAGGCGATGTAAAGATTATTAGCTGTCCGTCTGGAAAAATGTCCGGCTAGAAACTCAACGAAAATATCCGGTCCTAGACCGGATTAGATACGGTGTCCTGTATGTGTTTGACCAAGAAAAAACTCGAAGGGAAATGACAAGACTCTAGACACCCAGGTACTGCAACCTCAGTCAATTAATTGTGGTTCACGTATATCAATGGGTTCAAGTAGCGCATGGATATATTTTCCCCATTTTCAGTGATCAGTTTTTCCTGTGCTTTTCGATGTAAATGCCGTTCTGGTAAAGCCACAGCAGTGATTTAACCAGTTTTTTAAACGTCTGAGTGTTTTCTATCCACACAGACTAAGCAAATGCATATACTATATTCCTGGCATGAGTAGCAGGGCGCTGAAATGTTGCGCGATTTTTAACAGAATGTTCAAAAAAGTAGAGGGTCGACTGAAGAGGTTAAGATAATAGAGTTAATTAAGAAAATATTTTCTAAATATATATTTTTTAAAGAAACACAATAAAATAACAATAATGAGGCTATATACAGGGGGTACCGGTACAGAGTCAATGTGCGAGGGTACAGGTAATTTCTACATAGGTAGGGGTAAAGTGACTATGCATAGATAATAAATAGTGAGTAGCAGCATTGTAAAAACAAGGTGGTGTCAATGCAAATAGTCCGGGTGGCCATTTGATTATTTTATCAGCAGTCTTATGGCTTGGGGGTAGAAGATGTTAAGGAGCCTTTTGGACCTATATTTGGCACTCCGGTACCGCTTGCCGTGCGGTAGCAGAGAAAAGAGTCAATGTCTTGGGTGACCGGAGTCTTTGACAATTTTTTGGCCTTCCTCTGACACTGCCTAGCATATAGGTCCTGGATGGCAGGAAGCTTGGCCCCAGTGATGTACTGGGCCATACGCAATACCCTCTGTAGCTCCTTACGGTCGAATGCAGAGACATACCAGGCGGTGATGCAACCATTCAGGATACTCTCGATGGTGCAGCTGTACAACTTTTTGAGGATCCATGCCAAATCTTTTCACTCTCCTGAGGGGGAAAATACGTTGTTGTGCCCTTTTCACAACTTTCTTGGTGTGTTTTGGACCATGATAGGTTGTTGGTGATGTGGACAACAACAAACTTAAAACTCTCGACCCACTCCACTACAGCCCGTCGATGTGAATGGGGTCGTTATTCGGCCCTCCTTTTCCTGTAGTTCACTATCATCTCCTTTGTCTTGCTCACGTTGAGGGAGAGGTTGTTGTCCTGGCACCACACTGACAGGTCTCTGACCTCCTCCCTATAGGCTCTGTTTGTTGTCAGTGATCAGGCCTAACATCGTTGTGTCGTCAGCAAACTTAATGATGGTGTTGGATGCGTGCTTGGCCATGCAGTCATCGAGTAATGGAGGGAGTAAAGGAGGGGACTAACACGCACCCCTGAGGGGCCTCCGTGTTGAGGATCAGCGTGGCAGATGTGTTGTTACCTAACCTTACCACCTGGGGGGTGGCCCATCAGGAAGTCCAGGATCCAGTTGTAGAGGGAGATGTTTAGTCGCAGGGTTCTTTAGCTTGGAGATGAGCTTTGTTGGCACTATGGTGTTGAACGCTGAGCTCTATTGAATGAACATCATTCTCACGTATGTTTTCCTTTTGTCCGGGTGGAAAAGGGCAATGTGGAGTGTGATTGAGATTGCATCATCTGTGGCTCTGTTGGGGCGGTACGCAAATTGGAGTGGGTCTAGGGTTTCCAGGATGATGGTGTTGATGTGAGCCATAACCAGCCTTTCAAAGCACTTCATGGCTACCGACGTGAGTGCTATGGGTCAGTAGTCATGTAGGCAGGTTACCTTCACTTTTTTGGGTCTGTAGGAAAAATTCTGATGCTCACTCAGATATCCTCCAGATCTTTTGACCTAGAGCTTCTCAATTTTGAGTCATTCTGTGACTGTTTGTGTCTGGTTATTGCTCCTAAAGGGCCCTTAAGAGAAATATTGAGATGAAGTTAGAAACATCTATGAGACATATATTGGACACATGAAGCTGAATTGAGATGATCGTTTTAGCAGTATTAGAGAAGTATGATCAGCAGAGGAGGTCTCATCATAGTACACCGTTGAGCTCGTTCTTGCCTCAGTTATTTAAAGGAGAAATAATGATAAGTTCCTGAGACAAGTTTGAGACTTTTATTAGACTAATGATCTTAGTCTGAGATCATCATTTCAGAAATATCTAAGAAGTATGAGCCATAAAGGAGATCTCTACATTGTATGTGCAACGTCTCCTCCATGTCTCATTTATTTATCTTAAAATTACTACAGGAGCTACACAATTGAGAATTGAATATGTTAGCATTAATTTGCAGAATTAATTATGATTACCTGTTAAAAACAAGAATGAAAACTGATACAGATATATATATATATATATATGTATGTATTTAGCATTGCTTATTATATTAACAAAGCATCTCACTTTTCATTACCAGCACAGATTGGGTTCCATTAACTGTAAGAACGTAAATAAAATGAATATACAGCATATGCTCTACCTGATTTGAAACGTTAGCTAAACCCAAAAAGAATACTGTAAAGATGAAAATAGGCAGTTGTCACCCACTAGATGTAGTGAACAAAAGTCTAACCTACATGTGACACCGGTAAGCCCATAACAGTATGTTCTTAAATGAACCTTATTGCAAATATGAACATTGCACATTGTACACAAACAAACATATTTTAGTACAGTCACTACTATGTATGTCCTGCTCTGTTCCTACACTTGATGATGAATGCCTTCTTCAGTTTGGCTTAATCGATTCCAGTCCAACCATCCAAGATAGCACATCGCAGGACATAGGCTGGAATAAAGTTTCTAAAACATTTTATGAATATTTTGACAAATAACACATAAATAACACATGACATTTCTACTCAAGGACTCACAGTATGCAAAACACAAAT
Organism: Oncorhynchus nerka; assembly: GCF_034236695.1. Classification (NCBI taxonomy): domain Eukaryota; kingdom Metazoa; phylum Chordata; class Actinopteri; order Salmoniformes; family Salmonidae; genus Oncorhynchus; species Oncorhynchus nerka. Next base: position 72,428,140 of record NC_088419.1, read on the forward strand.
CTCATAAAACACAAACTTCTTGAAATGACATTGGGGCTTTTGGCTTGTTTTTTCAATTTCTACCACAGTCAGTACATAGGGTACCACAGTCGTACATACGGTCCAACCGCTGGTGGGGTGGTGGGGGGGAATAGTAGCCCAGACCCATGATGAGCCTCATCGAGGCCGGTGTTGGGGTTGAGACTATGTGCGACACCGTACGAGGCCGCCAGAGCAGAAAACAGATCTAGTTGTAAATTCCCCTATGAGAACAGTGCCACTGTCAAATATTTAAGATATCGTTTTCATAAACTTGACTTGATTGCAGTGATGAATTAGCAAATAACATATGTAAATCCTTTTCATCAAGAATCAATAGTAATTTGCTTAGCTTTGAGAAAATACTTACTTAGAATTCCACTGACCTTCTTCCGGTTGAGGACTCGCTTCCCCTTGGGGATCTTGCTGTGGCGTCCAAAGGCAAATGAATTGACACATTCTTCCACTGAGAAAAAATTGTCAAAAAGCAAATGAAATAGACACAAGCAATCTCGCCTAGATGCCTGATGGGTGGCATCAAGGATGAACAATGAGAGGAACATGCCACTGTCAGGAAACAACTATTGCTCGGCGGATGGCACTGATGGCCTGCTCTCAAACCTTCTTTTCAATCTGGTCTGGCTGCCCAATGTATTCAACAGTGGCCCTATACAATCTGCCATCTGACCACTTGGCTAGAATGGCTACTCCTGACTTAAGATCTTGCAGCTATCTGATAGGAACGTCCTCTTCACCTAGAATATCAGATGTTTGGAAGATTTTTGTAGTGTATCCATGCTCAAACTTTACAAAAGCTATATGTCCTGAGAGACAAATTGAGAAGAGGGAGAGAAAATGTTAACCTCTTCAACCTATGGGGGCGCTATGTCATTATTGGATAAAAAAACGTGCCCGTTTTAAGCGCAATATTTTGTCACAAAAATATGCTCGACACTCTGACGTTTTCAAAACTGCAAAGATATTATCTGTGAGTGCCACAGAACTCATGCTACAGGCGAAACCAAGATGAAACCTCAAACAGGAAATGAGCAGAATTTTTGAGGCTCTGTTTCCCATCGTCTCCTTATATGGCTGTGAATGTGCCATGAATAAACCTAAGCTCTCTGCCGTTCGTCCAAGATGTCTGCAGCATTGTGATGTATTTGTAGGCATATCATTGGAAGATTGGCCATAAGAGACTACATTTGCCAGGGGTCCGCCCAGTGTCCTTTGTCTAAATTGGTGTGTAATTTTCAGCTGCTGGCATTTTCCCATGGGATACAGAGGGGAAAGCACGCTTCCACGAACGATATATCTTTGAAGAGATATGTAGAAAAACACCTTGAGGATTGATTCTAAACAACGTTTGCCATGTTTCAGTTGATATTATGGAGTTATTTTGGAAAAAGTTCGGCGTTTTTATAACTGAATTTTCGTTTTTTTTTGGTATGCAAACATGACGCAGAAAACGGACCGATTTCTCCTGCACAAATAATCTTTCAGGAAAAACTGAACATTTGCTATCTAACTGAGAGTCTCCTCATTGAAAACATCCGAAGCGGTATTCACGATCCCGGATCCGGGATGGCTCGCCGCAAGATGTTTTAAAGGCGGTCTGCCATGTTACTCAAAAGATCACTGGTTGAGACGTGAAAATTGACACATATTTGCACATCATCATCATATTCTCCTGCATGGTGTTTATCCTACAGGTAGCAAACATTGATATGATTTTAGATTAGCGCAGTACTTATCAGAATGCTCATTTCGGTCCAATTCTGTAGACATATCCTGCACCTTCTTTGTGGGAAACCTTTGTCTCGTTGGAGGACAATTCTTCCTAGGCTTTGGCATGTCCATTCTGTGAATAGTAATTTCAATATGTTGTTTTCAAGAGAATTTGGGGATTCAATTGTTCAATTGCCTGCTATGACCAATTTATATAAATAAAAATTGTGCTGTTGTATTTCTGAACAGCCAGCTGCTAACCCGGCTGAAGCTAATGAAAATTATATATTACATATATTATTATTTCACCTTGGGGTACAATAATTTAATAGTTCACAGTGTATTCAGTTGATTACGATTCTTACCTTCTTTACTTAGCAAATTCAAACTATCTGTGGCGAGGGTCCTCGTGGATCACTCATCATCAGCATCTGCAAAGCAATGATCTCAATCCTATCTCCAACTGCCATTCCCGCAGGTCTTTGACTGGCGTCCAATCACATTTCAAGTAAGGTCGTCCAATTAATTATATGTTCTTTGAAAAAAACATGAAACAGTATGCCTGGGTTGATTAACTAGTTGCTAGGGAGCAAATAGGCTTTATATGGTTTTACCAGGGAGCTCTTCTTACAAACTCATTGGGAAAAGTTGTGTCAGTGTTTGCAAGAGCTAACTAAGAAAGTAAAATACCTTTACCTGTTTGTATTAGTAATGAAAGTTTATCACATAATATCCTTCAATCGAGACCCCATATTCCATTCCAATATAGCATTAGCCTAGCAGGTAGCCTTATTATTTTGTTTTTGATATGCATGTGTTTATGCAAAACAACAACTCTAGTATTTCAGCATATCGGTGTACTGTGTATAAGGGCCAAAATTCCTAACAATTTTATTTGGTAATGCATATTAGTATTGCATCTTGTATCTTTATAAAATATGTTAGGACAACGTATCTTGATGATAATTGAGTGAGCAAACACATTGTAGCACTGGGCTTGCTGTAATTAGTTGTATCTCTATTGAATAATATTGGAGACTCAAAATTTCAAGGCCAGTGCCTGGAAGCCGATGGAGAAGAAATATGAATTAAGACATCGCTGGTTCACTTAAACGACCAAGAAGGACTGCACATTTGGTGAGTGGTGTGGCATTGATTTGCCATATTTTAGCAGACACAATTTTTATAATAGTTTTTCTTTTACTCCCTGCAGCTTGCCCGCATGAATGGAACCCAACCACCCCATCAGGACAGATCGACGCACCAGCCCCTTCAGGACAGATCACACCCGTCCAATCAGAACAGAAGGCATGACCCCCATCAGGACAGAACACACCCGCTCAATCAGGACAGCACGACAGATGAACATTATTTAAGTTATACATTCTTATTCCACTTCCTATGTTTTATAGTAGCACCCTCTTGTACTAGAAACATATTTGCATAAACATCTAATTTGATTTTACCAATAATCTACATTTTCAGTGTGGCCTTTTTATTTTATCATTAATGAATTGAGCTTTATTGAACGCACAAAAAGAGAACATTTGATTTTTGCTGGTCTTTAGTATGGGGACTCAAGACCATCTATGGTTGCATTTCTTAGACCACTATGTAACACACTGAGTAAACTTCAAGAGGATGCAATTCATGTGCAACTGGCAGAGGACTCGTTTTTGTGCAAAGTGCTCACCACTGCTGGCACATGTGACTTGCCTGCCACAGCAATAGTACTAAATACAGTGCAGTTCAATGGGAACTATATTTTCTGATGATGCTTAAATGGCCTATGAAGGTGTGAAGGGTCCCTGCTGTCTGAGCCAATTTAAAAGTTATGACCTAATCCAAAGCACTGTTATAGACGACGTGCACTCAGCTCTGTTGGGAGTGATGCGCCTTCTGACGCTTCCATGGCTTTCCACTTTTCTCATCAGCATGTCAAAAGAAACAAAAGAAATAGACAAGTGATTGCAAGATATCCGACCATCATCCTTGACACGATATCCTCGATCAGTAGCATCTCGCAGGATGTTTTTAAGGCATCAGAATATCGGGCTCTTTTAACCTTTTTTGGACCTGTTGTTTTTCGTGATGTTCTTGGGATGCTTTACTACAATCAGTTCCTCCTTCTAAGTGAAGTTATTTTCATTATTCTGATGGACTTCATATCAATACAACAGATTGATCATGCAGAGAAACTGCTATGGAACATTTGCTCTATGGTGAGCGTGACCAAACTGCCAATATTCACCTTTTTGTGCACCTAGCAGACAGCGTCAGAGTCCTTGGCCCATTATGGACTCATTCATGTTTCCATTTTGAAGACAAAAATGGCTATTTGTTAAGGCTCATATATGGTACTCAAAATATACCCATGCAAATGGTCCATGCAGTCAAACTAATGTAGTCTATCCCTGCTATTTTGCAAATCATAAAGCCAGCTAATGCCATAGCTGGCTTTTACGCACAGATGACCAACGACTATAGTTTTTGTGACGAAAACAATGATAAGTCAAGAACAAACATAATTGGAGGCAAGGCACCTCTCTGCAATAGAAAAACATGCTGGTCTCCACATTAATTCACCATATTCAGTGAAGGCATTTTTACAGGGCACAAGTTAAGAGAACTCTTCTCACATCAAGGCATTATGGGAAAGGAAAAAGAAGGAACAATTTTACCGTTTTTTTTTTCTAATGTAGCACAACTGAAGTATGGATTCTTCTTTAACTCTGATGAATTAGGTGACAAATGGGCATTTATTAGCGAGTATGAAAGTGCAGGTTTTTCTTTGCTGCATGACACTGTAACATATGATACATGCTTTCATGTGTTGCCGCCATTGGAAACTCCTGTCAACACATTTGTAATTGCCCTTGAGCATGTTTTGGGCAAAGTTGCTTTCCTTGACATCTTTGCCCGGTATTTTGTTTGCAGCTCATTTCCCAAACACACTTGAGAAGGACTAGGTATACTCAACAATAACTTGTGTTGGAACAATATGAATGTGTATTGAATGATGAATTAATGGAAATAAATCATATCTGCTCCACTTTTGTGATTATTTTACACTTCAGCACCGCTTTGAGATCATGTAGAGATATCTCTGAGATGACATTTGCACGAATTGATCAGACCTGTAATAATTATTCTCGTATATAGTTCAGAGAACTCATACAGTGATCACTGTGAGACAGATCCATGTCTACTTCTCAGGAGTGACAATTGAGATGTATGAGAAAATGGACAAATCTCACTTTAGTATTGACTAGTGCTCTTTTGTATAGGAGATGGACACAGGTTATAAAGGAGATCTCATCTTGGATTATGCTTTCCTATGGGCGGGTCTATGGATGTCTGCTTGAAACATGTAGGTATTACAGACTCGGTCAGAGGGAGGTTGAAAATGTCAGTGAAGACAGCCAGTTGGTCCGCTGTACAGTTTCATACCTTACAGAAGCACATTATATATCTACAGTATTCTTCAGTCCAGGTTCTCCAATACATGTGAAACCTGTATTCCTTTCAGAGGGCCATACAAGGAGTCCCGTAAGTCCTGCAATATGACTCAGGACCAGCCATGTGTAGCTATGTTTCTTTGCTTCACAAATCCACTAGTTTCATTCAAACATTTGAATACAATACCCCAATAAACCTGACTACCATTTTGTTTCCTGAGGCAATAAACAGAGGAGACATTTTAATTAGTGCGTCTACAGAGGTCCATATTGAGTCCAGAGAGGTTGTAGTAGTTTGCTTTGTAATCACACAGGACCCGGCTACACACTCTCAGGGAAAGTCCTTAATATCAAGACAATTTTGAGATAATTTACCTGCAAGGGAAGTAAACAATTTAGTGCCAGCTTTTATCGACTGCAGCAAAATTGCTTATTGTCCAGGAAGAAATGTAACTTGAGTAAAGTCCATTAAAGGTCCAATGCAGCAGTTTTTTTCTCAATATCAACTCATTTCTGGGATAGAATTAAGTACCGTACTGTGATTGTTTTCCAATTGTAATGATACAAAAAGAAACAAAAATAGATTCTTAGCAAATAACAATCTCTCAAGCAAGAATTTTGTTAAGACCGTCTGGGAGTGGTCTAAGTGAGGAGGGGAAAATGGAAAACGATATGTTATTTGTTATTATATATATATGAGGTTTGGAAGTCTCTTATTGGTCTATTAACTAAATAACCGCCTGGTGATGCCAAAACTCCATCCCACCAAAACAGGCTGAAATTTCAGGCGGTCTTTTTAAACAGCTCTTACAATTTTCACAATTTCACCGTGTTATTCCAACATCAGTGTGGAACGCCATATACAATACAGGAAATTCAAAATTTTAACTGCACTGAGCCTTTGAAAGAGTGTGCAGAAGGGAGACCCCCTCCCCCTTTCTCTTGTTTATTTTATTACTTTTCATCCCAGAAATCCTCTGTGGCTGTTATTACCAATAATAATTCAGTTACTGTAGGAGAAGAGAGGCAACGGAGTCGACTAGGCGTTATTAAAAGAACCAGCCTAGATTGCACAACTTCCGTGCTCACGTGTGCACACACACACACGCACCTAGGCAGAGACTGACCTTTTATGCTGAGGGGTCTGATGTGTTTCATGTGGGAATCCAGACAGCTGGCCATAGGGATCCCTTTACATGTATGTAATCTCCTCCACATGATAACGTGGACAAGGTTCTTTCCCTCTGGCTAAACCATGAGGTTGGGGAGGGCTGAGGAAATATCTTTACCATGCTTGATTATATTTGACCAACCGGCTTGATTCCATCCTATGCAGCAACATTTGAAAGTGTTTTTAAAATGGAAAAAGGAGAGACTCAAAGCTAGAAAATGGTCTATCGTACTGTCGTGACTTAATTCATTTGATGACTAATTTATGTAATCCATTAACTATGTTTAATTGTTACCCAATTAAATGAATCATGTAACAATTAACTCATTTGGAATTTTGGGATCCATGGAAGAGTTTGTTTAAAGAGTCACCATCTCCCGAATTCAACTGTTCATCGTTACCTCTAATCATATCCCAATTCTGAACGTCGTAACCTCATGCATCTGCAAAAAACCCCATGTTACTCATGATTCAGTACCACAATAATTGGATTGATTATTTACTAGCTAATTAAAATGATTAAACAGGATACCATACACACATAATAAAGGTCCCTAGAGTACTTACAAAATATGGCAGCTTATACACAACAAATGAAGAGGGGTGGGGAGGAGAGAGAGAGGACACTTATCGACTGTCCTCACATCAATCACATTTATTTATGAAGCCCTTTTTACATCAGCCGATGTCACAGAGTGCTATACAGAAACCAAGCCTAAAAACCCAAACAGCAAGCCCTGTGGCTAGGAAAAACTCCCTAGAAGGGCAGAAACCTAGGAAGAAAGCTAGAGAGGAACCAGGCTCTGAGAGGTGGCCAGCCCTCTTCTGGATAGGCGGGGTGGAGATTATGACAGTACATGGTCAAGATGTTCAAATGTTCATAGATGACCAGCAGGGTCAAATAATAAGAATTACAGTGGTTGTAGAGGGTAAAAAAGGTCAGCAAATGTCACTTGGCTTTTCAGAGTTTGAAATAGCAGGCGCGGTGTAGAGAGAGTCAGAAACAGCAGGTCCTGGACAAGATAGCACGTCTGGTGAACAGGTCAGGGTTCCATAGCCGCAGGCAGAACAGTTGAGACTGGAGCAGCAGCACGACCAGGTGGACTGGGGACAGCAAGGAGTCATCCAGCCAGGTAGTCTTGGGGCATGGTCCTTGGGCACAGGTCATCCGAGAGAAGAGAATTCGAGGGAGCATACTTAAATTCACACAGGACACTGGGTAAGACAGGATATATACTCCAGATATACCAGACTCAACCTAGCCCCTGACAAACTATTGCAGCATAGATACTGGAGGCTGAGACAGGAGAGGCTGGAAGACACTGTGGCCCTGTCCGATGATAGACCCGGACAGTGCCAACCAGGCAGGATATAACCCCACACACTTTGCCAAGGCACAGCCCCCACGCCACTAGAGGGATATCTTCCAACCATCAACTGACCTCACTGAGACAAGGCTGAGTATAGCCCACGAAGATATCCCCCAGGGCACAAACCCGAGGGGGCGCCAAAACGGACAGGAAGATCCCATCAGTGACTCAACCTACTCAAGTGACGCACCCGTCCTAAGGAAGGCATGGAAGAGCACCAGTAAGCCAGTGACTCAGCCTCGTAATAGGGTTAGAGGCAGAGAATCACAGTAGAGAGAGGGGAACCAGCAAGGCAGAGACAGCAAGGGCGGTTCGTCGCTTCAGTGCCTTTTCGGTCACCTTCATACACCTGGGCCAGACTACACTCAATCATAGGACCTACTGAAGAGAGAAGTCTTCAATAAAGACTTAAAGATCGAGATGATGTCTCTGTCCCGAAGCAAGAACCAATTAGCCTGGAGCTAGCCTTTGCTAGGCCCATTTCCCGGCTAGCCGAAGACGTCCATCAGCCACTCCTTGGGCTTCATGACCTATTCTGCCAATTGGCCTGGACCCCTTTTACTGCCGACAGGAGCCCCGCCGATCCATCAAGACTGGACTACCGACGTAATCTGCCCGAGGGTTTTTTTTCAACTGGCTCCTCCGTTGCGATGTCCCCTGAATGCCCATCTGCTAGCCACGTCCCGCTAGCTGTCTGGAGAATATCGGACTGTTAGCTGAAGAGGCCCATCGGACAAATTCTTTGGCCACTATACCTATTTTGCCAATTGGCAAAAAAGGGTCCAGACCCTTTTACCACATGGAGCCCTGCTGATCCACGATGACTGGACTGCCGACGTAACAGCACAAGGGGGCTACAACAGACTTTTTACTTCACGACGTCCCTCTAAGACCCTGCTGATAGTTTGTTAGCCCCGGACCGCTAGCTGTCTGAATCGCCATGTCTCCAGCCCGCCAAGCTACTCACTGGACCCCTATGGTCGCTCGACTATGCATGCCTCTCCCTAATGTCAATATACCTTGTCCACTTCTGTTTTGGTTAGTGATTGCCTTATTTCACTATAGAGCCTCTAGCCCTGCTCAACACGCCTTAGCTAACCCTTTAGTTCCACCTCCTACACATGCGGTAACCTCACCTGGTTTAAATTATGTTTCTAGAGACAATATATCTCTCATCATCACTCAATGCATAGTTTTACCTCCACTGTATTCACATCCTACCATACCTTTGTCGGTATATTATGCCTTGAATCTATTCTACCGTGCCCAGAAACCTGCTCCTTTTATTCTCTGTTCTGAACGTACCAGACGACCAGTTCTTATAGCCTTTAGCTATACCCTTATCCTATTCCTCCTCTGGTGATGTAGAGGTTAATCCAGAACCCACAGTGCCTAGCTCCACTCCCATTCCACAGGCGCTCTCATTTGTTGACTTCTGTAACCGTAAAAGCCTTGGTTTCATGCATGTTAACATTTGAAGCCTCCTCCCTAAGTTTGTTTGATTCACTGCCTTAGAACTCTCTGCCAACCCAGATGTCCTAGCCGTGTCTGAATCCTGGTTTAGGAAGACCACCGAAAACCCTGAAATTTCCATCCCTAATAACATTTTCCGACAAGATAGGACTGCCAAAGGGGGCGGAGTTGCAATCTACTGCAGAGATAATCTGCAGAGTTGTGTCTTACTATCCAGGTCTGTGCCCAAACAATTTGAGCTTCTACTTTTAAAAATCCAACAAGTCTCTCACTGTTGATGCTTGCTATAGACCACCTTCTGCACCCAGCTGTGCCCTGGATATCATATGTGAATTGAATGCCCCCCATCTATCTTCAGAGCTCACGCTGTTAGGTGACCTAAACTGGGAAAGCGTAACACCCCATTCTACGGCCATTCTACAATCTAAGCTTGATGCCTTTAATATCACAAATTATCAATGAACCTACCAGGCGGCAGCGTAGCCTAGTGGTTAGAGCGTTGGACTAGTAACCGGAAGGTTGCGAGTTCAAACCTCCGAGCTGACAAGGTACAAATCTGTCGTTCTGCCCCTGAACAGGCAGTTAACCCACTGTTCCCAGGCCATCATTGAAAATAAGAATGTGTTCTTAACTGACTTGCCTGGTTAAATAAAGGTAATAAAAATACATTTAAAAAAGGTACATCCCCAAATCCACAAACACGGGCACCCTCATAGATATCATCCTAACCAACCTGCCCTCCAAATACAACTGCTGTTTTTAACTAGGGTCTCAGTGATCACTGCCTCATTGCCTGCATCTATAATGGGTCTGCGGTCAAACGACCACCCCTCATCACTGTCAAACATTCCCTAAAACACTTCAGCGAGCAGGCCTTTCTAGTCAACCTAGCCTGGGTATCCTGGATGGATTTTGACCTCATTCCGTAAGTAGAGGATGCCTGGTTATGCTTTAAAAGTGCTTTCCTCGCCATCTTATATAAGCATGTCCCATTCAAAAAATGTTGAACCAGGAACAGATAAAGCCATTGGTTCACTCCAGACCTGACTGCCCTTGACCAGCACAAAAACATCCTGTGAAGTACTGCATTAGCATTGAATAGCCCCCGCGATATGCAACTTTTCAGGGAAGTTAGGAACCAATGCACACATGCTGTTAGGAAAGCTAAGGCTAGCTTTTCAAACAGGAATGTGCATCCTGTAGCACAAACTCCAAAATGTTCTGGGACACTGTAAAGTCCATGGAGAATAAGAGCACCTCCTCCCAGCTGCCCACTGCACTAGGAAACTCCGTCACCACCGATAAATCCACGATTATTGAGAATTTCAATAAGCATTTTTAGACAGCTGGCCATGCTTGCCACCTGGCTACCCCGGTCAACAGGCCTACACCCCCCACAGAAACTTGCCCAAGCATCCATTTCTCCTTCACCCAAATCCAGATAGCGGATGTTCTGAAAGATCTGCAAAATCTGGACCCCTACAAATCAGCCTGGTCTAGACAATCAGGACCCTCCCTTTCTAAAATGATCCGCCTAAATTGTTGTAACCCCTATTACTAGCCTGTTCAACCTTTTTTGTGTCATCTGATATCCCCAAAGATTGGAACGCTACCTGGCTATGGTCGATTTACTGCCTTACCTCCCTTATCCTTCCTCATTTTCACACTGTATATAGACTTTTTCTATTGTATTATTGATTGTGTTTGTTTATTCCATGTGTAACTCTGTTGTTGTTGTCACACTGCTTTGCTTTATCTTGGACAGGTCACAGTTGTAAATAAGAACTTGTTATAAACTAGCCTACCTGGTTATATAGGGCTGAAATTTAAAAAAAGTACAAATCAATTTAAAAAAGCTCAAAAAACAAAAACGCAGTCATTTTTCTGTAAATTAAAATTTGCTATCGTAAATGTTTGCAACATCTCCACCTTTACGGGATGCGCAGAGTATATGGTCACTAGTGTAACCAGGAGGAGAGGTCTCAGAGTAAAATCAGGTTTAAGCCATGTTTCAGTCAGGCCAATCACATCAAGATTATGATCAGTGATTAGTTAATTGACTATATGGTCAGAACGTGACCGCACAACCTAAGGGTCTGGGTGGGCATCTGTCTGCGGTGGCGGCTCTGGCGCTGGACGTGGACCCCACTCCTTCAGTCTTTGTCCATCTCCTTAGCGTCCCTTGAGTGGCGACCTTCACCACTGACCTTGGCCTAGTAACCCTAACAAAGGGCTCCACTGGACTGAGGGGTGGCTCCGGACTGAGGGGCAGCTCGGGACTGAGGGGCAGCTCCAGACTGGCTGACGACTCTGGCGAATCCTTGCTGAATGACGGCTCTGGCGGATCTTGGCTGAATGGCGGCTCTGGCGGATCCTGGCTGACTGGCGGCTCTGGCGGATCCTGGCTGACTGGCGGCTCTGGCGGATCCTGGCTGACTGGCGGCTCTGGCGGATCCTGGCTGACTGGCGGCTCTGGAGGATCCTGGCTGACTGGCGGCTCTGGCGGATCCTGGCTGCCTGGCGGCTCTGGCAGATCCTGGCTGACTGGCGGCTCTGGAGGATCCTGGCTGACTGGCGGCTCTGAAAGATCCTGGCTGACTGGCGGCTCTAGCGGCTCCCTGCAGACTGGCAGCTCTGGAGGATCCTGGCTGACTGGCGGCTCTGGCGGATCCTGGCTGCCTGGCGGCTCTGGCAGACTGGCTGACAGCTCTGGAGGATCCTGGCTGACTGGCGGCTCTGAAAGATCCTGGCTGACTGGCGGCTCTAGCGGCTCCCTGCAGACTGGCAGCTCTGGCGGCTCCCTGCAGACTGGGGGCTCTGGCGGCTCCCTGCAGACTGGGGGCTCTGGCGGCTCCCTGCAGACTGGCAGCTCTGGACAGGCTCATGACAGGCAGGAGACTCTAGCAGCTCTGGACAGGCGGGAGACTCTAGCTGCTCTGGACAGACGGGAGACTCTAGCTGCTCTGGACAGACGGGAGACTCTAGCAGCTCTGGACAGACGGGAGACTCTAGCAGCTCTGGACAGACGGGAGACTCTAGCAGCTCTGGACAGACGGGAGACTCTAGCAGCTCTGGACAGACGGGAGACTCTAGCAGCTCTGGACAGACGGGAGACTCTGATGGCGCTGGGCAGACGGGCAGCTCAGGCGGCGCTGGGCAGACTGGAGACTCCGGCAGCGCTGGAGAGGAGGAAGGCTCCGGCAGCGCTGGACAGGCAGGAGCACCTGTAGGGATGATACGGAGAGGCACACAAGGCACCCTACAAGGCACCCTGACCTTTGACCCCTATATCTTCTTCATGCGAATGACGGATTTGGGTCTTGTCCGGGCTCTGAAGTAAATTCTTCACTTCTTACTCGTTAAAAAAATTATCTTCTTCCTGTACAAGGTGAGTAATAGCTGTTCTGATATCCAAAAACAAAAAAAAGCGGCAGCCATCTCCTCTGGTGCCATAATTTCCCAGCGTGCAATGAAAACGACTTGACAAAATTAGAAACGTATAATACCTGAAAATGTAGCTACTCTTACCGTATATATGGATGAACGCTTCTCCCTCTGTTATCGATGCCATGGTTGCCCTTAGTTTGAAGATGTCATCCAGAGTCAGGTGTTTTATACAACAGCCTTCTGTTCTCTTTTGGACTCTCTCCGCATTTGGCAATCTCTGCTTCTACTGGGCATTCCACTCTGTCCAAAACGGTAAACTTCTTCCGTGACAACGGCACTGTCGATTGTCATTTCTTCCCCACCATTGTCATCAGAAGACTCAACAATGTCTGGTTCATAATTTTTTTAACCTAAATCAGGGATTTCCTCATTGTATGATTCATTTTCAGAGTCAGCATGGCTTGATCGTCCTCCAGAAAGTAGTTAATCACAACTTTTTTACAATGATCTTTGTCAATTAGAACTATTAACTTCAGGGCAACAATGTTGAGAGCAATATTAAAACTTTCAGTTCATGATATCTTTCAAAAAAAGCTGCGGTAGAGAGGATTATCCCACATACTGAGCAGCTCATGTTATAGAAAGAAGCACGCTACATGGCAGACAATCCAAACATCTCTCATCATGTCCAGCCCATTCATTATCTCAGCCAATCATGGATGGCGGGAAAGTTCCTGTATTTTTCTGTGGCTAAACCAACTAGTCTCCTAATTTAGCAATTGTATTAGTATTTACAGATGACATATGTAATTAAGGCACATTAAAGTTCACAAGTTCCAGAACGCATTTCTGCCCAAATTCTTTTTAAATGCCTATCTTGTGAAGTAGTGATGTGCAACAAGTGCCTAGCTTCTTGAAATGGTTCACATATGAGGATCTCTTTAGGAGAAAAGATGTTACCATTATGACTCCTAACCCACTTGGTGCATCCTCCATTTTGATCTCCATTTGATCCATGAGATTAGCTTAAAAGATGATCTATTATATTCAGAAAATAGCTGAATAACTGCTGTAACAATGGAAATATATGTCCTCAAACATGGAAGGAAGGCCGGAGGAGGCGAGATTAGGTGAGACAATTCTAGCGAATGAGAGGGCAGATACGCATGAGAACAACACGCACAACTCTGAAATGAAGTTGTTTTTTCAAAGTTAAAGAATTTCAGTGCATTCGTAACAACCTAACCATTACGAAACTTCAAATTTTGTTAACCCTCTCGCTTCGCCTCTTCTATTCAATCAGATAAGCCTCACATAGAAAATTAGGAATTAAAAAATGAACCAAAATAAACCAAATTCAACATTTACCTTTTTGTAGACATATTTTGGGCGGTAAAAACCCTCTCACTTTGCCTCTTCCTCTTTTAGCTTCCATGCCAGGGAATGTTTGTTCATCTTAAGTGTATTTCCACAGGTGCTTCTGGAGATGCTGCTTATTAATTATTTCCAATCTATTCATAAGTTTGTTTATTTCTCAGGGACCATGCACAATTTATACATAGCACAAGAGTTTGGTCATTTGCAAGCTAATTTGCATCTGTGGTCCCCAGGCAGGAACATAGCTAGCTTGAAGATAAATCATATATGGTCCTGTATTATCATGATAAAGAACCTACCCTGGAGTTTTGCTAAATTCCACCATATTGGGTCTAATCATTCGTACCGCATAACCCCTCAGACTGCAAGACCTAACTCACCATAACACAAAAAAAGTTATGTTAGGGTCATGACGTAATTATCTTCAACACCATCCAAACACAGTCAACCAACTATGTGCTACGAAGCATGTTTTCCTTTAATATTATGACCGTGTAAGTTACTGTTAGTTAGTGTTACTGTGTTTAGCTACTGTGTTGACTGTCTGAGTCCATGCTCATCCTCTGTCTGGCTGCCCGAACAGTGCCATGACTGTGAGGGTAATTACATAAATATGAAACTGGGAGAGGATCCCTCTGACAGGAGCTGTCCATGGGGAGGCAGGGGGAGGACAATGCTGCTAATGAACTGTGATGGATGGGGAATTCATAAGCACTCTACTGTGCGTACCAACCACCCAATGCTCAGGATGCTGCAAATTCCTGTACTGCTATAGACTCCTCATCGCCAAGTATTGAAAGTTTTGGGACGGGAAAATCAAACAGAACATTAATCTAACATCTAGTTGTTTAATCACATTCATATTTCAGGCAGGGGTTTGTTTTAAAATAATTAAAGCGCATCTGCTTTAATGGCTTATCCATGTGATGTACCTCTTATCAAGCCAAAACAACACATAAGCTACACAACAAAACTTGGAGCTCACTCACATACACAGGCATATACTACTTACAACATGGTAGACAAGTCTATGCATGGCATCGCTACCAGGCATTATGCAGCCAATTTGACTCTATAAGCTCCCTCTGTACAGTGCAGGCAGTTATGGCTAACACGAGTAATCGTGTTTCAACATGTCCTTACCTTATCCAGCGTGAAGGGTGGTGACCACATGCCTCACCGTATGAATGTACCGTATGAATGCACTGACCCAGTTAGGAGACAGAAACGCACTCCAACACAATACATACACACCTACTGATGATTACACTGTGCTGTATTAGCCAACAGTGTTGGGGAAGCTACTCTGAAAATATAGTTTACCAAGGGTGTGAATGACATTTATAATAAGGGTTACGAGGAGAAAAATCGGGCCTATATTTTACTTCAACCCTTCCCTGAATGCTTAAGAAAGTAACCCTCCCCTATCCCCAAAATAATAACTAAAACAAAGTGGATAGCAGAGAACATGTCTACAGTTTACTCTCACTTCTTGGACAGACCAGAGCCTGTTCTTCATGCTGTAAGCATTACATGGCATCACAGGAATTTTTTATAGCGCACAGGGCTGCGGGCCATAAGGTTGAGGGTTCACAGACCACCGTGGAAAGAGCTCCTTTTTTTAGTAAAAGCATTGAATGAATCGATCATTCCACTTGCAGGTCCGCAAAAACAATATATGGTGTTTTCTAAATATTTCATGCAATTCTACTTTATATTACAATACAGCAGAATATTTTTTACCAGACACAAATTACCGAAGTTACAGGCTAAGAATGGATCGATGTGTTCCTCTTATCATATTTCTCCAGCACCAAATCAGTGTGTCTTGTTTGTATAAAAACTGTCCCTGTTTGCAAATAATTCAATATGTCATTAGGAATCTGAGCATGGTACTTTAATTAAAAAGTTAAGGCAACTTTTCCACCCCAAACAAAGGCCTACTGACACAGAACAAAGTAAGCTTTAACTGCTGGCTAACTTCCATGGCTTAACCCAACTAGGGAAGGTCACAAGTCTAATCTGGGTTTAAACATCTTCTATTGTACAGAACGTGAATAGCTTAATCAATTGATAGTGACAGAATTAGATTATGGTGCATTCGGAAAGTATTGAGACCCTTTGACTTTACACATTTTGTTACGTTATATCTTTATTCTAAAATTGATTTTTTAAATTCTCTCACCAATCTACACACAATATCCCAAAGTGACAAAGCAAAATCTATTTTTTTTCTCCAAATTTATTAGAAATAAAAACTGAAATTTCACATTCACATAAGTATCCAGACCCTTTACTCAGTACTTTGTTGAAGCACCATTGGCATCAAATACAGCCACGAGTCTTCTTGGGTATGATGCTACAACCCTCAATCTTGGCTTGGCACCTTTTACTTTTACAGATGCACAATTGAATGCATCAACAAAGTACTTGGCTGTATCACCGCCTGGTACGGCAACTGCACCACCCACATCCTCAGGGCTCTCCAGAGGGTGGTGCGGTCTACACAAGGCATCACCGGGGCAAACTACCTGCCTTCCAGGAAACCTACAGCACCCGATGTCACAGGAAGGTCAAAAATGTAATCTAGGACAACAACCATCATAGCCACTGCCTGTTAGCCTATGCCTCTCTGACATTGCTCATCAAAATATGTATATATTCTTATTCCATTCCTTACTTAGATTTGTGTGTATTATGTATTTGTTGTGGAATTGTTAGATATTACTTGTTAGATTTTGCTGCACTGTCAGAACTAGAAGCACAAGCATTTCAGTACAATCGCAATAACATCTGCTAACCAAGTGTATGTGACAATAACATTTTATTTTATTTACAAGCTTGGCTCACCTGTATTTGAGGAGTGTCTCCAATTCTTCTCAAGCTCTGGAAGGTGGGATCGGGAGGGTCGCTGCACAGCTATTTTCAGGTCTCTCAAGAGATGTTCTATCGGGTTCGAGTCCGGACTCTGGCTGGGCCACTCAGAGACTTGTCCCGAAGCCACTCCTGCATTGTCTTGTCTGTGTGCTTAGTGTCACTGTCCTGTTGGAAGGTGAACCTTCACCCCAGTCTGAGGTCCTAAGCACTCAGTAGCAGGTTTTCATCAAGGATCTCCTGTTCTTTGCTCCGTTCATCTTTCCCTCGATCCTGACTAGTCTCCCAGTACCTTTCGCTGAAAAACATCCTGACAGCATGATGCTTCCACCACTATACTTCACCGTAGGGATGGTGGCAGGTTTCCTCCAGACATGATTCTTAGCATTCAGGCCAAATAACTCAATCTTGGTTTCATCAGAACAAAGAATCTTGTTTCTCATGGTCTGAGAGTCCTTTAGGTGCTGTTTGGCAAACTCCAAGCAGGCTGTCAAGTGCCTTTTACTGAGTAGTGGCTTCCGTTTGGCCACTACCATAAAGGCTTCATTGGTGGAGTGCTGCAGCGATGGTTGTCCTATCTCCATAGAAGAACTCTGGAGCTCTGTCAGAATGACCATTTGGTTCTTGGTCACCTCCCTGATCAAAGCCCTTCTCCAACCGATTGCTCAGTTTGGCTGGGCGGCTAGCTCTAGGAAGAGTCTTGGTGGTTCCAAACTTCTTCCAAGTACCAATTATGGAGGCAACTGTGTTCTTGGGGCCATTCGATGCTGCAGACATTTGGCACCCTTCCACTGATCTGTGCCTTGATTACAATCCTGTCTCTGAGCTCTACGGACAATTCCTTCAACCTCATGGCTTGGTTGTTCCTCTGACATTCACTGTCAACTGTGGGACCTTATATAGACAGGTGTGTGCCTTTCCAAATCATGTCCAGTCAATTGAATTTACCACAGGTGGACTCCAATCAAGCAGCAGAAACATCTCAAGGATCATCAATGGAAACAGGATGCACCTGAGCTCAATTTCGAGTCTGATAGCAAAGGATCTGAATACACATGTAAATAAGGTATTTCTGTATTTTCTTTAAATTCTAAACTAGCAAATATTTCTAAAAACTTGTTTTTGCTTCGTCATTATGGAGAATTGTGTGTAGACAGCATTTTAGAATAAGGCTGTAGTGTAATAAAATGTGGAAAAAGTCAAGGGGTCTGTATCACTGTACTTCCCCAGTAAAGTCAGCTCTGAATGTCAAGGACATGAAACAACAATACTCCCATCGAAGTGATGTCTTTCCCAGATATTTTACAGCTTGTTTCTAGCATAAATCATTGTGGAACAAAGTGCTGTTGAAGATCACTTTAGATAATTGGATCTGTTTTCTTTACTTCAAAATCTTAAGCTAACAATTTTCATAAGAAACATATAGTTTACTAAACTAAAGTTTGAAAAGTAGTTCACTTCATCCAAACTACTTAGTGAAAAATAATCCATTCTAAATCTGAAATGTCATAGATTACAAACTGCAAGACAGATCACTCTGGAGTCAGATTTTAACATTGTGTAATTTAGCCTATTAAACACAACAACTATGTTTCAAGTAGCAATTAGGGAGGTCTGATGCTGAAAAAGAAAGGACATCTTGGCTACTTTACCCATTTTTTCTGTTGTGTTAAAAAAAATAGTGTGTAGTTCCAGTAGTTAGCTATACCACTACATGGCAAAAAAAGTAATAAACTAATGAAAACACGACCAACATTGGAATATTGTTCAACTACCACCAAGCCACAGAAAAATGGATTTAAATTACTGGTTGAACTACATGTAATTCACTACTCCCCATCATTGTTAGCCAAACAGTGATATGGAGGGTTTCTTTGTATTAGAGTGTATAAGGATTATGCCAAGGCCTTGCATGGTCCGCCATCCAAATTGCTCTCTCTCTCTCTCTCTCTCTCTCTCTCTCTCTCTCTCTCTCTCTCTCTCTCTGCTGTGTAATGGTGTGTTAAGTGTGTGGTTTTGAGCTCCTTTTAGCCACTTTCAGCAGAAATAGTGGAGATTCATCCAGCTTCTCCAGGAAAGTAATAAATTACCCTGGCAAGATTTAGATTTTGCATAAGTCAGGAGGAGACACCATCGGGAAAACAGATTGCAGATTGTTTTGTGTGCGGCGGGGAGCAAGGGAGGTGGTTGCACAGTTTAAATTAATGTGTCTGCCTGTATTACAAAATGACTCAGAATCTGCAAGTGCAATGTAAGCTGAAACATAAATGTGAAATATATTTTCCATACTGGGTGAGAATGTGGAATTAAACAATGATTTCCCTCCTTTGTCACTGCACAGTATACACATTTCTTGCCATATTTTCAGTGGCTTAAAACAGGTTCTTTCCACAAACCCCAGATACAGCTAAAAGCGTTTCTATAGGTTTCAACAGATACAGCTGGATATGCGTAGGTGGCTAGGTACTCTTATTAAATATCAATGTACTGTACATCTCCTTCAAAGAATGAATTCATGTTATGTATCAAAGCTAAGTAAAAAATCACTTGGCATTCTAATATGGCCAGTAGTTATCTGAGTAGCTAAGTTCAGCCTGGGTCTCCATGCTCTGTTGCAGCAGCTCTCAGATGAAATGTCTTCCTAATTACATCTATCTGCTGCCCTGCGGCACACGCTGCCCTCTGAGAAATTAATATCTGTGTCCAGTTCACTGTCTCAATTACACTGCTTTTACAACACGTCAACTGTTGTCTCCTTTTTTCTTGCCTGTCATGCAGGAGCAGGATATACAGTAGACTGCCATTAGTTAAAATTGTTGTCTGATTGGCTGGTGCCAAATGAAAATACAGCAGTGGCTAAAGTTATCTGAAGTTTGTAGTGGCTATTTAAAGAAACAAAACCATGTATTAAAGTTTCTACTGGCCTATAGTCTACTTTCAAGGTGAGGAACTCTCTAATATCATGTTTCAAAATCCTGAACTTTCCCTTCAAGGGGGCGACCAGACAAATACAATATATATATACTGCTCAAACACAATGCAACTCCAAGTCAATCACACTTCTGTGAAATCAAACTGTCCACTTAGGAAGCAACACTGATTGACAATACATTTCACGTGCTGTTGTGCAAATGGAATAGACAACAGGTAGAAATTATAGGCAATTAGCAAGACACCCCCAATAAAGGAGTGGTTCTACAGGTGGTGACCACAGACCACTTCTCAGTTCCTATGCTTCCTGGCTGATGTTTTGTGTCACTTTTGAATGCTGGCAGTGCTTTCACTCTAGTAGTAGAATGAGACCGAGTCTACATGCGAGCTGTTGCAAGAGGGTTTGATGTGTCTGTCATTGTAGTGTCCAGAGCATGGAGGCGCTACCAGGAGACAGGCCAGTACATCAGGAGATGTGGAGGAGGCCGTAGGAGGGCAACAACCCAGCAGCAGGACCGCTACCTCCACCTTTGTGCAAGGAGGAGCAGAAGGAGCACTGCCAGAGCCCTGCAAAATGACCTCCAGTAGGCCACAAATGTGCATGTGTCTGCTCAAATGGTCAGAAACAGACCCCATGAGGGTGGTATGAGGGCCCGACGTCCACAGGTGGGGGTTGTGCTTACAGCCCAACACCGTGCAGGATGTTTGGCATTTGCCAGAGAACACCAAGATGGGCAAATTCGCCACTGGCGCCCTATGCTCTTCACAGATGAAAGCAGGTTCACACTGAGCACATGTGACAGACGTGACAGAGTCTGGAGACGCCGTGGAGAACGTTCTGCTGCCTGCAACATCCTCCAGCATGACCGGTTTGGCGGAGGGTCAGTCATGGTGTGGGGTGGCATTTCTTTGGGGGGCCGCACAGCCCTCCATGTGCTCGCCAGAGGTAGCCTGACTGCCATTAGGTACCGAGATGAGATCCTCAGACCCCTTGTGAGACGATATATTGGTGCGGTTGACCCTGGGTTCCTCCTAATGCAAGACAATACTAGACCTCATGTGGCTGGAGTGTGTCAGCAGTTCCTGCAAGATGCTATGGACTGGCCCGTCCGTTCCCCAGAAGTGAATCCAATTGAGCACATCTGGGACATCATGTCTCGCTCCATCAACCAACGCCACGTTGCACCACAGACTGTCCAGGAGTTGGCGGATGCTTTAGTCCAGGTCTGGGAGGAGATCCCTCAGGAGACCATCCGCCACCTCATCAGGAGCATGCCCAGGCATTGTAGGGAGGTCATACAGGCACGTGGAGGCCACACACACTACTGAGCCTCATTTTGACTTGTTTTAAGGACATTACATCAAAGTTGGATCATCCTGTAGTGTGGTTTTCCACTTTAATTTTGAGTGTGACTCTAAATCCAGACCTCCATGGGTTGATACATTTGATTTCCATTGATCATTTTTGTGTGATTTTGTTGTCAGCACATTCAACTATGTAAAGAAAAAAATATTTAATAAGAATATTTCATTCATTCAGAGCTAGGATGTGTTATTTTAGTGTTCCCTTTATTTTTTTGAGCAGTGTATATATATATATATATATATATATATATATATACAAAATTATGTGGACACACCTTCAAATTAGTGGATTTGTCTATTTCAGCCCCAACCGTTGCTGACAGGTGTATAAAATCGAGCACACAGCCATGCAATCTCCATAGACAAACATTGACAGTAGAATGTCCTTACTGAAGAGCTCAGGTACTTTCAACGTGGCACCGTCAGAGGGTGCCACCTTTCCAACAATTCAGTACGTAATTTTTTTTCCCTGCTATTGCTGCCCCGGTCAACTGTAAGTGCCGTTATTGTGAAGTCAAAATGTCTAGGAGCAATAACGGCTCAGCCGTAGAAGTGGTAGGCCACACAAGCTCACAGAACAGGACCGCCGAGTGCTGGAGCGTGTAGCGCGTAAAATCTCCTGTCCTCGGTTGCAACACTCACTACTGAGTTCCAAACTTTCCCTGGAAGAAATGTCAGCACAAGAACTGTCCGTTGGGAGCTTCATGAAATGGTTTTCCATGGTCGAATAGCCGCACACAAGCCTAAGATCACCAGACGCAAAGCCAAGCATCGGCTGGAGTGGTGAAAAGCTTGCCGCCATTGGACTCTGGAGCAGTGGAAACACGTTCTCTGGAGTGATGAATCACGCTTCACCATCTGGCCGTCCGACAGACAAATCTGGGTTTGGCGGATGCAAGGAGAACGCTAATGCATAGTGCCAACTGTAAAGTCTGGTGGAGGAGGAATAATCATCTGGGGCTGTTTTCATGGTTCGGGCTAGGCCCCTTAGTTCCAATGAAGGGACATCTTGATGCTACAGCATACAATGACATTCTAGACAATTCTGTACTTTCAACTTTGTGGCAACAGTTTGGGGAAGGTCCTTTCCCATTTCAGCATGACAATGCCCCTGTGTACAAAGCGAAGTCCATATAGAAATGGTTTGTCGAGATCGATGTGGAAGAACTTGACTGGCCTGCACAGAACCCTGATCTCAACTCCATCAAACACCATTGGGAGGAATTGAAACGCCGACTGCGAGCCAGGCTTAATCACCCAACATCATAAAACATGTTGATGTGCTCATTAATGTCACTTATGTCATAACCTCACTAATGCTCTTGTGGCTGAATGGAAGCAAGTCCCTGCAACATTTCCAACGTCTAGTGGAAAGCCTTCCCAGAAGAGTAGAGGCTGTAATAGCAGCAAAGGGGGACCAATTCCATATTAATGCCCATGATTTTGGAATGAGATGTTCAACGGGCAGGTGTCCACATACTTTTGGTCATGTAGTGTATTTTGTAATACAGTGCCATTGTTTGATTTGAATTTGGCAAACACGTAGGCATTTTGATTGGTGTGTGATTCTTCTGTCTTGTTGTTCCATTTTTATCCATTATTTCAGCTTGCAGCCCACAGTACAGCAAGAGTTTTTTTTCCTGTCCTTTATTGTATTCGTGTATGATGCACAATGCCACCTCTTCAGGTCAAGCAGTACACCCCCAGGCGATTTAATATGTCTGACATGCTCTCCACAATGCTGATTTCTGTCTCAGAGCAAACATGTGTGCTGCAAGGTCTACACCGTGTGGGCCTACTTCTGTTGTTCCTACGTGGCTAGCTGTGGTGCCTCTTGGCCTCGTGAATGCACTACAACGATACTAAACAGATATACATGTGGATAATGAGCTGTAGTGACCAACAGGTTGCTACATGTCTGGCATAGTTCGAGTAGTTGCTTATGACTAAGCTTTGTGAGATAATGGTCTGAAAACATGCATAATGGGAATGGAAAAAAACAAATCTTGATATCTTCTCTTGAATTTAAAAATGCATTTGGTCAGAATCCAGAAGTCGATCAAAATTGAATATAAACAAATTATGAATTGAGCATGATTATAAATTGATAAACACTTCCTAGATAATTCATTATGTTGAGACCAAAGTCATTACGATTGTGTCGTTAGTCAGCTTCACATTTGTCACACTCATATGAGTTCCACCACCCATCCAAAGTTTAATGAGCACATCGACATGTTTTATGATGATACTGCATTATAAGGTTTTTTTCAAAGGATACTTAAAGTAAAGGCTTTGCTTCTGAGATTTAGACAGTATGTCTAAAAACAACCAAATTCTTTCTCAATCATGAAACATAAATACACCATAAAAATCTTGTAACTATCAACTTCAAATTATTGCAGTTGTTTCAACTCACTGTCCACTGTGAAGTTCAATTGCACAACAAGAAAGCTATAACATTAAAATCCATACTGTCTCTAATACCTTGACTTTTGTAGGGAATTCATTTTACACACACTCACAGTTCAACTAGTATGATCCACCAATTTTTCAGATTTGTGTTCTTCCATCAGAAATGATTTGCTTATGGGTACCTTAATGTGTGTGTAAAATATTACTGTCTCAGATTTTTGGGGCAAAAAATATATACATTGTTTAGCTGCAATGTAATATTTGTAACCTGTATATTGAATATGCTATGCCTCCTGTAGCTATCTGAAGATGAATGCACTTAATGTAAGTCACTCTGTATAAGAGCATTTGCGAAACAACTAAAATATCAAAAATAAATGTTTTATATATTACTGTATTGAATTATTATTTCATATTGATGCCACAAATGTCTTATTTGTACATTTCTTTATAAAAATGTAGTTATTTGTTACATTTGACTGTGTAAAACCTAGCAGTACTTCTTATTTCTCTGAGTTAGGCAGCTATATATGTATATACAGCATTTAGCTAAAAAACAGAATTATTTGTCTCTCTGAAATGAAACCCTCAAGTAATAGATTTTAAACAAATACATGTCTGTCATTAAACAACCCATTAAACAAACACATCAATCATTTCTTTAAACAATAAAAGCTGATTTACCAACAGTCTGAACTGAAAATGTCTCCCATACACTTTCTGAGTAGTGTGGTCCTTCTTGTATGGCTGTGAAGAAGGCACAACAGTGGCAGCATCGAGGATTAAAGAAATAACCCATACAATCTCATGCCAGGCCAGTGTATAATCCGCTCAAGTAAAAGCCTGACGCACAATTTCCAGTGAGGCCAAGCTGAAATAGGATGGCTTCTGTCAGTGTGTGGTCAATTGGTGGGGTTGGTGGTGGGGTTGGGGAGGTGTCAGTGTGGGGTCATCTCCATCTGGTGAAGGATGGGTGGGGTTGGTAATGGGGTTGGTGACGGAGTTGGTGGTGGGGGTTGGTGATGGGGGTTGTTGGTAGGGTTGGTGATTGGGGTTGATGATGGGGGTTGATGATGGGGTTGATGATGGGGTTTGTGATGGGGTTGGTGGGGTGTCAGTGGCATCCTCCATATCTGTCACCTCCATTGAAGAACCTCATCATGATCTGGGGAGGCTGATGATTAGGGATAAAGGTGGTAAATAGCAGTAGAGAAGGAGACCCATGATGCTGTAGCTTTGGTTTATACTGTAGTAAAGCAGGAAGTACACACATACAGTATATCATATTGGTATAATCTGAAAGCAGATAGAAGTGAAACTAGATGTTGAGATGTTGCACGAGAAGCCTTATTTTTGCATTGTAGCAAATGTGAATCCCAAGTGATCAAAACATCAAGTGATGTAAAGATTGAAATCTGTGCACCATTCAGTATACAGTGTAGTCAATTTGACCTTCCTCGTGTAGTTGTTGTGTGTGTAGTGGGACTGGCTTCTCAATGCTGTCATTTCATTTTCAGAGAGGCTGTTTGTGACAGTGCATCTACACCTCACCCTGACTTGGTGCTGTTATTAATTATTTATTTATTTAAATAAAGAGGGAGTGAAAAATTTTAAATTAAAGATCTTGAGTGCCAACCTAAAATTACAAAAACACTTTCTTCACCCCTCTCTGATGTTCTGGGGACTTTAAATCCCCAAATTCAAAGAGAGACAAGAAGCATTCTCAACCCAATCCTGAATGGTAGCTTTATAAACTCAGCATCCAGACACAGTACAGCCCATAACACTTTTCACAGTTGCTGCATTCATTCTTCTAATCCCCATTATTCTGCAGTGAACTGCTAGGTGTGCTCTCATTTAGAATGGGATAGAAGACAGATATTTTCCCCTGGGGGGCAGTGGGGGCACAGAGGCTGAATGTATTTCTCCTTTTTTAATTACAGCTTAAAAGTTTAATGCTAACCGTTCAGTGAATTTAGGCTGCAATGGGGATTATAATAAGGAATGTGTTTTATTAAGGCAATAATGTTTTTTTTTTAGAGTCATGCAGTTGATTATTAGGACTTTGTGGTTTACGGGGACTCTGTCATTACTGCGACTTTGGCGCTGTGATTGTCAGGTCCTCCTAATAGGGACTTATTGTGCAGCAACAGGGGTTTAGATACTCATATTAAAAATCTCTCAGGTAACCCTTTCCTGCAGTCAATGACCAAAAGCGCCGCCTTTGGCCTCATGGGTCGAATGTTATTCATATTTTTCATCATTTCATAATTCATATTTGTTTTATTTATTTTTTATCGGAGAAAGTGCAGTGTTTCTATGTCAAATGGTTTTGTTATATTTCATTCTTCTGTGATGTATATAGAGTGTCATAATGGGATGCAAACTCAAAATTGAATACATTTAAACTCTATATCTGACAAGGTACAGGTGTCTTCTTTTTTTAGAGCCCATAACAATGTGTGTGAGGTGTATACTTTAGTTTCAAAGTAGATTTGTTCAAGGCTACCAAGAATCACTCTGTGAGACAGTAATTTAGCCCACTGCAGTAAAAGCTTTTAGACTTTCGATCGATCAAAATACATTTTCATCGATCTAATTGATGGACTAGGGATCACTAATAGAGTCATGCTGGTCTTGTATGTTCTGTTGTCGTTAAACAAACAGTAGATCTCCCTGTGACAGGGCATAAGTCCACTCTCCTCTCTTCAGGATTCAAATTAGGAATCCAGAATATTCTCTTATTAACCCTTGGAACTCCTCTCTGTGAACAAATAAGAGTGTTTGAGAGCCTGGTGCCAGAGTTAAATGGAGAGATGAATAATGGATGTTGGCTGTTGGCTGTGCAGGGTCCTCTGCCGTGTGTGTCAGTGATCCTGCCCACCTGGAGGGCTCCAGAATAACACCGCCCACTGGCTGAACAGAGTAGAACAGAACAGAATGCAGCACAGCGGCCCATTGAACCTCACACTGCGCCAAGGCCTTCTCTCCTCAGGTAAACATCAGAAAGGTTAGGAAAGGTATGTACAGTGTGTGTGTGTGTCTAAATGTCTGTATGTGTGTGTGTGTGGCTCTACATTTCAACTAGTCAGTGGGAACAAGGTTGTTCTTTGCAATAGGACTAAATTATAGGTTGTCCGACAGTGCCTTAAACCGCCAGAGCAAAGGTGAGCATGGGGGAAGTTTGTCTTAGCAGTGAGTGTGTTGTAGACACACACACACATGCACACAAACACAACGGGTGGAGTACTTGCGGTTCCATAGACCCAGGCCCACAGTTTCAGGCGGACAGCCACAGCAGGAGAAAGGCAGTAATCATGAAACACACACACATACACACTACCTCCCGGCTCTACTATTATTCCAAGCCTCTCTGAGTACAGCTCCACTTCCACAGCCCTGGCTCTAACTTAATGCAATTTCATTCATCACTCTGAATTAGATTTTATGTTGCTACTTAATAATTCAAATCCCCACAAAAGCACTCCTGGCTGCGCTCTCGGAACAGGTAGACTGAGAGATGACGCCTGGAAGAAACTATTATAAAGTACAGGCGATGTGATTTATTTTACTATGAGGCACAGGCGATGATGAAACAATGCTTGTTATGGCTTTAGTCATGATGTTGAGCATGTAGCAGCAGCTTGGACTCATGGCATGTATGGAGAGAGCTCATAAAGGGAATAGACCACTGAATTTCTCCCATGCTTTGTCAGAAAGTCCATGAAAAAGTGAAAGCTCCATAAATTCAGTTTCTCAGGAACTATGATATACAGACAAATTTTGTGACGAGAAAATAATACGAATGTATTTTACATGACTAATAATAAACTCCCTTTTTCAACTGTAATTTCTGTTTTTATAGCAACCACTGTCTCAAATGAGTTGAGAAACGTGATGGTGTTTCTTATGTGATTAAAGAACAGTCATATCTCACTACCATGATGGGTATTAGAAACATGGGACAGTTAATCAGAAGAAATGACTGTTTTTAGATAAACTACGGAAAATAATGTGTTGAATAATACTCTATTTTATGAGTGGCATTTGGTTTTAATTGGTTAATTACTTCCAGAAATTACCTTTTAAACTCTCCTGATAGCTGCAGCTGGTGCTGTGTCAGGGGAAACAAGGGGAGAGGTCGGACACACACACACACACACACACACACACACACACACACACACACACACACATACACAGTCTTGTTTTAGTAGCCTTGTGGGGACACACAATTGATTCCCATTCAAAATCCTATTTTCCCTAACCCCAAACCCTAAATGTAACCCTTACCCTACCTCTAAATCTAAACCTAACCCTATCTCCTAACCCTAAACCTAACTTTTAACCTCTGACCCTGATTCTAACCCTAAGACTAATTCTAACCTTCATCATAAACCCCCTATAAAATAGCCTATTTCCGTGTGGGGATCTGGCAAAATGTCCAGAGTGGGTCAAATTTTAGTTTGTTTGCTATTCTGGTGGGGACTTCCTATTCAGTACACACACAAAACAGAGAGAGAGATTCAGACACACACAAAGAGGTAAGTACATACACAAACACACACACCTCTCGTCAGATAAGGCAGCTCCGCATCAGGGATCAGTGCTCGCAAGACTAGCGAGACCAGCCAAATCCTTTCAGAAATCCCACTGCTATTGATGGCAACGGGGATCCCGTGAGCGGCTTCCTGTGCATCTCGACTGTATGTGTGATGGAACATCCAAGGCCTGTCACACACAATAAGAAGGGGCTGTTTTATCTGACTTAGCGTTATACAGATGAATTGTAACTAGTCATCTGAAAGGCCTATGGTGACATTTCATCCACAGCAGACTTGCTTAGGCTCTTTCTACACTATTTCACATAATTTGCCGAGTTGTTCTTTCAATTACAGCTGCTAAACTTAATAAATGACCCAAGGGAAACCTGATGATTATGACCATCTATAAAAAAAACACCCCTAAAATTCAGTAGACTATCTGACTGTCACGCTGGTATAAAGGATTTGGAGACAGGTGCAGGAATACACAATAGGGGTTTTTAATACACCAAAACAAACACGTATACAAAAACACTTGGCTGTACCCCAAAAAAAGTGTGAGGGTAAACCTTGTTGAACGACATAGATGATACCCGTAATAGACAATATATAAAGCACGCTGCATAACTTCTTGGATATAGGGGGTGCTATTTTAATTTTTGGATGAAAAACGTTCCCGTTTTAAACAAGATATTTTGTCACGAAAAGATGCTCGACTATGCATATAATTGACAGCTTTGGAAAGAAAACACTCTGACGTTTCCAAAACTGCAAAGATATTGTCTGTGAGTGCCACAGAACTGATGTTACAGAAAAAACACAGATACAAATCCAATCAGGAAGTGCCGCATTTTTTGAAACCGCCTCATGCCAATGACTCCTTATATGGCTGTGAATGGGCCACGAATGAGCTTAGGCTTTCTGTCGCTTCCCCAAGGTGTCGACAGCATTGTGATGTATTTGTAGGCATATCATTGGAAGATTGACCATAAGAGACTACATCTACCAGGTGGTCGCTTGGTGTCCTCCGTCGCAATTATTGCGTAATCTCCAGCTGCAGTATTTTTCCGTTTGCTTCTGATGAGAAGCCAACTGCCACCACTGATAGATTATCGAATAGATATGTGAAAAACACCTTGAGGATTGATTCTAAACAACATTTGCCATGTTTCTGTCGATATTATGGAGCTAATTTGGAAAAAAGTTTGGCGTTGTAAGTGACTGCATTTTCCGGTCTTTTTCTTAGCCAAACGTGATGAACAAAACGGAGCTATTTCGTCTACACAAATAATCTTTTTGGAAAAAATGAACATTTGCTATCTAACTAAGAGTCTCGTCATTGAAACCATCCAAAGTTCTTCAAAGGTAAATGATTTTATTTGAATGCTTTTCTTGTTTTTGTGAAAATGTTGCCTGCTGAATGCTAGGCTTAATGATATGCTAGGCTATCAATACTGTTACACAAATGCTTGTGTAGCTTTGGTTGAAAAGCATATTTTGAAAATCTGAGATGACAGTGTTGTTAACAAAAGGCTAAGCTTGTGTTTCAATATATTTATTTCATTTCATGAATAGGAAACGTTGCGTTATGGTAATGAGCTTGAGGCTATGATTATGCTCCCGGATACGGGATTGCTCGTCGCTAGAGGTTAACCTCGACGATGAAGGGGTCGGGATATGCCAGCATAGGAGCAGTGGTGAAACGTGCCTTCAGCGTCGCAAACGCCTTCTCCGATTCCGCCATCCATCAAATCTCCTTGGGACCGCCTTACAGCAGGGAGTAAGAGGTGTGACCACCGTGCATGAAGCCCCGGAAAAACCTCCGGAAATAGTTGGCGAACCCCAGGAATCGCTGGACTGCTTTCACGGAGTTGGGGATGGGCCATGACCGGAGAGCGCTGATGCGTTGCTCCTCCATCTCCACCCCCTCCATGGAGATGAGATAGCCCAAAAAGGATACGGACCGCTAGAAAAACAAAACATTTCTCCTGTTTAACATATAGATCATGCTCCAACAGTCTTCTCAGCACAGACCTGACTAACGAGACATGCTGGACGCATCCAGCAGAATAGATCAAAATGTTGTCTATATAGATCACTATGCCCTGTCCTAGCATGTCCCAAAATACTTTGTTGATGAAGGCCTGGAAGATTGAAGGGGCATTAGACGGGCCAACGAGATACTCGTTATGACCCGTGGTCGTGTAAAAAGCAGTCTTCCATGCACGAATGCTAACCAGATTGTAGGTGCTCCTCAAGTCCAGCTTCGTGAAGTACTGCGTCCCATGCATTTGTTCAATGATGGTTGGGATGAGGGGTAAAGGATAGGTGAACTTGACAGTGGCCTTGTTCAGTGCTCAATAATTAATGCAGGGGCACAGTCCCCCATCTATCTTCTTGGCTTCAGGAGGCTGGTGACTTACAGGGGTGGATAAAACTCTGCTGGAGACTCTCCTGTACATAGGTCTCCATGGCCTCAGTCATGGGAAAGACATGTCCTCTCGGGAGGGCTGCATCAGACAACAGGTCAATGGCACAGTCCCAGGGGCGAAAGGGAGGCAGGCATGTAGCCTGGGTCTTTGAGAAAGCCCGGTGCAGATCCTGGTACTCCTCTGGTAAATCCACTTGAGCACAGTCCGGAATTTGCACCATAGTGGTGTTGACAGACACCGTGAGACACCTCCCCTAACACTCCTGCGACCAACCCAGCAGTCTCCTCTCAGACCAGGAAATAACCGGGTTATTCAAACTCAACCAGGGGAGACCTATAACAACAGGGTGCGTGGGGGTGTCTATAATTAAGAAAGTGATCTGTCCTGAATGAGTGTCAAGGGTCAGCAAAGAAACAGGAACAGTAATGTGATGTACGAGCCCTGTTCCTACCTGACGGGTTCAAATGGTTTACTGTAGGGGAACCAAAGGAATCCGTAATGCAGTGGCCAGTGCCCTAGCTAAGAGATTCCCGGCAGCTCCGGAATCAATCAGAGCTAACGGGAGTGAAGGGCTAGGGTACTCAGGGAATTTAACGGGAAAACACACTGTTTGATTTGATAGACAGATAGATAGAGTGGAGACCTTGCCACCTACCTGGGTTGGTGCAGGGGAATTCCCTGCCTTGGCACCTCCTCGCCTCCTAGTGGATAAAGAGCCAGTCGGGGAGAAATGACCCCTTTCTCCACAATAGAAGCAGAGGCCCAGATTCCTCCTTCTCCTATGCTCTGCCTCGGACAAATGTGCACAGCCCACCTCCATCGGCTCTAGCCACGGAGCAGGGCTAGCCATGGGCTCCAACCGCAGGAGGTTGTCCAACCATGCATCGCCATGCTGATGAGCTGGTTGAATGACAGGTTGTCATCACGGCAGGCTAACTCCAGCTGTATCTCCTCCCACAGTCCGCTATGAAAAATAGTGACCAGAGCCAACTCATTCCATCCGGTGGAGGCCGTGATTGTCCTGGAACTCCAGAGTGAACGCCGAGGCGGTCCTCGATCCCTGGCGCAATTGGAGTAGACACTCACCCTCCTCTCAGCCCTCCACAGAATGATCAAACCGAGCGGTTGAGGAGGGTGAAGCGCATCTAGGACTTGACCTCGGGTCCGCCCGTCTCCCAGACCGCGGCACCCCAGTCCAGAGCCCGTCTGGTCAGTGCTGAGATGACGTTGGCAACCCTGTCTCAGCCCCAGCAGAACGAGCGAGGTACAGGTCACATTGTAGAAGGAACCCCTTGCATCTTGCTGGTGCGCCGTCGAAGCGCTCTGGGAGGGACAGGGTTATTCCACAGACCGGCTCCGATGGACGGAGGTATGTCGTTGGTTGGGAGCCGTTACTGGGATCGGTGATAGAGACTGGAGGGACTGCACACTCCCCTCCAAGCGCAGGATGGTTGCCAGCACACTGTCCATGGCGATGCCGAGTCTAGAGAGAAAGTCCTGGTGGTGCTATACTGTCCCTACAATGGTCGCCAGCTCGGCCTTCCCTGCTGTCTCCATTTTGTGGCTCGGTTATTCTGTCACGTTGGTATAAAGGATCTGGAGACAGGTGCAGGAATACACAATAGGGGGTTTTAATACACCCAAAACAAACACTTATACAAAAACACTGGGCTGTACCCAAACAAAAGAGTGATGGTAAACCTCGTTGAATGACACGGAATGATACCCGTAATACGCAATATACAAAGCACGCAGCATAACAGCTGCACCAATGCGTAGGTACTCATACAACCAACGGACATGGGAACAATAACTGATAAAGACAGAGGGAACAGAGGGCACATGTATAACTTACTAATCAGGGGAAATGGGAACCAGGTGTGTGTAATCAGACAAGACAGTCATGGGTTTATGATAAGGAATCCCATTCAGTGAAGCCTAGAATGCCGGTGACGTAGAGCTCCGGAACTGGTGAACAGAATGAGCAGCAGTACCTGGGAGATCCGTGACACTGAGAGTAAAAAGTTGTGTTGATTTATTTGAAGTAAGTACTAGCGAATATGTAAACGTAACCATTGTTAACACACAGTTTTGTAATAAATAGTAGGTTATTATCAGATGAAAGAGGATTGCAAAATAAATTGTTGCCCAAGATGCCTTTTTATGACTCCAGATAAGTCTGTCAGAGCCCTAATGAAATGTGTCCATCTGCTGAATGAGAGAAAGAGAGAGAGTGTGAGTTTGTGTGTGTGTTCTCTCACGTCACCCCGCTCCTCCGCTCTCTCCACTGGCTTCCAGTTGAAGCTCGCATCCGCTACAAGACCATGGTGCTTGCCTACGGAGCTGTGAGGGGAACGGCACCTCAGTACCTCCAGGCTCTGACCAGGCCCTACACCCAAACAAGGGCACTGCGTTCATCCACCTCTGGCCTGCTCGCCTCCCTACCACTGAGGAAGTACAGTTCCCGCTCAGCCCAGTCAAAACTGTTCGCTGCTCTGGCCCCCCAATGGTGGAACAAACTCCCTCACGACGCCAGGACAGCGGAGTCAATCACCACCTTCCGGAGACACCTGAAACCCCACCTCTTTAAGGAATACCTAGGATAGGATAAAGTAATCCTTCTCACCCCCCCCCCCCCCCAAAAGATTTAGATGCACTATTGTAAGTGGCTGTTCCACTGGATGTCATAAGGTGAATGCACCAATTTGTAAGTCGCTCTGGATAAGAGCGTCTGCTAAATGACTTAAATGTAAATGTAAATGTATGTGTGTGTCTGTGTGTATGCAGCACTGGGTGAAAAGTGTCAGTATCTGGGGATATCTCATATACATTTTTCTGGATATCTGACATTTTATAAGATATATGGAGTAGACATGCTCCAGATACGCATGTCCTTAATTTTATATACAGAGCTAGGGTATTCTCTGTAATGGGACAGTTTCTACATGCATCCAATCCGGACCTCCAAAATCTCCCTGCTACCATAAGAGTCCAGGTAGATACCTGGATCTGGGGTGAAATATGTTGAGGACACGTACCTGATGGACGTCCACCCGCTTACATATTTGTTGATTATTCTGTTAATATCTGATAAACCTTTGTACCCAGGCATAAATGGAACCACATTTTTCAGAAATGTATCATAGTCATTACTTAATAATTTCAAGATATCCTTACACGGTATATTAATCATAGATATTTTAATGTTTCATTCTCATATGTCTGATTGAAAATGTGCTAAATCCGACACATGAAATGTCCACCGGCCAAATGATCTTACCTGTTCAGACGCCAAAAAATAATAGTGCAAACATAGGCCAATCTATGGGAAAAATGTATTTAAATAAAATAAAAAATTACATTGAAGTTAAATAACAGCCTCAATAACCTCAATGCCTGCCCTATTTGTTATGCGATGGGTGCAGATTGGGTCCTCAACGCTGGTCCCACACAGTCCAGACCCAACATGGGGATAGAGTGTCCATCTGTGGTGCCATTAAACCCCTACAACTCATCCAGAACGCCGCAGCCCGTCTGGTGTTCAACCTTCCCAAGTTCTCTCACGTCACCCCGCTCCTCCGCTCCCTCCACTGGCTTCCAGTTGAAGCTCGCATCCGCTACAAGACCATGGTGCTTGCCTACGGAGCTGTGAGGGGAACGGCACCTCAGTACCTCCAGGCTCTGATCAGGCCCTACACCCAAACAAGGGCACTGCGTTCATCCACCTCTGGCCTGCTCGCCTCCCTACCACTGAGGAAGTACAGTTCCCGCTCAGCCCAGTCAAAACTGTTCGCTGCTCTGGCCCCCCAATGGTGGAACAAACTCCCTCACGACGCCAGGACAGCGGAGTCAATCACCACCTTCCGGAGACACCTGAAACCCCACCTCTTTAAGGAATACCTAGGATAGGATAAAGTAATCCCTCTCACCCCCCCTCCCCCTGAAAAGATTTAGATGCACTACTGTTCCACTGGAGGTCATAAGGTGAATGCACCAATTTGTAAGTCGCTCTGGATAAGAGCGTCTGCTAAATGACTTAAATGTAAATGTAAATGTGATCCACTCCAAACTCTCAATGCATAAATCATGAATCAAAATCGTGTCGATATTGCAAGAATTAAACATGAATTGTAATTAAACATAACAATACCACAAAGTAGGTACTTTCCTAGCCAAGTAGTTAGCTAGCTAGCTACTTAGCTTATATTAACTAGTAATAAAAAATACAATTAAACATTTTAAAATGTTAGCTATCACCTTAAGGCTAATTGTGGGTAAAAAAAATCCTGAAGTATAGTCAATTCCCTTAATTGTTAGCTATGCTGCCAGTTAGGTTTTACCCCCCGATCAAGCCTATACTAGCTCTACTGGCTACTGCCCAAATTAACTAACAGTCAGTTCGACCAAACAGTTTGCGGTCAATTTAAAAAATGACAGTTGGAAATCTGTAGCAGAATATACTTACATCTTGTTGCTAGGCTACAAGTTACAGTACTGTTAGCTTCTGGTTTGCGTGTGCGTGCCTTTATCCGGAGGGAATCAAATCAAATCAATCAAATAAAAAATTTTAGTAGTCACATGCGCTGAATACAATAAATGGAGACCTTAAAGTAAAATGCTTACTTATGAGCCCCTAACCAACAATGCAGTTGAAAAAAATACAGATAATATTAAGAGATAAAAGTAACCAGTATTAAAGAGCAGCAGTAAAATAACAATAGCAAGATTATATACAGGGGGGTAACGATACAGAGTCAATGTGAGGGGGCACCGGTTAGTTGAGGTAGTATGTACATGTAGGTAGAGTTATTAAAGTGACTATGCATAGATGACAACAGAGAGTAGCAGTGGTGTAAAGAGGGTGAGGGGAGGGGTGGCAATAAAAATAGAATGGGTAGCCATTTGAGTAGATGTTCAGAGGTTTTATGGCTTGGTCGTAGAAGCTGTTTAGAAGCCTCTTGGACCTAGACTTGGTGCTCCGGTATCACTTGTCGTGCGGTAGCAGAGAGAACAGTCTATGACCAGGGTGGCTGGAGTCTTTGACAATTTGTAGGGCATTCCTTTGACACCACCTGGTATAGAGGTCCTGAATGGCAGGAAGCTTTGCCCCAGTGATGTACTGGGCCGTTTGCAATACCCTCTGTAGTGCCTTGCAGTCAGAGGCCAAGCAGTTGCCATACCAGGCAGGGATGCAACCAGTCAGGTGTCAGTGCTCTCAATGGTGCAGCTGTAGAACCATTTGAGGATCTGAGGACCCATGCCAATTATTTTCTTGATCATGTTGAGGGAGAGGTTGTTGTCCTGGCACCACACGGCCAGGTCTCTGACCTCCTCCCTATAGGCTGTCTCGTCGTTGGCGGGGATCAGGCCAACCACTGTTGTGTCATCGGCAAACTTAATGATGGTGTTGGAGTCGTGCCTGACCGTGCAGTCATGAGTGAACAGGGAGTACAGGAGGGGACTAAGCACTCTCCCCTGAGGGGCCCCTGTGTTGAGGATCAGCGTGGCGGATGTGTTGTTACCTACCCTTACCACCTGGGTGTGGCCCGTCAGGAATTCCAGGATCCAGATGCAGAGGGAGGTGTTTAGTCCCAGGGTCCTTAGCTTATTAATGAGCTTTGAGGGCACTATGGTGTTGAATGCTGAGCTGTAGTCAATGAATAGCATTCTTACATAGGTGATCCTTTTGTCCAGCAGGGAACGGGCAGTGTGGAGTGCAATAGAGATTGCATCATCTGTGGATCTGTTGGGGTGGGATGCAAATTGAAGTGTGTCTAGAGTTTCTGGGATGATGGTGTTGATGTGAGCCATGACCAGCCTTCCAAAGCACTTCATGGCTACCAAGATAAATGTTTGTTATTGACCAAATACTTATTTTCCACCATAATTTGCAAATAAATTCATTAAAAATCCTACAATGTGATTTTCTGGATTTTTTCCGCATTTTGTCTGTCATAGTTGAAGTGTACCTATGATGAAAATTACAGGCCTCTCTCATATTTTTAAGGGGGAGAACTTGCACAATTGGTGGCTGACTAAATACTGTTTTGCCCCACTGTATGTTAGAGAAAGACCTGACTGAAGGATTCAGAACATGAATAATCATATTTGTCTTGGTAAAAATAATTTTATAACATAAGGAATTGACATTTCATCACCAAAGTGGGTTTTTATGCTCTTTAGGCAGAGTGGGTGGACACCATACAACATTTAGAGAAAATAAGATGTCCACATAGGCCAGTGTTACTCACTAATTTTTGTAAGGGGTCCACTTTGGGTTGAGACAATCATTCAGAGGATCGAACAGATCTTTAATTTGTTGTACTTTTCTTCCAATATGATCAATTATCAATTGAGAGCAAATTCAGAGCAATAGAGCACATGCAATTCATTTGATGAACATCACATCACGAATACATACATACACACATCAAGTTACATACATACATCACACGTATAAGACCCATATTAAGGGTTACCTCAGTAGTTGGATGAGCGAAAATGTCCCTTCTGTTCCTTGACTGAATTAATTCTAAATGTATAGTCTGTTCTTGCTATCCTTATGAGGCAATCTAGGTATGCATGGGTCAGTCTGTTTCTTTGTTTTTTTCACTGTGTTCATTGTTGAAAATGTTGCTTCACATGAATAAGTGCAGTCAAAAAACGATGTCACCTTTGCATACACTGCTTCAGAAGCGGATACTCTGTGTCTGACACAAGGCTCCAGAAATCGGTAACACCTGAACTGTTCACCTTGCAATGTCCCTGCAGCTCCACTAGCTCACTTTCTATTCCAGCATGGTCAGGACAGAGGGCTGTGATGACTCCGTTCAGAGATGCCACTGGCACATGAAAGAGGTTCTCAATGAAGTTGAAAAACTACTTGAACTCCATATCCTTGAATCTTGACTCAAACTCCAACTCTTCCAACACACGCAGGAATGCATCATAGCTAAAATGTTGCAGTATGTCTGGGTTGGATGTTGTGACTGCTCTGAGTTTTGGGAAATGAACAAAACTGTCTGTCAGGTATGAACAGTGTGGTTTTATTTTGAGACCACACCAGCATTTTGCCTGGAGTTTTAACTTTCCCTTGGAGCTGGAGATTCACCGTGTTCAAGTGGCAGGTGATGTCAGTTAAAAAAGCCAGCTTTAATATCCACTGTGGATCATCCAGCTCTGGCTCCTCTCTCTCCTTGCTTGCAACAAATTCATGGACTTAATGGAGGAGAGAAATATTTCCAAAACTCTGCCACGAGACAGCCATCTCACCTCATTGTGAAATATCAAGTCGCGTATTCTGTCTAGTATTCCTCCAGCAACTTGCGGAATTGCCGGTGATTCAATGCCCTGACAATAATACTGTTCATCAGTCTTTGAGTTTAGCCACAAGTGCTTCCTGATGAATGATACAATGAAACGTAACAAATTCTGGAATATCCTCTCTCTTTCTTATCAGGCCTATGAGTTCCTTCTCCTTCCCTTGCATGTTTGGGGCGCAGTCAATATTATTACCAACAAAGTATGTAACAAAGGCTTTCAGAATATCCTCTCCTGGTGTTTGTCTCTAAAAGGGCAGTCAACATAAATGTTCCTCTCAGAACGACTCGTTTTGAGAGAAGTGGACCCAAACATATAATTGGGCACTTACATCAGTGCTTTCGCCAAGCGCTATACTAAAACACGGCGACACGGATATGTCAGTAATCAGTTTGCTTACCGATGTCCTCGCCAATGTCTTCTATGCGTCTTGTTATGTTCAAGTCTGAGAGTTGCTGTCCCTTAATTTGCTTTAAAATAGAGTCCTTACCTGTTAAATCAGCATACAATATTTCGGCCCAAAAACATTATTTGACAATCGTCACGTCTGTGAAGGCCTATTTGTTTCTCGCGAGTATCCAAGCAATCTCATATGTAGCTTCTGTCAATTTCTCTGCAACAGTGCCAGATCTGTCCATCATTTGCTGTTGTCCTTTGAGTTGTGCTATTTTCTTGTTTCTGAGGTTGCTTTGTGGGGGGACATGATTTGTTAAAGTGGGCATGGTCTGACTGGAAATGTCACTCTAAATTTGCTTGTTTAAAACATTTTACTGCCTCCTGGCAAATAAGACAAAGTGAATTAGTCCCATCATGCAGTACAAAAAATACTTGTCTGTCCATTTCTCTTGGAACTTTCTGTGTTCTTCTTGAATCAACCGTA
Organism: Oncorhynchus nerka; assembly: GCF_034236695.1. Lineage (NCBI taxonomy): Eukaryota > Metazoa > Chordata > Actinopteri > Salmoniformes > Salmonidae > Oncorhynchus > Oncorhynchus nerka. The sequence continues at coordinate 72,466,883 of NC_088419.1, forward strand.
TCCTTTTCTTAACCACCAGAGCCACGTTAGCCACGTTAGCTACATTAGCTATGTTAGCTAGCGGCATTTTCCTGCCGCCATCTTCCTGATTTTCCTGGTTCTCCGGGTGGTTGTTCGTTCATTGCTGTCATGTTCTTCTCCAGCTCTTCCCCCTCATTTTCATTGTCAATAGATTTACATTTCTTTTTTACAATAACTTGATCCATGTCAAACAGACTGCAAAATTAGCTAGTAGAAAACTGTGTAATCGCTGTGGCTGAGCAGTTTTATTACGGCAAACATCCTTTTCTGTCTTTCTGTTCAACAGCTGTGCTATACTGCCATCTATCTGCCGTCCAGGGAACAATATATATAGTCAATTAAGTGATTCAGGCCTGCATTAAACACATTGAATTGAAATTGTATCAAGGCTGGGGACCGTTGCTGGAGGCTCCGGACTGGAGACCGTCGCTGGAGGCTTCGTGCCCTGGATCATCACTGGAGGCTTCGTGCCATGGATCATCACTGGAGGCTTCGGGCCATGGATCATCACTGAAGGCTTCGGGCCATGGATCATCACTGGAGGCTTCGTGCCATGGATCATCACTGGAGTGAGGAGACGTATAGGCAGCCTGGTGCATGGAGCTGCCACATGGCTTACCAGGCTGGGGAGACATGCAGGAGGCCTGGTTCTGGGAGCAGGCACAGGACTCACCAGGCTGGGGAGACAAACAGGAGGCCTGGTTCTGGGAGCAGGCACAGGACTCACCAGGCTGGGGAGACATACAGGAGGCCTGGTTCTGGGAGCAGGCACAGGACTCACCAGGCTGGGGAGACATACAGGAGGCCTGGTTCTGGGAGCAGGCACAGGACTCACCAGGCTGGGGAGACATACTGGAGGCTTGGTTCTTGGCGTAGGCACCGGATACACTGGGTCGTGGAGGCACACTGGAGTTCTCGAGCGTAGAGCCTGCACAACCCGTCCTGGCTGGATGGTTACAGGATGCACTGAGCTGTGCAGATGCACCGGTGACACAGTGCGCAGAGCCGGTGTAGGATGTCCTGGGCCGTAGAGACGCACTGGTGGCTAGATGCGCTGAGCCGGCACCATCCATCCTGACTGGATGCCCATACTATCCCAGCCGATGCGGGGAGCTGGAATGTAGCTCACCGGGCTGTGAACGCACAGCCGCATAACAAGGTGCCTGACCAGTACCACGCTCCCTACGGTAAGCACGAGGAGTTGGCTCAGGTCTCCAAACTGACGCAGCCAATGTCCTCATGTGCCCCCAAAAATGATTTTTGGAGTGGCCTCCCTGGGCTGCCTCCGCCTTCCTCGCTGCTTCCACCTGCTCCCACGGCAGGCAATCCTTTCCCACCAGGATCTCCTCCCACATCCAGGATCCTTTCCCATTCAGGATGTCCTCCCATGTCCAGTCCTCCAGAAAATGCTGCTCCTCCCGGCCACTCCGCTTGGTCCGTTTGTGGTGGGTAGTTCTATCACGAACGTCGTCAGGGAAATGACCAGACCAAGGTGCAGCGTTGTGAGCGAACATTTCTTTTTATTATGAATGTCGACATCAAAAAAAAGAATAAACAAAAATGAACGTAAAGCTTACTATACAGGCCACTAACAAAGTCAACTACCAACAACTAAGGTGGCAAAACAGGTTGATAAGTATGATTCTCAATCAGAGACAACGATAGACAGCTGTCCCTGATTGAGAACCATACCCGGCCAAAACATAGAAACAGAAACATAGAAATAAAGAAACTAGAATGCCCATCCTAGTCACACCCTGGCCTAACCAAAATAGAGAATAAAAGCCTCTATGGCCAGGGAGTGACAATTTAACTCAAATTATAGAGGAAATTGATAGAGAAAGCGAGACTTCAGGAACATGAATCTTTCAGCGAAGCTAGTTTTGACTCCCAGGTGGAAGACATGTTTCTGCACGTCGAGGATGCCATGCTGGACTGGTAAGTTCTAATGCTAATGTTGTTGTTTGAAATTAACAGAATCAAATATTATTAACTTGTTGAGGATAGGGGGCAGTATTTTCACTTTGGATGAATTGCGTGCCCATAGTGAACTGCATCCTACTCTCATCATCCTCCTTTCCCAACAATATATGGATCTGGTAGCACTTCCTATGCCTTCCACTAGATGTCCTCATTCAGTAGAAAGTGTAATGGAGCATTTGCTGTGAACTTTGACCGAATGGGAGGGGAAATAGTCAGTGTCCCGACAGAATGCCATTGTCCTGTGGCGCATTTCTCTGTGGGTGCTACCGTCGTTCCATTTGGCTGCAGCTGAAAACGTATGATCCGGTTGGAACGTTATTGGATATATATGATAATAACATCCTGAAGATTGATTCTCTACTTAGTTTAACCAGTTTATTCGATATATCTTTTTTAAGTTTTCGTGCGAGTTGTCCTGGACCAGCAGTCAGTTTTTGGGCACGTGAGCTGAAAGTGATAGCAAATGCCGCTAATTGGACACTAGTATTGGACATTATGGAACAAAACAACGATTTATTGTGGAACTAGGACTCCTTGCACTACATTCTTATGAAAGATCATCAAAGGTAAGGGAATATTTATGTTGTAATTTCGCATTTCTGTTGACTCCAACATGGCGGATAAATACTTTTACGTCTGAGCGCTGTCTCAGATTATTGCAATGTTAGGCTTTTTCCGTATCGTTTAAAAAAAATCTGACACAGCGGTTGCATTAAGAACCAGTGTATCTTTAATTATATCTAGAACATGTATCTTTAGTTAAAGTTATGATGAGTATTTCTGTTTTCTGGCGTAGCTTTCTATAATTCCTACGGATATTTTGGAGGCAGTTCTGAACATGGCGTCAATGTAAACCGAGATTTGTGGATATAAATATGCATATTATCGAACAAAACATAAATGTATTGTGTAATATGTTATATGAGTGTCATCTGATGAAGATTTTCAAAAGGTTAGTGATTCATTTTCTCTCTAATCCTGCTTTTGTGACTCTATCTTTGGCTGGAAAAAATGGCTGCGTTTTCCCTTTGATTTGGTGGTGGTCTAACATAAATATATGTTGTGTTTTCGCTGTAAAACATTTTAAAAATCGGACATGATGGGTAGATGAACAAGAATATTTTGGAATTCCCTGCGCCACATTTTCAGCTGAATGGGGGGGGGGTGGAGTTCCCTGATTTTATTTGCAATACATAAAAATATCACCAGTAATGAAATATGTAATGAAATGTGTAAAGTACACATTGGCTATTGTCACGCCCTGACCTTAGTTATCTTTGTTTTCTTTATTATTTGGTTAGGTCAGGGTGTGACAAGGGTGGTGTGTTAAGTTTTTGTATTGTCTAGGGGTTTTGTATGTGTAGGGCATTCCCTGGTCTAGGGGTTTATATGTCTATGGTTGCCTAGATTGGTTCTCAATCAGAGGCAGCTGTTTATCATTGTCTCTGATTGGGAACCATATTTAGGTAGCCATATTCCTTGGTTTATCTGTGGGTTATTGTCTATGGTTAGTTGCCTGTGTCTGCACTCCTTATATATAGCTTCACGTTCGTTTTGGATACTTTGTTTAAGTGTTCTTCATTTTCATTAACCTCTAATGACTCCCCATTCCGCATGAGGGAGCGTAATCATCGACTGACACTAATTAGCGTAACGCAAAGGACATAAATATTCCTAGAAAATATTCCTATTCATGAAAATCATAAGTGAAATGTATTGAGACACAGCTTAGCCTTTTGTTAATCACCCTGTCATCTCAGATTTTCAAAATATGCTTTACAGCCAAAGCTAGACAAGCATTTGTGTAAGTTTATCGATAGCCTAGCATAGCATTTTGTCCAGCTAGCAGCAGGTAACTTGGTCACGGAAATCAGAAAAGCAATCAAATTAAATAGTTTACCTTTGATGAGCTTTGGATGTTTTCACTCACGAGACTCGCAGTTAGATAGCCAATGTTCCTTTTTTCCAAAAATAGTATTTTTGTAGGCGAAATAGCTCCGTTTGTTCTTCACGTTTGGCTGAGAAATCGCCCGGAAATTGCAGTCACGAAAACGTCGAAAAATATTCCAAATTAGCTCCATAATATCGACAGAAACATGGCAAACGTTGTTTATAATCAATCCTCAAGGTGTTTTTCAAATATCTATTCAATAATATATCCACCGGGACCATTGGTTTTTCCGTAGGACCGATTGGAATAATGGCTACCTCTGTATTTTACGAGAGAATCACTCTGGGAGCCATCAGGTGACCAGTTGCGCAATGTAGCTGCTTACGGGTATTCTTCAACATAAATGCGTAAAACTACGTCACAATGCTGTAGACACCTTGGGGAATACGGAGAAACAGTAATCTGGTTGATAGCCCATTCACTGCTCAATAGGGACGCATTGGAACGCAGCGCTTTCAAAACATGAGGCACTTCCGGATTGGATTTTTCTCAGGCTTTCGCCTGCAATATCAGTTCTGTTATACTCACAGACAATATTTTTACAGTTTTGGAAACTTTATAGAGTGTTTTCTATCCTAAGCTGTCAATTATATGCATATTCTAGCATCTTGTCCTGACAAAATATCCCATTTACTACATGAACGTTATTTTTCCAAAAATGAAAATACTGCCCCCTAGTCACAAAAGGTTAAAGAAGAATGTATTCTAATCAAGCTGCGTTTTGGTCTCCTCTATACGATGAACGTGACAGCTATACTGTGTGTGTGTGTGTGTGTGTGTGTGTGTGTGTGTGTGTGTGTGTGTGTGTGTGTGTGTGTGTGTGTGTGTGTGTGTATGTGTGTGTGTGTGTGTGTGTGTGTGTGTGTGTATGTGTGTGTGTGTGTGTGTACTTTTATTTTACATAAACATGAAGTGGAACAGCACTTCACCATAGTGAATATGTTCCCTGTACTCTATATGTATCTGTTTAATTTACATGTTGATAGAGGACTCATATGTGAAAGTATTGTTACTGATTTTTTAAATCTTTCACAGGGGCAGTGATTCTGATTATGAGGCGCCAATGTCTAGGTGTCCATCTCCGTCTGAAGCTGGTTCATCCAGCCGGACCCCTGCTGTCTCCGGCTCTACACCTACCCGGCCATCTAGAGGTGTGAAGTCAGTAACAAAGAAGCGGAGGTGGGGAAGAGAGAAACCTGCAGACAGAGGGCCAGAGGGTCATTGGCACTCCGTGTTAGAAGATGATGTGGAACCAAATCCACCAGTTTTTAGACCCCAAAGGCAGCCAGGACCTCCACTAGACATGACTGCAAAGTACAGCCCCCTTACAACAGGTAGACCTTACAGTGAAATGCTTACTTACAAGCCCCCTTTTTTCAAGTTTCAGATGGATAATTTGAAGTATGAGCAAACTACGTGACATTTAGTGTGAAGTCACCCAGGTACATTTGGGAAAATCGTGAAGGAGACATTTACATTCATTTTACATTTTTCTGCAAGAATATTGTCAAATCTGTATACTTGGACTTTGATTTATCTTTTCCAGTATTAATAGCCACATTATAAGTTCAACATTTGCAAAACACCCAGTTTTCATAACTTCATAACTCTCCATATTCTTATACTTTTTGCCCAAAAGGAAAAGGCTTGCGGTCTCACAAGGTTAGCAGCAACATTTTGCAACAGACATGGGGTTTCCGTAAAGCCCAACTCGTTGGCCATATAGCTAGCTTTGTTTGACCCCCATTGTTGCTTATTTGACAAATTTACAGTCAGTCAAGTGAAGACCGCCTGCGTCATCTGCGTGCCATGAAGGCGTCGCTCTCTGACCAAATTTGGTGTCCTATAGGATATACTACACCCCTAATGATATACGTTCTAGGATCTCTGAGGAATACATACAAATGTGATTTGACTTGTTGAAACAAGGTTTAGGGTTAGATTTTCACAGATTCCTTTCTTTGCCATTTGAATGGAAATACAAAATTGATCATGCATGCCTTATGGACACTTCATGTTATCTCTGGGACCCTTTGGATGATAAATCAGAGCAAGATTTCAGAATGTAAGTACACATTTCACCTTCAGAGGTGAATTTATCAAACCTATCGTAGTGAAAAAACACAATATCATGGAATTTTTCTTCAGTAATAGCTACTGTAAATTGGACAATGCAGTTAAATTAACAAGAATTTAAGCTTGCAGCCAATATAAGACACTTACATATACCGGCATTTTTTGTTTCTCTAAAATCTGCAATCGTGACACACGGCGCAGCATGATTTACAACTGTCATGCCTATCCCTATTAACCAACAATGCAACAATGAAAAATACCCTAAAAATTACATTAAATAAAAGTAACAAATAATTAAAAAGCAGCAGTAAAATAACAATAGCGAGGCTATATACAGGGGTTACCGGTACAGTGTCAATGTGTGGGGGCACCGGTTAGTCGAGGTAATTGAGGTAATATGAACATATAGGTAGAGTTATTAAAGTGACTGTGCATAGATAACAACAGAGAGTAGCAGCAGTGTAAAAGGGGGGGATGCAAATAGTCTGGGTAGCCATTTGATTGGATGTTCAGGAGTCTTGCTACCGTCTTGTTACCGATCTAACCATCACTGCACTTTTATGAGGCTTTCAAATGGCTTCCTGGTCTTTGTAGTTTAATCTGTGCTTGAAATGTAATACTTGACTGAGGGACCGTACAGATCTTGTATGTATGGGGGACAGAGGATAGGTTTAATCATTAAAAAGATCATGCCAACTTAATCATTTCACTCAGAGTCCATGTAACATATTGGTTCACATAGAACAGATCTACAGCTTCTTAGACTTGCTTCAATTAGAATTATAAATCTATAACTCACATTTCTATGTAAATTTGGTTGGGTCGTAATGCCACTACAAATTTTCTGAGAAAACAGACATGTTATGTATACAGTCAGTTTTTGTCAACATGAAGAGAAAAAATAAGATGCCACATATCTCAGGATATCGAATGAGTCCATATCCAGCCATAGGAAATGTCCACGTGTGTTATTCGGAGTAATCACAATATCATATCTAAACGACACATCTGGATTCAGAATATGTCAAGATGTGGTGCATATCCACAAAACTCCAAATATGCATTAGAAATGGTCTGTATTCTCTAGAAAATCAAAACGTACAGATATACCCTGATATGGAACCTTTCGCCTTGTGCAGTCTCAATGCAGTCTGTGTGCAATCACTGCATCACTGGCTCTCAAGTAGGGGAGCAGTGTGACAGGTTCCCCTCCCGTCCTCTTCTGTCTCAGCCCTTCTGGTTCACCAGAGAGGGCCATATCATGCACCAGCCATACCTTGGTCACTCACAACCATGTATGCGTTAAGATGAGTTGAAAGCAGATTTGTACAAATACTGAGCTGGTGGCAAAGGCAATAACAGCAAGAGAGAAAGATGGTGAGAGGGGAAAGGAGAGAGAACATTGAGAGAACAACAGCTTTTAACATACATTCACACCCTGCACCCTCTGCCTCTCCACCCCTCTTCCCCTCATCCCTCATCCCCTGTGCAGAGCTCTGACTCCAGAAGAGATTATGTCTGTCTGTCAGCATCTCTGCTCAGACAGGTTAGCACACATCGATTTTTTTCCCCTTTGAGTGAAAGCGGACTTGATTGGCACGCACCTCAGCCTCTGATTATCTTCATGCTGGGCCGGTTTGGGGGGAGCCAATTCCCCCATTTTGACACAGAGAGAATGCCCTTCTAAGGTTTTGAGTGATGTACATGCGGCCAGCAGCAGAGCAGCACACAGTCGACTCCACTTTGGCAGTAAATGCAGACATTGCGTTTCCCCAAAATGCCTCTCATGACACCAAACAATTTACAAAGAACACATTACTTCAAATATAAGTTTCGATCATGCAATGTTTTATTGCTATTCTTATCACTTTCATCGAGGAAACATATTTATTCCAAAGAAAGTATTACACATACCAAAAAGTATATAAATATTTATTACAATTCAAATAACCATTATGATCCTCCAGTGAGGCTGCATGACTCATGTATTGTTAATGCTGACACCATGCTATAGGTCTTACAGGGGATGTATCTCCTGCATCATTCACTAAGTCATTTACGAGCTTCTTTATAACAAGCCTTCTGATGATGATTAGTCATTTCAGAGTTGCCAAAAATGTATAGAGCCCATTAAACTGTTTGTATGCATACTGATTAACAGTCTACAAATATCTGTTCAGTAATGATATAGTCTTGGTTGAAAAGTTCAGAGCAACGTATTGCCACTGCAAATTCGGTTATTGGCTCTTTTTATGTGTTTACATGTTGTTCACCAACTATCTCTAGAAAGACTAAATTAGATTTGTTATTAAAACTCATTAAAAGTTTATTGGGTTGTTTCACTTGACTCTTTACAGTAGTTCAGAGTAGGAAGATGATGCTCTCTCCACACCTTACTTTCCACTCTCATGTTAAATTAATAGGAGAGAGTGGGGTATGTTGAACACTTTTTTACATTCAGCATCAGGGATACCGGAACATATAGGTATTATTTCTAACAAAGATATATATATATATATTTTTTAGGATGTTGTGTATCCCTGGAAATAATCAGAATTAATGTTAACACAACAGTTTTGAAAACATAAAAAAAGTGGTGTCTTGGCACAACTGAGCATGGGATAGGGTAAGTTGATCGGACAATTCATTTCTGCATTTGACGCTGCATTTTCATACTAATCCCATTAAACTGGTCTGCGAGATTCGAGATATGTTTAGCAAGCTCAGACTTCATGTCATCATATAAGACCTTGTGTGCCTCTGCTGCTCTATCATAGCCTCTCTTTCTCACAGGTACATGTTCCTTTTAATTTTTTTGTCAAATGTACTGTACTTCTTTAGTGTCATTCAGTCTATTTTTTTCATCCCTTACTGCTACTCAAATGGACTTCCCTGCTCTACTCATTTCCTTGGCTGCTCTTTCAAGAACCTCAAGGGTGGCTAGACCCCTGCTTGTTTTACGTTTGTATACACAAGGCAAGATGATGTCTGCTCTGTAACAATAAAAATGCACTATATTGCATCACTTTATGCATGACAAACTGCAAAAAGACTATGCACATTATGCATAAAACAGACAAAATGTAATCAGAATTTGTATGGGTATGTTGAGCCATTGGCTCAATTTGCCCCTGTCCAAATGGCACAATTTACCCCAAAGCAACCATTTTGACTATATTAGCCCACACAGCTGCAAGGATGCATTTTCATGCTAGGTCATCTTGTAGCTTATAGACCCCAACTGATGTACAAAACAGTTTTCAAAATATCTACTTTGGTTTAGATACAAGAATAATGAAACCTCTAACACAATAAATTAATTTTACATTGTGAAAATCAGTTTTTTGGACCTAACTTTCTTAACACTTTTCCTATGTAGTTTCTTTCTTCACAGACCTCCTCCTAAATTATGACCTCCTAAATATTTAGTTACATTATATATTTTCTTACCCCACTCTCCCCTACAGCATTACCTAAACAGCATAAAATAATAGGATTCATTGTCCTGGTGTTATAGTTTTGTACTGATGACTAATTGTAAACAGAAGGGAATGTTTTGTGTCCAGTATTATCTATAGCTCTTACAATTCCAACATACGCTCTTATTTACTATTCAGTACATTTACTGTTTATTAATACATTACATTCAGGGCTGGCTCTAGCTTTTTGGGGGCCCTAAGCAAGATTTGGTTGGGGGCCGTTAGTAGTGCTTATTACCGGATCCTGTCCTGCCGGAACAGGATCCAGTACCTCCCCGTTTTGGACTGTTTCGTTATTTTCGTTATTTGGCCGGATCCGGTACATCTCCTGCATATTCTCATTTTGCAATGTAAAAATTATAATAAAAGCTATCAAAAAGTTAATATGAGTTTCCTCTTCGTTAATTCTCCTGAATCTCAAAGAACTAGAATGAGATTCGCTTTCTAGGATATCACTCCCTCGTTCTACTCTGATAGACATCTCTCCAGTTTTGCACTTCATCATGTATTTCCTAGAATCATAGCTGCAGCACCCCTGATAAAAAGCTATAGAGTTACTGCTGTCTGTTCAGAAATAAATTAAATAATTCAGAATGGCCTATTACAACATGAGAATGCCTCTAATTTTACCCAAGAGGATCAATAGCCTAGCTGTAGTTTAGCCCAAAAACAAGCCACAGCCTACAATTGGAACATGCAGCAAATCTGTTGAATTCTTGTTAATCTAACTGCACTGTCCAATTTACAGTATCTATTACAGTTAAATAATAACATTCTATTGTTTGAGGGGAGGGCACAGTTATGCACTTGAAAATGTATCAATAAACCAATTAGGCACATTTGGGCAGACTTGAAACAACATTTTGAATAGTAATGCAATGGTTCATTGGATCCGTCAAAATGTTTGCACATACACTGCTGCCACCTAGTGGCCACAATCTAAATGGCACCTAAACTCTTGCATTTCAAAGATGATGGAACAAAAAACAACCAAAAAATGCATATTTTTTTCTTTGTATTATTTTTTACCAGTTATATTCCTACATTAATTTCACATTTCCACTAACTTCAAAGTGTTTCCTTTCAAATGGTATCAAGAATATGCTTGCTTCAGGTCCTGAGCTACAGGCAGTTAGATTTGGGTGTCATTTTAAGTGAAAATTAAAATGTTAGTTATCTGTAAATACATTATAAACAAGGAAATGGTGGTCAGTTAGGATCACCACTTTATTTTAAGAATGTGAAATGTCAGAATAACAGTAGAGAGAATGATTTATTTCAGCTTTCATTTCTTTCATCACATTCCCTGTGGGTCAGCAGTTTACATACACTCAATTAGTATTTGGTAGCATTGCCTTTAAATTGTTTAACTTGGGTCAAACGTTCCGGGTAGCCTTCCACAAGCTTCCCACAATAAGTTGGGTGAATTTTGGCCCATTCCTCCTGACAGAGGTGGTGAAACTGAGTCAGGTTTTTAGGCCTCCTTGCTCGCACATGCTTTTTCAGTTCTGCCCACAAATTTCCCATAGAATTGAGGTCCAGAGCTTTGTGATGGCCACTCCAATACCTTGTCTTTGTTGTCCTTAAGTCATTTTGCCACAAATTTGGAAGTGTGCTTAGGGTAATTGACCATTTGGAGGACCCATTTGCGACCAAGCTTTAACTTCCTGACTCTTGTCTTGATATGTTGCTTCAGTTTATCCACAAAATGTTCCTTTCTCATGTCATCTATTTTGTGAAGTGCACCAGTCCCTTCTGCAGCAAAGCACCCCCACAACATGATGCTGCCACCCTGCACTTCACGTTTGGGATGGTGTTCTGGCTTGCAAGCCTCCCCCTTTTTCCTCCAAACATAACGATGGTCATTATGGGCAAACAGTTCCATTTTTGTTTCATCAGACCAGAGGATATTTATCCAAAAAGTATGATATTTGTCCCAATGTGCAGTTGCAAACCGTAGTCTGGCCTTTTTATGGCGGTTTTGGAGCAGTGGCTTCTTCCTTGCTGAGCGGCCTTTCAGGTTACGTCAATATAAGACTCGTTTTACTGTGGATATAGATCATTTTGTACCTGTTTCCTCCAGCATCTTCACAAGGTCCTTTGCTGTTGTTCTGGGATTGATTTGCACTTTTCACACCAAAGTACGTTCATCTTCAGGAGACAGAAAGTGTCTCCTTCCTGAGTGGTATGACGGCTACGTGGTCCCATGGTGTTTATACTTGGGTACCATTGTTTTTTCCAGATGAACGTGGTATCTTCAGGCGTTAAAATTGCTCCCAAGGATGAACCAGACTTGTGGAGGTCCACCATTTTTCCTGAGGTCTTGGCTGATTTCTTTTGATTTTCCCATGATGTCAAGCAAAGAGGCATTGAGTTTGAAGGTATGCCTTGAAATACATCCACAGGTACACCTCCAATTGACTCAAATTATGTCAATTAGCCCATCAGAAGCTTCTAAAGCCATTACATAATTTTCTGGAATTTTCCAAGCTGTTTAAAGGCACAGTCAACTTAGTGTATGTAAACTTCTGACCCACTGGAATTGTGATACAGTGAATTATAAGTTAAATAATCTGTCCGTAAACAATAGTTGGAAAAATGACTTGTGTCATGCACAAACTATAGTTTGTTTACAATAAATTTGTGGAGTGGTTGAAAAAGTACATCAACCTAAGTGTATGTAAACTTCTGACTTCAACTGTATCTACTGTATTCTATTCTACTGTAATTTAGTCAATGCCATTCCGACATTTATATATTTCTTAATTCCATTCTTTTACTTTTAGATTTGTGTGTGTAACGTGCGTTGTTTGAAGGAGACCAAGGCGCAGCGTAATTTGTGGTCATCATATTTATTTCAATGAGAACCAACAACAAAATAACACCGTGAAACCAAAACGACCGTACCGTTCCATAGGCTACAAGAGCTGTACAAAAACAAGCTCCCACAACATAGGTGGGAAAAAAGGCTACCTAAGTATAATTCCCAATCAGAGACAACAATAGCCAGCTGCCTCTGATTGGGAAACACACTCGGCCAAACACAAAGAAATACAAAACAGAATGCCCACCCCACATCCACATCCTGACCTCACCAAATAGAGACATTAAACGGCTCTCTAAGATCAGGGCGTGACAGTGTGTATTGTTGTGAATTGTTAGATACTACTGCACTGTTGAATTTAGGAACACATGCATTTCGCTACAACCGCAATAACAAATGCTAAAAATATGTATGTGACCAATACAATTTGATTTCATTTGAAAACTGGATATCATTGTTTGACTATATTGTGCCTACAATATGTGTCTCCACACACCTAGGCCTAGAGGCTATTGATGGATTCAAGACAAGGTCATTTTTATTTATCTCCTATCCCTGATAGGAACCTCCTCAGTACACAGCATGGTATGATGAGTGATTCATCTGCCGGGCCATACAGCAACTGTGGAGGCTGGATTCCTGAAACCAAGAAAATATTCAAATGTAGAAATACCAAATACAATACAATGACAAAATGTACAAAATGCTGATTGACAAAAGTAGACAGCACCACAAATCCACTTATTAGAAAACCTCCACTCAGATTGTGTCTGATCCTTCTTAGTACCTGTATCCACAACCACACCAGGGAATTATGAATCACTCTCATCCACTTTATAAAAGTCCTGTAGAAGGACACAGACAGATAGCTTGGAGCAGAGCAGGCAAAAGAAGAGGAAAGGCTTACTGGCAGTGCTGGTGGTGCCAGATGGGAGCAGGGCGAGCCAGCCAGGAGGAGCCCCAGTACACAGAGACAAGTAGTGCCAACCCAACTGTGTCTAACAGGAGGCTGGGCTATTTAATCAGACCTAACACCCAATCCATGCCTGTGCCAGATGCAATTCAGATCCCCCTTATATAACCCAAATGCCAATTAGCTTTATATAGATTCCCACCACAGCCGCTGTCACAGCTATTAAAGACGCTGGTTTATATGTGTGTGTGTTTTATGTCTAATGGATTGAATCTTGTTAATGGAAGCGAAGGGGCGGGGGACTGTGACTTGTCAGTCTCCGGAGACTGAGGGGTAGGTTTATAATCTGTAGATATTAGAACATGTTCAATTCAACGTATTAAGAAACTCATTGCATTATATTTGATGGGTATGGTTGTAGAAACCATCATAATTCTGTTTGTTAGGGTAAAAGGACAACATTCTGATAAACCAGTAGGAATGGCCTGGATGTCCTTTTGAGCAACTAAATAACTCCAATAACTCCAGTGATGTGGGATGGTAATCTGTTTGATGTGGCGTTATGGGGACGGTCCGGGGGTGGGATGCTGGCCTGATGGCCCACAGATCTCAGGAGAGAGGACACAGTGGCTTGTCAGCAAAGGCATCTCCTGAGTTCTGCAGCGTTTGTGCTGATTCTACCCCAACGCCATTAATCTCCGCCACCACCACTCCTTATCATAACAGAGGACATACAGTCACAACGCTGTATGGCAAATTAAAAAATATATACTGTACCAGTCAAACATTTGGACACACCTTCTCATTCAAGGGTATTTCTTAATTTTGACTATTTTATATGTTGTAGAACAACAGTGAATACATAAAAATTATGAAATAACACACATGGGATCAGAACTTCATTGCTAGCAGCATACCACCCTGCATCCCACTGCTGGCTTGCTTCTGAAGCTAAGTAGGGTGGGTCCTTGTTAGTCCCTGAATGGGAGACCAGATGCTGCTGGAAGTGGTATTGGAGGGCTGTATGAGATACTATTTCCTCTCGCCTAAAGAAAGAAATAATAATAATCCCATTTCCCTGTGTAGGGTGCTGTCTTTTGGAAGGGGGTCTTAAACAGGTGATCTGACTCTCTGTGGTCATTAAAAGACCCCATGGCACTTATTGTAAGAGTAGGGGTGTTAACCCTGATGTCCTGGCAAAATTCCCAAGCTGGCCCTCATACCATCATGGTCACATAATCATCCTCAGCTTCCAACTGGCTCATTCATCCCCCACCTCTCCCTGTAACTACCCCTCAGCCAGCTGCTGTAAATGACAATATGTTTCTCAGTCAATTTACCTGGTAAAATAAGGGTTAAAAAAACTCCATCACCCTCCTTCTTGGTCAAATATCCCTTACACAGCTTAGAGGAGTGTTGGTTCATTGTCCTGTTGAAAAGCGAATGACAATCCCATTAAGTGCAAACTAGATGGGATGGTGAATCGCTGCAGAATGCTGTGGTAGCCTTGCTGGTTAAGTGTGCCTTGAATTCTAAAGAAATCACTGACCGTGTCACCAGCAAACCACCTCATCCTCTATGCTTCATTGTGTAAACCACACATGCAGAGATCATACGTTCACCTACTCTGCATCTCACAAAGACATGGTGGTTAGAACCAAAAATCTCAAATTTGGACTCAGATTTCCACCGGTCTAATGCTCATTGCTCGTGTTTCTTGGCCCAAGCTAGTCTCTTCTTATTATTGGTGTCCTTCAGTAGTGGTTTCTTCGCAGCAATTTGACCATGAATGCCTGATGCACGCAGTCTCTGAACAGTTGATGTTGAGATGTTACTTGAACTCTGAAGCAGTTATTTGGGATGTAATTTCTGAGGCTGGTATCTCAACTGAACATCTCCTCTGCAGAAGAGGTAACTCTGTGTCTTCCATTCCTGTGGCAGTCCTCATGAGAGCAAGATTCTTCATAGCACTTGATGGTTTTTGCGACTGCACTAGAAGAAACTTTCAAAGTTCTTGAAATTTTCCGTATTGACTGACCTTCATATCTTAAGGTAATGATGGACTATCGTTTCTCTTTGCTTATTTGAGCTGTTCTTGCCATAATATTGACTTTGTATTTTACCAAATAGCACTATCATCTGTATACCACCCCGTTCCTTGTAACAACACATATGATTGGCTCATACGCATTAAGAAGGATAGAAATTCCACAAAATAACTTTTAACAACGCATTGAAATCCATTCTAGGTGACTACCTCATGAAGCTGGTTGAGAGAATGCCTTGTGTGCAAAGCTGCCATCAAGGCAAAGGGTGGCTGTGTAAGGGCTATTTGACCAAGAAGGAGAGTGATGGAGTGCAGTATCAGATGACCTGGCATCCACAATCACCTGAGCTCACCTCAATTGAGATGGTTTGGGATGAGTTGAACCACAGAATGAAGGAAAAGCAGCCAACAAGTGCTCAGCATATGTGGGAACTCCTTCAAACTGTTGTTTAACACTTTTTTGGTTACTACATTATTTCATATGTGTTATTTCATAATTGGGGTGTCTTCACTATTATTGTACAATGTAGAAAATAGAAAAATGTAATAAAAACCCTTGAATGAGAAGGTGTGTCTAAACTTTTGACTGGTACTGTATATGAATTTCACTGAAATATTTTCGATGTCTGTCTGTAGGCTGTTCTTGTAAAGCACAGTAAAGCCCCTTTGCCTCAGAAAGGTCATTTGAATTTGCCGTGTTTTGATATCCAGCTCCCTTTGCTCTTTCACACAGAACAATAAAACACATCCCCCCCTGCTGAAATTGCATTGTGGTCCCTGATCCCTTTTTTGAGAACAGTATCTGCATTCGATCGCTGCACAACAGTGGGTATGACATTTCCATAAGGAGAAAGATCCTATGGAGTGTGTAAGGCAAAATATTAAGTGTGACATTTACATACAGTGATGGATACTGCTGGAACAGGTGGGATAGTCGCCTCTATAATGCACAGTAGTTATCCATACTTCCATAGCGATGCTCCCTGACAACAGTTTTGCCCCACCTGCTGCGATATGGAAATGGGTCATGAAATGTGCTATTTTCTTTACAGCATCAGCAATTTCAGAAGGCAAAGTGGCTCAGGTAATGACATATGTCCAGGCGAGGCAGGCAAAATTGTTGGCTGGGTAAATGAATAGATTTAAATAATGTTGTGAGTTTTCAGCACATTCCGACTGGCAGGTCATTCAGAACTAGTAAAGAGGATACTCAATACAGGATGTGCAATAGAAGGGAGTCTGAGCGGAGCAGAGCCAGACAATTTGAAAGTTATTCAATCAAAGACTAAACATTTCATTTCCAGGACGCCATATGGTTTCTTGGCCAGGTTGTGCCACAGTATTTAACCTCAGTGAATTATCACCAACATGCTGATAATCTGTCAGAGAGACCTATTGCCAATCATTTATATTGCAGTGATTCCCTATTGGACAAAATGTTACTTAAAATGAAATGCCTGAGCTAGCGTCCGTAAGTAGCCATCATCACATCAACCGTTAACAAAGTATGACTCAAATAAACGTAGACATTACAGAGTGAGATGTAATATACACAAAACCTGCCTTTGAAGTTATTAAACAGCCAATTATGTGATCAATTAAAGATCCTCAGAGGAAATATGAAAACGTAGCTGGCCTCAGAAACTGTTCTCTGAAAATATGAACATTCATAATGATATCCAATAATAGGGCATAGTGGAATTTCAATTTATATTATACTTGTATGATACTATGATAGGCAATAGGCGTTACAATTAATTGACTCGAACCATAAAACAAACGGCTCTTATGTGGGCAAGGCAATAGTCCAATTCCTTTTGGATCAAAGGCTCATGGTGTGATTTCTAACCGATTGCTGAATGGCAATATATTGGGGACTTAAGTTGTTGCAGGACCAACACCAGTGTGAAATCACTCATATTGTTTTTCATCTGAAATTGTTATCTTGATGCAGGTCTGACCCTGATGATACGGATGAATTATCAACCGCTCAACGAAATATCATCAGACATCAAATGTCAGGGTAAAACTAACTTTGAAGCAGTGTACTGAGGTCAAGACATTGTTACTGACATAAATGCAGTCGTGCTGTTGCCCATATTCTGCTCTCAGACTCCTGTGTGGAAACGGAGGAGTCGTTGGCCTCAACTACAGTACTTAAACTCTGTCTTTGAAATGACCAGGGAGAGGAGGACTGAGACTGAGCGTTTCCTTTACACAGTCGAGTAGCAATGACTCAGCACTTCTGTTATTTCTGTCCTCGAGTCAGGCTTTGTCCTCGAGTCGTCGGCTGTGTTTGCATTTGGAAAGATCCCACTGTTGGAAATATGTACAAGAATCTCAAAACAACAAACCCAGCATATTTGTTGACATGCTCAACAGAATCCAAGTCATCTGACGATTGTTTCCTCTCAGCGAACCAAAAAACATCAATGACTAACATTATGTTAACCTGTTAACCTGTCCTAGTTTTCTCCCATATAGGCTACCATGTAAACCTTAAAGAAATGCCTTGAGCTGCAACAAATCATTTTGATTGACATTTTATCATTTTAAAAGCCTTTTGCTATTATGTTAGCACAGCTGAAAACTGTTGATCTGATTAAAGAAGCAATAAAACTGGCCTTTAGTGGTGGGGGATACACTGATGATGCCAAATCCCCGGCCCATCTCCCCACAGACCCTTGCTAGACGGCACCCTTGTGTGGCAGAGCAGGCTTTTCCTCTGCCTGTCCTCATCGACTCGGGCGCCGACGAGAGTTTCCTGAACAGACCTGTCCTTGTCCAGTTGGGCCTGGACACTGTTCCACTCGATTTATCCCTCGATGCCAACGCTCTCAACTGACAGCTCCTTGCCAGTGTCTGTGAGAGAACTATCCCTGTCATCCTGAGTCTCTCTGGGATTCACCAGGAAAGAATCAGTCTCCACATAATTGACTGCCCTCGCTCTGCCATGTTCCTGGACCTTCCTTGGTTGAAGCTTCACAATCCACAGATCGACTGGACCACCGGAAAGGTAACCACTTGGGGTAAATTCTGTCACTCAAATTGTCTTTGTTCTGCCCTTGCCTTGTCTGTGCCCTAGTCTATTCCAGAACCTCCAGACCTGTCATCAGTTCCTCTCAAGTATCATGATCTAGCTCCTGTGTTCAGCAAGTACCAGGCCATGTCGCTGCCGCCTCATTGGCCGTACGACTGCGCCATTGACCTCCAGCCTGGAGCTCCTCTCCCCTGTAGCCGGTTGCATAACCTCTCTCGCCCCAAGCAGGAGGCCATGGAGGGGTACATCCATGATTCCCTGGCTGCAGGACATGTCAGGCCTTCTTCCTCTCCGATGGGTGCTGGTTTTTATTTGTAAAGAAAAAGGATAGGTCTCTGAGGCCGTGCATAGACTTCCGTGGGCTGAATAACATTACTGTGAAGAACAAGTACCCCTTGCCACTCATTAGTTCTGCTTTTGCCCCCCTCCATGGTGCCACGGTGTTCACCATCTGGTCTGCATCAGAGAGGGGAACGTTTGGAAAGCGGCAATCAACACACCACCTGGACATTGAGTATTTGGTTGTGCCTTTTGTTCTCACTAACGCCCCTGCTCTTTTCCAGAGCCTCGTCAACAATATACTGAGGGATGTGATTGGACGCTTCGTTTTTGTCTATGTGGATGACATTCAGATTTTTTTGATGGACTCCGAGGCTCACCAGCAACACGTTCGCCAAGTTCTCCAACGGCTGTTGGAGAATTAGCTTTTTGTTAAAGCTGAAAAAGGTGAGTTCCATGCTTCCTCTGTGTCTTTCCTGGGTTATATTATTGCCCAGGAATGGTTACGCAAGGTCAGGGCACATTTTTACAGATGATTCATCTTCAACTACAGCCGTCTGGCAGCACCTCTCACCACTCTCACCTCCACCTTCACTCTGTTCACTCAAGCTTCACCTGCAGAGAGAATTTTGACATTGGTAACCGGGAACTCCTGGCAGTGAAGCTAGCTCTTGAGGAATGGTGTCATTGGCTAGAGGGTTCTATTCTCCCCTTCATTGTGTGGATGGACCACAAAAACCTGTCCTACATCCAGACCGCAAATCGTCTGAATTCCCAGCAAGCCAGTTGGGCATTGTTCTTCGGGAGATTCAATTTCATACTCACTTATTGCCCGGTTCTAGGAATACCAAGCCTGGCGCCCTCTCCCGCCAGTTCACTGCCGAAAACACTGGTTCAGAGCCAGAAGCTATTCTGCCATCCACCTGCATCGTTGCCGCCATCTCCTGGGAGATTGAGTCCCGCATTTGCCAGGCTCAGCAGAACCAGCCTGTCCCCTGTAATGGTCCCAGAACTGCTGTGTTTGTTACAGATTCGGTTTGCTCTGAAGTTCTTCAGTGGGCCCATTCTACTCACCTCACCTGTCACCAGGGTATGAACCAGACCCTGGCCCTCCTGCTTCATCGCTTTTGGTGGTCCACCATGGAGAGAGATGTCCAGGAGTTTGTCTCAGCCTGCTCGGTCTGTGCCCGGAATAAGATCTCCACTAAACCCACGTCCTGCCTGCTTCGCCCTCTTCCTATACCCAGTCACCACTGGTCACACATAGCTCTGGACTTCGTCACTGGCCTTCCCCCATCCAACGATAACTCAGTCATCCTCACCATATTACCTGATATAACACTCACACAGCCCCTAGGGGGCCAAGGTAATGGGCCCCTATGGGTTGGTATTGTAACTGACTGATTGAGTGAATAACACAATAGCATCCAACCATATGACAACATGCATGCAAACAGAAGAAAAAACTCCATCCAAAAGTTATTGGCTTCGATTCAATCAATGAGAGTTTGTCGACACCCTCATAGTTGTGTCGGAGATGGAAGTGTGTTAGAGGTTCCTGGAGCTGCGTCATAATTTCACTCCTGATTAGATGGATAGGCTACACTTTCTATCGCCCTTTTGAATTTCAAATGCAGTAGGGATAATAAGGAAGGGAGTGACAGTAAGTTCAATGCAGTCCTGTAAATATTTTATATACAATTCCATACAGCATTTTTTTTTTTACCTGTAACTGAAGCTTCTGATAGGCTAATTGACATCATTTGAGTCAATTGGAGGTGTACTTGTGGATGTATTTCAAGGCCTACCTTCAAACTCATTGCATCTTTGCTTGACATCATGGGAAAAGAAATCAGCCAAGATCTCAGAAAAAAAACTTGCAGACCACCAAATGTCTGGTTCATCCTTGAGAGCAATTTCCAAATGCCTGAAGGTACCACTTTCATCTGTACAAACAAAAGTACGCAAGTATAAACACGATGGGACCACGCAGCCGTCATACCACTCAGGAAGGAGACACGTTCTGTCTCCTAGAGATGAACGTACTTTAGTGCGAAAAGTGCAAATCAATCGCAGAGCAACAGCAAGGACCTTGTGTAGATGCTGGAGGAAACAGGTACAAAGGTATCTATATCCACTGAAAAACAAGTCCTACATCAACATAACCTGAAGGGCCACTCAGCAAGGAAGAAGCCACTGCTCCAAAACCGCCATAAAAAAGCAAGACTAAGGTTTGCAACTGCACATGGGAACAAAGATCGTACTTTTTGGAGAAATGTCCTCTGCTCCGATGAAACAAAAATAGAACTGTTCGGCCATAATGAGCATCGTTGTTTGGAGGAAAAAGGGTGAGGCTTGCAAGAACACCATCCCAAACGTGAAGCACGGGTGTGGTAGCATCATGTTGTGGGGTGATTTGCTGCAGGAGGGACTGGTGCACTTCATAAAATAGATGACATCATGAGGGAAAATGTTGTAGATATATTGAAGCAACATCTCAAGACAGTCAGGAAGTTAAATCTTGGTCGCAAATGGGTCTTCCAAATGTACAATAACCCCAAGCATACTTCCAATGTTGTGGCAAAATGGTTTAAGGACAAAAAAGTCAAGGTATTGGAGTGGCCATCACAAAGCCCTGACCTCAGTCCTTTAGAAAGTTTGTGGGCAGAACTGAAAAAGTGTGAGGAAGGAGGCCTACAAACTTGACTCAGTTACACTAGCTCTGTCAGGAGGAATGGGCCAGAATTCACCGAACTTATTGTAGAAGGTTGTGGAAGGCTACCTGAAACGTTTGACCCAAATTAAACAATTTAAAGGCAATGCTACCAAATACTAATTGAGTGTATGTAAACTTCTGACCCACTGGGAATGTGATGAAATAAATAAAAGCTGAAATTAATCATGGTCTACTGTTGGTCTGACATTTCACTTTCTTCAAATAAAGTGGTGATCCTAACTGACCTAAGATAGGGATTTTACTACGACTAAATGTCAGGAATTGTGAAAAACTTATGTTATTGTCCCGATGAAAGGTCAATTCAATTCCCAATGTCTGGTGGAAAGCAGATTAAACCAGGCTTCCCTCTAGGATTGCTTAGCTCCATTTTTTATCCTGAAAAACTACCCAGTCATTGACAGTTACAAACATACAAATAACATGATGCAGCCTCCACTATGCTTGAAAATTTGTGGGGTGGGACTCATGTGTTGGATTGAATTTGCCCCAAACTTAACACTTTGTATTCAGAACCTAAAGTTAATTGCTTTGCCACATTTTTTTGCAGGGCTACTTTAGTGCCTGCTTGCCAGCAGGATATTTGTGACCCGATTCAGGAAACTAGGCTTATGTCGCAAATCACGACTTCACTGGAGAGGTGTTTGAAAGCAAATATTTTTTGGGGGTAGAAATGCCTTCTCAAACATGTGAATTTTCATGAGCCTTAATATCACATTTTTATTCCATCTGGTTTAGCCACAGAAAAAGTGAGAAACCTTCCCGCTAGCCATCATTGTCTGAGATAATGAGTGGGCTCAACATGCCGAGAGATGAGTTTGGATTGGTCTGCCATATTGCACGTGTATGTCCATTGGAGCTTGTCAGTATGTCTAGGTAATTGTGTCCAATGCAGCTTTTTTTTAATGTATCACGTTGTAAAACTGCATCAAATCAAATCAAATTGTATTTGTCACATACACATGGTTAGCAGATGTTAATGCGAGCGTAGCGAAATGCTTGTGCTTCTAGTTCCGACAATGCAGTAATAACCAACAAGTCATCTAGCTAACAATTCCAAAACTACTACCTTATAGACACAAGTGTAAGGGGATAAAGATTATGTACATAAAGATATATGAATGAGTGATGGTACAGAGCGGCATAGGCAAGATACAGTATATGGTATTGAGTACAGTATATACATATGAGATGAGTATGTAAACAAAGTGGCATAGTTAAAGTGGCTAGTGATACATGTATTACATAAAGATGCAGTAGATGATATAGAGTACAGTATATACGTATACATATGAGATGAATAATGTAGGGTGGGTAAACATTATATTAGGCAGCATTGTTTAACCTCTTCAGTCGACCCTCTACTTTTTTGAACATTCTGTTAAAAATCGCGCAACATTTCAGCGCCCTGCTACTCATGCCAGGAATATAGTATATGCATTTGCTTAGTCTGTGTGGAAAGAAAACACTCAGACGTTTAAAAAACTGGTTAAATCACTGCTGTGGCTTTACCAGAACGGCATTTACATCGAAAAGCACAGGAAAAACTGATCACTGAAAATGGGAAAATATATCCATGCGCTACTTGATCCCATTGATAAAGGTGAACCACAATTAATTGACTGAGGTTGCAGTACCTACAGCTTCCACACGGTGTCTAGAGTCTTGTCATTTCCCTTCGAGTTTTTTCTTGGTCAAACACATGCAGGACACCGTATCTAATCCGGTCTAGGACCGGATATTTTCGTTGAGTTTCTAGCCGGACATTTTTCCAGACGGACAGCTAATGATCTTTACATCGCCTCCTGATGAATTTTATCGCTTATTAACGTTTACTAATACCTAAAGTTGCATTACAAACGTATTTCGAAGTGTTTTGTGAAAGTTTATCGTCGACTTTTTGAATTTTAAAAAATGACGTTACGTTTTGAAACGATGTTTTTTTCGTTTATCACACAGTCTACATATAACGATATCTAGGCTTTATATGGACCGATTTAATCGAAATAAAGACCCAAATAGTGTTTATGGGACATCTAGGAGTGCCAACAAAGAGGATGGTGAAAGGTAATGAATGTTTTCTATTTTATTGTGCGGTTTGTGTAACGCCGAAATGCTAATTATTTTGTTTACGTCCCCTGTGGGTCTTTTGGGGTGTTGCATGCTATCAGATAATAGCTTCTCATGCTTTCGCCGAAAAGCATTTTAAAAATCTGACTTGTTGCCTGGATTCACAACGAGTGTAGCTTTAATTCGATACCCTGCATGTGTATTTTAATGAACTTTTGAGTTTTAACTAATACTATTAGCATTTAGCGTAGCGCATTTGCATTTCCAGAGCTCTAGTTGGGACGCAAGCGTCCCGAGTAGAAGCAACAGGTTAAAGTGGCTAGTGATATATTTTACATCATTTCCCATCAATTCCCATTATTAAAGTGGCTGGAGTTGAGTCAGTGTGTTGGCAGCAGCCACTCAATGTTAGTGGTGGCTGTTTAACAGTCTGATGGCCGAATTTCTTCAGCCTCCTGAGGTTGAAGAGGCGCTGCTGCGCCTTCTTCACGATGCTGTCTGTGTGGGTGGACCAATTCAGTTTGTCTGTGATGTGTACGCCGAGGAACTTAAAACTTACTACCCTCTCCACTACTGTTCCATCGATGTGGATAGGGGGGTGTTCCCTCTGCTGTTTCCTGAAGTCCACAATCATCTCCTTAGTTTTGTTGATGTTGAGTGTGAGGTTATTTTCCTGACACCACACTCCGAAGGCCCTAACCTCCTCCCTGTGGGCCGTCTCGTCGTTGTTGGTAATCAACTCTACCACTGTTGTGTCGTCCGCAAACTTTATGATTGAGTTGGAGGCGTGCATGGCCACACAGTCGTGGGTGAACAGGGAGTACAGGAGAGGGCTAAGAACGCACCCTTGTGGGGCCCCAGTGTTGAGGATCAGCGGGGTGGAGATGTTGTTACCTACCCTCACCACCTGGGGGCGGCCCGTCAGGAAGTCCAGTACCCAGTTGCACAGGGCGGGGTCGAGACCCAGGGTCTCGAGCTTGATGACGAGCTTGGAGGGTACTATGATGTTGAATGCAGAGCTGTAGTCGATGAACAGCATTCTCACATAGGTATTCCTCTTGTCCAGATGGGTTAGGGCAGTGTGCAGTGTGGTTGAGATTGCATCGTCTGTGGACCTATTTGGGCGGTAAGCAAATTGGAGTGGGTCTAGGGTGTCAGGTAGGGTGGAGGTGATATGGTCCTTGACTAGTCTCTCAAAGCACTTCATGATGACGGAAGTGAGTGCTACGGGGCGGTAGTCGTTTAGCTCAGTTACCTTAGCTTTCTTGGGAACAGGAACAATGGTGGCCCTCTTGAAGCATGTGGGAACAACAGACTGGGATAGGGATTGATTGAATATGTCCGTAAACACACCAGCCAGCTGGTCTGCGCATGCTCTGAGGGCGCGGCTGGGGATGCCGTCTGGACCTGCATCCTTGCGAGGGTTGACACGTTTAAATGTTTTCCTCACGTCGGCTGCAGTGAAGGAGAGTCCGCATGTTTTGGTTGCGGGCCGTGTCAGTGGCACTGTATTGTCCTCAAAGCGGGCAAAAAAGTTATTTAGTCTGCCTGGGAGCAAGACATCCTGGTCAGTGACGGGGCTGGTTTTCTTTTTGTAATCCGTGATTGACTGTAGACCCTGCCACATACCTCTTGTTTCTGAGCCGTTGAATTGAGATTCTATTTTGTCTCTATACTGACGCTTAGCTTGTTTGATTGCCTTGCGGAGGGAATAGCTACACTGTTTGTATTCGGTCATGTTTCCGGTCACCTTGCCCTGATTAAAAGCAGTGGTTCGCGCTTTCAGTTTCACGCGAATGCTGCCATCAATCCACGGTTTCTAGTTTGGGAATGTTTTAATCGTTGCTATGGGAACGACATCTTCAACGCACGTTCTAATGAACTCGCTCACCGAATCAGCGTATTCGTCAATGTTGTTGTTTGATGCAATACGAAACATATCCCAGTCCACGTGATGGAAGCAGTCTTGGAGTTTGGAATTAGATTGGTCGGACCAACGTTGAACAGACCTCAGCGCGGGAGCTTCCCGTTTTAGTTTCTGTCTGTAGGCAGGGATCAACAAAATGGAGTCGTGGTCAGCTTTTCTGAAAGGAGAGCGGGGCAGGGCCTTATATGCGTCGCAGAAGTTAGAATAGCAATGATCCAAGGTTTTTCCAGCCCTGGTTGCGCAATCGATATGCTGATACAATTTAGGGAGTCTTGTTTTCAGATTAGCCTTGTTAAAATCCCCAGCTACAATGAATGCAGCCTCAGGATATATGGATTCCAGTTTGCAAAGAGTCAAATAAAGTTAGTTCAGAGCCATCGATGTGTCTGCTTGGGGGGAATATATACGGCTGTGATTATAATCGAAGAGAATTCATGCATGAACCTAATGTCATGCATGCATGAACCTAATGTCAAGTTAACCTCTTGCCTCTAGTTGGGACGCTTGCATTAGCATTTCGGCGTTACACAAACCGCACAATAAAATAGAAAACAGTCATTACCTTTCACCATCTTCTTTGTTGGCACTCCTAGATGTCCCATAAACACTATTGGGTCTTTATTTCGATTAAATCGGTCCATATAAAGCCTAGATATCGTTAGGGTAGGGTAGTAACATCATGAGTTGTGATTATCGTCCATTGTTTAGCTAGCTCCACTCTAATTTTGACAAAGTATTTTCATTTCAAGTTTGTGTACTGTTAGCTACATAGCTAACGTTAGCTGGATGGCTCACTAACTACGCTACGTCATGCACTGGGATTCATTGTTTACCTATCCAGCTATATTTCTCAACAAGAGACTCTCGGCTTAGTGTGCCAGAGCGCAGAATACAGTCACCAATACTCTGGATAACATGAAGAAAGCCTCACCAGCTCTGCTATGGTGAGTAAAATTGTTAGAGCGGGGTGTTCTCTCATGTGTCTGGAAGTAGTTAGCCAATATTAGCCAGTTAGCTTGGGTGCTTGACTGTCTTGAGGTCAGAGCTTTCGGAACAAAACCTATTTATTGGCCAGAGCGTCAGTGTGCTCTCTGAATGCGAAACGCTTTGAATTTACAAATGGACAATCTGACAGCACAGTTGCAGTCACCAATGCTCTGGATAACATAACAGCCTCACCAGCTCTGCTAGGGCGAGTAATGTTCCCGAGCTGAGCTGTTCTCTCTCTCAGATGACTGGAAGTAGCTGGCAAGTTAGTACAGAATGGTCGGATCAACCCTGGGTTGGGCTAAGGCGTAAGAGGGTGTGAACAATGCTGTATGGGTGTAGACAAAGGGATCTCTAATAGTAGTACCAAAACATTGAAAGACAGTTGTCTCAAAAGTGAGTTTACCAGCTGATCAACTTTCAAAGCAGAATTACTTTCCCATTGTTTCCTCAAATGCAGTTTATGATATACCATTTTGTAGCTCGGAGACTACTTTTATGCAATGTAAAAAAACAGAAATTCAAATGTTGCTACTTAAGAACGAATCTAGGTGGTGAGTCACATTTTTATTCTATACAATCTTCCTTTTCACTCTGTCAATTAGGTTAGTATTGTGGAGTAACTACAATGTTGATCCATCTTCAGTTACAACCATTCAACTCTGTTACTGTTTAAAATTCTCAATTGACCTCCTGCTGGAATCCCTGAGTGGTTTCCTCCTTCTCCCGCAACTGAGTTAGGAAGAACACCTGTATCTTTGTTATGCCCTGAATATATTCTACCATGCCCAGAAACCTGCTCCTCTTATCCTCTGCCCCCAACGCTCTAGGCGACCAGTTTTGATAGCCTTTAGCCGCACCCTCATACTACTCCTTCTCTGTTCCGCGGGTGATGTGGAGGTAAACCCAGGCCCTGCATGTCCCCAGGTACCCTCATTTGTTGACTTCTGTGATCGAAAAAGCCTTGGTTTTATGCATGTCAACATCAGAAGCCTCCTCCCTAAGTTTGTTTTACTCACTGCTTTAGCACACTCTGCTAACCCTGATGTCCTTGCCGTGTCTGAATCCTGGCTCAGGAAGGCCACCAAAAATTCAGAGATTTCCATACCCAACTATAACATCTTCCGTCAAGATAGAACTACCAAAGGGGGCGGAGTTGCAGTCTACTGCAGAGATAGCCTGCAAAGTAATGTCATACTTTCCAGGTCCATACCTAAACAGTTCGAACTACTAATTTTGAAAATTACCCTCTCCAGAAATAAGTCTCTCACTGTTGCCGCCTGCTACCGGCCACCCTCAGCTCCCAGCTGTGCCCTGGACACCATTTGTGAATTGATCGCCCCCATCTAGCTTCAGAGTTTGTTCTGTTAGGTGACCTAAACTGGGATATGCTTAACACCCGGCAGTCCTACAATGTAAGCTAGATGCCCTCAATCTCACTCAAATCATCAAGGAACCCACCAGGTACAACCCTAACTCTGTAAACAAGGGCACCCTCATAGACGTCATCCTGACCAACTGGCCCTCCAAATACACCTCCGCTGTCTTCAACCAGGATCTCAGCGATCACTGCCTCATTGCCTGTATCCGCCACGGAGCCGCAGTCAAACGACCACCCCTCATCACTGTCAAACGCTCCCTAAAACACTTCTGTGAGCAGGCCTTTCTAATCGACCTGGCCCGGGTATCCTGGAAGGACATTGACCTCATCCCATCAGTTGAGGATGCCTGGTCATTCTTTAAAAGTAACTTCCTCACCATTTTAGATAAGCATGCTCCGTTCAAAAAATGCAGAACCAAGAACAGATACAGCCCTTGGTTCACTCCAGACCTGACTGCCCTCGACCAGCACAAAAACATCCTGTGGCGGACTGCAATAGCATCGAATAGCCCCCGTGATATGCAACTGTTCAGGGAAGTCAGGAACCAATACACGCAGTCAGTCAGGAAAGCTAAGGCCAGCTTCTTCAGGCAGAAGTTTGCATCCTGTAGCTCCAACTCCAAAAAGTTCTGGGACACTGTGAAGTCCATGGAGAACAAGAGTACCTCCTCCCAGCTGCCCACTGCACTGAGGCTAGGTAACACGGTCTCCACCGATAAATCCACGATTATCGAAAGCTTCAATAAGCACTTCTCAACGGCTGGCCATGCCTTCCGCCTGGCTACTCCAACCTCGGCCAACAGCTCCGCCCCCCGCAGCTCCTCGCCCAAGCCTCTCCAGGTTCTCCTTTACCCAAATCCAGATAGCAGATGTTCTGAAAGAGCTGCAAAACCTAGACCCGTACAAATCAGCTGGGCTTGACAATCTGGACCCTCTATTTCTGAAACTATCTGCCGCCATTGTCGCAACCCCTATTACCAGCCTGTTCAACCTCTCTTTCATATCGTCTGAGATCCCCAAGGATTGGAAAGCTGCCGCAGTCATCCCCCTCTTCAAAGGGGGAGACACCCTGGACCCAAACTGCTATAGACCTATATCCATCCTGCCCTGCCTATCTAAGGTCTTCGAAAGCCAAGTCAACAATCAGGTCACTGACCATCTCGAATCCCACCGTACCTTCTCCGCTGTGCAATCTGGTTTCCGAGCCGGTCACGGGTGCACCTCAGCCACGCTCAAGGTACTAAACGATATCATAACCGCCATCGATAAAAGACAGTACTGTGCAGCCGTCTTCATCGACCTCGCCAAGGCTTTCGACTCTGTCAATCACCATATTCTTATCGGCAGACTCAATAGCCTCGGTTTCTCGGATGACTGCCTTGCCTGGTTCACCAATTACTTTGCAGACAGAGTTCAGTGTGTCAAATCGGAGGGCATGCTGTCCGGTCCTCTGGCAGTCTCTATGGGGGTGCCACAGGGTTCAATTCTCGGGCCGACTCTTTTCTCTGTATATATCAATGATGTTGCTCTTGCTGCGGGCGATTCCCTGATCCACCTCTACGCAGACGACACCATTCTATATACTTTCGGCCCGTCATTGGACACTGTGCTATCTAACCTCCAAACGAGCTTCAATGCCATACAGCACTCCTTCCGTGGCCTCCAACTGCTCTTAAACGCGAGTAAAACCAAATGCATGCTTTTCAACCGATCGCTGCCTGCACCCGCATGCCCGACTAGCATCACCACCCTGGATGGTTCCGACCTTGAATATGTGGACATCTATAAGTACCTAGGTGTCTGGCTAGACTGCAAACTCTCCTTCCAGACTCACATCAAACATCTCCAATCGAAAATCAAATCAAGAGTCGGCTTTCTATTCCGCAACAAAGCCTCCTTCACTCACGCCGCCAAGCTTACCCTAGTAAAACTGACTATCCTACCGATCCTCGATTTCGGCAATGTCATCTACAAAATGGCTTCCAACACTCTACTCAGCAAACTGGATGCAGTCTATCATAGTGCCATCCGTTTTGTCACCAAAGCACCTTATACCACCCACCACTGCGACTTGTATGCTCTAGTCGGCTGGCCCTCGCTACATATTCGTCGCCAGACCCACTGGCTCCAGGTCATCTACAAGTCCATGCTAGGTAAAGCTCCGCCTTATCTCAGTTCACTGGTCACGATGGCAACACCCATCCGTAGCACACGCTCCAGCAGGTGTATCTCACTGATCATCCCTAAAGCCAACACCTCATTTGGCCGCCTTTCGTTCCAGTACTCTGCTGCCTGTGACTGGAACGAACTGCAAAAATCGCTGAAGTTGGAGACTTTTATCTCCCTCACCAACTTCAAACATCAGCTATCCGAGCAGCTAACCGATCGCTGCAGCTGTACATAGTCTATTGGTAAATAGCCCACCCATTTTCACCTACCTCATCCCCATACTGTTTTTATACTGTTTTTTTTATTTATTTATTTACTTTTCTGCTCTTTTGCACACCAATATCTCTACCTGTACATGACCATCTGATCATTTATCACCCCAGTGTTAATCTGCAAAATTGTATTATTCGCCTACCTCCTCATGCCTTTTGCACACATTGTATATAGACTGCCCATTTTTTTTTCTACTGTGTTATTGACTTGTTAATTGCTTACTCCATGTGTAACTCTGTGTTGTCTGTTCACACTGCTATGCTTTATCTTGGCCAGGTCGCAGTTGCAAATGAGAACTTGTTCTCAACTAGCCTACCTGGTTAAATAAAGGTGAAATAAAAAAATTTTTTTAAATGACTGGGTGTATTGATACACCAGCCAAAGTGTAATTAATAACTTCACCATACTCACAGGGATATTCAATGTCTGCTTTTTAAATTTTATTTTACCCATCTACAAATAGGTACCCTTCTTTGCGAGGCATTGGAAACCCTCGCTGGTCTTTTGGTTGAATTTTTGTTCTGAAATTCACTGCTCGACTGAGGGACCTTACAGATAATTCTATATGTGGCGTACAGAGATGAGGTCATTCAAAAAGTCATTCAAAAATCATGTTAAACAATATTAACTTATTTAGTATTGCCATAACAAAGGGGTTGAATACTTATTTACTGAAGATATTTCAGACTTAAATTTTGTATTAATTTGTAAACATTTTGAAAAACAACAATGTGGAAAAAGTCAAGGGGTGTTAATACTTTCTGAAGGAACTGTATATCAATAGGACAGATCAATAACAGATTAATTAAGGCCTACTAATCTTTAACAGTAACAACTTTCTGTGAAAAAAAGGTATTAGTGGAACAGATCTCTGTAGGTGGCCGGAGACGAAAGTCCTCTGAGTGGCTCAACTCCAACTTTGGATGATTGAGAAAACCACAATATGCCAAATAGAAACCTACTAATTTATTTTACCAGTGTTCAGTACTTTGACCTTAAATGACATGCATGGTATGCAAAATGCGTGCATGTTGGCACGTCTGCATACCTGAAAGATATACCCCCTCTTCTGCCTTGGAGCTGGCCTGTTGCCAGTATTATGGGGCTTTTTAGACATCTGATACCAACAGGATAAATGTAGGTATCACAACCACAAGAACAGTTAATAACACATGGCAAATCTAACGTAAACTAGGCAAATACAGAAAGCCTACAATAATGCATGGTGTTATTGGGAAATTAGGGATTATTCAAGCAAGTTGGCTAATCAAGCATCATGGCAAATTAGTCAACTTAGGCTCTATCATGGACTGACTGATTTGAATTCATAATCAAATAAATAGGTAAATAGTTAGGTAGCTATGGCTAGACATGTTTATAACAAGAGATAATGCTTTGATATCCAGGGTGCGAACTTAACTACCTTAGCTGGCATAATAATATAGCTACCTAGCTAGCTAGCTGACCGTACTATAGCTAGTGTTAGCAAGCAAATGTTATCTCAATAGATAACGAACTCAGCCAGCTGAATAGCATTTACTAAAATGGATAATAACTTGGTAGCAGATTGCATGATTTTTATCTTACCAACTTTGACAGTTCTCTTATCGAAAAAAAAACAAATGTTTGAGCTACCATAACCACAGAGGGTTAGTTGTAAAAATCCTTGATGTTGCCATGATAGCTAACTAGCTTGCCAGGCAGTTAAGCTAAGCAGCAACTATTGATAGCTACAACTTAGCAGTTGCTAGTTAATTATATTGTTGGAAAACAAGGTGACTCTGCTTAAACTACAATCTGCCATGTTTTGTATTGGGGGCGAATAACGAAGTCCTGCTAGATATGTGTGACAGTCCCACTCCAAAAATACACATATTTGGTAAGTAGTGACCCTACTGAGTATTTTTCACCACATTTTAGTTGAGACGGGTTGAAGAGTATTCTCTCTACAAGTCATTATGTATCCCAAGTACTGTCTGTTATATAGGTCTTAACGGATATACCCTAACCCAATACCCGAGATTCGACCTGGTCTCCAAACATTTTGGATCCCAAATTTTGTAGTTGACCTTTGGATAATGGGTCGGGTCACACTCGGTAGCCATGGACCTCAGATCTGTTGCAAATATCTGAAATACCGACCATATCCAAAATTATATTTGAATTAGAAAATATCCTGATGAAAATAAATATTCTCTATAAATCACATTTGCTACCCATGGCAGTTGTTTCAGTCAAAAGCATTAATCTCTATCCTCCGTCTGTCAGCCTCTCTGTCTTGCTTGAGCTCTCGCAATAACAAACTTGCAACATTGTTTCAACCGTTTCCTGCGCCAATGAGGTCAGAACAGACAGCTGTATTTGGGCAAGAGAGAAGTGTTCCATTAGCCTATTTTATGAGGTTTCCACTGGAGATATGGGAGCAGAAATGTGTTGCTTTTTCACACGAAGGTGAGATGGTACCTGATGCCTATTGAGAAGGAGAGTTGAAAAGATTTTTCAAATACTGTGAGCAACTATTGTCATTCGGAATGGATGTAACATTCTGTTGACTCTTTGTCGAGGTGACAAACAAAATACATTAAGAAGCTCTGCAGCTCATTAGCGGTGGTGAGTTAAGACAATCAGAAATAGTATAAGACATCCCCAAACGGGAACTTTCATAGGCCTACATTTGAGCACAGGCCAGATATTTCTCTGCATGCTCAAGCAAAATATATAAAGAAATAAACATTAACAAAGGGCAAACAATTCACACAATGATTAGAGATTAATATCAGGGTAGAAATGTGCTTATAGTGTGTCTTCAACAACCTTTCTTGTGTCGACATTTGAAATTAGGGATGTGATTTATGAAAATTCTAAGCTGTAATGTGGACCAGAACTCTATTTTAGATAGGCCGACAACAAAAAATGCATGTGAAATGTTTACATTCACTTTCTGCCATACAAGTCAACAATTTCTTCTGACTTGCACAGAAATAAAGCTGCATTCTTTATCTTTTCTGATTTTCCCTTATCTTTGACATATTTTAGGGTGGATCTAGTCCACCTTGGTTCCAAATCAGATCGGGTGTTGATATTTATTATCCGGGATCTGTCGGTGTCGGATGGAAATTTCACAGATCCATTTCGGTTCAGATCACAATTTCGGGACCTCTAGTCTAATGCAGTGTATTGCATTGGGGGCTATGGAGGGGTGGAGAACAAAGTGGTGCTGCACATGTACACAGTCGCCCTCCAAAACAAACCATATTTGGATAGCAGACACCCTCCTGAGTATTTCCAACCCACTTTTTCTGAGACGGGTAGGAAATGTTCCTCTACAAGCCAATATGTAGACTATGTACAATCTATTACAGGGTATTGCATTGGGGGCTATAGAGGAGGCGGAGTGAAAAGCCAGCAGCAGTGCGTGCGACACAGTATCCTGCCAAAACTAACCATATTTGGATAGTAGAGTGTCAGGTGGTGGGTGTAGCTGGTGCATGAAGGAGAGCAGAGATGAGTGAACAACGTACTTTACTTAAATAGCACAAAGTAACAATACCTATGTGCGAACAATAACGGTTGCCATAAAACACAGGTGAACACAGCACCTGGAAAAAAAACTGCCAGGAACGTACTGACCTAAACAATAAACAATCCCAACAAAGATATGGGGGAAACATAGGGTTAAATACATGACCAGTAATTGGAAAATGAAAACCAGACGCAGTGAAAAACGAGAGAAAACAAATGGAAAATGAAAAATGGATCGGCGATGGCTAGAAGACCAGCGAAGTCGACCGCCGAACACCACCCGAACAAGGAGAGGCATCGACTTCGGCCGAAGTTGTGACATAGAGACCCGACTGAATATTTCCCACCCCATTTTATATGAGACAGGTAGTTCACTTAACAGGTAGTTCACTAAACAACCCAATAAAGACCCCATAGACAGTGTATTGCATTGCAGTGAATGGGTGAAGTAAGGAGTCAACAGCACTCTGTATTAAACACGTTGCCTGACGCAATAGACCAATTTAAGTTTAGCAGACTAAGTAATTCCAATAACATATATTTGTATTTTATTAAGTGCATTTCTTTAAATATACAGTGCCTTCAGAAAGTATTCACACACCTTGACGTAACCCACATTTTGTTACAGCCTGAATTCAAAATGGATTAAATATTTTTTCCCTCACCCATCTACACACATACTCCAAAATGATAAAGTGAAAATATGTTTTTAGAAAATGTTGCTCTCGAATATATCGCTTACTATAGCGGCACAAAAATCTCTGAAGCTGGAGACTCTTACCTCCCTCACTAGCTTTAAGCACCAGCTGTCAGAGCAGCTCACAGATCACTGCAACTGTACATAGCTCATCCAATCTATCTCATCCCCATACTGTATTTATTTATTTATTTATTTATTTATTTATCTTGCTCCTTTGCACCCCAGTACCTCAACTTGCACATTTATCTTCTGCACATCCTACCATTCCAGTGTTTAATTGCTATACTGTAATTCATTTGCCACCATGGCATATTTATTGCCTTACCTCTCTTATCCTACCTGATTTGCACATGCTGTATATACATTTTTCTATGGTATTATTGATTGTATGTTTGTTTATTCCATGTGTAACTCTGTGTTGTTGTACGAGTCGAAGTGCTTTGCTTTATCTTGGCCAGGTCGCAGTTGCCAATGAGAACTTGTTCTTAACTAGCCCACCTGGTTAAAAATAAAGTTGAAATAAAATTAATTAATTAATTTAATTAAACAAGGCAAGACCCAAATGCAGACACAGGAGGCGGGTGGTTGGAGTCTTACAATGTTTATTAATCCAAAGGGGTAGGCAAGAGAATAGTTGTGGACAGGCAAAAAGGTCAAAATCAGATCAGATTGCAGGAGGTACAGAGTGGCAGACAGGCACGTGGTCAAGGCACGCAGAATGGTTAGGCAGGCAGGTACAAAGTCCAGAAACAGGCAAGGTCAAAATCAGGAGGACTAGAAAAAAGAGAATGCAAAAAAAGCATGAGAACGGGAAAAACCGCTGGTTGACTTGGAAACGTACAAGACAAACTGGCACAGAGTGACAAGAAACACAGGGATAAATACACTGGTGAAAATAAGCGACACCTGGAGGGGGTGGAGACAATCACAAGTACAGGTGAAACAGATAAGGGTGTGACACTTACATTACATATGTAGTCACACCCCTGAGTCAATACATGTTAGAATCACATTTGGCAGCAATTTCAGCTGTGAATCTTTTTGGGTAGGTCTTTAAGAGCCTGGATTGTACAATATTTGCACATTATTCTAACTTTTTAAAATACTTCAAGCTCTGTTAAGTGGGTTGTTGATCATTGCTAGGCATTTTTAAGTGTTGCCATAGATTTTCAAGACGATTTAAGTCAAAACTGTAACTAGGCCACTCAGGACCATTCAATGTCGTCTTGGTAAGCAACTCCAGTGTATATTTGGCCTTGTGTTTCAGATTATTGTTCTGCTGAAAAGTGAATTTGTTTCCCAGTGTCTGTTGGAAGGCAGACTGAACAAGGTTTTCCTCTAGGATTTTGCCTAAATTCTCTAGTTCTTGCAGATGACAAACATATGCATAACATGATGCAACGACCACCATCCTTGAAAATATGAAGAGTGGTACTCTGATGTGTTGTGTTGGATTTTCCCCCAAACATAAGGCTTTGTATTCAATTACCCACAAGGGTGTGAATACTTATGTAAATGAGATACAGTATTTCTTTATTTTCACTTTGTCATTATTTAATACTGTGTGTAGATGGATGAAGAACATTTTCAGTACCAGTCAAAAAGTTGGACACCTACTCAATCAAGGGTTTTTCTTTATTTTTAATATTTTCTACATTGCAGAATAATAGTGTCATGACGTTGGCCTGGGGGTTAGGTTCATGACAGTCATAAATACCTCTTCCCCCCTTTTTCCTCTCTCTACACTACTGAGTTTACATTTGCAAAACCATTGGTTAACATAGAGATTCTGGGAACATCAGTAGGTGGGGGGGAATTAACTATATTCTGGTAATCCGAACAATTTAACATATGCGGTGGTACTTAATGAATATGATGTCAGTTCGGTTGTCATCTGAGTCATTCTCATCAATGATAAGATGACAAACTCTACAGTGGAAAGTCTACACATCAGAGTTATCGGATTCACATGGAATTGTTGTTCAATTTAAATGTTTGAATATTAAATTATTTGTGATGGGATGAAATGTGATTTTCGCTTCTAAAATGTGAGCTGTGGGTTTTCATAAGATAGGGCTGCTCACTCAGTGGCCCGCCCACGTGAAGAGACAGAGGTTGTAAACTATGAAACACACCCCTTTTCTCCATTCCTATATAAGCCCTTGACGACAATAGAACTTCCTGTTCCGGGGATGTAGGACGACGGTCGTATGTCAGAATGGTTCAGATAATGACTACAGAATGAAGCCAACATCAGCATGAGCTTTGGTTGCGAATGGTATGAACGTTGAACTCTTATTCACTACAGAAGTGATACGTCCTAGCTGTTGAGTTAGCAACAGCCGCTGCAAACGAGGGTTAGAAAGGAACAGACAGAGTATCCCGTCTATCACACAATGACGTTACTCCAACGTATCCAATTGACAACCAGAGACATTCTTCAAAGGACTCGGTTTGGCAACACGGCCTTCCATCTACCACCAACCTACCGCAGCTCAGAGTAAATATTTATTGCATTTTCCTTTACCAAATGGGAGGTAATTTAGAATGCATAAGATACTGTATTTACGATAGCACAGCTTCTTCCCTTTGTTCCTCAGTCTTCCCGCTCTTTCACTCAAACCCACCCCCTTTTCTTTTGTGTAACAAGCTGTCATATCTGTTCTGCCCGCTAGGGACGTGTTCCTTTATGACGTAATTTGTAATCAAGTAATGATTAATTGTGTGTATGTGTGATTAGTTAGGTATTTAGTACATAAATAATTAAACCCAATTTTGTATTGCTGATTCAACTTGTTAGCCAGGGTTCATGCAGATAAAATAATTTACAACTTTCAGATGAGACTGAATTAAGGTGATGATTGATATTGACTGTTATTGATGTAAAATATTACTAAGAGTTTATTCGGAAGATAACAGCTCTATACATATTATTTTGTGGTCCCTGACTCTCTAGTTAATTACATTTACATGATTAGCTCAATCAGGTGATATTAATTACGGAGAAATTATTTTATAGAATAGCATGTCATATCACTTAATCCGGCATAGCCAAAGACACGACAATAGTGAAGACATCAAAACTATGAAAAACACATATGGAATCATGTAGTAACCAAAAAGTATTAAACAAATCAAAATATATTTTAGATTTCTGATTGTTCTAAGTAGCCAACCTTTGCCGTAATGACAGCTTTGCACACTTTTGTCATTCTCTCAACCAGCTTCATGCGATAGTCATCTGGAATGCATTTAAATTAACAGGTGTGCCTTGTTAAATGTAAATTTGTTTAATTTATTTCCTTGTTAAACTTCTTAGGGCTGCAATCCCGTTAACGGGATGATATGACAACAGCCAGTGAAAGTGCAGGGCGCCAAATTCAAAACAAGAGGTGAAGCTGGTTGAGAGAATACCAAACGTGTGCAAAGCTGTCAAGGCAAAGGGTGGCTACTTTGAAGAATCTAATCTGTAATATTTCTTCATTTGTTTAACACTTTTTTAGTTACTAAATATTCCATTTGTGTTATTTCAGAGTTTTGATTGCTTCACTATTATTCTACAAATGTAGAAAATAGTAAATCTAAAGAAAAACCCTTGAATGAGTAGGTGTGTGCCAACTTTTGACTGGTATTTGTAGCGGTTTCAGGGATTGTGTGGTGGATGGACGGTCTGTGCCTGCAAGGTTTCTTTGTTTTCTGGCTGCCAGGACCACAGACAGCAATGTGAATTATTCCCCAGAGACAGAACCATGGACAGCTCAGGGGAAAATGTATAGACTGCAGCAGAACAGCCACACCTGGCTCTAGTTGTAATCAGAGCAAAACTGCAGACAGGTGAAACCAATCAGGGCCTCTACTTAACAGCGCCATGGGTTTTCTTTATCTTTTAAAAAAAAAATTTTTTTAGCTCCGCCAGGTGAAGCAGTAGGAGGTTATTGGGGAGACAGAATGTATGGTGGAGAGGGAGGTTTTATGGAAGAAAGGAACTTGTGATTTCAACAAGGATTGAACCTTCCCCTGGTGACAAAGTGTTAATCTGTTTTTGAGTTTTGTATATCTGGAACTCTGATAATAATTAACTGGTTTAACCCTTCACTTTGACTGGTTGTGTGTGTTTTTGTATGTGTAAACCCTGCCTTACAAAGATCTTGTTGCCGAAACCGTCGCATACTGTATAGTTAATCAATTTTGAGTTAAGGCTGTAACACAACAAAATGTTGAATAAATCAAGTGGTATGAATACTTTCTGAAGGCACTGTATGCCCTTTCTTCCTCCATTTATATCTCCTTCCCATTGCCCTTTTTCTATTGTTCTCCTCCCCACCCATTATAAAAGCAACATTTACCATTACACAGTAGTTAATTTTTTTATTTCACCTTTATTTAACCAGGTAGGCTAGTTGAGAACAAGTTCTCATTTACAACTGCGACCTGGCCAAGATGATAAAGAATAGCAGTGTGAACAGACAACAACACAGAGTTACACATGGAGTTAACAATAAACAAGTCAATAACACAGAGTTACACATGGAGTAAACAATAAACAAGTCAATAACACAGTCGAAAAAAATGGTCTATATACATTGTGTGCTAAAGGCATGAGGAGGTAGGTGAATAATTACAATTTTGCAGATTAACACTGGAGTGATAAATGATCAGATGGTCATATGCTGGTAGAGATACTGGTGTGCAATATAGCAGAAAAGTAAATAAATAAAATGAGTATGGGGATGAGGTAGGTAAATTGGGTGGGCTATTTACCGAGTAGTAGGGGCACCGATAACAGTAATCAGTTCTGTCAATGTCAAAATGCAAGTATATATGATTATTTAGAACGAATCTGTCTGCCAAATCAACCCTTTATATGTATCTTTTGTAAAGGGACGAAAAAAAATATCCATTGTTCATTATCCAGTATCAGTAAAAAGAGGTGGAAAGACACAGGTCAGAGAGCTGGAAAGTGCATAGAAAAGGTATCATCTTCCCAGCATGACCCCAGTGCACAGCTTGAGGACATAGCTCCAATGTTCACGAACACATACACACGTACATTAGAGGTCTACTTTGCCAAACACACACAACTACCTCAGAGTGAGCAGTGTGGAGTGGCATGAAACTCAAGTCCACAAGAATAATATCCCAGGTGTTGTGGAGGGGGAACTGTGGCACAGGGACTTCATCTACCTCTTAAAGGGGAAATTATGTACATGTCTATGATCATATTGCCTTTCACAGGACCAGCTGGTAATATTTGGATAGAAGACATAATGATGAAATATCTACGAGAAGATTAAAAAGTAATAATTTTCCTTTGGAAGAACATAGTGGCCTCAGGAATCTCTGCCTTAAGCAGGCAGAAATCTATAAGGGAGATCTGATGTGGAACAATTTACAGACGACACATCACTCATCACTTTGATATTGGAAAACATATCACCAGATCCTCCTCTCCAGTGAGATCGGCCTCCCTGACAAGAGTAATGTGGCATAATGTTTTATAGATTTGATGGGGGAAGCTGAACTCTGAAGAAATGTAATCAGAGAACATCAATAGCTAACTTTTAATATAAACTTTAAGCATTCAGAGCTTGGAGAGAAGAGGGAAGAAAAGAAGCCTTTATTTCCTCCGGTATTTGTAATATTGATTCGCCAATAGTTTTCATCCAGCCTCCTCCCTCCATTAATTCATTTGCCTCTCTGTTTGACTTTAGTTTATTTAATATCTGTACAACCAAATCCCACACTCCCACACAGCCAGAGAGCGAGAGAGAGAACCAAAAGATTTAGGGGAGGAGATAGAAAGAGCGTGTGAGTGGGAGAGAAGGAGAGCGAAATAGAAAGGGTGAAGGGACATTAATATTCACACTTCCAAAGACAGATTTAAGAAATCCCATTTTATAGGCATTAGATTTTGAAAGACATCTGCTAAATGGGTATTTCTGTCCGCTTCAGCGTTAAAATAGTGCTAATGTCAACGAACAAAGGCCTGCTGTGATTGGAGAAACTGCTCTAAAGGCTTTGAATGCATAAACAGCTTTTCCGCCTCACCGCAGACTTTGTGTTGCTGTCAATGCTCCTTACAGGCTATAGCTTCCTTTTCAATATGTTTAACAAAACGATAAGAAACGAGTCAAAAAGACCTCAATTATGGTAAATGTCAGAGTACAGAGTTGTGTTAATCACAAGACAATTGATATGCATTTCCTACATCCATTATCATGGAAATATTTTTATTTTTAATTAAAATGTAAAATTGCTTTCCTCACAACTTCACCCTTTGAATTGGTGGTGAATGCAATCAGATTTCACAGCTTTTCTATGGAAGGGGACGGGGTTGTGTGAGGCTGGAGTTGAGTTAGCTAACTTCACCATGAGCTCTCTCAGCTTTCATTATGTAGACAACTTCCAAGGCTATATTTGGATAAATTAGTTGTACAATGCTTCATGTGACATTTGGTGGCCCTGTTCTAAGTCTGACAGGTGAATTTTTTTGAAATACATTAAATTACAGATAGGTACAGTAGCTAAGAGGACATTGATTTGAAAGTTTGCCATTGTCAAAATGAAAGACCTTCCCAGGTAAAGAAATTATAAATTACAAACACTGGAAAAAGGCAGCAATCCTCTCCAGAAAAAAATGTATTACCTTTTACACTACAATAACATCTAGTCTCATTAAACTACAGTACTTTCAATTATCACATTCACTGTAAGGCTGTGACTCTTGCAGATGGTAGAATCCAGAATAAAATAATATGTACTGCAGCAG
The DNA here is from genome assembly GCF_034236695.1 of Oncorhynchus nerka. Classification (NCBI taxonomy): domain Eukaryota; kingdom Metazoa; phylum Chordata; class Actinopteri; order Salmoniformes; family Salmonidae; genus Oncorhynchus; species Oncorhynchus nerka. The sequence continues at coordinate 72,508,028 of NC_088419.1, forward strand.
TATTCCTTCGTGAATACCATACTGAGAAGAATCTGTTTACTCTAAGAACTCTTTCAGCTTTAATTAGATTCAGTTAAAAAACATCCAAACTATTGTCTTCATGAACTTAGTGGTAGGTGAGGAGTCAGGGGAGGGTAGGTGCTATAGATGTTCTCATCAGAACAAACGCGTCTAAGTCTATAACTTGCTACACACAGTAACCTCAAAGAAGGTGGTCCTCCCTGGCGAATACACTGTTTTCCTGCTCCAGCTCTACTCAGCATCCTCAGCTCCCGCTCCTCAAAACAAAACAAAGCACACTCACTGACTCCCCACTCCATCCGCTAGCTCCCCGTCCTCCTCCCCCTGCAGACAGACAGACAGGCCCAGGTAGCGGTTGTGGGGTGCGGAAACTAGCGGTCGCGGTAAACAAGCTTGACAGATATTCCTACTTGGCCAGTCTAGGAGTGGGCAGCACGCCCACAGCACCTGCTACGGAGTGGGGTGTTAAGTCACAGTGTGTGTCACCTGTAATAAAATTCCCTGACTGAGGAGAGGGAGGGTTGCTGTGTTTGGGAGAGAGGGTGGAAATAGCAAGAGGGGGGATGAGGGCTATCTCAGCAGGTTTCAAGTAGTTTACCATACAACGAGATCATCACTCCCACAATGCATTTTTAACCAGAGGAATTCACACATCTGACAGCAGCTTCTGAGGGGCATGGGCACATAACGTATCTGAATGAAGAACGATGAGAATGTTTTTCTCACTAATTCACTTGTTCTCTGCATCAACTGTCTGTCTCTCTGCCATTGCTGAAAATTCACACTGGAGACTAAAATTATTCCATTGTTTTGAAGATCCAAAAACAGTTCACCATGAGCATCTGCGGTGAAAGGTGACAGAGCTAGAGAGGTGTTTGTCAGACCACGAGACATCCAGAAAATCTGTATTTTCACAAAATGTTCTGTTGCGTCCGAACAGTTTGGGCAATGACCCTTCTGTGGAAAGGTAAGACTCTCACGAACATGTCAGTTGTTTTACTGACATGTACGTTATTTTGCTCTAGGACACCCACAGGCCTGACAAGACTCGTCTGAAGGTCCCCTGGTACCATTTGAATATGTTTTTATTAAGTACTGCAGTGCATCTCCTCCTCATGGACTGCACCAGATTTGCCAGTTCTTGCTGTGAGATGTTACCCCACTCTTCCACAAAGGCACCTGCAAGTTCCCAGACATTTCTGGGGTGAATGACCCTAGCCCTCAACCTCCGATCCAACAGGTCCCAGACATGCTCAATTGAATTGAGATCCGGGCTCTTTGCTGGCCATGGCAGAACACTGACATTCCGGTCTTGCAGGAATTCAAGCAAAGAACGAGCAGTATGGCTGGTGGCATTGTCATGCTGGAGGGACATGTCAGGATGAGCCTGTAGGAAGGTTACCACATGAGGGAGGAGGATGTCTTCCCTGTAACACATAGTGTTGAGATTGCCTGCAATTACAACAAGCTCAGTCTGATGATGCTGTGCAACACCGCCCCAGACCATGACAGACCCTCCACCTCCAAATATTTTTAGCCCTTTTTTCTTCCCAATGGTAGTTACAGTCTTGTTTCATCTCTGCAACTCCCGTACGGACTCGGGAGAAGCTAAGGTGGAGAGCATTGTGTCCTCCGAAACACGATCCAACCAAGCTGCTCTGCTTCATCACACAATGCCCACTTATCCCAGAAGCCAGCCACACCAATGTGTAGAAGGAAACACCATACACCTGGCAACTGTGTCAGTGTGCATGCGCCTGGCCCACCACAGGAGCCGCTAGAGTGCAGTGGGAAAAAGTGGGTTAAATACATGTTTAAAAAATATATAGAATGTTTCCTGATCTTTGATATATCTCATGTTTTTGTATACTTCAAGGGGTCTGAAAACTCCAAATAAAATAGGAAAATGATCCTTGGTATGACCTTCTTAAAACAATTGCATATAGCTTAGGACCCCCCCCCCCGTCTTAGACTCTTATGGGTTAAGGAAAGTAACTTTGGAGACAAAGTGTCAAGGACACCATAAGGTTCTGAGGATCCCCACCCCATTGGGACTGACAGACAATTAAATCCAAACTTCATCAGGGTGAGTCAATAGACAGGGATTTCGAGGGAATGGGGAGGACAGTAAAGCCACAGTGCATATTACTGCTTCTCATCAGGATCACATCACACTACCCTGATTACTGCTGACAGCGCAGGCCTAGAATAAAGAGCAACTTCACTGTCCCCTGACTGTGTGTGTGTGTTCTACTATCCTTCTACCATGGTGTGGATGGCTGTGTCTGTCTCTAGAGAACATAGTTTGGGCAGAATGAAGGGAGAGGAGCGATAATAAAGATTCATCACTGCAGTTTGTCCTCAAGGCACCACAACTCATCTCAGGAGGGAGTAGGACATGATTCCTGTGGTGTGGATGACTTGCTGATGTTCAGTGTATCTCGGTAGACTCTCTAAGAGCTTTTCAATGGAACCCCACAGCATGTATGATTAGCTTCCTCTTTGCAATACTGTGATATGGTTTTCTGTGGAGCAAATCTATTTCCTGAGGCAAATCATTTGGAAGGCAAAGCAGTGATTTAATTTAATTCATTAAAAAAATATAGAAATCAACAGTCTAGTCAATAAAATCATTACACCACACAAAATAAATCATGTGATCTGTGATTTGGCAAGCCTTTAACACAATGGGGTTGAATAACAAAGGTTGCACTGATTCTTTGCTGTATACATTGTCATGACTTTACTTTCTTTAATCTGATGACTTATTTATTTAATCAACTAACTATGTTTAATTGTTACCTGATTTAAATTAATAATGTAACAATTAACTCATTAGGATTTGGGGCACCACGGAAGAATTTGTTTAACCTTTTGTGACTAGGGGGCAGTATTTTCATTTTTAGATAAAAAACGTTCCCGTTTTAACCTGTTAGTCCTATAGGGGCAGTATTTTATTTTTGGATAAAAAGACGTGCCCGTTTTAAGCGCAATATTTTGTCACGAAAAGATGCTCGAATATGCTTGGAATTGATAGCTTTGGAAAGAAGACAGTCTTACGTTTCCAGAAATGCAAAGATTTTCACTGTGAGTCCCTTAGAACAAATGTTTCGGGCAAAACCAAGATGTATGACCGACCAGGAAATGCACAGGATTTCTGAGGCTACGTTTTCCATGATCGCCTTATATGGCTGTGAATGCGACAGGAATGAACGGACTCTTTCTCTTGTTTCCCCAAGGTCTCTGCAGCATTGTGACGTATTTGTAGGCATATCATTGGAAGATTGACCATAAGAGACTACATTTACCAGGTGTCCCGCTAGGTGTCTGCGTGGCAATTGGTGCGCAAAAGTCAGGTCCCGGTATTTTTCCATTCAAATCTCAGAACAAACCAGGCTACAAGGACGGTGCTTTCAATGGAGAGAAATATGACAAACCACCTTCAGGATTGATTCAAACAACGTTTTCCATGTTTCAGTCGATATTATGAAGTTAATTCGGAAAAAAGTTCGACATGTAGGTGACTGAATTTTCGGTTATTTTCGGTAGCCATATGCATAGTAACAAAAGGGAACGATGTGTCCTACACAAGAATATTTCAGGAAAAACTGGACATCTGCTATGTAACTGAGAGTCTCCTCATTGAAACATCTGAAGTTCTTCAAAGGTAAATTATTTTATTTGATTCCTTGGCTGGTTTTTGTGAATATGTTGCGTGCTAAATGCTAATGCTAACGCTAAGCTAGCTATCACCACTCTAAGAGGTTAAACGGGATATTTTGTCACGACAAGATGCTCGACTATGCATATAATTGACAGCTTTGGATAGAAAACACTGACGTTTCCAAAACTGCAAAGATATTGTCTGTGAGTGCAACAGAACTGATGTTACAGGCGAAACACAGATAAAAATCCAATCAGGAAGTGCCCCATTTTTCAAAAGCGCTGCATGCCAATGACTCCTTATATGGCTGTGAATGGGCTACGAATGAGCTTACGCTTTCTACGTATTCCCCAAGGTGTCTACAGCATTGTGACGTCTTTTTATGCATTTATGTTGAAGAATAGCTGTAAGGGACCACATTGAGCAAGTGGTCACATGATGGCTCCCACAGAAAATCTTGCTTAAAGTACAGAAGTAGCCATTTTTCCAATCGCTTCTAATGAGAAACCAATTGTCCCGGCAGATATACAGTGGGGCAAAAAAGTATTTAGTCAGCCACCAATTGTGCAAGTTCTCCCACTTAAAAAGATGAGAGAGGCCTGCAATTTTCATCATGGGTACACTTCAACTATGACAGACAAAATGAGAAAAAAAATCCAGAAAATCACATTGTAGGATTTTTAATGAATTTATTTGCAAATGATGGTGGAAAATAAGTATTTGGTCAATAACTGTCACACCCTGGTCGAAGTATGTATGTTTGTCTTCATTTATTTGGTCAGGCCAGGGTGTGACATGGGTTATTGTGGTGCGTTTTTGTCATGGGGTTTTTGTGGGGTGTCTAGCATAGTCTATGGCTGCCTGAGGCGGTTCTCAATCAGAGTCAGGTGATTATCGTTGTCTCTGATTGGGAACCATATTTAGGCAGCCATATTCTTTGAGTATTTCGTGGGTGATTGTTCCTGTCTCAGTGTTTTGTATTTTCACCAGATAGGCTGTATAGGTTTTCACGTTCCATTTGTTATTTTGTATTTTCGTGTGTCATCTTCATTAAAGATGTATCGTAATAACCACGCTGCATTTTGGTCCGACTCTCCTTCAACGGAAGAAAGCCGTTACAGAATCACCCACCACACCAGGACCAAGCAGCGTGGTGACAGGCAGCGACAGCAGAAGCAGCGAAAGGAGGAATGGACATGGGAAGACGTTTTGGATAGCAAGGGTTGTTACACTTGGGAGGAGATACTGGCTGGAAGAGATCGCCTCCCATGGGAACAGGTGGAGGCACTTAGGAGTGCAGAGGCAGCCGGAGAGAGGAGCCGACGATACGAGGGAACACGGTTGGCAAGGAAGCCCGAAAGTCAGCCCCAAAAATGTATTGGGGGGGCTCACAGGGAGTATGGCTACGCCAGGTAGGAGACCTGCGCAAACTTCCTGTGCTTACCGGGGGGCTAAAGAGACCGGGCAGGCACCGTGTTATGCTATGGAGCGCACAGTGTCTCCAGTGCGGGTGCATAGCCCGGTGCGGTACATACCAGCTCTTCGTATTGGTCGGGCTAGAGTGGGCATCGAGCCAGGTAAGGTTGGGCAGGCTCGGTGCTCAAGAGCTCCAGTGCGCCTGCACGGTCTGGTCTATCCAGTGCCACCTCCACACACCAGTCCTCCGGTGGCAGCTCCCCGCACCAGGCTTCCTGTGCGTGTCCTCGGTCCAGTACCACCAGTGCCAGCACCACGCACCAGGCCTTCAGTGCGCCTCGCCTGTCTAGCGCTATCAGAGCCTTCCTCCTCTACAGCGCTACTGGAGTCTCCCGCCTGTTTAGCGCAGCCAGAGCCTTCCTCCTCTCCTGTGCTGCCGGAGTCTCCCGCCTGTTCAGCGCTGCCAGAGCGTTCCTCCTCTACAGCGCTGCTGGAGTCTCCTGCCTGTTCAGCGCAGCCAGAGCTTCCAGCCTGCATGGAGCAGCCTGAGCTGTCAGTCTGCATGGAGCAGCCAGAGCTGCCAGTCTGAATGGAGCAGCCAGAGCAGCTAGATCCGCCAGTCAGCCAGGATCCGCCAGTCAGCCATGATCTTCCAGATCTGCCAGTCAGCCAGACTCTTCCAGATCTGCCAGTCAGCCAGACTCTTCCAGATCTGCCAGTCAGCCAGACTCTTCCAGATCCGCCAGTCAACCAGACACTTCCAGATCCGCCAGTCAACCAGACTCTTCCAGATCCGCCAGCCAGCCAGGATCTGCCGGAGCCAACTACCTGCCTGAGCTCCCTCTCAGTGCTGAGCTTCCTCTCAGTGCTGGGCTTCCTCTCAGTGCTGAGCTTCCTCTCAGTGCCGAGCTTCCCCTCAGTGCCGAGCTTCCCCTCAGTCCCGAGCTTCCCCTCAATCCCGAGCTGCCCCTCAGTCCCGAGCTGCCCCTCAGTCCAGTGGGGTTCTGAGTGAGGACTACTAGGCCATGGTCGGCGGGGCGAGGGTGGACTATCCTAGGACGCGAGGGGGAGGAACTAAGACATTGATGGTGTGGGGTCCCGCCACCATGGCCAGACGCCCACCCGGACCCTCCCTATTGTTTTGATGTGCGTCCGGGAGTCCGCACCTTAGGGGGGGTTCTGTCACGCCCTGGTCAAAGTATGTATGTTTGTCTTCATTTATTTGGTCAGGCCAGGGTGTGACATGGGTTATTGTGGTGCGTTTTTGTCATGGGGTTTTTGTGGGGTGTCTAGCATAGTCTATGGCTGCCTGAGGCGGTTCTCAATCAGAGTCAGGTGATTATCGTTGTCTCTGATTGGGAACCATATTTAGGCAGCCATATTCTTTGAGTATTTCGTGGGTGATTGTTAGTGTCTCAGTGTTTTGTATTTTCACCAGATAGGCTGTATAGGTTTTCACGTTCCGTTTGTTGTTTTGTATTTTCATGTGTCATCTTCATTAAAGATGTATCATAATAACCACGCTGCATTTTGGTCCGACTCTCCTTCAACGGAAGAAAGCCGTTACAATAACAAAAGTTTATCTCAATACTTTGTTATATACCCTTTGTTGGCAATGACAGAGGTCAAACGTTTTCTGTAAGTCTTCACAAGGTTTTCACACACTGTTGCTGGTATTTTGGCCCATTCCTCCATGCATATCTCCTCTAGAAAAGTGATGTTTTGGGGCTGTTGCTGGGCAACACGGACTTTCAACTCCCTCCAAAGATTTTCTATGGGGTTGAGATCTGGAGACTGGCTAGGCCACTCCAGGACCTTGAAATGCTTCTTACGAAGCCACTCCTTCGTTGCCCGGGCGGTGTGTTTGGGATCATTGTCATGCTGAAAGACCCAGCTACGTTTCATCTTCAATGCCCTTGCTGATGGAAGGAGGTTTTCACTCAAAATCTCACGATACATGGCCCCATTCATTCTTTCCTTTACACGGATCAGTCGTCCTGGTCTCTTTGCAGAAAAACAGCCCCAAAGCATGATGTTTCCACCCCCATGCTTCACAGTAGGTATGGTGTTCTTTGGATGCAACTCGGCATTCTTTGTCCTCCAAACACGAAGAGTTTTTACCAAAAAGTTATATTTTGGTTTCATCTAACCATATGACATTCTCCCAATCTTCTTCTGGATCATCCAAATGCTCTCTAGCAAACTTCAGACGGGCCTGGACATGTACTGGCTTAAGCAGGGGGACACATCTGGCACTGCGGGATTTGAGTCCCTGGCGGCATAGTGTGTTACTGATGGTAGGCTTTGTTACTTTGGTCCCAGCTCTCTGCAGGTCATTCACTAGGTCCCCCCGTGTGGTTCTGGGATTTTTGCTATCCGTTCTTGTGATAATCTTGACCCCACGGGGTGAGACCTTGCGTGGAGCCCCAGATCGAGGGAGATTATCAGTGGTCTTGTATGTCTTCCATTTCCTAATAATTGCTCCCACAGTTGATTTCTTCAAACTAAGCTGCTTACTTATTGCAGATTCAGTCTTCCCAGCCTGGTGCAGGTCTACAATTTTGTTTCTGGTGTCCTTTGACAGCTCTTTGGTCTTGGCCATAGTGGAGTTTGGAGTGTGCCTGTTTGAGGTTGTGGACAGGTGTCTTTTATACTGATAACAAGTTCAAACCGGTGCCATTAACACAGGTAACGAATGGAGGATAGAGGAGCCTCTTAAAGATGAAGTTACAGGTCTGTGAGAGCCAGAAATCTTGCTTGTTTGTAGGTGACCAAATACTTATTTTCCACCATAATTTGCAAATAAATTCATAAAAAATACTACAATGTGATTTTCTGGAAAAAAAACATTTTGTCTGTCATAGTTGCAGTGTACCTATGATGAAAATTACAGATCTCTCTCATCTTTTTAAGTGGGAGAAATTGCACAATTGGTGGCTGACTAAGTACTTTTTTGCCCCACTGTATTATCGAATAGATACAGTGCCTTGCGAAAGTATTCGGCCCCCTTGAACTTTGCGACCTTTTGCCACATTTCAGGCTTCAAACATAAAGATATAAAACTGTATTTTTTTTGTGAAGAATCAACAACAAGTGGGACACAATCATGAAGTGGAAGGACACTTATTGGATTTTTCTAACTTTTTTAACAAATCAAAAACTGAAAAATTGGGCGTGCTAAATTATTCAGCCCCCTTAAGTTAATACTTTGTAGCGCCACCTTTTGCTGCGATTACAGCTGTAAGTCGCTTGGGGTATGTCTCTATCAGTTTTGCACATCGAGAGACTGACATTTTTTCCCATTCCTCCTTGCAAAACAGCTCGAGCTCAGTGAGGTTGGATGGAGAGCATGTGTGAACAGCAGTTTTCAGTTCTTTCCACAGATTCTCGATTGGATTCAGGTCTGGACTTTGACTTGGCCATTCTAACACCTGGATATGTTTATTTTTGAACCATTCCATTGTAGATTTTGCTTTATGTTTTGGATCATTGTCTTGTTGGAAGACAAATCTCCGTCCCAGTCTCAGGTCTGTTGCAGACTCCATCAGGTTTTCTTCCAGAATGGTCCTGTATTTGGCTCCATCCATCTTCCCATCAATTTTAACCATCTTCCCTGTCCCTGCTGAAGAAAAGCAGGCCCAAACCATGATGCTGCCACCACCATGTTTGACAGTGGGGATGGTGTGTTCAGGGTGATGAGCTGTGTTGCTTTTATGCCAAACATAACATTTTGCATTGTTGCCAAAAAGTTCAATTTTGGTTTCATCTGACCAGAGCACCTTCTTCCACATGTTTGGTGTGTCTCCCAGGTGGCTTGTGGCAAACTTTAAACGACACTTTTTATGGATATCTTTAAGAAATGGCTTTCTTCTTGCCACTCTTCCATAAAGGCCAGATTTGTGCAATATACGACTGATTGTTGTCCTATGGACAGAGTGTCCCACCTCAGCTGTAGATCTCTGCAGTTCATCCAGAGTGATCATGGGCCTCTTGGCTGCATCTCTGATCAGTCTTCTCCTTGTATGAGCTGAAAGTTTAGAGGGACGGCCAGGTCTTGGTAGATTTGCAGTGGTCTGATACTCCTTCCATTTCAATATTATCGCTTGCACAGTGCTCCTTGGGATGTTTAAAGCTTGGTAAATCTTTTTGTATCCAAATCCAGCTTTAAACTTCTTCACAACAGTATCTCGGACCTGCCTGGTGTGTTCCTTGTTCTTCATGATGCTCTCTGCGCTTTTAACGGACCTCTGAGACTATCACAGTGCAGGTGCATTAATACGGAGACTTGATTACACACAGGTGGATTGTATTTATCATCATTAGTCATTTAGGTCAACATTGGATCATTCAGAGATCCTCACTGAACTTCTGGAGAGAGTTTGCTGCACTGAAAGTAAAGGGGCTGAATAATTTTGCACGCCCCATTTTTCAGTTTTCGATTTGGTAAAAAAGTTTGAAATATCCAATACCAATAAATGTTGTTCCACTTCATGATTCTGTCCCACTTGTTGATTCTTCGCAAAAAAATACAGTTTTATATCTTTATGTTTGAAGCCTGAAATGTGGTAAAAGTTCGCAAAGTTCAAGGGGGCCGAATACTTTCGCAAGGCACTGTATGTGAAAAACACCTTGAGGATTGATTCTAAACAACGTTTGCCATGTTTCTGTCGATATTATGGAGCTAATTTGGAAAAAAGTTTGGCATTGTAGTGACCGCATTTTCCGGTCGATTTCTCAGCCAAACGTGAAGAACAAACGGGAGCTATTTCGCCTACAAAAATTATATTTTTGGAAAAAAGGAACATTTGCTATCTAACTGGGAGTCTCCTGAGTGAAAACATCCGAAGTTCTTCAAAGGTAAAACATTTAATTTGATTGCTTTTCTTATTTTCGTGAAAATGTTGCCTGCTGCTAGCAGGGCATAATGCTATGCTAGGCTATGATAAACTTACACAAATGCTTGTCTAGCGTTGGCTGTAAAGCATATTTTGAAAATCAGAGATGACAGTGTGATTAACAAAAGGCTAAGCTGTGTCTCAATATATTTCATTTGTGATTTTCATGAATAGGAAGATTTTCTAGGGATATTTATGTCCGCTGCGTTATGCTAATTAGTTTGAGGCGATGATTACGCTCCCGGATCCGGGTTTGAGAGTCGCAAGAAGTTAGAGTTTCCATCTCCCAAATTAAACTCTATAAGATATACAGTATATGACAAAAGTGAGTACACCCCTCACATTTTTGTAAATATTTGAGTATATCTTTTCATGTGACAACACTGAAGAAATGACACTTTGCTACAATATAAAGTAGTGAGTGTACAGCTTGTATAACAGTGTAAATTTGCTGTCCCCTCAAAATAACTCAACACACAGACATTAATGTCTAAACCACTGGCAATAAAAGTGAGTACACCCCAACGTGAAAATGTCCAAATTGGGCCCAAAGTGTCAATATTTTGTCTGGCCATAATTGATCAAATTGAAGATGGGATGATCTGTGTTCAATACAGGAAGAAAACAAACTGTAGCTAGCTTTCTGGTCACGCGCCTAACAGTACACTTCAAGTGACCCTCGTTCAAGATGCCCGTACTTCTTTATTACACAAAGGAATAACCTCAACCGATTCCCAAAGACTGTTGACATCCAGTGGAAGCGATAGGAACTGCAAGAAGGTCCTTTAGAAATCTGGATTCCCAATGAAAACCCATTGAAAAGAGTGACCTCAAAACAAAAAAATCTGAATGGTTTGTCCTCCGTGTTTCGCCTGCAAAATAAGTTCTGTTATACTCACAGACATGATTCAAACAGTTTTAGAAACTTCAGTGTTTTCTATCCAGATCTACTAATAATATGCACATCTTATCTTCTGGGGATGAGTAGCAGGCAGTTGAATTTGGGCATGCATTTCATCTGGACGTGAAAAAACTGCCCCCTGTCACAAATAAGTTAACAAAAATACTTTAATCATTTTTAATATTATATGCACAACGTATTGGAAGGAAACTTGACGGATGAAGGCGATATACTTTCCAAGTTACAGTATTTTGTCCATACTATTTTTAATGACATCACAAAATAAAAACCAATATGACATTAGTTTTCTATAGCTCCCCACCATATGGTTCCAGTATTCACTTTTGAATGGGTTAGAATTTCGGCAGGAAAAAGTCTGTTAAAATTAAAACTTTTTTTTCTTCTTTTAAAAAAAATGACTGGCGCTGGAATCCTACGAAAACTTATGATATTATTCAAATAGTGAAATCATTTCAAATGCCCATTCCTACAAGAAACTGCAATCACTCATTGCTTTGTTGGGTTTACTAGTAAGTAATCAGAACCACAACTGTTAGTCTGTTTGTGCCTGAGTTTGTGCATGTGTGTGCGTGCATATTTGTGTGTATTGGGCAAGAGGACAAATCCTCTCTCCCTGAAACAGAAGCAGATGACAAAATCACACAGAAAGAGTCCCAGCAAGGCTATGGTAGCCGAGTGCCTATATGCCAAATGGCAAATAAAAGCGAGGCGGTAATGGACTGGAGTAGGGACATCAATCTGTCAGGCAGGGAAGCCTTCCACTATGCCTGTGTAGTGTAACCAGGCCCAGATTGGAAAGGAGTGGAGAGGAGGACAGCCCTGGCATCTGGACCTTGTCTCAGACCCTCCGGCCTAAGTGGTGGTGACTTCACACGTGCCAGAGTGAGATGGGAATACAATCACAGCTCAACAGCTTCACAGAGTTGAAGTCAAGGTTACAGTGTTATGAACAATGCTCCTCCGGCAAACCTTACACAGTACAGCAATGTTTCCTAACCAAGTCCTCAGGGACCACCAGCCATTTCAGATTTGATATATTTCAATATAGCCACACATTCAACTAATGAAGGAATTTGTGATTGGTTTAATACCAGTAGTTAAATCAGGTATGCTTGTCTTGGGATATATACAAAAGTTTAGCTGTTTGGTGATCCCCGAGGACTGGATGGAACAGTACTGATATTAAGGTATAGGTGTTATTACAAGGTAACGATGAGGTTGTTACCTATAAAATTGTGTACATGGCATGAATGGTTAGCAGGTAGCCTAGTGGTTAAGAGTGTTCAGTCAGTAACTCATGGGTCCCTGGTTTGAATCCTTGCGCACTAATTGCTCCTGTAAGTTGCTCTGGAAATAAGTGTCTGCTAATTTACTAAAATGTAATGTAAATGTAGTTAGTACATTGAAAAAGTATCACAATTTTTTCCAAGAAAACCCTGAGATGTTCTTGTACATTATACTTGATCACCCCATACATGCGTGCACTTACCAGCCTATTACAGGGTAATCATTACACTGGTTCTTTCTTACTCAGTACAACCATGGTACGTGTGTCTATTCCTCCTCTCCAGTCCCACAGACATTCAACTAAATGAGAGTCTTAGTCTCAATGTGATTCTTGGTGTAATAAAAGCTAATGCATGTTCAGAAAAGGCATGGGGAGATAACAAGATGGAGTACATTTAAAACTAGATTATGCTGCTGTTGACAAGGATAGGATGACATAAATCTACAGATGATTATATAGTAATAATCTTAGCTTGGTAAGTGGCAGACCATGAGAGGTGGGGCTCCCAAGTGGTGCAGTGGTCTAAGACACTGCATCTCACTGCTAGAGGCGTCACTACAGACCCTGGTTTAATTCCAGGCTGTATAACAACCAGCTGTGATTGGGAGTCCCATAGAGCGCCACGCAATTGTGCCAGGGTTAGGCCGGGGTAGGCCGTCATTTTTATTAAGAATTTGTTCTTAATGAACTTGCCTAGTTAAATAAAGGTTAAATAAAGGTGCCAAAGTTGACACAACAATGACAGAGTGGCTCTTTGAAGAAGTTGAAGTGTTTTTATGATTTCACATCACCTGTTTAAGAACTTGCCATCTCCCATCCTCTCCTCTCTCTCTTTTCTCTTCTCTTCTCCTCTCCTCTCTCTCATCTCTCCTCTCTCTCTCCTCTCTCCTCTCCTCTTCACTCTCTCTTTTCTCCTCTGCTTGACTCCCTGGAGAGTGAAACAGAGGTGTAGTTTTGCTTCAGCGCTCACAAAGCAACCTCTCTGCTTCCATTTAGTGATTTGTTCCCTCTCAAATGATGCAGAAAATTACCTCATCCAAACCTCTCATGTTAAATGCTTGTTTGCTGAAAAGTGCTGCTGTTGTGAATAGTGAGTAGTGGGGAAGTTTAGGTCTATAATGAAGTGCTGATTATGCTGAAGCTTGAGTTGTTGCTGCATATTTACGATGTCTCACTCAGAGGGCTTGCAGACAGAATGGTGGTCAGTTGCCAACTGTTTGTCTCATATCTGCCTTGTAACACATTGTATTTTGTGAGTCCCTTGCATATGTACTGTCAATCTGGACTCAGGGGTAGACTCAACATAGTAAAAGTAAATCCAGGACACCCCAATTAGTATGTTATGTTTCATATGGTATGTATCAGGGGCGCAACTTTCACTGGGGATGGGGGGGGCATGAAATCCCCCTCACATTCTGATATTGGATTTTTGTCCACCCCCAGTTTTATCATTGTAATACAAAACACAGCAGCGGTGTGATTTAGGACCATACGGATGCCTCCGAGCATTCGGGTAGGCTGTTTGGAGTGTTTATCCGACTGGATTTAGGATGGGGCAGACACAACAGTGTGCTGGCAGGCTGTGAGAAGGCAAAGCTTCTAAAGGCTTGCTGGACCAGCACAGGGGAGTTAAACATAGTGTGTACGTGTTGCGCTCTTTCACCGAGTTGTAAAAGGAAGCAGAACAGAAACTGCCTACTCTTTAGTTGACTGATGTAGCTGGCAAGGTAACTTTTGTTTAAAACTTGTTAGGGATTAGCTCCCGCTGTGGGGATCAAATCAGCGGAAATTTCAAGAGCGCCACGTATAGTTTTTGATAAAAATCAAACTTTCATTAAAATACACATACAAGGTACTGAATTAAAGCTACACTCGTTGTGAATCTAGCCACCGAGTCAGATTTGTAAAATGCTTTTCGGCTATTATCTGATAGCAGGCACCCCCAAAGTACTGGAACTTCATCTAAAACGACAGATTTTGCGATAGCCGGCGCTACCCAAAACGCAGAAATAAAATATAAAACATTCATTACCTTTGATGAGCTTCTTTCTTGGCACTCCTATATATCCCATAAACATCACAATTGGGTCTTTTTCCCGATTAAATCCGTCATTGTATAGCCAAAATGTCATTTTCTGAAGACCGTCTGATGCAGGAATATTCTGTTTTCCAAGACGCAACATCACTTTTTAAAATGACAAAAGGTGCCTATATACTTTTACAAAGCACTTCAAACTACTTTTCTAAACCAACTTTAGGTATTAATAAACGTTAATAATCTATACATTTCATCACGGGGCGATCTGTATTCGATAGCAGCTAGTCTAGAAATCAGCGGCCATCTTTTCCATTTTAATAACATCCTGTTGAGAGACTGAAACAGGATACGGTAAAACGTCATACAACCAAGGATTAAGTCTGCTCGAAATGCCAGCACTGGCGACATCGTGTGGAAGCTGTAGGCGTTTACATAACATCTCCATGTATTTGCAATCGCCTTGAACAATTCATTGACTGGCGGATTAATATATTTTTTGTGTTTTTAGAGAACAGTTTTTCGAGGGATTTTTACTGCTAAACACGTTGTGTTATAGCCACAGACACGATTTAACCAGATTTAGAGACTTCAGAGTGTTTTCTATACACACATACTTATTATTTGCATATACTATATTCCTGGCATGAGTAGCAGGACTTTGAAATGTTACGCGATTTTTAACAAAAAGCTGCGAAAATGCGCATGATCCATAAGAGGTTTTTAACGTAAAAAAAAATATAACAAAACTAGTGTTTATTCGCATTGCTGAGCTAGTATTGTAACTGACATGTAACGTTAGCTAATGTTTCATCCCCTCTTGACTGAGGTGAATGAATAAGCTACGCTAGTGAGTAGCTAACACAGCCAGCTGTAGCCTCTAGTTATCTGTGAGATAGCGAAATGAGGTGGCTATTTATTACTATCTAACAGCAGTTGTTTGTATGCAAATGTTTTGTAGAATTTGTTTTGTCACGTTTCAGAAGTAAATTAACTTGGCATTCACCAGTTGATGTACCATAAGAGAGAGAGCTGGCCAAAAGTTGACTTACGTTAGATATTATTTTTTCCTCAATCAAACTAGACCTGAATCAAACGATGAAACCATCGGCCCTCGCGATTGAGGTCTTAAGTCAACTTTTTCAGTGTAATGTGAGTTGGGTTGTCAATGTAACGTTATTGATCTAGATAATTCCCTACTTTTCACATAATAAACACCTCTAAAGTTACAGGCTTCACTGTCATGGTGCACAGTAGAGGTCTGTACGGGAACGATTTCTTCATCCCGCTTCAGCCTGCAACCACTGGCTTTCTGACTCCCACCTGACACTGCAGGAACTGCTCCCAAACCTAACTGCAGTCCCGCAATGTTATTTCAGGCATGTGACCGCTCACTTGCCATCTATAGTCCCATCAATTTTGCGCCCTACAGGCAATATCAAATGTGCAAAAATAACTTAATAAGAAATATGTTAAATTACCAGAGATTCTTACATGGCCCTTAAGTTGTTTTACTGGGCTATATCAGCCAATATTCTAGATGTAGTTTGAAGAGAGCAGAGTTGGAGAGACTTTTTATAGCCTACCTTTTACGAGTGGGAAGATTTTCAGACAGAGAAATATGGGTGATCCATATTTAGGCCTATTTATTAGGCAATGTAGTGAACTATAGCCTAATCATAGGCCTATTTAAGAAGTACATTTTTGTGGAAAGATAACTGCCCGTGCTTCTCTGTCCATGTATACATAGGCTATAGCCTACTCTATTTAATTGAGACCACACGCTCACCTGGTATGGCTACTGAACCGGAAGCAGCAAGAATGATGACAGTGACTCTTGCTATGTTTTGCATAGTCCTATAGGATTTTGCCTACCTTTTAGGTGGATGATTTGCAGGCAGAGGCAAATAAATGGGTAATCCATAAGGCGCAACGCCGCTAAGCGTAGTAGCATCACCTATGTGCACGTTGGACCTTTTCCTTTTCAATGATGATTACATTTTTGGATTACACTTCGACTCACGTTGGTTGAGCGCCCTCCACTTCTTTTCATTATCAATATTTATTTACAGACACTGTAGTTAGCTACAGTCTAACCGTATTTAAGTTAATTTCATATTCAAGTTAACTGCCACATGATTCTCTGTTTCAAAGAAACAACACATACTAAGCACACTTGAACTCACTCCCAACTAGGAGAGGTAGGCAACTAATGTTGAAGCAGTGAATTCTGACTGTGTGAATAATGTGAAAAATATGTGCTTTTATTACAAGAGGTAGGCTAACGCATATAATGCAGAAAGAGGACCTTTTCAAAATGATCTGTGGGACAACAAAAATACTTTTATCCCAAAGTCCCCAGTGGGCCGCCTTCGGCAGTATTACTTATGGCTAGGATGCAAGGATTGAGCTCAGGCTGATTCCGGTGTGAGTTATCTGGCTCAAATGTATTACTTGGGGCTCTGGCCGATTGGGGCTAATCTCTGGCAGATGATAACACGGGCTGCTTTATATAATTAGCTTTTCATTATTTATTTATTTTTTCTCCATATTTTCCAAGTTGATTCTGTGATTAAAAAATACATTTAACATTTTAATGAAATTCTTTAAGAGTCCTGTGTAGTATTTTAGTATTTTGATACTTTGTGCAAGGCAATTGATAAGCATTAAAAACTTTGTGGATGGAACCTCCCGAGTGGCGCAGTGGTCTAAGACACTGCAAGCAGTGCAAACTCCATTTCTAGAGATGCTAGTTTGAGACCCAGGCTGACCGCAACCGGGAGACCCGTGCTTGTGTAGTCCGCCTGGATGTCCTTGTCCTATCGCGCTGTAGCGACTCCTCGGTCACCAGGTGTATGGTGTCTCCTCCAACACAATTTGTTTTTGTGGATGGGTATAATTTGTATGTATAAAATGTATAATAGACATATCTAAAATGACTAAATCAGGTAATTTTGTATACATTTATTTACATTTGCATCAGGCCGCTTCTGTGGGGATTCTGATAAAAAGTTGGCTGAATTCCAGTAGATGGAAACAGCCCGATGTACTTGGGCTGATTCTGGGCAATCATTCATGTTGATTCCTGGCAAGTCTGACACCCGATTCCAGGCCGATTCAATCAGTTCCGGCCCTAAAATTCAGACTGTGGCCGCAATGATCTGTCATCCTGCAGGAATGCAGCCCTCTAGTCCAGTCAGTACACAACACTATGCTCATTATGTCTTAGCAGGATCAGATGGTGACAGGGGTCCCAGCAGGGTCAGACAGGGAAGAGCAGTCTATGGAGCTCAGGTGAATTTGCAGTATATTCAGTGAATGATATAAAGTACCATCTTGAATTGATGGCTAGATCTACAGAAGCTACAGGACAGCAGCTTAAGGATAAAGCTACATTCTGGGATCTAGGAATGAGGTAATTTTGATTATTGAAGCATTGATTCTATTCTTAGATAATATAATATATACATGTACACCAAGGTAATTCTTTGTCATGCCTCATTTTAGGAGGATCAGACTGTGACACAGGTCTCAGCAGGTCCAGGCAGCCAGGGAAGACCAGTCTGTGACAGTGGTGAGGTAAATTTTTGCAGGTACAGTTGAAGTCGGAAGTTTACATACACTTGGGTTGGAGTCATTAAGACTCGTTTTTCAACCACTCCACAAATTTCTTGTTATCAAACTATAGTTTTGGCAAGTCGGTTAGCACATCTACTTTGTGCATGACACAAGTAATTTTTCCAACAATTGTTTACAGACAGATTATTTCACTTATAATTCACTGTATCACAATTCCAGTGGGTCAGAAGTTTACATACACTAAGTTGACTGTGCCTTTAACTTCTCTAGGGTAGGGGGCAGCATTCGGAATTTTGGATGAAAAGCATGCCCAAATTAAACGGCCTGCTATGATATGCATATAATGGGTAGATAATGGGTAGACAATGGGTAGATTTGGATAGATAGATAGATGTAACAGTTATCTTGTGGTGAAGGAGAGTCGGACCAAAATGCAGCGTGTAGATTGCGATCCATGTTTATTCAACAAACGTAACACGAATCTATATTAAACACTACAAAACAATAAACGTAACGAAAACCGAAACAGCCTAATACTGGTGCACATACACACAGAACAAGGACATCAAGACACTAAGGACAATCACCCAACGAAACACTCAAAGAATATGGCTGCCTAAATATGGTTCCCAATCAGAGACAACGATCCACACCTGCCTCTGATTGAGAACCACTCCAGACAGCCATAGACTTTGCTAGATAACCCCACTAAGCCACACACCCAACACCCCACAAAACCCCAAGACAAAACACACCACAATAAACCCATGTCACACCCTGGCCTGACCAAATAAATGAAGAAACACAAAATACTTCGACCAGGGCGTGACAGAACCACCCCCCCCCCCCCCCTAAGGTGCGGACTCCCGAACGCACCTCAAAACAATAGGGAGGGTCCGGGTGGGCGTCTGTCCATGGTGGCGGATCCGGCGCGGGACGTGGACTCCACTTAAACACTGTCTTAGTCCCTCCTCCTCGCGTCCTTGGATAGTCCACCCTCGCCGCCGACCATGGCCTAGTAGTCCTCACCCAGAACCCCACTGGACTGAGGAGCAGATCGGGACTGAGGGGCAGCTCTTGACTGAGGCAGCTCGGGACTGAGGGGAAGCTCGGGACTGAGGGGAAGCTCGGGAGTGAGAGGAAGCTCAGGAGTGAGAGGAAGCTCAGGAGTGAGAGGAAGCTCAGGCAGGTTGATGGATCTACCAGATCCTGGCTGGCTGGTGGTTTCGGCAGATCCTGGCTGACTGGCAGATCCTGGCTGACTGGCAGATCCTGGCTGACTGGCGGATCCTGGCTGACTGGCGGATCCTCGCTGACTGGTGGATCTGGAAGAGTCTGGTTGACTGGCAGATCTGGAAGAGTCTGGCTGACTAGCAGATCTGGAAGAGTCTGGTTGACTAGCAGATCTGGAAGAGTCTGGTTAACTGGCAGATCTGGAAGAGTCTGGCTGACTGGCAGATCTGGAAGAGTCTGGCTGACTGGCAGATCCTGGCAGACTGACGGATCTGGCTGCTCCATGCTGACTGGCGGCTCTGGCTGCTCCACGCTGACTGGCGGCTCTGGCTGCTCCATATAGGCTGACAGCTCTGGAGGCTTCTTACAGACTGGCAGCTCTGGCGGCTCCGTGCAGACTGGCAGCTCCTTGCAGACTGGCAGCTCCTTACAGACTGGCAGCTCCTTGCAGACTGGCAGCTCCTTGCAGACTGGCAGCTCCTTGCAGACTGGCAGCTCCGTGCAGACTGGCAGCTCCTTGCAAACTGGCAGCTCCTTGCAGACTGGCAGCTCCTTGCAGACTGACAGCTCCTTGCAGACTGACAGCTCTGGCTGCTCCATGTAGACTGACATCTCTGGCTGCTTCATGCAGACTGACAGCTCTGGCTGCTCCACGCTGACTGGCGGCTCTGGCTGCTCCATGTAGGCTGACAGCTCTGGCGGCTTCTTACAGACTGGCAGCTCTGGCGGCTCCGTGCAGACTGGCAGCTCCGTGCAGACTGGCAGCTCCTTGCAGACTGGCAGCTCCTTGCAGACTGGCAGCTCTGGCTGCTCCATGCAGACTGGCAGCTCCGGCTGTTCCATGAATACTGACAGCTCTGGCTGCTCCATGCAGACTGGCAGCTCTGGCTGCTCTATGCAGACTGGCAGCTCTATGCAGACTGGCAGCTCTATGCAGACTGGCAGCTCAGGCTGCTCCATGCAGGCTGGCAGCTCTGGCTGTGCTGAACAGGCAGGAGACTCCGACAGCGCTGTAGAGGAGGAAGGCTCTGGCAGCGCTGAACAGGCGGGAGACTCCGGCAGCACAGGAGAGGAGGAAGGATCTGGCTGCGCTAAACAGGCGGGAGACTCCAGCAGCGCTGTAGACGAAGAAGGCTCTGGCTGCGCTGAACAGGCGGGAGGCTCCGGCAGCGCTGTAGAGAAGGAAGGCTCTTGCTTGCACTAAACAGGCGGGAGACTCCAGCAGCGCTGTAGAGGAGGAAGGCTCTGGCTGCGCTAAACAGGCGGGAGATTCAGACAGCGCTGGAGAGGAGGAAGGCTCTGATAGCGCTAGACAGGCGAGGCGCACTGAAGGCCTGGTGCGTGGTGCTGGCACTGGTGGTACTGGACCGAGGACACGCACAGGAAGCCTGGTGTGGGGACCTGCCACCAGAGGGCTGGTGTGTGGAGGTGGCATAGGATGGGCTAGACCGTGAAGGCGTACTGGAGATCTTGAGAGCAGTGCTGGCACAGGACGTGCAAGGCTAGGGATGTGCACAGGAGGCCTGGTGCGTGAGGCTGGCACCAACTTCACCAGCCGACTAACACGCACCTCAGGACGAGTATGGAGCGCTGACCCAGGTGCCATCAAATCCCTGACACGCTCCGTCGGGCGAATTCCATGTTTAAAACACCAACACAGCAACTCCCTCATTACTCTCTCCTCCAATTTCCCCATTAACTCCTTCACAGTCTCTGCTTCGCTCACCTCCAACACCGGCTCTGGTTCTGGTCTCCTCCTTGGTTCCTCATGATAAGCAGGGAGAGTTGGCTCAGGTCTGACTCCTGACTCTGCCACACTCTCCCTGAGCCCCAATACATTTTTGGGGCTTCCTTCCGCGCCGCCGTGCTTGCTTCGCCAACCTCATTCTCTCGTAACCTTCTGCACACTGCTCCATCGAATCTCAGGCGGGCTCCGGCACTCTCCCTGGGTCCACCGCCCACCTGTCTATCTCCTCCCAAGTTGTGTAGTCCAGATATTGTTGCTCCTGTTGCCGCTGTTGCTTCTCCTCATACCAGCGCCTCTCAGCTCTCGCCGCCTCCAGTTCTTCTTTGGGGCGGCGATATTCTCCAGGCTGCACCTTGGGGCGGCTACACTCCCCTGGTTTAGCCCAGGGTCCTCTCCCGTCGAGGATTTCCTCCCAAGTCCAGAAATTCTTGTCGCGCTGCTCCTGCTGCTGCTGTTGCCTGTTACCACGCCGCTTGGTCCCGTTGCGTTGGGTGATTCTGTAACGGTTCTCTTGTGGTGAAGGAGAGTCGGACCAAAATGCAGCGTGTAGATTGCGATCCATGTTTATTCAACAAACGTAACACAAATCTATATTAAACACTACAAAACAATAAACGTAACGAAAACCGAAACAGCCTAATACTGGTGCACATACACACAGAACAAGGACATCAAGACACTAAAGACAATCACCCAACGAAACACTCAAAGAATATGGCTGCCTAAATATGGTTCCCAATCAGAAACAACGATACACACCTGCCTCTGATTGAGAACCACTCCAGACAGCCATAGACGTTGCTAGATAACCCCACTAAGCCACACACCCAACACCCCACAAAACCCCAAGACAAAACACACCACAATAAACCCATGTCACACCCTGGCCTGACCAAATAAATGAAGAAACACAAAATACTTCGACCAGGGCGTGACAATAGAAAACACTCTAAAGTTTCCGAAACTGTTACAATAGTGTCTGTGAGTATAACAGCACTGATTTGGCAGGCGAAAACCTGAGAAATATCCATTGTTTTTGTTTTGTAGTTTTCTATTCAATGCCATTACCGTATCAATTGACTTAGGACTCAAATTGCAGTTCCTATGCCTTCCACTAGATGTCAACAGTCTTAGAAATTGTTTCAGGCTTGTATTCTGATAAATGAGGGAGTAAGACCAGTCTGAATGACTGGACCCTGACCTGTCACAGAGCTTTTTCATGCGCAATCCCGAGAGATTGCATTTCTTGTTTACTTTTTATATTGACCTGCCTCTATCCCTAGATTGTAACTGTGGTGTGTTATCCCAGGGTGCCTGTTTGCTTAATCCAATTTTTTGTGTTTTTCAGGCACTGAGAAATATCTTGTTTAGTCTCTATTCACCTGCCAGTCAGTTTGCCTGTTCCCTTCATGCACCTTACAAATACATACTGTAAGTTTAGATAAGTGGCCATACAAGCCTGTTTTATTGATGGGAGAAACATGCCCTTAAATTCCCCCTCACAGTCACAAATGCAATTGTGTGTGTGTGTGTGTGTGTGTGTGTGTGTGTGTGTGTGTGTGTGTGTGTGTGTGTGTGTGTGTGTGTGTGTGTGTGTGTGTGTGTGTGTGTGTGTGTGTGTGTGTGGTGTGGCTGCCTCTGCTGCCTTTTGTGTTCTACAAAACAGCTAAGCAGACTGTTATGATAAAACACTTTCATCAGATTAAACAAATTACGCTAAAATAAAATGTATTTTCACCCCATTTGAATAGCCGTCACTGGTGAATAGCCTACACAACAATTGAAACCATTTTGGGATTTTCATGACCTTGCCATTGTTCACACCAGTTTAGTCAAATTGTATAGTTCATCGCATGCAAACAAAATACACAATAGAGACATTTGAAAGAGCAAATAACCATGTCGTATACACTGAAGTACAGGAGGTACAAACAATGTAACTAGCTCAAATAAGGGAGAAATAATTGTTTGTTTTTTCATTATCCAAAGTCATAAGAGTACCAGCATCAGGTCTGATTTGACCTTCACGTTGTGGAAGAGTTTTTGACAATTCAGACTGTGCTGTCGAGTGATGAAGGCAGACACAGCGACTAATGACTGGTGCAGGAGTTGGCTGGAGGGCTTTTTCAGGGGACCATCACAAATGTCTACAAGCATGGCGCTGTTGGCAGTGCTTTTCCATGGCAACTCTCAGGGGCAGGCATTCTGTAGTCATATAATTACCCAGGATCCAACAGTGTTTCGAGTTCTGTGGTGGGGGGCGAGGGGAAGTGTTACATTTGATTAACATTAACATAGTGGCGAAAAAGTTTTAGAAAATGTTTCAGAAACTTCTGTGTGACATTGATATGTAGCTATGTAAGTGAAATTACTTTTCAAATTATCATGAAAACAAATATTTCAAAGTTAAGCCTGCATCCATTTTCAATGTATGTTATCTTCATCACCTGCTGTATTTCAGGGCCCCTCTGTCAAGCGGTAGACATTTTGACACCACAGATTGCTTCAACTTATTCAACATTTCATGGGCATGACTTAAAAAATGTGGATGGCAGTGTTCCCAATTTCGATTTCAGAAGTCCAACAGTAAGCAATCTCTTCTCTCGCTGCTGTGATCTCGTGGATCCACGGCTCGCTGGCCAACTGTCTGCTAAGCAGATCTGAAATAATATGCGACCCGATAGCCAGGAGCCTGATCCTTGTACCGCTATGGCTACATGACCATTTCCATTCCCATTGACTGCTTGTCTCCTTTAAGCCTGTGTAAGCATTGTGTGCCTTCACCACTGAATCAGCTGATGCTCCTTGATGAGGCTCTGTTCTAGAATGTTCTGTGTTCCATGGCTGATGATGATCATTCTGGAAGCTTTGCTCAGATCATCTAAACAGGAGATTCGTGTTCCATTAGAGTCTGAGAGGCCAGGCAGGGCTAGACAGGGCCCTGTGTGAGGCTGGCTGACACACTGTCTGTCTGAGCAGGAGAAAGAGCAGTCCTGCTAGGCTAGCTAAGCTGTCAGCCATCCCCAGTCGGAGATCTGCTATGCACACTGACAGCCCTAGGACTCCCTGCAGCAACACTCAGCAGCATGTAGTTAGTTGGTGCCTGTCACATCCTGCTCTGACAGCTCTGATGGTGTTAAAAAAAATTACAATTTGGAAAGGCAAAGCCATATTTGGAATGGTGGAAGTATTCTGATTTGATGTCCAGGAGAAGTACACAGTATCGAGGATCTCCATTTGAATTCTCTGTCTTGTTTATAGGACCATAGGACATGATGATCAGATATGCATGTTGACAAAAGGCAAGAGTTCTCTCTAGATCATTGTATTGCTCCAGTACCTAAAACCACATAGACTCTGTGGTCCAACTCATCCCAAACCATCTCAATTGGGTTGAGGTCGGGTGATTGTGGAGGACAGGTCATCTGATGCAGCACTCCATCACTCTCCATCTTGGTCAAATAGTGTGTTAGGTCATTGCCCTGTTGAAAAACAAATGATAGTCCCACTAAGCGCAAACCAGATGGGATGGCGCATTGCTGCAGAATGCTGTGGTAGCCATGCCAGATAAGTTTGCCTTGAAATCTAAATAAACACCAACACTGTCACCAGCAAAGCATCCCCACACCATCACACCTCCTCCTCCATGCTTCACTGTGGGAAACACACATGCAGAGATCATCCGTTCACCTACTTTGTGTCTCCCAAAGACACTGCGGTTAGAACAAAAAATCTAAAATTTGGACTCATCAGACCAAAGAACAGATTTCCACTGGTCTAATGTTCATTGCTTGTTTTTCTTGGCCCAAGCAAGTCTCTTATTCTTATTGGTATCCTTTAGTAGTGGTTGCTTTGCAGCAATTTGATCACAGTGTCTGCTCTGAACAGTTGATGTTGAGATGTGTCTGTTACTTGAACTCTGTGAAGCATTTATTTGGGCTTCAATCTGAGGTGCAGTTAGCTCTAATCAACTTATCCTCTGCAGCAGAGGTAACTCTGGTTCTTCCTTTCCTGTGGCAGTTTTCATGAGAGCCAGTTTCATCAAAGCATTTGATGTTTTTTGTGACTGCACTTGAAGAAAGTTTCAAAGTTCTTGAAATTTTCCCGATTGGCTGACCTTCATGTCTAAAAGTAATAATGGCCTGTCATTTCTCTTTGCTTATTTTAGCTGTTCTTGCCATAATATGGACTTGGTATTTTACCAAATAGGGTTATCTTCTGTATACCCTTCCTACCTTGTCACATCAAACTGATTGGCTCAAACTCATTAACAAGGAAAGCAATTCCAAAAATGAACTTTTAACAAGGCACACTTGTTAATTGAAATGCATTCCAGGTGATTTCCTCATGATGCTGGTTGAGAGAATGCCTTTTGTGCAAAGCTGTCATCAAGGCAAAGAGTGGCTAGTTTGAATCATCTCAAATATAAAATATATTCTGATTTGTTTAACACTTTTTTGGTTACTACATGATTATATATGTGTTATTTCATAGTTTTGGTACATTAACTATTCTACAATGTAGAAAATAGTAGAAATAAAGAAAGAACAAAGAAAAACCCTTGAATGAGTAGGTGTGTCCACAAATAGTGTGGTTGTGTCCCAAAATGGAAAGACCAGTGAAGAAAGTGTCTGTCACGGTCAGTGAAAAGACAGTATTCACATTATTTAATTACTCTCTTTTTGATGACTATTTCATGTGTGATCGTTTGAATGGGCCCTAAGAGATTGGTGAAATAACATATGTTTCATTGACTGTGTGTGTGTGTGTGTGTGTGTGTGTGTGTGCATTCTATAGGCATTTGTGAGGGTGTGGGTATGTTTGTACGTGTGCCTTGCAAAGTGAGACAATGAGTATGAACACACTAGTGTCAATATGACATGAGGCTTCTTGAAAGAGAAAATAATGAAAAAAGAAAATCAAGCTCTGGGTTTTTGAAAAGGAATCACCTTTTTAATTTGCCATAGGATGTCTCCCAGCACAGAAGGATTTCCTCATGCTTTTATGCTTCCTTTCAAGCTCTGCTTTAATTTCTGGAAAACTCATAATATGTGGCCATGTCAAAAGCTCATTCTTTCTATTGGATTCTCTGGCAATAGATTTTCTATTTACGATAACAGAATGCTTCTAGTTTCTAAAAACTGGAGTAAATGGTGATGGGGAAGACAGAACTCAGATGCTTTGCACGGCTGGTCCTGCCTTATAAATTGTTAGTACTCACATTGAATGCAATATCCAATATTCTACTTTTTGTCACAATTTATTTGGATAGTACGCATAGTCCATCTGTCCAACTGCTTCCTAAGGTTACGGTTAGGGTTAGGTCTAAGTTTAGGGTTAGGGTAAGGGTTAGGACAAGGGTTAGGGTTAGGGCCAGGAATAGGGTTAATAGATAGTTAGTTGAAAGGTTACTGATTGTCTGTAGAGCATCTGCAGATCCAAATAAAGTGATGCCACAGTTGAATGCAACCAAGGGCTACAAATAGTGTGATGAGAAGGGAGCATTATCAACAGTAGCTCCAAGTATTTTGATTTTGTTGAGATGTTACTCTAGGTTAAGATTATAAACTAAATACTTGGATTAAAACATGACCCTAACAGAGCTGTGCACATTGATCACTCAGTAACAGCAAGGACACAATAGTTATACTGCCACAGTTGAGCCAAATGTCAAAGCAATCAAAAATAACTACCTGTACATCAATAAAACATAGCCATCTATTCATCTAGTCTCTGGTCATCCATCCATCTCTCTGAAACTATGATGGATTGACACACAAGTTTAATTAAAGGATGAAATATTAACACTTGGAGATGGATTTGGTTTAAATTCCTCATCCATCTCTCATCCTACACCTTCAAGTCTTCAATATAGCCAAGAATGTACAGTAACATGTAAAGTAACATAGGAAGTCATACTAGACTGGAAATGGTGACTAACATGTCTTTATTAGTCTTTTTTCATCTCACAACTTTGTCTCCTTCAGAGACAAGCTTCTAGCCTCATCCAGTTCCCAGGCATGGTATTCTCGGCTCATCTGAATACATACAATTTGAGGAAAATTGAATAGTTGTAGAACAAACACAGTAGCTAATATGTCACAGTGGATCCTCAGCTAACATTCCCTGTGTGTATGTATGGGTGCGTGTGGGTGCGTGCGGATGTGTGTGTGTGTGTGTGTGTGTGTGTGTGTGTGTGTGTGTGTGTGTGTGTGTGTGTGTGTGTGTGTGTGTGTGTGTGTGTGTGTGTGTGTGTGTGTGTGTGTGTGGGGGTGTGTGTGTGCTGAAGACTCTCAGGATGAAGCTAGGAGCTGCCCCATGGAAGCTAGCCTATGTTTACAGTGTTAGCAAGCTTGTGATGTTCCCAACAATTCACCACACTAGGCAAGGACATGAAAAGGCCTGCTTCAAGGTCTTTGCACAGCATTGAAACAGATCTATGCATGGCTTTAGAAACAGAGAGACATCAATATTTTCTGTTGAGTGAGAACACTATGCTGTTTGTAACACAATCCGTTGAGCAGATATTGATCAGTGTTCCAGTGGTTCTGTCTTTGTCAGGAGGACATGGTGTTTGAAGATGGCGATAGTAATGAGCGGCTGTCACACTGCTCAAACAAGACAATCAGCGTGCGTAACGACTCACTCAGGTTCTCATCAATTCATGTCCACTACATTCCACATTACACAGTGATGAAAAAAAATTGTGTGTGTGTTCCAACATTCATGTTTGCGTATTTTGTGTATGTGGTTTGAAAATGCTCAGGTATTTGATTGTGCACTCGTATTTTTGTGTGTGTAAGTGATTGTGTATGCATGCGTGTGAGTTTTTCAATATTCATGCATGAGCTTCTTGGTGTATAAAGAGGGAAATCTATTAAGGGGAAACAAGGCTCTATGGCACAAACAGGAGACGGGAGAGGAGCAGAGCACCCCAGGCTCAGAACGCTTACATTGGTAGGCCTGTTTAATGGAGTCAAGTGCACTGTGACGGACCACTGCAGTCTTTTTCCAAATGATATCTAAAAGACAACATGTTTTGCTTACAAATGCAGTTTCACTCTGTCGGTTGTCAAAGTGGGCTAGGCCTGACTAAAGGTAGTCAGGGACATTTTGAGGACACTGTATATGTCATAGTATTATGTGGCTGTGTTTATAATCATTAGTAAAACGCTGTCGACTAAATCAAGTTTGATTTCACAGTAGCAGTTACCTCAACCATCAGGTCAACTCTAACAAAAACATATTGCGGTTTTGGAATAATCACTGTGTACGTGTTTACTTTATTGCGTAGCAAAAGAAACAACTTAGATACTCAGCAGAAGCCTTATTCTAGGCTGACATATAACACAGAGTTAAAATGCATCATGAGAATGCCTTGGATATTATCACAATTAGCATTTAATTTGTTTGCGTATAATTCATTTATTGGTAAATACAACAACATTCAGTAATCAGTCGCACTTAATAATAAAACAAGGCTGTCACTTGTGCTTGTTTTACTGGGACCCTTTTATTCTGTAGTGTCGTTGAGTTTAAAATGATGGGGGGGTGAAAATTAATAAAAGTGTCATTTCTCTCCCATTACTGTGTTGAATATCTCTCAGGGAATGACAGTGGGTGGCTTTAGAGTGAGAAGGGATTGAGCTGGAGTATCTAACGGTATATACTAGCTAAGAGGGCTGTCCACTAGGTTGTGATGTTTATCATGACCTCCCTAATGAATCTAATCTCAGTTTCGTGCATGGACTGCCATATATGCACACACATTTTTTCTCTCTAAATAGTACCAGATATGGGTTATTTGGCTTGTAACCATAGCGGAACCCTTTTTGGTGCTACATAGGACCCCTTTTCGAAGGTTCTGTAAAGAACCGTGCTCATGACATTCTAAATGGAACCTGTATGCTGCTATAAAGACCCCTCTCCTAAGGTTCTATGAAGAACCATTAAAAAAGGTTATAGATAGCACCAAAACAGGGTTTCCGCTATGGTCGCAAAAAATTATGTTTCTTTAAAAAACCTTTTTGAAGAATGGTTCTATAAACAACATTTCTCAATTTCAAAGATTCTTTGTAGATGCTTTTGAAGAGCCATACAGAGTTTTTATTCTGGTCAGCCATATTGTAAAAATGTCATAGGTGTTATTATTGGGTTTATTGACAAGTTGAATCAAGTGAGCTACATCTGGAACAGCTGGAGGTCCCAAAGGAGAGAATTGACAACCACTGACTGATTTAGTCAACCGTTCTCAATTGAGGCCATACCTGAGACAGCGTCACAGGCCATAGTCAAACATAATATGTCATGGCGTAACACAACACATTAGATATAATGGAATCTGGCTCTCACTCACACTTGCACAAAAGCGAGCGAATCATGTGAGCAAATCTTGACCCAAAATAGTCTAATGAGCCACCTCCCTAAATGTTTTATTATCACTAAAATAGCAAATAACCATTTTGTGAACTGTAAAGAACCATTGAAGAGCTCTAGGGGTTTTTGAGTCAATATGGTTAGACATAGAACCATCAGCCTTCCCAAAGAACCCTCTTTTTTATGTGTGTGGAGTGGTATGGATCAACAGCTATTTGCTCACTGAGATAAACTTTCTCTCACAGAGACAAGAGAGAGAACATAGTTTGTACTTAAATATTCACTGGGATAAATAAGATGTGTTGTGATATTTAACTCATTCAATGTGTGGTGGGCAGGAATCACTATAATCTGAATGTTATAGAGGAGCCACTGGTATTTCCATAAAAAGCAGGATTTTGTCTTGATGCTTGGTAGCTCTGCTCTGTTCAACTCTGTAGTTTTATTTAACATTTACATTTACATTTAAGTCATTTAGCAGACGCTCTTATCCAGAGCGACTTACAAATTGGTGCATTCACCTTATGACCTCCAGTGGAACAGTAGTGCATCTAAATCTTTTCAGGGGGGGGGGGTGAGAGGGATTACTTTATCCTATCCTAGGTATTCCTTAAAGAGGTGGGGTTTCAGGTGTCTCCGGAAGGTGGTGATTGACTCCGCTGTCCTGGCGTCGTGAGGGAGTTTGTTCCACCATTGGGGGGCCAGAGCAGCGAACAGATTTGACTGGGCTGAGCGGGAACTGTACTTCCTCAGTGGTAGGGAGGCGAGCAGGCCAGAGGTGGATGAACGCAGTGCCCTTGTTTGGGTGTAGGGCCTGATCAGAGCCTGGAGGTACTGAGGTGCCGTTCCCCTCACAGCTCCGTAGGCAAGCACCATGGTCTTGTAGCGGATGCGAGCTTCAACTGGAAGCCAGTGGAGGGAGCGGAGGAGCGGGGTGACGTGAGAGAACTTGGGAAGGTTGAACACCAGACGGGCTGCGGCGTTCTGGATGAGTTGTAGGGGTTTAATGGCACAGGCAGGGAGCCCAGCCAACAGCGAGTTGCAGTAATCCAGACGGGAGATGACAAGTGCCTGGATTAGGACCTGCGCCGCTTCCTGTGTGAGGCAGGGTCGTACTCTGCGGATGTTGTAGAGCATGAACCTACAGGAACGGGCCACCGCCTTGATGTTAGTTGAGAACGACAGGGTGTTGTCCAGGATCACGCCAAGGTTCTTAGCGCTCTGGGAGGAGGACACAATGGAGTTGTCAACCGTGATGGCGAGATCATGGAACGGGCAGTCCTTCCCCGGGAGGAAGAGCAGCTCCGTCTTGCCGAGGTTCAGCTTGAGGTGGTGATCCGTCATCCACACGGATATGTCTGCCAGACATGCAGAGATGCGATTCGCCACCTGGTCATCAGAAGGGGGAAAGGAGAAGATTAATTGTGTGTCGTCTGCATAGCAATGATAGGAGAGACCATGTGAGGTTATGACAGAGCCAAGTGACTTGGTGTATAGCGAGAATAGGAGAGGGCCTAGAACAGAGCCCTGGGGGACACCAGTGGTGAGAGCACGTGGTGTGGAGACGGATTCTCGCCACGCCACCTGGTAGGAGCGACCTGTCAGGTAGGACGCAATCCAAGCGTGGGCCGCGCCGGAGATGCCCAACTCGGAGAGGGTGGAGAGGAGGATCTGATGGTTCACAGTATCGAAGGCAGCCGATAGGTCTAGAAGGATGAGAGCAGAGGAGAGAGAGTTAGCTTTAGCAGTGCG
This sequence comes from Oncorhynchus nerka, assembly GCF_034236695.1. Taxonomy (NCBI): domain Eukaryota; kingdom Metazoa; phylum Chordata; class Actinopteri; order Salmoniformes; family Salmonidae; genus Oncorhynchus; species Oncorhynchus nerka. Next base: position 72,538,956 of record NC_088419.1, read on the forward strand.
GAGCGCCTCCGTGATACAGAGAAGAGCAGTCTCAGTTGAATGACTAGTCTTGAAACCTGACTGATTTGGATCAAGAAGGTCATTCTGAGAGAGATAGCGGGAGAGCTGGCCAAGGACGGCACGTTCAAGAGTTTTGGAGAGAAAAGAAAGAAGGGATACTGGTCTGTAGTTGTTGACATCGGAGGGATCGAGTGTAGGTTTTTTCAGAAGGGGTGCAACTCTCGCTCTCTTGAAGACGGAAGGGACGTAGCCAGCGGTCAGGGATGAGTTGATGAGCGAGGTGAGGTAAGGGAGGAGGTCTCCGGAAATGGTCTGGAGAAGAGAGGAGGGGATAGGGTCAAGCGGGCAGGTTGTAGGGCGGCCGGCCGTCACAAGACGCGAGATTTCATCTGGAGAGAGAGGGGAGAAAGAGGTCAGAGCACAGGGTAGGGCAGTGTGAGCAGAACCAGCGGTGTCGTTTGACTTAGCAAACGAGGATCGGATGTCGTCGACCTTCTTTTCAAAATGGTTGACGAAGTCATCTGCAGAGAGGGAGGAGGGGGGAGGGGGAGGAGGATTCAGGAGGGAGGAGAAGGTTGCAAAGAGCTTCCTAGGGTTAGAGGCAGATGCTTGGAATTTAGAGTGGTAGAAAGTGGCTTTAGCAGCAGAGAGAGAAGAGGAAAATGTAGAGAGGAGGGAGTGAAAGGATGTCAGGTCCGCAGGGAGGCGAGTTTTCCTCCATTTCCGCTCGGCTGCCCGGAGCCCTGTTCTGTGAGCTCGCAATGAGTCGTCGAGCCACGGAGCGGGAGGGGAGGACCGAGCCGGCCTGGAGGATAGGGGACATAGAGAGTCAAAGGATGCAGAAAGGGAGGAGAGGAGGGTTGAGGAGGCAGAATCAGGAGATAGGTTGGAGAAGGTTTGAGCAGAGGGAAGAGATGATAGGATGGAAGAGGAGAGAGTAGCGGGGGAGAGAGAGCGAAGGTTGGGACGGCGCGATACCATCCGAGTAGGGGCAGTGTGGGAAGTGTTGGATGAGAGCGAGAGGGAAAAGGATACAAGGTAGTGGTCGGAGACTTGGAGGGGAGTTGCAACGAGGTTAGTGGAAGAACAGCATCTAGTAAAGATGAGGTCGAGCGTATTTCCTGCCTTGTGAGTAGGGGGGAAGGTGAGAGGGTGAGGTCAAAAGAGGAGAGGAGTGGAAAGAAGGAGGCAGAGAGGAATGAGTCAAAGGTAGGCGTGGGGAGGTTAAAGTCGCCCAGAACTGTGAGAGGTGAGCCGTCCTCAGGAAAGGAGCTTATCAAGGCATCAAGCTCATTGATGAACTCTCCGAGGGAACCTGGAGGGCGATAAATGATAAGGATGTTAAGCTTGAAAGGGCTGGTAACTGTGACAGCATGGAATTCAAAGGAGGCGATAGACAGATGGGTAAGGGGAGAAAGAGAGAATGACCACTTGGGAGAGATGAGGATCCCGGTGCCACCACCCCGCTGACCAGAAGCTCTCGGGGTGTGCGAGAACACGTGGGCAGACGAAGAGAGAGCAGTAGGAGTAGCAGTGTTGTCTGTGGTGATCCATGTTTCCGTCAGTGCCAAGAAGTCGAGGACTGGAGGGAGACATAGGCGGAGATGAACTCTGCCTTGTTGGCCGCAGATCGGCAGTTCCAGAGGCTACCGGAGACCTGGAACTCCACGTGGGTCGTGCGCGCTGGGACCACCAGATTAGGGTGGCCGCGGCCACGCGGTGTGGAGCGTTTGTATGGTCTGTGCAGAGAGGAGAGAACAGGGATAGACAGACACATAGTTGACAGGCTACACAAGAGGCTACGCTAATGCAAAGGAGATTGGAATGACAAGTGGACTACACGTCACGAGTGTTCAGAGAGTTAAGCTTACGTAGCAAGAATCTTATTGACTAAAATGATTAAAATGATACAGTACTGCTGAAGTAGGCTAGCTGGCAGAGGCTGCGTTGTTGACTAAGTAGGCTAGTTGGCATTGGCTGCGTTGTTGACACTACACTAATCAAGTCGTTCCGTTGAGTGTAATAGTTTCTACTGTGCTGCTATTCGGGGCTAGCTGGCTAGCTAGCAGTGTTGATTACGTTACGTTGCGTTAAAAGAACGACAATAGCTGGCTAACTAACCTAGGAAATCGCTCTAGACTACACAATTATCTTTGATACAAAGACGGCTGTGTAGCTAGCTATGTAGCTAGCTACGATCAAACAAATCAAGCCGTTGTACTGTAATGAAATGAAATGAAAAATGTGATACTACCTGTGGAGCGAAGCGAAATGCGACCGGATTGTTGAGTGCAGAAGTTCTGTTCGGTAGACGTTGGCTAGCTGTTGGCTAGCTAGCAGAGTCTCCTTAACCTTTACAGCTCTCCATTGCTGTACAGCAGAAACAGACTCTAAACAGGCTCTCAGGGAGTGCACTCGCACCAGGAACGCCTGGACTGCATACTTCATTGCTGGTTGTTGTAGAGCTAATGTGTTTACAGAGCTTCCACACTCACAGATAATGCCCTGGATATGTATTGTTGGCTGTTGCCTACCACTGCTTTGGTTTAGCACATTGTCATGGGCGATGTAAAAAAGGTTAATACATTTGAACCCATGTCTACAGCCCCATTATGAAGGCTAGTTTCATATCTGAGTATGCATGTCTTATAGAACCTTGTAAGGCATCTTCTGTGAGATGTGTGTGTGTGGTCAACAGTGCTCTCACAATTGAGTTATCGTAGCTGAACCATGTTCATCCACATACAGTCTCTCTCTCTCTCTCTCTCTCTCTCTCTCTCTCTCTCTCTCATCCATTACCATGACTTGTTTATCTCTTCATCTCTCTGTGAGGTGGTCAAAAGTTGCAAGTTTCTCGGCTGCACATCACTGGCAACCTAAAATGGTCCCTTCACACAGACAGTGTGGTGCTCCGTACTGGGAACTGTCGCCGGAAGCTCCGGACTGGGAACTGTCGCCGGAAGCTCCGGACTGGGAACTGTCTCCGAAAGCTCCGGACTGAAAACTGTCTCTGAAAGGTGCGGACTGGGAACTGTCGCCGGAAGCTCCGGGCTGGGAACTGTCGCTGGAAGCTCTGGACTGGGGATCGTCGCAGGAAGCCTAGTGTGTGGGGCCGGCACTGGTGTGTCATTACGTTGCCCTCTTTGGGTATAGCAAGCCCCTTCCCCCTCTCCCTGCCTCCCCCTTGCCTCCTTCAACTAGGCTGCTGTGGTCAGAGAGAGGTCATAAATTCCTGAGGAGAAGACCCTGCCACATGGCCACAGAGTATAAGAGGCAGTGTACATTTTCATAGAGAACAAAGGAATTTCTTCCACCTCACAGAACTTGAGGTACGAACAAATTTCATCTTCCGGAGAAAGTATAAAAGATCGGTGAAGAATCCAGCTACGAACTGGTCCGTTTGTTACAACTTGGGCAAGCTCATGGGAGAATGTGTGTCTACATTACAATAACCCTGTTTATTTAATAGCCTCAGATATGAGGTTTACATCTAATTGTTGTATAAGATGAATGAGTGAGTATGATACTGTTTACACAATTTTACAATGTGATTTTGGACTGTTTAATGAAGGAAAACTCAAAAAGGGAATTGGAGTTAACTAAATCAGAGGACCGCCCCTGAGCCCAGTTAGGGTCAGGCTTCCTGGGACAGCCCTTTTCTGCAATTCCGAATAAAACCCAACTTTGAGAAATTATCAGCAGACCATGTTTTTCTCCATTAGGAGAGGACAAAGGTTGTAGACCATGGCTGAATCTTTCAACCATACCACGTGGTTAAACTCCTAGACTATCGATACTGACAGAATAAGAACAAGTCTTTGATATTAATTACTAGTCTGCAGCTAGGACTTCGGTATCATTGAACGCGAAGAATGACAACTGCCAAAACATCCATTCTATAACAAATAGATCAATATCTCTCTGAACTATCCCCTCTAACAAAGAGAGAGAGAGAGAGAGAGAGAGAGAGAGAGAGAGGACGAAACTCTCCAACAGAAAAACTTTTCACCAGCGATCAAGACGACACACTGAGAGTAAATGTATATATTGATTGCAATTGTTCCCCAATGAGGGAGCATTAATGTGCAAAGGAGTAGCATTTCAATTGGTATAATTATCACTCTGTGGTAACTTTTTAGTCGACCCCCACTTCCCGTTTTGTCTAACAAGCCGCCATGCTGGTTTAGCCCACTAGGGCACATTCTCCTATCATTTCTTGTAACCATATTTACTGTTTGTTTATGCATTTCTGTGAATTACTTAGTTAGTAATAAATAAATGATTTAAGACAATTGATGTATGGATGACTCATGGTGAAGACTGGGTTCCTGCAGATAACCAACAATTTACGACGTTTGGAATGAGACTAATGTGAGGTAAAGCGAATAATTCATTAATTTGAAAAGTAATTGATCAGATAAAATATCGGAAAAGTTATTTTAGGAAATTGATAATTTTGTATTCTGAATATTTTTCCTTCGTGCCCCGACTTCCTAGTTAATTACAGTTACATGATTAATCAGTTGATCCCGTAATACTAATTACAGAGAATCTTTGACAATAACTATGTCTTCAATTTAATGATAGTAAAGACACGACAGGTGGTACTGGACTGTTGACACCCACCTCAGGGTGAGCGCGAGGAGCAGGCACAGGACGTACCGGACTGGGGAGGCGCACTGGAGGCCTGATGCATGGGGCCGGTACAGGTGGCACTGGACTGGTGACACACACTTCAGGGCGAGTGCGGGGAAAAAGAACAGGACGTACTGGGCTGGTGCGTACAGTCTGCATCAATGGCACCGGTCCGATGACATGCTTCGCATGGCGAGTGCGAGGAGCTAGCACAGGACGCACTGGGCTGTGAATGTGCACCGGAGACCTGGTGCGTACAGTCTGCATCAATGGTACCGGTTCGATGACACGCTTCGCATGGCGAGTGCGAGGAGCTAGCACAGACCGCACTGGGCTGTGAATGTGCACCGGAGACCTGGTGCGTACAGTCTGCATCAATGGTACCGGTTCGATGACACGCTTCGCATGGCGAGTGCGAGGAGCTAGCATAGGACGTACTGGGCTGTGGAGGCGTATATCTGTGTGAGTGCGAGGAGCAGGCACAGGACGTACTGGACTGGGGAGGCGCACTGGAGGCCTGATGCGTGTAACCGGCATAGATTGCACCAGACAGGTAACACGCTCCTCCAAACGCCTGCGTTGCCGCATTCTCCTCGCCAACTCCATTCTCCGGAATCCCTCCTCGCACTGTTCCATTGACTCCCAGGTGGGTGCTGGCACCCTCCCTGTGTCGACCGACCACCTCTCTACCTCCTCCCATGTTGTCACTGGTTCACACCTCGGCTCCACCGACCACCCCGTGTAACCGACCCCCAAATGTTTTTCGGGCTGTCTTTTGTGCTTTCCTTGTGACTGCGAACCCCGGCGTCGTCGTTGTTCGCCTTTCTCTCCTTGCGTCTCCCGCCATGGAAGGCGATCCTGTCCTGCCAGGATTTCTTCCCAAGTCCAGGATCCCTTCCCGTCCAGAATCTCCTCCCATGTCCATGTTACCCTCTCCTCCTGGGCACGCTGCTTGGTCCTGTTGTGATGGGATATTCTTTCACATTCGCTAGAAAAAATGTCGGACCAAGGCGCAGCGGATGTTGAGTTCAACATTACTTAATTAAAAGTCAAACTAAGCAAAGACAAAAACAAATAAACAAACTAACAACGAACCGTGACAACAGAGATGCTACGTGCACTAACTCTAAACAATATCCCATAAACACAGGTGGGAAAAACAGCCACTTAAATATGATCCCCAATTAGAGACAACGATTACCAGCTGCCTCTAATTGGTAATCATTCACAATCACCAACATAGAAAAACAAACCTAGAACCCCACATAGAAATAATAAACTAGACTAACCACCCAGTCACGCCCTGACCTACTCTACCATAGAAAATAAGGACTCTATTTGGTCAGCATGTGACAGTGTATTGCTTTTGTTTTATTGCTAGGTATTAATGCACTGTTGGCGCCTGAAACACAAGCATTTAGCTGCACCTGTGATAACATCTGCAAATCTCTGTACGTGACCAATAAACTTTGATTTGATTTAGATTAATTTTGTATAGAGAGAATGTGGAGCGGAGGACAGACAAGCTCGAGTTCTCTGATGACAGTGAGTGTATTGACAGGTGCCTTGATAAAAATGAGGGAGAGTTAGGAGGCAGATGGAGAAGAAAGTCAGAGTTAATGAACTGTATCCTTCACAATCTATCAGCTGTCTGGCGACCACTATCGGGTGACAAAATCAATAGTGATGTGGTCAAAGATTCAGCAGCGCTTGAATGGGTGCGCTCACCTCAATCTATCTGTGCCATTACCTCCACAGAAGGAGATGGGGATATGAAATAAAGCAATAGGATATTGTTTGTCAGGCGGGATGCTGCTCACCTCTTCCCTGGCTAGTTTGGTTAAGGTTGTGAGTGGGAAAGTCAGAAGCAGTGGGAAAATCAGGAGCAGTAGGAAAGTTCTGTATACGCATGAGCTTACAAGGTTCTCACCTTGGTGCCCTGTGTGTGCTTAGTGGTGCAATATGTGCTTAGTGGTGAAATGCAAATAGTACTTTTGTCCAATGAGATAATAAAGAGATAAAACCTTGAAATACTCACATCCAAACACAGGTAATGTACAGCCTATTTTACTGTGAGTATTCTCATCATCGAAATTCTCAGAAATCACTTTAACGTTTCTATTCCAGTTGATGAACACAATCAATGCATGACTCAAAACGTACCCTTTTTATCAAGCACACTGTACTACTGTCAGTAGATTATTTGTTGTGTGGACCTTGTCTTTCTTGTTATCTGATGTTTATTGCCTAGTGTCACAAGGTTCACTCAGTTTTAAACTAACAGGATGATGATTGAATATTGCTTCAATAGGTGTCAAATTCAACAGTTTGGTACATGCCATAGATAGAAAAACATTTGTATAGTCCCACAACCTAGAAACCCCCCAGGTGTCCTTTCTGTAAGAATATTATTATATACCAGTGATTGTATGCTCCAGAGGTTTCAACCAGACATTGAACTAATAGTAACAGTACAGTATTTCTTAGTGCTTCATTGTGTATCGTGGAAATTCTATGGCCCAAAGAGACAATCTACAGGCCACCATCACTCACATGTCATCAGGATGGTTCCACAGTATCAGATAAGTCTTATACAGCTGCCCAAAGAGACAAATGCTACCAGAGCTCCCATCTCTCAGAGCAGGAAAATAAAATATACTATTTTTTATATCAGAATGTGAACTTTCCTTTTGATAACAGAGGCTGGGAAAAAACTCTTAAGATAAGTTCAACTCCGATTAAAAAAGAAAGAGAAATAAGATAGGCAAAGAGGAAATCATTACACATTTTAAAAGGCAGTCTGTGACAGTTGTAATTGTTATTTTTCCCCTCTCGACAGATTTCCTCTTAATATACCCTGGAGGTAGGCATATTTGAAATTGGGCTGTAATCATTTCCATCATATCACTAAATTAATTAAACTCAAACAGAAATCAAGCTTTTCCTTTTAGCAAATACACTGAAATAACCTGCACATAGAAAAAAATGGAATATCATGCGGTGGTTGATGGCAGAGACAGTTTTGAATGGATTCTCCACGTCTCTGTCTTCCAGCTCTGTTATCAACTCCTGCTGAATTATGGCCATCTTGCGCGTGCCCATGCACACACACACATACTGTACACATGCACGCACGTGTGCACACACACTAACACACACAGTGCATTGTGTCTTGTATATTATTATTCATTCCTACTGGAATATTTTACACCAAGGAAGATAAAATAAATGATAGGCATCTCGGGTGTTAATTTTCAGTGGCAGTGTCTGTACTGACATTACATTTCTCTTTTCTTTCTCTTTTTCTGCTGGTTGAGAAAGCAATTATTATTAGCCTCACAAAGGCTGCCAGATAATAGAGGCTGTGTGTCTAAAGTGTGTATACTGCCAAGCCTTTCCCCAATCCCCTTTTTAACTGTAATCTTTATTCAGACCGGTAAAAATAGGTCTGCACTGATTTATTCTAAATGAGACCAGACCCAGTATGAAACAGAGGGTAATCATTCTGTACATTTCGGAGAAACGGTCAAATACAAACAATGCAAATACATAAGCTTGGGAAGAGTTTGACATTTTGTTATTATGCTAACTCCCTAACCACTGGGCACACCATGTTATTTCAAAGTATAACAATTACATTGTGGTTGAAATATTGATCAATGAGATTACAACCTATATTCACCTACTCAAAAAGGCAGCCAAAAGTTAGTTGAACTTTCAAAGTGTTTGACTATGCTTTCAACCATTTAAATGCTCAATCTAATTCCAATGGAAAAACAATGTCTGATTTTTGGTTTAGTTGTCACCTAAATCACTGCGCTTTCAACTATTTAAAAGCACAACAGATTAATGTGTTACCAGTGTGCTTCATCTGATAACAGAACCAAATGAAATGCATTGCAATTGAGATTACATTAAAAGTACATGGTCAAGTGATCAATGCCGTTGTAGATTCTGCGCAGATAATTACAGTGAATCTCTCCAAAGACTTACAATGACCTATATATGCAATCTTGAACATGCACACTGTACATGATTACATAAGAAAAATGTAGTTACAGTAAACTCAAAATGTTAAGGTTGAATTTTACATTATTTTGTCAAACTTAACTTTAGGCTATTTACTGTATTACAAAAGTAATATTGAATTGAGTTTGTATGAAAAAGCAACCAAATATCAACATTTAAGGTCATGTATTAACTGCTTGGATAATTCCATCTGAGCCACTAAATTAATCACATTATTTCACTTTTATTTTTGTTTGAGTTGGAGACTTCAATCCAACATATAGTTTCTTAACTTGTCGACAAGTTAATAGGCAATTCATTGTATTTCAAAAGTGATATTACATTTTATTTGGTTGTCAAGGCAACCAAATATCAACATTTATAGGATATGTATATTCTGCTTGGATAGTTCCATCTGTGCCACTGAATTAGTCTGCTTTAATTCCAGTTTGTCTGCAAATGAATGAATAATTTTTTGGGATTCAGATCTCCATCCCAACCAAAAATCTAAGTTAAAGAATAGGATCAAATCAAACTGTAAAGGCACTTAAAATAAAAATATGTTTTTATTCAGTCATATTCTTCAATTTAGATCTTTGGTTAAAACCAGTTATGCATTAGGTGACGCTATTAAAATTTTGGGATGAAAAACGTTCCCGTTTTAAACAAGATATTTTGTCACGAAAAGATGCTCGACTATGCATATAATTGACAGCTTTGGAAAGAAAACACTCTGACGTTTCCAAAACTGCAAAGATATTGTCTGTGAATGCCACAGAACTGATGTTACAGGCGAAACCCAGATAAAAATCCAACTAGGAAGTGATTTTTTTCTGAAACCGCCTCATACCAATGACTCCTTATATGGCTGTGAATGAGCTACGAATGAGCTTACATTTTCCATGTATTCCCCAAGGTGTCTACAGCATTGTGACTTCTTTTTACGCATTTCCCTTGAAGAATAGCCGTAAGGGACCATATATAGCAAATGGTATTTAAATATTTACTTCCGGCGCCGACAGAGATGGCCGCCTCGCTTCGCGTTCCTAGGAAACTATGCAGTTTTTAGTTTTTTTACGTGTTATTTCTTACATTAGTACCCCAGGTCATCTTAGGTTTCATTGCATACAGTCGAGAAGAACTACTGAATATAAGATCAGCGTCAACTCACCATCAGTACGACCAAGAATATGTTTTTCGCGACGCGGATCCTGTGTTCTGCCTTTCAAACAGGACAACGGAATGGATCCCATGCAGCGACCCAAAAAAACGACTCCGAAAAAGAGGGAAACGAGACGGTCTTCTGGTCAGACTCCGGAGACGGGCACATCGTGCACCACTCCCTAGCATTCTTCTCGCCAATGTCCAGTCTCTTGACAACAAGGTTGATGAAATCCGAGCAAGGGTAGCATTCCAGAGGGACATCAGAGACTGTAACGTTCTTTGCTTCACGGAAACATGGCTCACTGGAGAGACGCTATCCGAGGCAGTGCAGCCAGCGGGTTTCTCCACGCATCGCGCCGACAGAAACAAACATCTTTCTGGTAAGAAGAGGGGCGGGGGCGAATGCCTTATGGCTAACGAGACATGGTGTGATGAAAGAAACATATTCTGTTCACCTGATTTAGAATTCCTCACAATCAAATGTAGACCGCATTATCTACCAAGAGAATTCTATTCGATTATAATCACAGCCGTATATATCCCCCCCAAGCAGACACATCGATGGCTCTGAACGAACTTTATTTGACTCTTTGCACTGGAATCCATTTATCCGGAGGCTGCATTCATTGTAGCTGGGGATTTTAACAAGGCTAATCTGAAAACAAGACTCCCTAAATGTTATCAGCATATCGATTGCGCAACCAGGGGTGGAAAAACCTTGGATCATTGTTACTCTAACTTCCGCGACGCATATAAGGCCCTGCCCCGCCCCCCTTTCGGAAAAGCTGACCACGACTCCATTTTGTTGATCCCTGCCTACAGACAGAAACTAAAACAAGAGGCTCCCACGCTGAGGTCGGTCCAACGCTGGACCGACCAAGCTGACTCCACACTCCAAGACTGCTTCCATCACGTGGACTGGGATATGTTTCGTATTGCGTCAGATAACAATATTGACGAATTCGCTGATTCGGTGTGCGAGTTCATTAGAACGTGCGTTGAACATGTCGTTCCCATAGCAACGATTAAAACATTCACTAACCAGAAACCGTGGATTGATGGCAGCATTCACGTGAAACTGAAAGCGCGAACCACTGCTTTTAATCAGGGCAAGGTGACTGGTAACATGACCGAATACAAACAGTGCAGCTATTCCATTCCGCAAGGCTATCAAACAAGCTAAGCGTCAGTACAGAGACAAAGTAGAATCTCAATTCAACGGCTCAGACACAAGAGGCATGTGGCAGGGTCTACAGTCAATCACGGACTACAAGAAGAAATCCAGCCCAGTCACGGACCAGGATGTCTTGCTCCCAGGCAGACTAAATAACTTTTTTTGCCCGCTTTGAGGACAATACAGTGCCACTGACACGGCCTGCAACGAAAACATGCAGACTCTCCTTCACTGCAGCCGAGGTGAGTAAGACATTTAAACGTGCTAACCCTCGCAAGGCTGCAGGCCCAGACAGCATCCCCAGCCGCGCCCTCAGAGCATGCGCAGACCAGCTGGCCGGTGTGTTTACGGACATATTCAATCAATCCCTATACCAGTCTGCTGTTCCCACATGCTTCAAGAGGGCCACCATTGTTCCTGTTCCCAAGAAAGCTAAGTTAACTGAGCTAAACGACTACCGCCCCGTAGCACTCACTTCCGTCATCATGAAGTGCTTTGAGAGACTAGTCAAGGACCATATCACCTCCACCCTACCTGACACCCTAGACCACTCCAATTTGCTTACCGCCCAAATAGGTCCACAGACGATGCAATCTCAACCACACTGCACACTGCCCTAACCCATCTGGACAAGAGGAATACCTATGTGAGAATGCTGTTCATCGACTACAGCTCGGCATTCAACACCATAGTACCCTCCAAGCTCGTCATCAAGCTTGAGACCCTGGGTCTCGACCCCGCCCTGTGCAACTGGGTACTGGACTTCCTGACGGGCCGCCCCCCGATCCTCAACACTGGGGCCCCACAAGGGTGCGTTCTGAGCCCTCTCCTGTACTCCCTGTTCACCCACGACTGTGTGGCCACGCACGCCTCCAACGCAATCATCCAGTTTGCGTACGACACAACAGTGGTAGGCTTGATTACCAACAACGACGAGACGGCCTACATGGAGGAGGTGAGGGCCCTCGGAGTGTGGTGTCAGGAAAATAACCTCACACTCAACATCAACAAAACTAAGGAGATGATTGTGGGCTTCAGGAAACAGCAGAGGGAACACCCCCCTATCCACATCGATGGAACAGTAGTGGAGAGGGTAGCAAGTTTTAAGTTCCTCGGCATACACATCACAGACAAACTGAATTGGTCCACTCACACAGACAGCATCGTGAAGAAGGCGCAGCAGCGCCTCTTCAACCTCAGGAGGCTGAAGAAATTCGTCTTGTCACCAAAAGCACTCACAAACTTCTACAGATGCACAATCGAGAGCATCCTGGCGGGCTGTATCACCGCCTGGTATGGCAACTGCTCCGCCCTCAACCGTAAGGCTCTCCAGAGGGTAGTGAGGTATGCACAACGCATCACCGGGGTTAAACTACCTGCCCTCCAGGACACCTACACCACCCGATGTTACAGGAAGGCCATAAAGATCATCAAGGACATCAACCACCCGAGCCACTGCCTGTTCACCCCGCTATCATCCAGAAGGCGAGGTCAGTACAGGTGCATCAAAGCTGGGACCAAGAGACTGTTAAACAGCCACCACTAACATTGAGTGGCTGCTGCCAACACACTGACACTGACACTGACTCAACTCCAGCCACTTTAATAATGGGAATTGATGGGAAATGATGTAAATATATCACTAGCCACTTTAAACAATGCTACCTTATATAATGTTACTTACCCTACATTATTCATCTCATATGCATACATATATAATGTACTCTATATCATCGACTGCATCCTTATGTAATACATGTATCACTAGCCACTTTAATCTTAGAACTCTCCCTCTATACTGCCCCTGTTGGAGAAAGTGCGTACCCATAGTAAACTGAAAATATTTTTTCCCAAAATTGCTAATATATGCATATAAAAATTATTATTGAATAGAAAACACTCGAAAGTTTCTAAAACCGTTTAAATTATGTCTGTATGTAAAGCAGAACTCTCAGGGCAGCCATTCTCCCAAACACTCTGTGAACAATAGAAAAGTTGGGTCAACTTTGACGTCATCGCCCCCACCCCTCCCAGGCAGCTACGGATCCAGGAACAGTCTTTATCTGTTCAGCGCGATGCCTGCTTTCAAATGGCGTGTTGTGAGAATTGTGAGAATCATTGTGAGAATCCCACGAGCCCTGCACGTTTGGCGGGCGAAATTGCTCGTGTCCCTCTGAAATACATGCACTCTATTGCGCGCGGCCGATTTGGAGTACGTTCCTTTTCCAAGATCAAGCATTTGAAGCCGGTTTGTCTGTTAGCGCTGTCCTTTGTTCTACATGCTAAAAACCTCATAAAGTTCGATTTTGCACATCGTTTGACCAGTTTAATCGACATATAATATGTAAATTGGAAGTTTTAATGCGCAAGAGTGCTGGACCAGAAGTCATTTTTGATGCATTTCAGCTGAAGCTGTTAGCATATGCTAATACAGGGACACACACAACGTGAAACCAAACGATTTATTGGGTAAGTATGACTCCTTCTACGTCTTCTGATGGAAGAACATCAAAGGTAAGGGAATATTTATGTGGTTAATTTGGGTTTCTGTGGACTCCAAACGTAGAGGAGACATATGCTAATATCTGAGCGCCGACTCATAGTATAGCCCAGTGAACGATGTCTGTAACGTTAAAAATAAATGTAATACAGCGGTTGCATTAAGAAGAAGTGTATCTTTGTAAATATATGTAGAACATGTATATTTAGTCATGTTTATTGCTTGTTATCTGACGTTATCTGTCGGAGCTATCATCATTTCTCCGGACATTTGAGTAGCATGTTTTTTTTTTAAATGTCGTCAACCGAGATTTATGGATATAAATGGCATATTATTGAAAAAAAATGAAATGTACTGTGTAACATGTAATATTACTGTCATCTGATGAAGATTTTCAAAAGGTTAGTGAATTATTTATTTTTTAATCCTACTTTTAAATTTTATTTTTTCTGGGACAAAATGGCCGCCGCTTGCCTTTTGTTTCGGTGGTGATCTAATATGTGCTATGTTTTCGCCATAAAACATTTTAGAAATCTGACTTGCTGGGTAGATTAACAAGATGTTATCTTTCATTTGAGCTATTGGACTTGTTAATGTGTGGAGGTTAAATATTTTTAGGAATATTTTTTCGCATTGTGCGTAATGCTAATGAGCTTGAGCCGTAGTCACGATCCCGTATCTGGGATGGGGAGCTCTAAGAGGTTTTAACTATGCCACTTTGTTTACATACTCATCTCATATGTATATACCCAATTTGTAAGTCGCTCTGGATAAGAGCGTCTGCTAAATGACTTAAATGTAATGTAAATGTATACTGTACTTGATACCATCTACTGTATCTTGCCTATGCTGCTCTGTACCATCACTCATTCATATATCCTTATGTACATATTCTTTATCCCCTTACACTGTGTATAAGACAGTAGTTTTGGAATTGTTAGTTAGATTACTTGTTGGTTATTACTGCATTGTCGGAACTAGAAGCACAAGCATTTCGCTACACTCGCATTAACATCTGCTAACCATGTGTATGTGACAAATAAAATTTGATTTGATTTGATTTGGTCACATGGTGTCTCCTGCAGAAACTCTTACGTAAAATACTGAGGTAGCCATTTTTCCAATTGCTTCTTATGAGAAACCAATTGCCTCGACGGATATATTATCGAATATATATGTTAAAAACACCTTGAGGATGGATCCTAAACAACGTTTGCCATGTTTCTGTCGATATTATGGAGTTCATTTTGAAAAAACTTTGGCGTTGTAGTGGTAGCATTTTCCGGTCGATTTCTCAGCCAAGCATGATGAACAAACGGGAGCTATTTCGCCTACAAAAATAATATTTTTGGAAAAAAGGAACATTTGCTATCTAACTGGGAGTCTCCTGAGTGAAAGCATCCAAAGTTCTTCAAAGGTAAATGATTTAATTTGGTTGTTTTCTTATTTTCGTGAAAATGTTGCCTGCTGCCAGCAGAGCCTAGCATAGCATTATGCCATGATAAACATACACAAATGCTTGTCTAGCGTTGGCTGTAACGCATATTTTTAAAAACTGAGATGACAGTGTTGTTAACAAAAGGCTAAGCTTGTGTTTGAATATATTTAATTCATTTCGTAATTCGTTTGAGGCTGTGATTACGATCCCGGATCCGGGATTGCTCGTCACAAGAGGTTTTAAGATGGAGATGTGAATCCAATATATTAATTATTAATTTGAAGACAAACTGGAATTGAAGCCAGTGGAACAGATTAAACTATCCCAGCAGAAGATAAATGTCCTTCAAATGTTGATATTTCGTTTTGTTGACAACCAAACGCAATTCAATATCACATTTGAAATCAACCAGAGCTTGAAACCCTAGGCCTACATGTTTTGTAAATGTTTTTGTGTACTTTAGATTGAATTGAAACAATAGCTGTTGATGACATTGCAAATGCTGTATAGGGTAGACGTCAATTAACTGAACAAAAATATAAAAGTGGAAATAAAAGATCCCAGGAATGTTCCAAAGGTACAAAATGCGTATTTCTCTCAAATGTTGTGCACAAATTTGTTTACATCCCTGTGTGCATTTCTCCTTTGCCAAGATAATCCATCCACCTGACAGGTGGGGAATATAAGGAAGCTGATTAAACAGCATGATCATTACACATGTGCCTATGGTGGTGTCACGTTTGTCGTATAGAGGAGGCCAAGGCGCAGCGTGATATGAATACCAATAAAATGCAAATTAATTACTTAAAAATCATACGATGTGATTTTCTGGATTTCTGTTTTAGATTCCGTCTCTCACAGTTGAAGTGTATCTATGATTAAAATTGCAGACATCTACATGCTTTGTAAGTAGGAAAACCTGCAAAATCGGCATTGTATCAAATACTTGTTCTCCCCACTGTATATGAAAAGTTGGTTTGACCAGTTTATTCAACCTGGAATATAACTTTTTGAAGTTTTCGTCCCGAGTTCGCCTGGGCCAGCGCCAGGTTTTGGACATGTGATCTAAACCTGCTAGCAAAAGCAGCTAATTGGACACCAGTAATGGATATTATGGAACAAAAAAAGGATTTATTGTGGAACTAGGACTCCTTGCACTGCATTCTGATGAAAGATCATCAAAGGTAAGGGAATATGTATGATGTAATTTCGTATTTCTGTTGACTCCAACATGGCGGAGAAATATTGTTACGTCTTAGCGCCGGTTTAGATTATTGCATGGTTTGCTTTATTCGTAACGTTTTTTTTAAAATCTGACACAGAGGTTGCATTAAGAGCCATCTTTAATTATATGTAAAACATGTATCTTTCGTCAAAGTTTATGATGAGTATTTCTGTTATCTGGCTTAGCTCTCTGTAATTACTCCGGATATTTTGGAGGCATTTCTGAACATGGCGTCAATGTAAACCGAGATTTGTGAACATAAATATGCATATTATCGAACAAAACATAAATGTATTGTGTAACATGATGTCATATGAGTGTCATCGGATGACGATTATCAAAGGTTAGTGATTAATTTTATCTCTAATTCTGCTTTTGTGACTATCTTTGTCCGGGAAAAATGGCTGTTTTTTTGGATTTGGTGGTGATCTAACATAAATATATGTTGTGTTTTCGCTGTAAAACATTTAAAAAATAGGACACGATGGGTAGATTAACCTCTTGCCTCTACTTGGGACGCTTGCGTCCCAACTAGAGCTCTGGAAATGCAAATGCGCTACGCTAAATGCTAATAGTATTAGTTAAAACTCAAAAGTTCATTAAAATACACATGCAGGGTATCAAATTAAAGCTACACTCGTTGTGAATCCAGGCAACAAGTCAGATTTTTAAAATGCTTTTCGGCGACAGCATGAGAAGCTATTATCTGATAGCATGCACCAATACACTACAACACAAAAGCACAGCAGGGGACGTAAACAAAATAATTAGCATTTCGGCGTTACACAAACCGCACAATAAAATAGAAAACAGTCATTACCTTTCACCATCTTCTTTGTTGGCACTCCTAGATGTCCCATAAACACTATTGGGTCTTTATTTCGATTAAATCGGGCCATATAAAGCCAAGATATCGTTATATGTAGACTGTGTGATAAACGAAAAAAACAGCGATTTCACAACGTAACGTAATTTTTTAAAATTCAAAAAGTAGACGATAAACTTTCACAAAACACTTCGAAATATGTTTGTAATGCTACTTTAGGTATTAGTAAACGTTAATAAGCGATAAAAATCATCCATAGGCGATGTAAAAATCATTAGCTGTCGTCTTGGAAAAAATTTCACGAGAGAGCTCTTCCGGAATGATCTGGGCGGAGACCGGAGGTAAGTGGTGCCCCTGTTTCGGTTCAACCAAGAATCAAAGATGATTCAATTCACAAGACTCTAGACAACATGGGGATGCTGTGGGAGTTGAATGCTCGGTCTTATCTAATTCGGCTCACTGTTAACAATTGCTGGAAGTGGCGCAAGGATATTTATTTCCATTTTCTGTGATCAGGTTTTCCTGCGCTTTCCGATGTAACGCACGTTATGTAATAGCCACAGTCGTGATTTAACCAGTTTTAAAAACGTCCGAGGGTTTCCTATCCACACATTCTAACCATATGAACGTACTATATTCCTGGCATGAGTAGCAGGGCGCTGAAATGTTGCGCGATTTTTAACAAAATGTTCAAAAAAGTAGAGGGTAGGAGCAACTAGTTAACAAGATGTTTATCTTTCATTTGCTGTATTGGACTTGTCAATGTGTGAAAGTTAAATATTTCTAAAAAATATTTTTGAATATCACGCACTCCCTTTTTAGCGGAATGTTGGGGGGGGGGGCGCTAGGGAACCCCTAGCCATAATTAAGGATTATTCAACGCTGGTCTGACCAATCGGAATCGACACTTCAAGATTGTTTTCATCACGCGGACTGGGACATGTTCCGGGTAGCCTCAGAAAATAATATTGACGTATACACTGATTCAGTGGGTGAGTTTATAAGGGAGTGTATAGGGGATGTTGTACCCACTGTGACTATTAAAACCTACCCTAACCAGAAACCGTCGATAGATGGCAGCAGTCGTGCAAAACTGAAAGCGCGTACCACAGCATTTAACCATGGCAAGGCGACAGGGAATATGGCAGAATACATACAGAGTAGTCATTCACTACGCAAGGCAATCAAACAAGCAAAATGTTAGTATAGAGACAAAGTGGAGTCGCAATTCAGCGGCTCAGACACAACACATATGTGGCAGGGTCTACAGATAATCATGGACTACAAAAGGAAAACCAGCCACGTCTTGCTTCCAGACAAACTAAACACCTTCTTTGCCCGCTTTGAGGATAATAGTACCACCGACGAGGCCCGCTACCAAGGACTGTGGGCTCTCGTTCTCCGTGACCGACGTGAGTAAGACATGTAAACGTCTAAACTCTCGCCAGGCTGCCAGCCCAGACGGTATCCTTAGCCGCATCCTCAGAGCATGCGCAGACCAGCTGGCTGGTGTGTTTACCAACATATTCAATCTCTCCCTATCCCAGTCTATTGATCCTAAAAGCTTCAAGATGGTGACCATTGGATCCTGTACCCAAGAATGCAAAGGTAACTGAACTTAATGACAATTGCCCCATATCACTCACTTCTGTCATCACGAAGTCCTTTGAAACGCTAGTCAAGGATGATATCACCTCCACCTTACCTGTCACCCTAGACCCACTTCAAATTGCTTACCGCCCCAATAGGTCTACAGATGATGCCATCGCACTTCCCTATCCCATCTGGACGAGAGGAATACATATGTATGTAAGAATGCTGTTCATTGACTATAGCTCAGCATTCAACACTATAGTACCCTCCAAGCTCATGGGCCTCAAACCCGCCCAGTGAAAATGGGTCATGTTTATTTATTTAACCTTTATTTAACCTGAAAGGGCTCATTGAGATTAAAATCTCTTTTTCCAGAGTGCCCTACCGGACTTCCTGACAGGCCGCCCACCAGGTGGTGAAGGTAGGATACAACATCTCCACTTCGCTGATGCTCAACATTGATGCCCCACAAGGGTGCGTGCTCAGCCCCCTCCTGTACTCCCTGTGACTGTGTGGCCATGCACACCTCCAACACAATCATCAAGTTTGCAGACGACACAACAGTCATGGGCTTGATTACCAAAAACGACGAGACAGCCTACAGAGAGGATGTGAGGGCCCTCAAAGTGTGGTGTCAGGAAAACAACCTCTCACTCAACATCAACAAAACAAAGGAGATTATTGTGGACTTTAGGAAACAGTAGAGGGAGCACCCCCTATCCACATCGAAGGGACAGCAGTGGAGAAAGTGGAAAGTTTTAAGTTCCTCGGCATTCATATCACAGACAAACTGAAATGGTCCACCCACACAGACAGTGTGGTGAAGAAGACGCAACAGCACCTCTTCAACCTCAGGAGGCTGGAAATTCGGCTTGTCCCCTAAAACCCTCACAAACTTTTACAGATGCACAATTGAGAGCATCTTGTCGGTCACCACCTGTTTCAGCACCTGCACCGTCCACAACCGCAGGGCTCTCCAAAGGGTGGCACATCACCGGGGGCAAATAACCTGCCCTCCAGGACACCTACAGCACCCAATGTCACAGGAAGGCCAAAAAGAACATGAAGGACAGCAACCACCCGAGCCACTGCCTGTTCACCCCGCCACCATCTAGAAGGCGAAGTCAGTACAGGTGCATCAAAGCTGGGACCGAGAGACTGAAAAACAGCTTCTATCTCAAGGCCATCAGAATGTTAAACATCCATCACTAGCACAGTGAGGTTGCTGCCTACATACAGGCTTGTAACCATTGGCCACTTTAATAAATGGAACACTAGTCGCTTTAATAATGCCACTTTAATAATGTTTACATATCTTGCATTACTCATCTCATATGTATATAATGTATTCAATACTATTTATTGCATCTTAGCCTACGCCGCTCTGACATTGCTCATCCATATATTTATATGTATTTATTCTTATTCCATTCCTTACTTAGATTTGTGTGTATTAGTTATTTGTTGTGGAATTGTTAGATATTACTTGTTAGATATTGCTGCACTGTCGGAACCAGAATCATAAGCATTTCGTTACATACCATCTGCTAACCATGTGCTTGTGACCAATAAAATATGATTTGATGTTTTTACACTTCTTATGGTATAGGGAAAAAAACAGGGAAAATGCAGTGCGGCATATTCAAATAATTATATAAAATCAAACATTCATTAAATCACACATGTAAGATACCCAATTAAAGCTACACTCGTTGTGAATCCAGCCAACGTGTCAGATTTTAAAAAGCTTTTTGGCGAAAGCATAAGAAGCTATTATCTGATGATAGCACAATGTCAACAAAGAGGGTAGCATAATTTATACCCTGCAGGCGCTACACAAAACGCTGAAATAAAATATAAAACATGCATTACCTTTGACGAGCTTCTTTTGATGGCACTCCAATATGTCCCATAAACATCACAATTGGTCCTTTTGTTCGATTAATTCCGTCCATATTTATCCAAATGTCCATTTATTTAACGCGTTTGATCCAGAAAAAAACAGCTGCCAAAAAACGCAACGTCACTACAAAACATTTCAATAGTTGCCTATAAACTTTGCCAAAATATTTGTAATACAACTTTAGGTATTTTTAAACGTTAATAATCGATCAAATTGTAGACGGGGCTATCTGTGTTCAATACAGCAAGTAAACAAACCATGCTCCTTTTTACGTCTTGCTTAACTCTCAATAGTGTAACATTGTTCCAGGATGTGCTTCTTCTTTGTTGCACAAATGAATAACCTCAACCAAATTCCAAAGACTGGTGACATCCAGTGGAAGTGGTAGGAACTGAAAACAGGTTCCTATAAAATATCCCTTGGCAAAGAAATGTCAGGGGACAGTCAGAGGCAAAAAAAAAAATCTGAACAGTTAGTCCTCAGGGTTTTGCCTGCTACATAAGTTCTGTTATACTCACAGCCATGATTCAAACAGTTTTAGAACCTTAAGAGTGTTTTCTATCCACATCTACTAATAATATGCATATCTTATATTCCTGGCATGAGTAGAAGGAAGTTGAAATTGGGCACGCTATTTATCCAAAAGTGAAAATGCTGCCCCCTATACCTTAAGAGGTTTAACAAAAACAAATTCAACGTGCAACAATTTAATTGATTTTACTGAGTTAAGTCATTTTTTAAAATCAGTCAATTTAAATAAATAATTAGGTCCTTATCTATGGAATTTACATGACTGGGAATACTGATATGCATCGGTTGGTCACTGATATGTAAAAGTAGGGGCATGGCTCAGATAGCCACCATTTGTCTCATGCAGCAGGACACATGTCCTTTAAATCAAATAAAATAAAATAAAATGTATTTATATAGCCCATCGTACATCAGCTGATATCTCAAAGTGCTGTACAGAAACCCAGCCTAAAACCCCAAACAGCAAGTAATGCAGGTGTAGAAGCACGGTGGCTAGGAAAAACTCCCTAGAAAGGCCAAAACCTAGGAAGAAACCTAGAGAGGAACCAGGCTATGTGGGGTGGCCAGTCCTCTTCTGGCCGTGCCGGGTGGAGATTATAACAGAACATGGCCAAGATGTTCAAATGTTCATAAATGACCAGCATGGTCGTATAATAATAAGGCAGAACAGTTGAAACTGGAGCAGCAGCACGGTCAGGTGGACTGGGGACAGCAAGGAGTCATCATGTCAGGTAGTCCTGGGGCATGGTCCTAGGGCTCAGGTCCTCCGAGAGAGAGAAAGAAAGAAAGAGAGAATTAGAGAGAGCATATGTGGGGTGGCCAGTCCTCTTCTGGCTGTGCTGGGTGGAGATTATAACAGAACATGGCCAAGATGTTAAAATGTTCATAAATGACCAGCATGGTCGAATAATAATAAGGCAGAACAGTTGAAACTGGAGCAGCAGCACGGCCAGGTGGACTGGGGACAGCAAGGAGTCATCATGTCAGGTAGTCCTGGGGCATGGTCCTAGGGCTCAGGTCAGTTGAAACTGGAGCAGCAGCACGGCCAGGTGGACTGGGGACAGCAAGGAGTCATCATGGCAGGTAGTCCTGGGGCATGGTCCTAGGGCTCAGGTCCTCCGAGAGATAGAAAGAAAGAGAGAAGGAGAGAATTAGAGAACGCACACTTAGATTCACACAGGACACCGAATAGGACAGGAGAAGTACTCCAGATATAACAAACTGACCCTAGCCCCCCGACACATAAACTACTGCAGCATAAATACTGGAGGCTGAGACAGGAGGGGTCAGGAGACACTGTGGCCCCATCCGAGGACACCCCCGGACAGGGCCAAACAGGAAGGATATAACCCCACCCACTTTGCCAAAGCACAGCCCCCACACCACTAGAAGGATATCTTCAACCACCAACTTACCATCCTGAGACAAGGCTGAGTATAGCCCACAAAGATCTCCGCCATGGCACAACCCAAGGGGGGGCGCCAACCCAGACAGGATGACCACATCAGTGAATCAACCCACTCAGGTGACGCACCCCTTCCAGGGACGGCATGAGAGAGCCCCAGTAAGCCAGTGACTCAGCCCCTGTAATAGGGTTAGAGGCAGAGAATCCCAGTGGAAAGAGGGGAACCGGCCAGGCAGAGACAGCAAGGGCGGTTCGTTGCTCCAGAGCCTTTCCGTTCACCTTCCCACTCCTGGGCCAGACTACACTCAATCATATGACTCACTGAAGAGATGAGTCTTCAGTAAAGACTTAAAGGTTGAGACCGAGTTTGCATCTCTGACATGGGTAGGCAGACCGTTCCATAAAAATTGAGCTCTATAGGAGAAAGCCCTGCCTCCAGCTGTTTGCTTAGAAATTCTAGGGACAATTAGGAGGCCTGCGTCTTGTGACCGTAGCGTACGTGTAGGTATGTACGGCAGGACCAAATCAGAGAGATAGGTAGGAGCAAGCCCATGTAATGCTTTGTAGGTTAGCAGTAAAACCTTGAAATCAGCCCTTGCTTTGACAGGAAGCCAGTGTAGAGAGGCTAGCACTGGAGTAATATGATCAAATTTTTCGGTTCTAGTCAGGATTCTAGCAGCCGTATTTAGCACCAACTGAAGTTTATTTAGTGCTTTATCCGGGTAGCCGGAAAGTAGAGCATTGCAGTAGTCTAACCTAGAAGTGACAAAAGCATGGATTAATTTTTCTGCATCATTTTTGGACAGAAAGTTTCTGATTTTTGCAATGTTACGTAGATGGAAAAAAGCTGTCCTTGAAATGGTCTTGATATGTTCTTCAAAAGAGAGATCAGGGTCCAGAGTAACGCCAAGGTCCTTCACAGTTTTATTTGAAACGACTGTACAACCATTAAGATTAATTGTCAGATTCAACAGATCTCTTTGTTTCTTGGGACCTAGAACAAGCATCTCTGTTTTGTCCGAGTTTAAAAGTAGAAAGTTTGCAGCCATCCACTTCCTTATGTCTGAAACACATGCTTCTAGCAAGGGCAATTTTGGGGCTTCACCATGTTTCATTGAAAGGTACAGCTGTGTGTCATCTGCATAGCAGTGAAAGTTAACATTATGTTTTCGAATAACATCCCCAAGAGGTAAAATATATAGTGAAAACAATAGTGGTCCTAAAACGGAACCTTGAGGAACACCGAAATTTACAGTTGATTTGTCAGAGGACAAACCATTCACAGAGACAAACTGATATCTTTCCGACAGATAAGATCTAAACCAGGCCAGAACTTGTCCGTGTAGACCAATTTGGGTTTCCAATCTCTCCAAAAGAATGTGGTGATCGATGGTATCAAAAGCAGCACTAAGGTCTAGGAGCATGAGGACAGATGCAGAGCCTCGGTCCGATGCCATTAAAATGTAATTTACCACCTTCACAAGTGCCGTCTCAGTGCTATGATGGGGTCTAAAACCAGACTGAAGCATTTTGTATACATTGTTTGTCTTCAGGCAGGCAGTAAGTTGCTGCGCAACAGCCTTTTCAAAAAAAATTGAGAGGAATGGAAGATTCGATATTGGCCAATAGTTTTTTATATTTTCTGGGTCAAGGTTTGGCTTTTTCAAGAGAGGCTTTATTACTGCCACTTTTAGTGAGTTTGGTACACATCCGGTGGATAGAGAGCCATTTATTATGTTCAACATAGGAGGGCCAAGCACAGGAAGCAGCTCTTTCAGTAGTTTAGTTGGAATAGGGTCCAGTATGCAGCTTGAAGGTTTAGAGGCCATGATTATTTTCATCATTGTGTCAAGAGATATAGTACTAAAACACTTGATCCTAGGTCCTGGGAGAGTTGTGCAGAC
The DNA here is from genome assembly GCF_034236695.1 of Oncorhynchus nerka. Lineage (NCBI taxonomy): Eukaryota > Metazoa > Chordata > Actinopteri > Salmoniformes > Salmonidae > Oncorhynchus > Oncorhynchus nerka. The sequence continues at coordinate 72,563,262 of NC_088419.1, forward strand.
TCAGGACAACTGAGCTTTGAAGGAATACGCAGATTTAAAGAGGAGTCCGTAATTTGCTTTCTAATAATCATAATCTTTTCCTCAAAGAAGTTCATGAATTTATCACTGCTAAAGTTAAAGTCATCCTCTCTTGGGGAATGCTGCTTTTTAGTTAGCTTTGCGACAGTATCAAAAAGGAATTTCGGATTGTTCTTATTTTCCTCAATTAAGTTAGAAAAATAGGATGATCGAGCAGCAGTAAGGGCTCTTCGGTACTTTCCAAGCTAGTCGGAAGACTTCCAGTTTGGTGTGGCGCCATTTCCGTTCCAATTTTCTGGAAGCTTGCTTCAGAGCTCGGGTATTTTCTGTGTACCAGGGAGCTAGTTTCTTATGAGAAATGTTTTTAGTTTTTAGGGGTGCAACTGCATCTAGGGTATTGTGCAAGGTTAAATTGAATTCCTCAGTTAGGTGATTAACTGATTTTTGTCCTCTGGCGTCCTTGGGTAGACAGAGGGAATCTGGAAGGACATCAGGGAATCTTTGTGTTGTCTGTGAATTTATAGCACAACTTTTGATGTTCCTTGGTTGGGGTCTGAGCAGATTATTTGTTGCAATTGCAAACGTAATAAAATAGTGGTCCGATAGTCCAGGATTATGAGGAAAAACATTAAGATCCACAACATTTATTCCATGGGACAAAACTAGGTCCAGCGTATGACTGTGACAGTGAGTGGGTCCAGAGACATGTTGGACAAAACCCACTGAGTCGATGATGGCTCCGAAAGCCTTTTGGAGTGGGTCTGTGGACTTTTCCATGTGAATATTAAAGTCACCAAAGATTAGAATATTATCTGCTATGACTACAAGGTCCGATAGGAATTCAGGGAACTCAGTGAGGAACGCTGTATATGGCCCAGGAGGCCTGTAAACAGTAGCTATAAAAAGTGATATAGTAGGCTGCATAGATTTCATGACTAGAAGCTCAAAAGACGAAAACGTCTTTTTTTTTTTTGTAAATTGAAATTTGCTATCGTAAATGTTAGCAACACCTCCGCCTTTGCGGGATGCACGGGGGATATGGTTACTAGTGTAGCCAGGAGGTGAGGCCTCATTTAACACAGTAAATTCATCAGGCTTAAGCCATGTTTCAGTCAGGCCAATCACATCAAGATTATCATCAGTGATTAGTTCATTGACTATAATTGCCTTTGAAGTAAGGGATCTAACATTAAGTAGCCCTATTTTGAGATGTGAGGTATCATGATCTCTTTCAATAATGACAGGAATGGAGGTGGTCTTTATCCTAGTGAGATTGCTAAGGCAAACACCGCCATGTTTAGTTTTGCCCAACCTAGGTCGAGGCACAGACACGGTCTCAATGGTGATAGCTGAGCTGACTACACTGACTGTGCTAGTGGCAGACTCCACTAAGCTGGCAGGCTGGCTGGCTAACAGCCTGCTGCCTGGCCTGCACCCTATTTCATTGTGGAGCTAGAGGAGTTAGAGCCCTGTCTATGTTGGTAGATAAGATGAGAGCACCCCTCCAGCTAGGATGGAGTCCGTCACTCCTCAGCAGGTCAGGCTTGGTCCTGTTTGTGGGTGAGTCCCAGAAAGAGGGCCAATTATCTACAAATTCTATCTTTTGGGAGGGGCAGAAAACAGTTTTCAACCAGCGATTGAGTTGTGAGACTCTGCTGTAGAGCTCATCACTCCCCCTAACTGGGAGGGGGCCAGAGACAATTACTCGATGCCGACACATCTTTCTAGCTGATTTACACGCAGAAGCTATGTTGCGCTTGGTGATCTCTGACTGTTTCATCCTAACATCGTTGGTGCCGACGTGGATAACAATATCTCTATACTCTCTACACTCGCCAGTTGTAGCTTTAGCCAGCACCATCTTCAGATTAGCCTTAACGTCGGTAGCCCTGCCCCCTGGTAAACAGTGTATGATCGCTGGATGATTCGTTTTAAGTCTAATACTAATAATGTAATGGAGTCACCAATGACTAGAGTTTTCAATTTGTCAGAGCTAATGGTGGGAAGCTTCGGCGTCTCAGAACCCGTAACGAGAGGAGTAGAGACCAGAGAAGACTCGGCCTCTGACTCCGACTCGCTGCTTAATGGGGAAAACCAGTTTAAAGTTTCTGTCGGCTGAATGAGCGACACCGGTTGAGCGTTCCTACAGCATTTCCTTCCAGAAACCGTGAGAAAGTTGTCCGGCTGCGGGGACTGTGCCAGGGGATTTATACTACTATCTGTACTTACTGTTGGCACAGACGCTGTTTCATCCTTCCCTACACTGAAATTACCCTTGCCCAACGATTGCGTCTGAAGCTGGGCTTGTAGCACAGCTATCCTCGCCGTAAGGCGAGTACAGCGACTGCAATTAGAAGGCATCATGTTAATGTTACTACTTAGCTTCGGCTGTTGGAGGTCCTGACGAATCGTGTCCAGATAAAGCGTCCGGAGTGAAAAAGTTGAGGAACAAAAATATATATATATAAACGGTAATTTAAAAAGTAAAAACCGTAAAGTTGTCAGGTAGCAAAATATGTTGGCAACAAAACGCACAGCAACTTGAAAACAAGTCTGCAAGTTGTGACCGGAAATGACGTCAACACGCTCAACACGTTCACTGGGTCATACTACCAGGCTGTTGATTGTGGGGTGTGGAATGTTGTCCCACTCCTCTTCAATGGCTTTGAGAAATTGCTGGATATTGACGGGAACTGGAATATGCAGTCGTACGCATCAATCCAGACCATCCCAAACATGCTCAATGGGTGACATGTCTGGTGAGTATGCAGGCCATGGAAGAACTGGGATATATTCAGCCTTCAGGAATTGTGTATAGATCCTTGTGACATGCGGCCGAGCATTATCATGCTGTAACATGAGGTGATGGCGGCAGATGAATGGCACGGATGAATGGGCCTCAGGATCTAGTCACCGTATCTCTGTGCATTCAAATTGCCATCAATAAAATATAATTGTGTTTGTTGTCCGTAGCTTATGCCTGCCCGCCCATACCATAACCCCACCGCCACCATGGGGCACTCTGTTCACAACGTCGACATCAGCAAATCTCTTGCATACACGACGCAATACACACTATCTTTCATCTGCCCGGTACAGTTGAAACCGGGATTCATCTGTGAAGAGCACACTTCTCCAGCGTGCCAGTGGACATCAAAGGTCAGCATTTGCCAACTGAAGTCGGTTACTATGCTGAACTGTAGTCAGGTCAAGACCCTGGTGAGGATGAAGAGGACACAGATGAGCTTCCCTGAGAACATTTCTGACAGGTTGTGCAGAAATCTTTGGTTGTGCAAACCAACAGTTTCATCTGCTGTCTGGGTGGCTGGTCTAAGACGATCCCACAGGTGAGGAAGCCGGATGTGGAAGTTCTGGGCTGGAGTGGATACACATTGTCTGCGGTTGTGAAGTCAGTGGTACTCTGCCAAATTCTTAAAATCAACATTGGAGGCGGCTTATCGACATTGGAGGCGGCTTTTTACCATAAAATGATCTGGCAACAGTTCTGGTTGACATTACTGCAGTTAGCATGCCAACTGCACGCTCCCTCAAAACTTGAGACATCTGTGGTATTGTGTTGTGTGACAAAATGCAACATTTTAGAATGGCCTTTTATATTCCCCAGTACAAGGTACATCTGTGTAATGATCATGCTGTTTAATGAGCTCCTTAATATGCCACACTTGTCAGGTGGATGGATTATCTTGACAAAGCAGAAATTGTCACTAACAGGGATGTAAACAAATGTATGCACAACATTTGAGAGAAATAAGCTGTTTGTGCCTATCGAACAGTTTTGGGATATTTTATTTCAGCTCATGAAACATGGGACCAACACTTTACATGTTGTTTTATATTTTTTCTCAATTTTAAGTGGCGATCTCTCAAATCATTCTCATGATAGCACAATTGTGATAGTCAGTGACAAATATTATAGCTAAGCTTGGTAAAATCCCTGGATGGGAGAAGAAAGGATAGCTGTAGGTGATACTGTACATTTTCCAGAAGGAGGTGATGTCTAGACTTTTTTTCTGATAGTGGATATAACATTGAAATCTGACATTGTTTTAAAGGTACAAATTCAACATATTTTATACAAAGTTTGTCTATGTTGAAATGTAGTTACCATGATGACATAATCCCGTGATTGAAATTTCACCCTCAAAACAAAAGTTTTCAAATCCAATGTATTTTCCATGTAGATTCCACGTCACAATACGTTGACATATTATGTTGCAACAACGTTGATTCGACCAGTTTGCGCCCAGTGTGATCTGAAACAGTGTATGAATCAATGGATAAGTAGTTGAAGATGACCAGAAATCATTTGTTTTCTGTCATATGCACCAGTCAGTGCCTTGGAGATAAGTGAGCTAGTGAAAGATCTGAGTAACACTGTAACAGAAACTACTTAGCCTGAAAAACAATACAAATGCCCACTCAGCACCAGCCAATACATTCCTGTCATTATAAAATCAAAAGCAAAGCTTTTTATTAAGTGATGCTACAATCCTGTTGGGAATGTTATTTAAACAAGTGAACATAACATGACCTATGTTATGACTTGGCTTTAGCACTCTGCTTTGATAACTGCTATGGTACATCAGTCCACCTTAAACAATAGGGGAAGCTACTGAGAGCCATGGCCCCTTTTTTCTCCACTTCCTGTCTGAATGATGTGCCCAAATTAAACTGCCTGTAGCTCAGGCCCTGAAGCCAGGATATGCATAGAATTGGTCCCATTGGAAAGAAAACACTGACATTTGTAGAAATGTTAAAATAATGTAGGAGAATATAACACAATAGATATGGTAGAAGAAAATCCAATGAAAAACCACCTGGAAATATTTATTTGAGAACGACCACCCTCTTAGAATGGCAAGTATAAGGTCATATTGAAAATTAGCTCCCTGGATGCAATTCCTATAACTTCCACAGGGTGTCAGCAGTGTATGTTCAAGGTTTCAGGCTTGTAACTTTAAAAATGAATAAGAAATATCAGTTTTAGTAGAAGGACACAGTCTTGGAAATTCGTGTTTGCTGTTTGCTATGTTTCCTATTGTTTCCTATTGAACAAACTTCTTTCCAAAATAAATGTTATAGTTTGATTACATTTTAGTGTATCAGAGGAGTAAATAGAAACATATTTTGACTTGTTGAACCAATGTTTATGGGTAGATTTTCGGATTCCTTTCTCTGTATGTTGAACGAGTGGATTACTCAAATCAATGGCACCAACTAAACTTACTTTTTAGGATATAAAGAAGGATTTTATCTAACAAAACGACTCTACATGTTATAGCTGGGACCCTTTGGATGACAAATCAGAGGAAGACTTTCAAAAAGTAAGTGAATATCTAATCATTATATGTGAATGAATGAAACCTGTGCCGGTGGAAACATATTTTGATGTGGGGCGCCATCCTCAAACAATCGCATGGCATGTTTTCGCTGTAATAGCTACTGTAAATTGGACAGTGCAGTTAAATTAACAAGAATTTAAGCTTTCAACCGATATAAGACACTTATAAGTACCTAAATCTTTAAAATCCATAATATTTATGATTATTTAAACAAGTGAACATAGCTTGACAACTGCTATGGTACATCTGTCCACCTTAAACAATAGGGGAAGATACTGAGAGCCATGTGTCCTTTTTCACTCACTGAGAGCTGCATTTTTCAGGTTGGTTTTTCTGATGATTCAATACAGAAAAGCTCAGTGTACAGGTTAATTTCAGGAGCAGTAATGTAACACATATAGATTTGATCACCCTGTTGCAGGAAAACGCTACTGTATTGCAAGAAACGTAAAACCTGTAGTATCTTTGAGGTTTAAAAAGGCTTCTGAACTTTGTAATTTCCACTTTAAAATTTCAGAATTGTTTTTCCATTAAGAAAAATATATTAACCCTTACAAAAAAGTCCATCAATTATAATCTACATAATAATTTCACGTTTCCTATAGCTGCAAGATTGTTTTCTTGCTTTTTTTGAAAACTGGCTCAAATTAAGATCCTACATCTGTGGATATAAGTGCTTGGCAGGTTATGAGAACCTTTTGATAGGTACCATGGCCTTTTTCCATTTAACGTTTCTATTTTAGATCACAATAATTAGATTGTACCTAGCTCTTATTCAAGAACCTCATAATTCTGAAATTCTCTATAAAATGTAAAAGGACAGAAATGATCACAAAAGTGATCATTATGGATTTGTCCCTGAAAACTGTCAGGAAACAGGAAGCAAATGTTTAGCTTTTGACAAAGTCTGTAACAGAAATCTGACTTTGGCTCTTTGTATAATTGAGTGCTTGGGACTATAAGGTCCTATCTGCATTTTTGTAAAACTTTAGTTATATGACATAGCCTTGTTCAATGTTCTCTACCTTTATAGTACTCTAAATACCCCCAATTAATGTTATGTTCAAAATAATGCAATATACAAATTACTGATACCATCAAGCCATTTATCTCAGAATCATCTTTTTGCAGATAGAACCTTAATCCCAAGCTCTCGTAATATGAAGCCTGACCTTTTCTGAAAACACATCACTTTTCTAGCCAAGCGAATTACTTAATGGACTTGATATTTGAAACATAAAAGGCTGTGTACATTTCCTGAAGGAAGTAATGATTCATAAAAAAGTGTGTTTGTGTTTTCTCTGCGTTGTTTGGTTCCCCAGGTAATTACCTTGTCCTAGTCCTCAGACATGACTTCAAATTCCTCTGAGGACTAACAATGGAAAGGTGTAGGTTATGAATGTTTCATTGTGCTGTGACAGAAGAAGAAGCGTTGCTTATAATTTAGAAGCAGAGAAAAAACTGCTGATCACACACACACACACACGCATTTCTGAAGGGGCTTTCAAATCACTTTCTATTGTACCTATGAATCGTCCCCTTGAATAACAAATGCTTCATCAGCTCAGAATAATAATGCCAGCATTAAATCTTAAAGGCTATGACTGCATATGTAAATTACATGTCAGCACAACACAATTTCACTGGTGAACATTTTTATGTTGCCTCCAATATGCCTGAGCTGTTGTTTTGAAGGCAAAGATATTCCTAGAGCACTATACAGTATCATAGAAACAAGTGCTATTTGCATATGTGAAAATGTCACGGAATGCAGAATTGTAATATTGATGCATTGATGCATTGTTTTAGTTTTTGTTGGTGCATATCTTACAAACTGTGTTTTTTCCATGAATGAATGTCCTTGAAGAAGCCATTAGTGCTGTTGACAGGGGTTGGCTATCTTTCAAGTTTCAGAGTTTATTTACTACAGGCACAGGATACAACAGGTGTAAACAGAACAGTGAAATTCTTACTTGCGAGTTGTTTCCAAACAGTGCCGCAATAAAAGTAATAATACAGATAGTAAAAAATAGAATATAAACCTACAAGAGATACCACATAAGATACAGAAACAGGAGAATGCAGCTAAATACGGGTCAGTGCCAGTACCATACTCAATGTACTGCAGGGGTTAAACTAGGTACAGTACCAGTCAAATGTTTGGGCACACCTACTCATTCAAGGGTTTTTCTTTATTTTTACAATTTTCTACATTGTATAATAATAGTGAAGACATCAAAACTATGAAATAACACATAAGGAGTCATGTAGTATCCAAAACAGTGTAAAATATTTTATATTTGAGATTCTTCAAAGTAGCCACCCTTTGCCATGATGACAGCCTTTCACACTCTTGGCATTATCTCAACCAGCTTCATGAGGTAGTCACTTGGAATGCATTTCAATTAACAGGTGTGCATTGATAAAATTGAATTTGTGGAATGTATTTATTCTTAATGCGTTCGAGCTAATCAGTTATGTTGTGACAAGGTAGGGTGGTATACAGAAGATAGCCCTATTTGGTAAAGACCAAGTCCATATTATGCCAAGAACAGCTCAAATAAGCAAAGAGAAATGACAGTCCATCATTACTTTAAGACAATAATAAGAAGAGACTTGCTTGGGCCAAGAAACATGAGCAATGGACATTAGACCACCATGTCTTTGTAAGATACAGAGTAGGTGAACGGATGATCTCCGCATGTGTGGTTCCCACCGTTAAGCATGAAGGAGGTGTGATGGTGTGGGGATGCTTTGCTGGTAACAGTGTCAGTGATTTATTCAGAATTCAAGGCACATTAACCAACATAGCTACCATAGCATTCTGCAGCGATACGCCATCCCATCTGGTTTGCGCTGAGTGGGACTGTCATTTGTTTTTCAACAGCACAATGACCGGACACACCTCCAGCCTATTTAAGGGCTATTTGACCAAGAAGGAGAGTGATGGAGAGCTGCATCAGATGACCTGGCCTCCACAATCACCTGACAACCCAATTGAGATGGTTTGGGATGAGTTGGACTGCAGAGTAAAGGAAAAGCAGCCAACAACTGCTCAGCATATGTGGGAACTCCTTCAGGACTGTTGGAAAAGCATTCCAGGTGAAGCTGATTGAGAGAATGGCAAGATTGTGTAAAGCTGTCATCAAGGCAAAGGGTGGCTACTTTGAAGATTATATTTAGATTTGTTTAACACCTTTTGGGTTACTACGTGGTTCCAAATTATTCTACAAAGTAGAAAATAGTAAAAATAAAGAAAAATCCTTGAATGAGTAGATGTGTCCAAACTTTTGACTGGTACAGTACAGTATATACAAACAAAGTGACTGATATTAGGATAAATACTAATGGTATGAAAAGCCTTCCACCAAGACTAATATAATTATCTATTTCCTCCCATTTCGCCAAACACCTTATCTGTGCCTGAATCATTGCAGTCTCTCCTAACTGAAGTGTTAGAGGAGTGAAAGCTGAGGACAGGTGTTTTCAGTTGTCGGTATAATCTTCCTGTCAATTCCTGTTTTCTAACTTTTTCTTCAAGTAGAGTTGATAAGTGTAGTTGATTAACAGAAGCAGCCGTGTGATAAGATAAGGGGAAACTGTGACTAAATCTCTGTTATCAGTGATATGTGGTCTCACGCTGTTCAGTATCTATGCAGTCAATGATAGTGTCACAGAATGTCTTGAATTCAAGAAAATCTCTGCTAATATGGTGCTGGTCTTGTTAATACACTTAAGCCATCTATGTCTGTTAGCTTAAAACTTGTAATCACATTATCATACAATACTTCCTCTCAATCATCAAACATGACTTATGTTCGCACAACAGAATACATTTACACAGGTTTGTCTAATTGAGTGTCTGTGGAGAAAAGAACAATAGGATTATGTCAGAATTGCTCAATTTGTTGTTCACTTAACAAATGCGTATTCACACAAAAAGGGGATAAGCACTATGTTCAAGAAAATACTCAACAAAGGATGAATAAATATGAAATGCTGTCTACTACCAAGTTCTCCAGCTTCTAAACTTTATAGGTTCTAGGTCAAATGTCTGGCTCCTGTCCAATTTGCTCACAGATAACCATGCATATTTGTTTTTACATATACCACCCACATTGACTATATCCATTTTGAGGTTTTGAAATTGACCCATCTCCCAATTTGGGTTTCACTATGGTTCTCATTGCATCTTGGATTTGCTTGTAAATACAGTTCTCTCATCCACCCACCAAACATACACTCTCTTACTCCCTCTCGAACACACACACATGCACGCACGCATGCATGCACACAGACACACACACACCTTATTAAGTATTGAGTACCATTAGCTGGCTCTCCCTCCTCATACATAAAGCCTCCATTTCCAGGTGTACATTTTTTCATTAGGGCTGGAATTGAAAAGGAGAAGGGGACCAGTTTTGACTTTCTCTCCCTGATGAGTTCATACTTTTGAAGTGGAGCTTTGTGGACTGGGAATTAGCACACAGCACATGCACTCTCTCTTAGCGGCCCAGACAGGCTTTAGATCATGCTCATCTGAGGCGGCTGAGGCAGAGCTGGGGATTCAGCTGCATGCTCCGCAGGAAGAGGCTGGGGAAAGGGAAAAAGCTTTCCTCTGACAGCTACATGGGAGTGTAATGACGAATTGAGCCATACTGTATGAGTAGTATTGATTAACCTTGTCTGGAAAAATGCAAATACATACATTTGTGTAATGTTTGGTTCATCTGCTTGTTCGCATTTTGATTTAATTTACCTTCAGAGAGATTGGACATGTGTAAGTGAGGACTGCTCTGGAGTGTTAAAGGGATTGAACACTGGGGAAATAGTAACTAAAAGATGTGCTTAGAGAAAATGTAAATGTTTTCTCCTCAAACGTTTTCTGCCCACATAGACTACCCACACACGTCACTGGTATATACAGTATCACTGATAATATACTTAAATTTTTTAATTGATGAAAATATATATAAGTTATCCTTTGATATTGGCCGGTTCTTGACTTTATCATTGGTTTCAGGGCCAAAGATGCCATTCTTTGCAACGATGAATAAAAATTAAGTACTATTATTTGCTATCTTATTCCATCCAGAATACTTTAAAACACATCTTTCAGCTGTGTAATGGATAAAGAAAGAAGGCAGGTGAGAGGTAAATGTTTGTGTTTATTCCCTAAATGAGGAGATGATATCTCTATTCCAACCAGAGACAGGGTCATGGTCAGTGTGAGATGCCTGGAGGGTATGAGAGATGCTCAAAGCCTGCTCTTTCATTTAACATTTTGATTATGAGTAGAGATGACACATACAGGTGAATCAGAAGTTCAGTTGTATTGAATGAGACAGTGTTGTTTTGGAGTGTGGTGTAATTTAGAGCTTTCCTGTGCGGGAGGGAAGTGGAATAGGTTCATTTTCATTATGTAATAGGCCAAACTGTTATTCTTTATGGGCTGAATAATACATGTAGATATACCTGCATAGATCAAACATTTGTGTGAAGCACTGATGTCAATGAAAGGCATGCAGGATTTTTGGGGTTAGAAATGCAAATGCCAAGGCTTCAGCTTTAATTATATAATTGTTCCAATGATATCAAACCCACAGCACTCAGAGCAAATGACTGCAGAGTCTCCTCCTTACCAGCCTTCACCACTCTTCCTACCACTGTCTTAGTGCAGCCAGGCAGGTGATGGCTGGCAGCATTAAAACCCAATAAATAAATAGAAAATGTGTGTGTAGGAGATTAATTCTCAGAAGGTAAGGCAGGTGTCAAAATGAGGCGTATGTCTGTGCTGGCGCCTCTCATTAGCTAGCTGTTAGGACTGCTTTAAATGCCTGCCAGGTCTAAAGGGACCCGCGCTTCAGAGGGGCTCAGAGCTGCTAATACAGAAGAGTGGCACCTGGAATAGTGCTAGGCAACTAGCTTTGCTTTGGGTACATATCTGACTGCTAGTGTGATGTGTCAGCGCCACTGTAGGGATTGAACAAGATAAGGTTTGTGTCACACCCTGATCTGTTTCACCTGTCTTTGTGATTGCCTCCACCCCCCTCTAGGTGTCGCCCATCTTCCCCATTATCCCTTGGGTATTTATACCAGTATTTTCTGTCTGTCTGTGCCAGTTCATCTTCTCTGTTCAAACCAGCCGCGGTTTGTCTCAGCTCCGCCTTTTCCCCAGGCTCTCGTTTTCCTCGCCCTCCTGGTTTTGACCCTTGCCTTGCTTGTCCTGTCTCTGATCCCGCCTGCCTGACCACTCTGCCTGCCCCTGAGCCTGCCTGCCGTCCTGTACCTTTACTCAACTTCTGGATTACCGACCTCTGCCTGACCTGAGCCTGCCTGCTGTACTGTACCTTTCCCCCACTTCTCTGGACTATTGACCCCTGCCTGCCTTGACCTGTCTATTTGCCTGCCCCTTTGGGATGTTTAAACTATTCGTTATCCGATGTGGTCTACATCTGGGTCTTATCTTCATATCTGATAGTTTGATGGAAACCAGTGTCATGACGTTGGCCTCTTTGGGTATAGCAAGCCCATCCCCCTCTCCTGCCAAATGGCCACATAGTAGAGAGAGAGTAGATTTTCATGGAGAACAAAAGAAATCCTTCCACAGAACTTGAGGTATCAACAAATTTCATGTTCCGGAGAAAGTATTAAAGAGGGGTGAAGAATCCAGCTACAAACTGGTCCGTTTGTCACAACTTGGGAGACGGTGTGGCCACATTACCATAACGCTGTTTATATAATAGCCCTAGATATAAGGTTTACATCTAATTGTTGTATAAGATGAATGAGTGAGTATGATACTGTTTAAACAATTTTACAATGCGATTTTGGACTGTTTAATGAAGGAAAACTCAAAAAGGGAATTGGATTTGAACTAAATCAGAGGACCGCCCCTGAGCCCAGTTAGGGTCAGACATCCTGGGACAACCTTTTCTGCCATTTCAAATAAAATCCCACTCGGGTTTTCGATCAGCAGACCGAGCTTACCTCAATTACGAGATGGTTAAAGGTTGCAGACCATGTTTTTCTCCATTAGGAGGACAAAGGTTATAGACCATTGCTGAATATTTTAACCATACCACGAGGTTAAACTCTTAGACTATCAATACCGAAAGAATAAGAACAAGTCTTTGATTTTAATTACTAGTCTGCAGCAACCGGCGAAACATCCATTCTATAACGAATGTCACTCTGAACAATCCCCTCTAACCACAACCGAGAGAGAGAGGGAGAGAGACGGACAATTCTAAAAAAGAAATTAGCATTTCAATCGTTATAATTATCACTCTGCAGTGACTTCTTGGTCGACCCCCACTTCCCCTTTTGTCTAACAAGCCTCCATGCCGGTTTAGCCCACTAGGGCACATTCTCCTATCATTTCATGTAACCACATTTACCTTGTTTGTTTGTTTGTATGCATTTTTGTGAATTACTTAGTTAGTAATAAATAAATGATTTAAGACAATTGATGTATGGATGACTCATAGTGAAGACTGGGTTCGTGCAGATAACCAACCATTTACGACGTTTGGAATGAGACTAACTTGAGGTAAAGTAAATAAATAATTTCATTTGAAGACTAATTGATCAGATAAATTATCTGAAAAGTTATTTTAGGAAACGATAACTTTGTAATCTGAATATTTTTCCTTGGTGCCTTGACTTCCTAGTTAATTAGTTACATGATTAATCAGTTGATCGTGTAATAACTAATTACATATAATCTTTGATAAAAACTATCAGTCTTCAGTTAATGATAGTAAAGACATGACACCAGCCTCACGTTCACTTGAAGGTTTTGATTGTGTGTAATTATGCATTTGGCATTTGGCAGAAGGACTTTGCAGTTCTAAGAACCATCCATCGGGCAGTTTAATATATTCAAAACACAAAACTATGTTTTAAGTGAGAAGTAGGCATTGGTCTGAAAAATAACACAAAATAACACAATAACATAAATAACACAATAACACAATGCCTGCTCTACCCATGTTCTACCAAGGTTTTCCAGCACACAGCTTTGACCTACTACAGAAGCTATGTTTGTCTATTGTACTTCAAACAATGTGCACGTGCGTTGCTTATGATTCAAATCATCTCCAACAGCCTAATTAATACTCTTAGAGGGGGAGCTCCAACAATAATGTGATTTGTACTGCATAAAATGTAAAGTATTGGATTTTATTTTATGGAAACAAGCTTTGCTTTTATACATACAAGACCACCATGCTTGATTGATCGCACTGTTTTGTTTTGTAGTAATGCAGTGCCTGCCTGTATTTCCTTAACCTTTTTATTTAGCAATACATGTTGGGCTCCCGAGTGGCGAAGCGGTCTAAGGCACTGCATCTCAGTGCTAGGGGCATCAGTACAGACCCTGGTTCGATTCCAGGCTGTATCCGAACCGGCTGTGATTGGGAGTCCCATAGCGTGGCGCACTATTGGTCCAGCGTTGTCCGGGTTAGGGTCATTAACCGTCGGTCCCGTTCTGTGAGCTTGTGCGGCCTACCATTTAGCATTTGAGCTGTTAGATATTTCCACTTCACAATAAAAGCACACAGTTGACCGCAGCAGCTCTAGAAGGGCAGAAATTTGACAAACTAACTTGTTGGAAAGGTGCCACGTTGAAAGTCACTAAGCTCTTCAGTAAGTCCATTCTACTAACAATGTTTGTCTATGGAGATTGCATGGCTGTGTACTCAATTTTATACACCTGTCCACAATGGGTGAGGCTTAAATAACCAAATCCACTCCTTTGAAGTAGCGTCCACATACACTACCGTTCAAAAGTTTGGGGTCACTTTGATATTTCCATGTTTTTGAAAGAAAAGCACATTTTCTGTCCATTAAAATAACATCAAATTCATCAGAAATATAGTGTATGTTATAAATGACTACTGTAGCTGGAAGAAGATTTTTCATGGAATATCTACATAGGCATACATGGTTATTCTTTGCAACTCTGACTAGAAGGCCAGCATCCCGGAGTCGCCTCTTCACTGTTGACGTTGAGACTGGTGTTTTGCGGGTACTATTTAATGAAGCTGCCAGCTGAGGACTTGTGAGGCGTCTGTTTCTAAACTAAACACTAATGTACTTTTTCTCTTGTTCAGTTGTGCACCGGGGCCTCCCACTCCTCTTTCTATTCTAGCCAGTTTGCGCTGTTCTATGACGGGAGTAGTTCACAGCATTGTACCAGATTTTCAGTTTCTTGGCAATTTCTCGCATGGAATAGCCTTCATTTCTCAGAACAAGAATAGACTGGCAAGTTTCAGAATAAAGTTATTTGTTTCTGGCCATTTTGAGGATGTAATCGAACCCACAAATGCTGATGCTCCAGATACTCAACTAGTCTAAAGAAGGCCAGTTTTAATCAGGACACCAGTTTTCAGCTGTGCTAACATAATTTCAAAAGGGTTTTCTAATGATCAATTAGCCTTTTAAAATGATCAACTTAGATTATCTAACACAACGTGCAATTGGAACACAGGAGTGATGGTTGCTGTTGATGGGCCTCTGTACACCTATATAGATATCCCATTAAAAATCAGCCGTTTCCAGCTACAATAGTCATTTACAACATTAACCATTTCTACACTGTATTCCTGATCAATTTGATGTTATTTTAATGGACATAAAAATGTCCTTGTTCAAAACAAGGACATTTCTAAGTGACCTTTTGAACGGTAGCGTACTTTTGTATATGTAGAGTAGAAAACAAGCAACAAATAATGTCAGTTTACATAAATTATGTTTCCCAATTGGGTTATAAAATTTATCAAAGTAATGAAATGGGTTACCTTCTGTATTTGTAAAGATTATGAGCCTGTGAAAGCTGTTGCTGCTAACAGGGGAAGGTTGCTTGCCGGATGCTTGCCAACGTGTGGCTAACTATTCCATTCATAGGAATGCTCACCGTGTGGGCATGTCTACATGATTCTGATAAGGGCCTCCTTGCTGGTCTTCTCTATGCTGCTAGTTCACTCTTTTGTTTCTTTCTTTGTTTTAATCAGGGGGTGGGGCACCCTCAGCACCTCTACTTCCAGGAGTTTCCTGGACCTGAATATTAATATAATGTTGGATGCACCTTGTGCATTTATATGGTGTAACACCAATTACTCCTTAGATCCATTTGTATTATCATCAGTCTCCTCATTTAATTAGCAGTCTATCGTTAACAGTGTTTGCATTGCGAAGCAAATTTCTTACTAATTTCAAGCAGGATGTAAACACATCTCCCCATACAGTGCACCTGGCAGTGCTTTGATAACAACCAGTGTTTTTCCACTAGATAATGCATTACCTCTCCATTCAGGCCCCCAAAAATAAATCCCATAATGCATTTTTGAATAGGATAGCAATACTCTCAGTGTTAGACAGTGCTGTCGGTGTTGCTCAGTGTAATCTGTAGATGCAGGTTGGTTTGTGTTATATTCATCTGGCATTGACATTATGCTGGTATAGCAGAGGGAAGGAAGGCAGCCCTGCCTGGGTTTATCTTTGATGCCCACGCACTTCTCTGCTTCAAATTTTTTGATAACAGCCAAACACGAGTCTCCCCCCTAAAAAACACAACTCTAAAACTTGAATATGCAATTACATTGGAATCACCAGGGCACTGCTCTGTCTGTAAGTCCACGACATAAACTAACCCCATAAAATGAAGGTGTTTGTCTAGATTTCCACGATGTAGAAAAATTGCCCTGCACAGAGAAAATGATGTGATGTTGTTGAGAGAGTTACATTTTCCTTCTGTACTCTTACCGATTCACCAAATACTGTATGCCATAGTGTCTCAACCTCCAAATCCTCACAAACCGGAGTGCTTAAGTTATTTTCCTGGGCCCTCTGGTTCTTATCTTGGGGTGCAGGCTACCCTAACAGCCAACTGGATCCAGACAGATTATCCCCCACCAGGGGTTAAATGAGTCACCTTCAACGCCTTCACAGATAATAATCTGGTTAACCCCACTGAGCAAAGAATCTTCCTCTGCACTATTCTGTAATCCACAATGATGGAAAAAGATCATCATTTAGATTCAAGAGGGTCTACAATGGGATTTATTTTGGAGCAATAACATAGAGTTATTTATTTTTCCAAACTGTGGAGCGACATTATTAAAGTGAATGATGCTGTATGGCTCAATGTGTGTTCTAAACTGTTCTAAATAAGTAAAACAGAGAGACAATGTCCTTTTTTTAGATCACATCATCAACTCTCTTAAATGTATAAACTAATACAAAATGTAGTCTTTATGAGACAAGCCTCTCACAGTGGGCTTGGGGCAGTAGAAGACTGCATAGAAACCAATGGACTTCAGGTAATCAATTTCCCTGAGTCAATGACAGTCATCAAGCAGAAACCCAGTCTCCAGAGACAGTTATTACCGATCAGATATATTATAGATATTTCCATCTTAATTAATCACAACTGAGTACACAGAAGGAGAATACCAACCCCAGAGTTCAGCAATATCACAACATTTCTATGGTATTGTATGGTATATTATCCCATTGCAGCGATGATATTTCTAAATAATTATATGATAATAAATTGAATTGATTGATTTATTGTATATGTTTCTTCCTCTGCAGCTTCCCCTGTCACTGGAAATGATCTGCCCCTGCTCAGAGTGATAGCCACCTAACACTAATAGGTGTTGATTGACCCTGTAATTGTGTTGTTAATTACATTATATTCACCAGCGTCTCACTGCAGCCAATTTTGGAGCTAATGAATTAAAGAATCAAAGTTTTCCAAATGTTTTCCATAGTCCGACGTTGTGTTACAGCAACTGCTGTATCAATTTGGATTACAAATTACCATTCTTCTAATGGAACGACATAAATAAACCACAGCACTTACTGTTATAAGTTGTTAGTCCTCATGTACCCATATACACTTACAATAGCACTAAAGATGTGATTAAACATTGGGATTTATAGTTGTACGATTTCAACATATGAAAATATCATTAGGAAAGTGCCTTGTCCAGCATTCAGCATAACTGGAAGCTTTCATTGCTCCTAAAAATTTTAATCACTGGTAAACAAGTTGCCAGCAATGAGAAAATAATGAAGATGAAGTTCAGCATAAATTGAGTGGGATTTAAATTAAGCTGCTGACACTCTTAAATTACGGTGGCAAAATAACATTAATTATTACAATATAAAAATGCCCTGAAGCTGCTTAAATACTTTATATTTGCTATAAACACTGTTTCCGATTGAAGATTTTGCAGTGCATATTTACAGTGTCCTGAAGTGCTTCTACCAAGGGTCAATGGTTATTTATGTATGGAACAGCAATATTTCATATGTCCACACAATTAGCCCAACACACTTAAACATACAAGAATTGAGAGATAGAGAAAGCTACTTCTACATAGTGCCTTGAGTTCATTCAACTACCCTTTACTAACATTATCACTGGAAATGTTGGCGTGTTTACTAGCCATAGTGTTGGCATCAGTCCAGTGTATTAAACAGAAGGTCATGGCTATCAGTCCACTGTATTAAACAGAAGGTCATGGCTAAAGTCATTATTATTCTCAATTGAGTGAACCTTTGCCATGTTGGGAGGATTACAAATGTGCTTCAAAGGCTGGGCCTTACCCATACAGTCGGTTTAAATGAAACATAGCTATTAGCAAATGCTGCAGATTTTAACTAAAATATTGGAATCCCTTCAGCTATGCACAAGGCTGTCCGAGATTCCAGCGTGATGCACTTTGTAGCATAAACCAGTGAGGTATTGTCAGACAGAGAAATATATGAGTATGTGTTCGGCTGGCAGCCCTGCTTAAACCTAGAAAGTGTCTTATTGAAGCTAGTGGAGCTCGGGTAAGACTCTTGAAAGAGGGTGGTACATTTGTGAAAGGATTGTTTGAACCAAAATTTGGTTAAGATGCAACTGTGAAGCCAGCACAAAGGATTGTCACGATGTCTAAGGATAACCACAAAAAGAGCAGCTTAATTAAAGCTGTGATGTACAATAGCAAGTATATGCAGCTATATGAGCATTGTGTTCTAAGTTATTCTATATAGTACATCTGCACCTGCCACACCCTCTACTTCTCATCCTGTCTCCTTAACCTGCCGCCACTCCCCAGTGCTCTCGCCCTCTCTCTCTCTCTGTGTGTGTATATGATTGTGTGAGTGGAGACAGGTGTGCTGGAGGCAGAGCAGATCCCCACCAGCTGCAACCTGTTCCATAATCAAGGCATCTACAAATACTCCGCCCTGCCACTTCCACGCTGCCAGTTCGTAGCCTCTGCTAAGTCAGTCTGCAGTTCAAACCGTTTGTTCCTTTATAGATCTTGTTATCCTGTTGCGCCTGTTTTTCCCTAGCTTGATGCTGATTTTCTCTCTCCTACAGTTCCGTCTGCTCTGTTTCTGGTCCCTGTCTCCAGTCCCTCGTCTCCTCAGTCCTGCTTCCCTACCCCGGACCCCCACTCTACTGCTTCCTTGGATCCGCTCTGGACCTGCTTATCCTGCCTCTACTCCCCTTGCCTCAGCCTCAGTTCCTGGTTCCCTGCTACCTGCCCGAGCTTCCCCTGGCCTGCACCCCATCTCCCCATGCTTTTCAATAAATACCTTAGTTACCTTATCTCTGTCTCCTCGTCTGAGTGTGCACTTGGGTTCACCTGTTCTGCCCCGTGTAACAATATATGTGTATGTGATCTTGACATTGACTTAAGAGCTGTATGGAGTGAGTCAGCACAGATGGGTTTTCTTATGCTTCTATAGTACAAGATGTTATAAGCAACAGGACCAATATTACTTATTCCAGATCTTAGTTACACAACATCAATAGAGCCTTAACTGCATGATTTCATCCTGACAGAATGACGTAGATTAGTCCAGCTTTCCTTGAGGGGTGCAGTATGAATTATAATGGGTTGGTTCGGAGAAGCATGGATGCTATTTCTGAAGATTTGCTCGTGGGTGGCACCTATTTTCCCAGACAGCAAGTTCTTGTCCCTACACATTACACTAAAAGCAAACCCATGTTATTTTAAGTCATATTGGTAACTTCTCAACCTAAATTGAATAATTTGCCCTCTTGTGGATGTGCTTCCAGACAGTCGTGGTTGGCCTACAGTATGACCCCTAGCAATAAATCCAAGAGGATTGTGAAGGTGACCTCTGTAATTCACATGCAAATGACCAGCCCAGTCACAGAATAGTCGTTAATGATATGCACACTTGAATTCTTAGTCTAGCTGGGAGGTAGTATGTGACAAACAGGACATGTTACTGGGCGATACAGCTGGACATAGAAGATGAGCCAGTAGAAATAAAATAAGACATACAGTGGCTCATTGAATTGGATTAACTTTGTCGCTCTGTCACACATTCATAACAACTTGTAGCTAATGGCGTTTGCCTCTTGCAGACTATATTAAAACAGTTTATTGTTTAACTGTGTTAATGTGAACAGACAAACTAGTCATAGAGTTATGATTACCATACTGTGATGGAGTCTCTGGCATCTAATGCATGCCCTCACCAGGACCTTGACAAGTTATTGAATTGCATATGGAATGTAGAAACCATGATGCTGCCCTAACTGGAGACTTGTCATACAGAAGTACATTACTCACCTCAACTGTATGTACATCTTATGAATTCCGTGGAAACATTGAATTAAAAGATAGTCTTACCATTACAATTAGTTATTGAGGGATGGTTCGCGGAAATATTTTCAATTATATACAGTACCAGTCAAAAGTTTGGACATACCTGCTCATTCAAGGATTTTTCTTAATTTTGTACTATTTTTTATTTACATTATTATTTATTCTATTATTTCTTACATTTTAAGAAGGGACATTTTAAGTCACATTTACTTCAGCCGGGAAGAACTATTGGATATAAGAGCAACGTCAACTTACCAACATTACGACCAGGAATACGACTTTCTCTGTTTGGACTACCACCCAGGACAATGGATCTAATCCCAGAAGCCGACCCAAGACAATGGCGCCACAGACGAGGCAGACGGAGCGGCCTCCTCTTCAGGCTCCGTAGACGTGCTCATCACCCACCGCTCCCGAGTAAACTACTCGCCAATGTCCAGTCTCTTGACAACAAGGTAGACGAAATTCGAGCAAAGGTTGCCTTCCAGAGAGACAGCAGAGATTGTAACATTCTCTGTTTCACGGAAACATGGCTCTCTCGGGATATGTTGTTGTTCAGCCACCGGGAAGAGGAAGGCCGGGGGTGTTGATTAACGACTCATGGTTAAATTATGGTGTAATCATAACAACATACAGGAACTCAAGTCCTTCTTCTCACCCGACTAAGAATTCCTCACAATCAAATGGCGGCCATATTACCTTCCAAGTGAATTCTCATCAGTTATCATCACAGCTGTGTACATTCCCCCTCAGGCAGACACCAAGATGGCCCTCAAGGAACTTCAATGAACTCTATGTAAACTGGAAACCGACATTTATTGTAGCTGGGGATTTTAACAAAGTTAATTTGAGAAGAAAGCCACCTAAATTCTATCAGCGTATTGATTGCACTACGCGCGGGAGTATTACACTCGACCACTGCTACTCTAACTTCCGCGATGCATACAAAGCCCTCCCTCGCCCTCCCTTGGGCAAATCCGACCACGACGCCATCTTGCTCCAACCGTCTTATAGGCAGAAACTCAAACTGGATGTACCAGTGACTAGAACAATTCAACGCTGGTCTGACCAATCAGAATCCACGCTTCAAGATTGATTTGATCACATGGACTGGGATATGTTCCGGTCAGACTCAGAGAATAACATTGACCTATACGCTGACTCGGTGAGTGAATTTATAAGGAAGTGCATGTTGCACCCACTGTGGCCATTAAAACCTACCCTAACCAGAAACCGTGGATGGATGGCATCATTCGTGAAAAACTGAAAGTGTGTAACCACACCGCATTTAACCATGGAAAGAGGTCTGGGAATATGGCTGAAAATAAAGAGTGTAGTTATTCCCTCCGCAAGGCAATCAAACAAGCAAAATGCCAGTACAGGGACAAAGTGGAGTCGCAATTCAACGGCTCAGAAAGGAGACGTACGTGGCAGGGTCTACAGGAAATTATGGACTTCAAAAAGAAAACCATCCACATCACGGACACCGACGTCATGTTTCCAGACAAACTACATTTACATTACATTTAAGTCATTTAGCAGACGCTCTTATCCAGAGCGACTTACAAATTGGTGCATTCACCTTATGACATCCAGTGGGACAGCCACTTTACAATAGTGCATCTAAATCTTTTAAGGGGGGGGGGGAGTGAGAAGGATTACTTTATCCTATCCTAGGTATTCCTTAAAGAGGTGGGGTTTCAGGTGTCTCCGGAAGGTGGTGATTGACTCCGCTGTCCTGGCGTCGTGAGGGAGTTTGTTCCACCATTGGGGGGCCAGAGCAGCGAACAGTTTTGACTGGGCTGAGCGGGAACTGTACTTCCTCAGTGGTAGGGAGGCGAGCAGGCCAGAGGTGGATGAACGCAGTGCCCTTGTTTGGGTGTAGGGCCTGATCAGAGCCTGGAGGTACTAAGGAGCTGTGAGGGGAACGGCATGGTTGGTTGACGAAGTCATCTGCAGAGAGGGAGGAGGGGGGGGGGGAGGAGGATTCAGGAGAGAGGAGAAGGTGGCAAAGAGCTTCCTAGGGTTAGAGGCAGATGCTTGGAATTTAGAGTGGTAGAAAGTGGCTTTAGCAGCAGAGACAGAAGAGGAAAATGTAGAGAGGAGAGAGTGAAAGGATGCCAGGTCCGCAGGGAGGCGAGTTTTCCTCCATTTCCGCTCGGCTGCCCGGAGCCCTGTTCTGTGAGCTCGCAATGAGTCGTCGAGCCACGGAGCGGGAGGGGAGGACCGAGCCGGCCTGGAGGATAGGGGACATAGAGAGTCAAAGGATGCAGAAAGGGAGGAGAGGAGGGTTGAGGAGGCAGAATCAGGAGATAGGTTGGAGAAGGTTTGAGCAGAGGGAAGAGATGATAGGATGGAAGAGGAGAGAGTAGCGGGGGAGAGAGAGCGAAGGTTGGGACGGCGCGATACCATCCGAGTAGGGGCAGTGTGGGAAGTGTTGGATGAGAGCGAGAGGGAAAAGGATACAAGGTAGTGGTCGGAGACTTGGAGGGGAGTTGCAATGAGGTTAGTGGAAGAACAGCATCTAGTAAAGATGAGGTCGAGCGTATTGCCTGCCTTGTGAGTAGGGGGAAGGTGAGAGGGTGAGGTCAAAAGAGGAGAGGAGTGGAAAGAAGGAGGCAGAGAGGAATGAGTCAAAGGTAGACGTGGGGGAGGTTAAAGTCGCCCAGAACTGTGAGAGGTGAGCCGTCCTCAGGAAAGGAGCTTATCAAGGCATCAAGCTCATTGATGAACTCTCCGAGGGAACCTGGAGGGCGATAAATGATAAGGATGTTAAGCTTGAAAGGGCTGGTAACTGTGACAGCATGGAATTCAAAGGAGGCGATAGACAGATGGGTAAGGGGAGAAAGAGAGAATGACCACTTGGGAGAGATGAGGATCCCTGTGCCACCACCCCGCTGACCAGAAGCTCTCGGGGTGTGCGAGAACACGTGGGCGGACGAAGAGAGAGCAGTAGGAGTAGCAGTGTTATCTGTGGTGATCCATGTTTCCGTCAGTGCCAAGAAGTCGAGGGACTGGAGGGAGGCATAGGCTGAGATGAACTCTGCCTTGTTGGCCGCAGATCGGCAGTTCCAGAGGCTACCGGAGACCTGGAACTCCACGTGGGTCGTCCGCGCTGGGACCACCAGATTAGGGTGGCCGCGGCCACGCGGTGTGGAGCGTTTGTATGGTCTGTGCAGAGAGGAGAGAACAGGGATAGACAGACACTAAACACCTTCTTTGCTCACTTTGAGGATAATATAGTGCCACCATCGCGACCCGCTAACAAGAACTGCGCCTCCCCCCCTTCTCCATGGACGACGTGAGTAAAACATTTAGATGTGTTAACCCTCGCAAGGCTGCTGGCCCAGACGGCATTCCTATCCACGTCCTCAGAGCATACGCAGATCATCTGGCTGGTGTGTTTACGGACATATTCAAACACTCCCTATCCCCGTCTGCTGTCCCCACATGCTTCAAGATGGCCACCATTGTTCCTGTACCCAAGAATGCAAAGATAACTGAACTAAATGACTACCGCACCTTAGCACTCACTTCTGCCATCATGAAGTGCTTTGAGAGACTAGTCAAGGATAATGTCACCTCCACCTTACCGGCCACCATAGACCCACTTCAGTTTGCATACCGCCCTAACAGGTCCACAGACAATGCAATCGCCCTCACACTGCACACTGTCCTATCCCATCTGAAAAAGAGCAATACCTATGTAAGAATGCTGTTCATTGACTACCGTTTAGCATTCAACACCATAGTACCCTCCAAGCCCATCATCAAGCTGGAGGCCCTGGGCCTCAATTGGGTTTTGGACTTCCTGACGGGCTGCCCCCAGGTGGTGAAGGTAGGAAACAAAATCTCCACCTCGCTGATCCTCAACACTGGGGCCCCACAAGGGTGCGTGCTAAGCCCCCTCCTGTACTTCCTGTTCACCCATGACTGCGTGGCCATGCACGCCTCCAACTCAATCGTCAAGTTTGCAGATGACACAACAGTAGAGGGCTTGATTACCAAAAATGACGAGACAGCCTACAGGAAGAAGGTGAGGGCACTCGGAGTGTGGTGTCAGGAAAACAACCTCTCACTCAACTTCAACAAAACAAAGGAGATGATCGTGGATTTCAGGAAACAGCAGAGGTAGTGGAAAGTTTTAAGTTCCTCTGCGTACACATGAATGACAAACTGAAATGGTCCACCCACACACATAGTGTGGTGATTTAGGCGCAAAAGCACCTCTTCAAACTTAGGAGGCTGAAGAAATTTGGCTTGTCACCCAAAACCCTGACTAACTTTTACAGATGCACAATCGAGAGCATCCTGTCAGGCTGTATCACAGCAACTGTTCCGCCCTCAACTGCAAGGCTCTCCAGAGGGTGATGTGGTCTGCACAATGTCACAGGAAGGCAAAAAATATAATCAAAGACAACAATCACATGAGCCACAGTCCGTTCACATCGCTATCATCCATACGGCGAGGTCAGTACAGGTGCATAAATGCTGAGACCGAGAAACTGAAGAACAGCTTCGATCTCCAGGCCATCAGACTGCTTAACAGCAATCACTATGATTGCTATGAGAGGCAAAAATCACTGGCCACTTTTTAACAAATGGATCACTAGTCACTTTAAACAATGCCACTTTAATAATGATTACATATCTTACATTACTCATATCATATGTACAGTATATACTGTATTTTATACCATTTATTGCACCTTGCCTATGCCGCAAGGCCATTGCTCTTCATAGAGGCGTGCGTAACATAATGGGGGCTCATCCGGGATATTTCCATTAAACCCACCGGACCCTGCTGCTCTGAGCTCTCTGTGGTTAGTGATTGAGGTGTGATGGTAGGTTGTGAGTTTGGATGACTTGTTTAGTTAGTGTGTTCATCTCACAAAGACACAGTAGTTGGAACCAAAAATCTCAAATTTGGACTCATCAGACCAAAGGACAAATTTCCACCAGTCTAATATCCATTGCTCGTGTTTCTTGGCCCAAGCAAGTCTCTTATTTTTATTGGTGACCTTTAGTAATGGTTTCTTTGTAGCAAATCGACCATGAAGGCCTGATTCATGCAGTCTCTTCTGAACAGTTGATGTTGAGCTGTGTCTGTTACTTGAACTCTGTGAAGCATTTATTTGGGCTGCAATTTCTGAGGCTGTTAACTCTAATGAACTTATCCTCTGCAGCAGATGTAACTCTGGGTCTACCTTTCCTGTGGCGGTCCTTATGAGAGCCAGTTTCATCATAGAGCTTGATAGTTTGCACTTGAAGAAACTTTCAAAGTTCTTGAAATTTTCCGAATTGACTAAACTTCATGTCTTAAAAGTAATGATGGACTGACATTTTCGTTTGCTTATTTGAGCTGGTCTTACCATAATCTGGACTTGGGTCTTTTACCAAATAGGGCTGTCTTCTGTCTACCACCCCTACTTTGTCACCTCACAACTAATTGGCTCAAACACATTAAGAAGGAATGCATTCCAAGAAACTACCTCATGAAGCTGATTGAGAGAATGAGTGTGCAAAGCTGCCATCAAGGCAAAGTGTGGCTACTTTGAAGAATCCACATATAAAACACATTTTGATTTGCTTAACACTTTTTGGTTACCACATGATTCCATGTGTTATTTCATAGTTTTGATGTCTTCACTATTATTCTACAATGTAGAAAATAGTACAGTAAAGAACAACTCTTGAATGAGTAGGTGCGTCCAAACTTTTGACTGGTACTGCATGTAATTTCCGTTGGTAAAACATATCCAGCGCACTGGTATAATTATACTGAACAAAAACTTAAACTCAACATGGAACAATTTCAAAGATTTTACTGAGTTACATTTCACATAAGGAAACCCTAATCTATGGATTTCACATGACTGGGAATACAGATATGCATCGGTTGGTCACAGATACCGTAAAGGTACGTGTGTGGATCAGTTTGATCCAAGGCTGTATCGCAACTGGCCGTCGATTAGGAGTCCCATAGGGTGGTGCGCAATTGGCTCAGTGTCGTCCAGGTTAGGTCATCATTGTATACAATAATTTGTTCTTAACTGACTTGACTAGTTAAATAAAAGTTAGTTAAAAATCCCTTTCTTCGTGCATTCAAATTGCCATCGATAAAACGCAATTGTGTTCGTTGTCCGTAGTTTATTCCTGCCCATACCATAACACCACCGCACTCTGTTCACAATGTTGACATCAGCAAACCGCTCACCCACACAACGCCATACATGTGGTCTGCGGTTGTGAGGCTGGTTGGACGTACTGCCAAATTCTCTAAAACGACAGAGGTGGCTTATGTTAGAGAACTGAACATTCAATTATCTGGCAAAAGCATGCCAATTGCACACTCCCTCAACACTTCAGACATCTGTGGCATAGTGTTGTGTAACAAAACTGCATATTTTAAAGTGTACTTTTATTGTCCACAGCACACGGTGCACCTGTGTAATGATCATGCTGTTTAATCAACTTCTTGATATGTCACACTTGTCAAGTGGATGGATGATCTTAGCAATGGACACATTCTCACTAACAGGGATGTAAACATATGTGTGCTCAGAATTTGAGAAGAATACGCTTTTTGTGCTTATGGAACATTTCTGTGATCTTTTATTTCAGCTCATGAAACATGGGACCAACACTTTACATGTGTCACGTATACTCCCTCTCCGGCCTCTAGGTCACCAGGCTGCTGATTATCCCGCACACCTGTCACCATTGTCATGTGCACCAGCGCCTCATGACACAACTGGACTCCATCACCTCCTTGATTATCTTCCCTGTATCTGTCACTCTGCTTGGTTCTTTTCTCAGGTGTTATTGACTTTTGTTTACTTATTAAAACACTCACTCACTCCCTGTACTTGCTTCCCAACTCTCAGCGCACATTGTTACATATTGCATTTCTATTTTTGTTCACTGTATATGCTCCACTAGGTTTTCAATGGTCCATTGATAACATATCAGTGTGCTGGAGATTATTTTTCCAATACTGAGTATTTCTCTCTATGCAGCTGGAACATCAATCAGTGTGCAAACAACTCTCTTTCTGAATGAAGATTGAACAACAGCTTTTATAGTGTGGTCCCTCTGACAGAACATGTGCCACGGTAACAATTATCTCATGTTCATCCATTGGGGAATGCGTCCTTGGTTAGCCTAACCCATTTAACGGCTGAAGAGCACTCATCTGCCAGGTTGAAGTGGATCATTGCCTCATTGCTGCAAAAGCCATACCAGAGGGGTGAATATCATACTGATACAATCACCCTAGAACTAGAAGTAGCAGTCAAATGTTGAAGGTATGACTACCATTCTAATAAATGTGCACTTCAATACAAAAAGTGAAACTCTGCAAGTACTGTAAGCAGGAGTGGTTAAGAGCTTTGTTTTGAATGACTACCATTCTAACAAGTGAAGTATGTAGTGGAGATAAAGTATGTAAGTGGAGCCTGGAAATTTCCAGAGCACCCAAGGTCTGCTGAACTCAGCTGCAACTTCCTGTGTAGAGAGGCTGGATACCCAAAGGACACAGCATGCTTCTCGACTCATGTATTGATATGTTGGTGTAGCAAGAAAGCATGTGCAGTGATGTTGCTTCCTGAGACCTGAAGTGCTGTGACCTTGGACCCATACGCCTTGGCTGTTATGGGTCAATGATTTTGACTGTTCTCCATGATGAGTACTATGTAGTTACTGTCATTATATAGATTTAGGAAACTGAGTTTTCAAACATGTTTAAGATTATATTGACACAAGTCAACCCACTATGGTATCTCGCATCTGTAGAGAAAGAGTAGGTCTATAAGTTATTTTATTCCAATAATACAATGCTGAATTCTCCAGTCTTATCGCATACATCCATTCAGCACATATCCTATCCACCAAAGTAAAGTAAACAAACACACTTCAATAAATCACATTTATGCAGGAGATTGTCAAATAATATTTACAATAATGGTACTTGTCACATTTTAATATCTCATCCATAATCTACCCTGACCTGAATGTCCTAGCCTGAAAATCTGTTTCAATTATGATGTCACCGTGAAACAGGCAGGAATCAGTTTTCATGAGGAATGCAGTGTTATTTTTCCACAGCCGGCATTTGAGAATAAAATCAAGAAGTTGAAAAGGCAAAGTACAGTTTGTGCATCTATACAAATCCAAATTTTACTAGTCGAATACACATATTTAGCAGATGTTATTGCAGGTTTAGCGAAATGCTTGGCAGAAAACATTTAACCTGCCATCCACACCTTCTCCAGCTGGCAGAGTACAGCGGGTTGGATACATATAGTGTAGCATAGATATACAAATAAAGATGCGTGGACACACACACACACACACACACACACACACACACACCTTTAATAGAAGAGATTAAATAGCTGTTAGTGATCTCTGTTAACAGATTCTTCTTGCATCATGACTATCTAAGCAGTTCATCAGCACTTGTGTAGAAAAAAGAGAAACACTCAACAGCTAAGGGAGGAAATATACAGACACAGATAAAAAAAAGTGCTTTAGAAGGTATGATGTAACTTTTTCTTGGTCTTCTAAAGGGAAATACAGTCGAATAGTTAGTGAAAGCCCCATCAGGGAGTGTGTTCTCTCAGAAATCTGTGTAAGCCTTCAGAAGGACGGGGTGAAGTGAGGCTGATCACACTTACATACGCTTGTGTGAACACAGGAACTCACACACCTACACATAAGTACCCACCCCACCCACTTACCCAGCTCTTACTTGAATCATCTCATTTTCAGACACATGAAAGTTGGTTGTGGGGATAATTTGATTCCACTGTCTGGGCAGGGCTCTCTTTCACCTTATTCAGGTCATAACAGTGAGTGGCGTTAGCATGAGAATCAACCATTTTGCTCTAGTTTGAATGTCCTCTATTTCCCTGGAAATGAAATCAATGGTGAGCTTGTTATCCAGGAAGTACATACAAAACTTTCCAGTGCTGGATCCTTTTAAAAATGGAACAGTTGGCAAAAACATGGATGTCAACAAAGAATTAAATAACACACTTATGTTAGACATGTTATGATAGGATTGAACACCATACAAAACAGATGTAGGATCTTAATTTGACCTATATTGTTACAGCTAAATAATCCTTTAGCAAAAGGATTTGAACTTGTAGTCCATAATGTTGCTTGATCGATCGGTGGTTAGGCTATTAGCTGGCCAAAAGTAGGCTATATAAAAAGTGCCATACTGTTATATAACTGTGTGTTAGTGTGGGTTTTCAGTGAATTTACATAAATCATGAAGCTCATCTGCATTTCCTGCGGTTCAGGAAAATTCTCAGCAACAAAACAGTGATCAAATTAAGATCCAACATCTGTACACTTAGCTACATATTGAGGAACCTCATTATGAGCGATATTGAGAGAGCTATTTCATTATTAGGATATCAACAGCAACACAGCAAATTTATAAATGCCTTTCAAAGTTTTTTATTTTTATTTTATTTTAATTTCACCTTTATTTAACCAGGTAGGCTAGTTGAGAACAAGTTCTCATTTGCAACTGCGACCTGGCCAAGATAAAGCATAGCAGTGTGAACAGACAACACAGAGTTACACATGGAGTAAACAATTAACAAGTCAATAACACAGTAGAAAAAAAGAGAGTCTATATACATTGTGTGCAAAAGGCATGAGGAGGTAGGCGAATAATTACAATTTTGCAGATTAACACTGGAGTGATACATGATCAGATGGTCATGTACAGGTAGAGATGTTGGTGTGCAAAAGAGCAGAAAAGTAAATAAATATAAACAGTATGGGGATGAGGTAGGTAAAATTGGGTGGGCTTTTTACCGATAGACTATGTACAGCTGCAGCGATCGGTTAGCTGCTCAGATAGCAGATGTTTGAAATTGGTGAGGAAGATAAAAGTCTCCAACTTCAGCGATGTTTGCAATTCGTTCCAGTCACAGGCAGCAGAGAACTGGAACGAAAGGCGGCCAAATTAGGTGTTGGCTTTAGGGATGATCAGGGAGATACACCTGCTAGAGCGCGTGCTACGGGTGGGTGTTGCCATCGTGACCAGTGAACTGAGATAAGGCGGAGCTTTACCTAGCATGAACTTGTAGATGACCTGGAGCCAGTAAAATTAACTTCTTGCGTCGAGCCATCCCGGATCCGGGATCGTGACTACAGCCTCAAGCCCATTACCATAACGCAACATTAACTATTCATGAAAATCGCAAATGAAATGAAATAAATATGCTAGCTCTCAAGCTTAGCCTTTTGTTAACAACACTGTCATCTCAGATTTTCAAAAATATGCTTCTCAATCATAGCAAAACAAGCATTTGTGTAACAGTATTGATAGCTATTGATAGCTAGCGTTAGCATTTAGCGTTAGCATTTAGCAGGCAACATTTTCACAAAAACCAGAAAACCATTCAAATAAAATAATTTACCTTTGAAGAACTTCTGATGTTGTCAATGAGGAGACTCTCAGTTAGATAGCAAATGTTCAGTTTTTCCTGAAAGATTATTTGTTTAGGAGAAATTGCTCCATTTTGTGCGTCACGTTTAGCTAAGAAAAAAACCTGTATCCATGATTGTGTAAATCTATCCGCAAGCTCATTAGCATAACACAACGTTAACTATTCATGAAAATCGCAAATGAAATGAAATCAATATGCTAGCTCTCAAGCTTAGCCTTTTGTTAACAACACTGTCATCTCAGATTTTCAAAAATATGCTTCTCAACCATAGCAAAACAAGCATTTGTGTAACAGTATTGATAGCTATTGATAGCCAGCGTTAGCATTTAGCGTTAGCATTCAGCAGGCAACATTTTCACAAAAACCAGAAAACCATTCAAATAAAATAATTTACCTTTGAAGAACTTCGGATGTTTTCAATGAGGAGACTCTCAGTTAGATAGCAAATGTTCAGTTTTTCCTGAAAGATTATTTGTGCAGGAGAAATCGGTCCGTTTTCTGCGTCATGTTTGGCTACCAAAAAAAAACGAAAATTCATTCATCAAAACGCCAAACTTTTTTCCACATTAACTCCATAATATCGACTGAAACATGGTAAATGTTGTTTAGAATCAATCCTCAAGGTGTTTTTCACATATCTCTTCATGATATATCATTCCTGGAAGTCTCCTCTCTGTCTCAATCACATGGATGAATGCGAGCAGCTTGGAGATTACGTAGCAATTTCAACAAAGGACGGACACCTGGTAAATGTAGTCTCTTATGGCCAATCTTCCAATGATATGCCTACAAATACGTCACAATGCTGCAGAAAACTTGGAGAAACGATAGAAAGGGCAGGCTCATTCCTGGCGCTTTCACAGCCATATAAGGAGACAATGAAAAATAGAGCCTCAAAAATCCTGCTCATTTCCTGTTTGAAGTTTCATCTTGGTTTCGCCTGTAGCATCAGTTCTGGGGCACTCACAGATAATATCTTTGCAGTTTTGGAAATGTCAGAGTGTTTTCTTTCCAAATCTGTCAATTATATGCATAGTCGAGCATCTTTTTGTGACAAAATATTGCGCTTAAAACGGGCACGTTTATCCAATAATGAAATAGCAACCCCATAGGTAGAAGAGGTTAACATTAACGTATTTTCCGACCTTAGATTTGTTTCCTTCAAATTTTCCTGTCGCGGATAAAAGGCTGTGCGTTATGATGTTGTGCACATAAAAACATGTTTTCTTGTTAAATTACCATGTACAGGATAAACTGGATAACTCTACTGATGGTTTTGTCACAACAACAAAAAATATTTATATAGTGAATGGGCCCACTCTGGTATTGGCACGTGTGCCTTAGCCAAAGGCTCGCAGATACAATGCGGGTATAGCCTACATGATGAGATTATTATGGACAAAATAGCTAAATAATTTTTATTTGTCAAACATAGGCCAAGCATCATGTCACCAGAATAAGACCCTCAATATTTAGTGGAAAGGAGCATCAAGCTCATCAACTTGCACTTTCACCACCCTGTGAAGTTCATCATCATTCATTTCCTCTGTAGCCTAATAAACTGTATGCCTTCCTGACTCGTAGTGGGAGGACCACACAACATTGCGTGAATCCAAGTTTACTTTGACATTATGGCTATTATATCAACATTTGCCATTTCTCGCACATTTTATTTTACCGACACAAAAAGATCACACCTTGTCAAGTGTTCTTTTATTTTTTTGACATTTGGAAAGTTTACAGACATTAGCTGTTTCCATCAGGCCTGTCATGACAGTTTTTATCCAACATGTTCTTTACTCGCTTAAAAAGGACAGGTGGAAACCTGGTTTGTGATACTGTGAATAAAAAAGCATAATTACTTTGTCAATATAATTATCAAAATGACTCCCGCTTTTTTTATTTCTCTTGTATACTTTATTCAAAGTTTCTTTCAAAGGAACCATTTTCGATACGTTTAACATTGGCAACTTGGGAAGGCTGTAGATGGGAATGGAATTGTGATTATAGAAATGCTAAATGGGTACAAGGAATGGTTTTAGTGAATAGTGTCAACTGGACTCCATTCAGCGTGATTAGGGTACATTCCTGCAGCAATTGTATTGACTTCCAATACTCTGTAGCACTGTACCTCGATCTCACCTGCGGTGACCTATACTAACGCAGTAGAGTATGAGTTGCATCTAATTAACAGCACTTAAAGACCAGAGCATATATAGAGAACTGCTCTCTGCCCATAGACCTTGCATGAATAGCAGGTAATAATAATTCATTATTATTTTGGTGGGTGCTTACATTTGTCCTATTTCACACAAGTACAAATGTTTTATAATCATGTGTGAATTGGAAATGTGTTATTTAACATTGCAACTCCCCCTGAAACACATTCGGAGAGTGTCAGCCATTATCAACGGTGACCCTTACACTAGAGAGGTTATGTGGGACGCTAGCATCCCACCTGGCAAACATCCAGTGAGATTGCAGAGTGCCAAATTCAAATACAGAAATACTCAGAAATGAAACAACTATTTCACATAGGTTTAAAGATTAACTTCTTGTGAATCCAACCACGGTGTCAAGTATACGGCGAAAGTATACCTTACGATTATTTGAGAACATAGTCCAGCAGACAAATCATTACAAACAGTAATCAGCCAAGTAGAAAAGTTACACAAGTCAGAAATAGAGATAAAATTCATCACTTACCTTTGATGATCTTCATATGGCTGCACTCAGAAGACATTCATTTATTCAATAAATTACCATTTTGTTCATAAAGTCTCTCTTTTTATCCAAAAACCTCAGTTTTGTTCGCACGTTTTCTTCAGTAATCCACAGGCTCAAACGTAGACAAAAATATCCAAATTGTATCCGTAAAGTTCATAGAAACATGTCAAACGATGTTTATATTCAATCCGCAGGTTGATTTTAGCCAAAATAATCTATAATATTTCAACCGGGCAATAACGTCGTCCATAAAGGTAAACAAGAAAGGCACTCTCTCGGTCGCGCATGAAAAAGCTCTGGTCACAGCAGGGTCCACTCATTTCGACCGCTCCTACTCCCTCATTTTAAAGAATACAAGCCTGAAACAATTTCTAAAGACTGTTGACATCTAGTGGAAGGCATAGGTCCTAAGTCAATGGATATTGTAATGGCATTCAATAGAAAAATAGAATTCTTCCTGAATGGATTTTTCTCAGGTTTTCGCCTGCCAAATCAGTTCTGTTATACTCACAGACATTATTTTAACAGTTTTGGAAACTTTAGAGTGTTCTATCCAAATATACTAATTATATGCATATCCTATCTTCTGGGCCTGAGTAGAAGGCAGTTTAATTTGGGCACACTTTTCATCCAAAATTCCAAATGCTGCCCCCTACCCTAGATAATTAATTAGGGTTAAGTGCCTTGCTCAAGGGCACATCGGCAGGTGCGTTTGTGTGTGTGCTCACGCGTTTTCGTGTTTGTGAATTTGTCCAATTCTTGTTGGTGAGACATGAGATTGAAACATCCTAGGTGACATCAGTTGCTGTCACAACAGATAATATTTTCTTGTTTAGTTTACCAAGCTAAATGTATGACCACATATTCAGGCAAACGTATTTAAGCTCTTGACATTTGGATTTTTTTATTGAAGCTTAAAGTAATCAAATATACAACCCATTAGCCCCTATTTACTCGATTAGCCTAATTGGCTAAATGTGTTTTCCCAAATAAAGGGTTTTTCCTGGGATCAACATTGACACAATTAGACGTCATTAAAAGCATTAAAAGCTTTTTATTTGGGAGCTTTTTAAACTCCCTTTAACAATAATCATTGGAAACAAGTACATACAGTAAAAACACATCAATGCGAGCTCTCCACTTAGAAACAAAGGTTACGTTACCGAGGTAGCACATGGTATAGAGAAGAGCTAAATGTTTGCCACTTAAAAGGAACACATGGCTTTGTCACTGTGGTGGTATCTTAAAAAGGCACACTTTTTCATTTTGGCTCTTTAAAGGTATGCACTGCAAGGGTAAAATGTGTACCTATAACTAACAGGAACAATGAAAGTACCTTACAGGGTACAACAACTGTCAATGACAAGTGTTTGTACCCCTTTAATTCATTCATTTTTTTGAGAGTATACAGCCTCTCACCTCTAAGTGGTTAAACAATACAACAACACAGTCAACCCCATCAACTTTCCATAATACAATGCACACCAATTTAGATGACCGAGATTTGCCTGTATATCTACCAACAAGCATTGTCAGGTTTATTTAGCCAAGAAAGCAGACAGAACCCAGGTCTTGCCAATGCAATTATACATTTAATTAATCATCGCTGCTGTTGTATCAAAACGATATCTCGCCATTAAATGTGGACTCTGTAATGTAAGACCGGTCTTAATGAATTCTCTATTTGTGGTGTATGCCAATTTTGGGATGTGACACCCAAACGGCTAATAAGCATTCTAATGCAGTATTTAAGTTGCTTGGCTGGAGTGTCTGGGGAAGAAGCAGTGCAGGGATTCTATTAGCGCTATCTAATTAACCTGTGGTAGACTTGATGTGGACCTCACTGCAGACTTCACAGAGACATACTGGCAAAATCCATTCTCTGGGTAATTGTACACAGTGTCTGTGTACTTTTATGATTGATGACTGGCTATGGGGCATTAATTCAAGGCATCATGTACTCTGCTAGTTGATAGCCCCTAGGGGAGACATACAGGACAATTGATGCATGTTTTTCATATACCAAGATGCACTCAACACCTCAAAAATCTTTATTTTATGCAAGGATGCAGTTGCACCGGAATAACAATCACATCTATCAACTACAGAGAGTTGTAGCCTACTATGAGTATCTGTCTTCAAATACAACGCTGAGAGGTGATGTGTCACTGGAGGCTAAGCCAACCAGGTCCTTCTCTTTCCTTACGGATGTGTGATTCCTGATTAATGTATGTATCATGGCGCTTCCATCCCTGTGTTGTTGATGCTCCATGCACTGCGGAACCTTCTGAATGCAGGGATTATGGCAGATTAAAAGCATGATCGAGCTGCGCTCTGGGCCATGGATAGGAAACTGCCAGGGCCACGGAGCCAGGCTATGGATTCAATTGGAAGTCCATTGTGGGAAGCTGTGAAGGCAACATGCTTCGAACATTAACTTTTATCTGCTGACGCTTTACACCCTCCCAGCACTGTCTCACTCGGTGTACTAGTCCCTCTTCCTAAAATGTGTAAATATTTCCTCTCTCACTGTCCTTTCCACTTACTATTTCTCTCTCTCTCTTTGGCTCTCTTTCACTCTCTTTCACTCTCTTTCACTTACTCTTTAATGAACCCTTCGACCTAGCCATCCCCATGTTTACCAGAGAGGTGTAGCCCCCATCCAAACACACACACACGTGAAACACTTTCCATAGGCCGAAGAACCCTTTTGCAACCCTTTTTTTCCCAAGAGTTTAGTTCAAATGCTCATTTGGGCCATACTCTGCTGGAACAACGTGTCTGCAGAATGGTATTACACCTTTTTCTCTAATTTTCATTGTCTAACGTCATCATTACTTAACATCAATATCTTATTTCCAACATGAATCGCAGGTAGCGGCAGGTAGCCTAGTGGTTAAGAGCTTTGGGCCAGTAACCAAAAAGACACTGGTTCGATTCCCCAAGCCAACTAGGTGAAACATCTGTCGATGTGCCCTTGAACAGAGCACTTAACCGTAATTGCTCCTGTAAGTCATTATGGATAAGAGCATCTGCTAAAATGTAAATGTTGAATAACAAGTTATAAAAGTAAATTAAATAGAGCCAAAGAAAAAAGCACTGAGCAGTTAAAACTTCCGCATAAGATAAGTCCAGAAGAAATTTCCCCGTTCTCTTAAAAAAACGAATCAGCATCGACTACATCCATGTAACTGAAGGTCTTATTAAAGCAGACAAGTTCATTTGTTTAACTCATTTAGTTCACACGCGCACGCACGCGCACACACACACACACACTCACAGGTCTTTAATGGGTAATGATTTATCACAGGGCAGGATTCGGCATTCAGGAATCCTCAGAACCTGCTCGCCCTTCTCTGTACGCAGGTGTCACATTACTTAGGAAATTAATGTAAGAGGAAGTCACTGTTTTGGGCTCAATAATTAATCACAGATGAGGCCAAAGGAGGAGAGATGGAATAGATGGAAGCACTTCTCTCTCTCTCCCACTCCCACTCCCTCCTTCTCCCACCCCCTCCCCTTTCCTCTTCTCTCTCTCTCTCTTTCTCTCCATGCAATGTGCTCATTCTGTACATCAAAGAGGGCAGAAAAGGGGGTCTGAAAGCCTGAGAATTCACAGCGAGGACAGAACGACATGACAGGTGAGTTGGGATGAGGACTGTTGGGACCTCATCCCGCAGAGAAGAGATACTAATGGGGGTGGGGTGGGGGGGAAATCAGGTCTATGTCTGTTGGAGAGTCTTCATCACCAGCTACAGAGTCTTAACAGCTTCTCTCTACAACCCCTTTGAAATTCTACATTTCAAACAAAAAGCTGAAAGTTGTCAACGTCTTTCTCGGGAATGACTCTTTGATTACCATTACAAAAGAGAGGGAAAGAAAAAGAGAGGAAGGCAGAATGAGCAAGAGAAAGGAAGTGAGGGAGAGAAAGAGAGAGAGAGAAAGAAAGACATTGAAGGAGCTTATCCCATCTCAGGACTTCGTATGCCATTGTGCTGTAAGCGGATGGCTGCTGTAGCCTTTGTTATGCTTTTGTTTGAACCAGTGCAGCACCTTGCAACATTCCCTCTCATCTTGTAAAGTCAAACCTGGACTCAATCCCACCTCCTGAAATTATTTTCTCTGTGTATGCACCATCTGTAAGATGTTCTGGATGAGAGACCAGTGCTAAATGACTATATGTAAACATTTCCTTCCACAGAAAACAACAGAGATTTGTGTGTGAAGGGTAAAGTTAAGATAGTGATTTTTGTGTTGTGAATTACAGTTACACACCATGGAGCCATTTGACCTCCCATCAACTCCACTAGAGGCATGTTGAAATAAGTTATTTGATTAATCTATTTAGACAACTGTGCAATTTGTCTTGTATGCCTGTGATATGTGGTTGCACCACCTAGCTATCTTAAGTTGAGTGCACAAACTTTAAGTTGCTCTGGATAAGAGCGTCTGCTAAATTACTCAAATGTAAATATCTGAACTTACATAAGTTTGTTCAGGTAAAATCATATCCATAATTTATGGGTGAAATGCACAGTCACGAATCTGACACAGCCAATGTGAAATTCATGCTGCAGAGTGATATTCTCACAGGTCAAAGACAGATGACATCTTGCCAAAAATGTCTTCTTGCTCCACTAAAGGTGATATATGAAAATGTGATTTGTGCGGCAGTGGAGATTGTAATGTGCAAATGGATTTGACTGGCATGGGTGGTGAATTGCATGTTTGGTTCTTGTCAGATGTATCTTCTGTGGGACCTGAACAATGATTTGTAGGTTATGAACGTTTTATAATGACTGGATGACTCATTATAGAAAGGCATGATTTTGTGGAACCCACAACATTTAAGAGAATGGGGATATGTCTCTATGGCTTAGGTTTACACATATCGACTCACCCTTATATGACATTCATAGCACACAGTTTTTCATTCATCATCTCTCTATTCTCTCTCAAATCTCTCTATTATCTTTCTACACTCTCACTCCCTGTAAACTCTTTCTCTCTACTCACCCTACACTCTCTACTCCCACTCTCTATGTGCACGTGTCTCTTTCCCCTTTGCGCACACACACAGATATGCTCTCCCAATCAGCTGATATGTAGTGGTTTATTCAAGGGTCTTGTTTGCCCCCTACTGTGTGTTGACCTGAGCTGCTGGGAGACTCCTCTCTGCTGTCTGAGTGTGTGTCATACAGCTCATCTCTGAAATAACACTGTGGAGGATGTTTTACCATTAGCATTTGAGCTGTACATTTATTACATGCTGGTATCATATATTTAACATGAAACAAATTGCACACCCAGGAATGATACTGGCCTAGATTCTTATAGGGGAATGTGGACCAGAGAAAGGCAACAGTGCCACCCTTAGGTTTCAGTGAGAAACCCAATGAGCAGGAGAATATAAACCAAAACAGTAACAGACATGGAATGAGAGTGTGTGAGACAACTACTATTATTGGTATGTGACATTCAACAGCAATGAATTTCAAAACAAAAGCAAATGGATTTTGGAGTGTTTAGTGAAACGGAAATTATACATTAACATCACAAACCCCACATCCATCTGATAAAGTGACAACGTTGTCCCAGTGGTCTGCTGATTTGTGCCTTCCTCTAGATTAGAGAATAGGAAAGGCAGGAGCTGAAGAAGAGAGGGAGTAGATAGAGAGATGTGTTATGAAAAGCATAATGAGAAGCATGTAGCTCACCCTGTGTGTGTGTGTGTGTGTGTGTGTGTGTGTGTGTGTGTGTGTGTGTGTGTGTGTGTGTGTGTGTGTGTGTGTGTGTGTGTGTGTGTGTGTGTGTGTGTGTGTGTGTGTGTGTGTGTGTGTGTGTGTGTGCGTGTGCGTGTGTGTGTGTGGTCAAGCAGAGCCTCTCCCTAACAGACACACATACAGCGGCTGAGACGTTAACAGATTGTCGTCTGTGACCTTAGGGCACCTTGAAATGCTGAGAGTGATGACACACGATGACATATGATGAGAGAGCTGTGTGTGTGTGTGTGTGTGTGTGTGTGTGTTTGATGTGTGTGTGCAAGCCACTCCGACTGATTGGATATCAGGTGAGCTGAGAGAGGGTCACCCCCCCCCCCATCGACCCCAACCCTCAACCTGCCAGCAAGACACACTTTCTGCCAACAAATGGAAAACGGATTTATCTTATATGTCTGAGACATATTCCATACAGAACACTGTATTGTAAAATATTCACTTGATTTGTTTAAGGAATATGAAGTGTTGCATATAGTAGGCCTATTGTTTATCTCTCTTACCAGTATTCACACCTCTTGTATAGCTAAATATTAGTGTTCAGGAATTGTTTACGGAGACAAGTAAAGGAATTCAATTCAAAGGAAGCATTATGAAGGCTGTTAAAATATCACTCTTAAAACTTCAGATGACATGTTTGGGGGTTACAGTCTGTGTGAAGGACAAAGGGTTGAATCATGCGTGTCCCCCTACTTTAGACTAGGCTAACTAGCACTGTGAATCAACAATTCATGCCAACCCACTGTATGCAGTGTGTAGTAGGTAGACACCCGTGGGTCAGAGCATATGTTTGAAATATGAGAAAGTGTGAGTTCTATCCATTTCTAAATAAAGCTGACATTCCACTGGGGTCTCAGGGCCACTCTATTAAAAAGAAAGATCCCAGTCTGTGGATGGGGGAGTGACTGACCTAGGTCCAATTTGTGAAAGGTTCTTATAAATGATACAAGCTCATCTCGGAGTCCCTCTGAGGCAATTCGATCCGAGACCAGAGAGAGAGAGATGTTTGCCTTTGACTGCCCTCCATACTGCAATCCTCCCAGATTGTCCTCAAAATCAATACCTAGGTATTCCCAGCCCGCCTCCTTCGACACGTGTCCCTCCCTGCTTGCTAGCACAGCGCTGCACAATGCAAACAAGCCTTCGACTCAGGGACGAGCTGTTTAACGTAGGCCTTCTACCAGTCCTCCATCTTTCACATGTCCCACTGTCTTGTGAATCCTTTCCCAGCAAGAGGTGTCATCTCCTGTCATCTCCTTGGTGAAGAGCGCAAGCCTGTTTGGAGGAGACACTAGCTCCATCCTGGCAGCTCCCATCACGTTCAGCCCCAGTCTCAGCCGCAACCAGAGCAGCAGTCAGTCAGTCAGTCAGTCGGTAGGCATGTTAGTGAAATTTTTACCATGGATGAGTCAGTCAGGATGATCATTCATAAAGAATACATGAGGTATAGTGCGGAGCCTAAACCCTTGTTATCCTCGGGACAGGCACCAGAACAGGATTGTATATCATCTCAGAGAGCCTCTTCTAACTCAGCGGCTCTTTGGCACAAAGTGCCTCGGTATTGAGAGAGTGAGGAGAGACATTGTTACCACTCACTGGCTTAATTTATTCATCATAATGAGGAAATGTGCAGGTGACATTTCTGAGTATCCCAGCGAAACGTGCCGCAGAGAGAGGAGTTGTGTGTATTTGTTTGGAATGATGGCTTTCATTGAAGCGGTCATAATAATGGAGTGTGGAATAAAGATGAGTTTAAACTCTTTTGAGATGCTTTCTCTGTGCTTGGTGGGAGCAACGCTGTGTGCACCAACACTGCATGCTACTTTGCCTATGTAAGAGTATATTTTAGAGAGAGGAATCAACTTAGTGTTGCTACATGTTATGATAATCACAAGTGAATCTGCTTATTTTGGTTTGGTGTGGGTAGTACAGTACAATGAAAAAAAAACATGGTTTTGCACTAGCAGCATGTATTTTTGGGGGTAAAGTGACCAAAAACATAATCGTTTATGCTACTCACATAATGCAACATTGACTACTCGCTCTACACTTGCAAAGCATAGGCCTAGTACCCTCTTATATTATGTTAGCTCGTAGTGAAAAACCACAACACATGGTCTAGTAGTGTAGTGTACCCTATTAACACCTTGGGACCTGGATAGGGTATGGTGAGAAAAAGAAAGTGTCGGTAACCTTACAAGTAGGCCATCATTGTAAATAAGAATTTGTTCTTAACTGGCTTGCCTAGTTGAATAAATAAAAATAAAACCATGGTACATTTCCATGATTCATTTCAGATCTATACCATGGTATAACTGATGCAATACAGTGGTAATATTTACCGCCATACTTCAAGGTAGTGCCGCCATACTTCAAGGCTAAACACATGGTACATTTCCATGATTCAGACTATACCATGGTATAAGTGAAAGTACCATAGTAGTAACATGGTATGAATGAAAGTACCACAGTACATTTTGGTAAGGGTCTGTGCAGTTTTCTGTGGAAATCACTAGCCTCTCTGTCTCTCTCTCTCTCTCTCTCTCTTTCTCCATTCCTCCCCCTATCTCTCTCTCCTTCTGAAGGTGAGCAGTCGGCACCTACCTCTACCTCGTTAACTATGACCCAGAACATCATAGTTTGTTTAATCTTTTATAAACCTCCTCGTATCTGAGGCCCCCTGCAGGCAGGCTTTTATTACACATCTGAAGACCCTGAAGGTTATCCTGCACACACAATAAATTATATTACCTAGCAAAGTTTATTATTAACACTGCATGCGCTGGGCCGGGCAATGCAGGATTAGGCTGACCTTACCTGAATGTGAGTTCAAGGACAGCCGAGGGGTATGACGGAGTCAACCTGCAGGCTCCAGAGATGGATGGACCAGGGAAGGAAAGAGATGGAAAGCAGCCATGCCAAACATGTGTTTGATTTTCACCTAAAAGCCTTGGCACTGGCACTTAAAATTAAGGCCAAATTCGAGCTGGGTCGAGAGAAACCCGGGCCAGCACCGCCCAGTTTCACAACTGGTGCCAGCTCGATTAGAATTCGGGCTGGTGATGGCGTTACAATGCAACCACCATGTAACCACTTAGCTAGCTCATCTCGGATTGTTGCTGTTAGCTAGCACATGGACAAACAGTACTGGAGTAGTCAGACATGACACAAAATGCCACCATACCTGGATCCTTTATTCATTTTTGCACTATATAATATATTTTTATGTGAACGGTCAGTCCTCGAATGCTAGCTACCTAACGTTTGCTAGCAAATTAGAGTCGAAACAAGCTAGCTAGCTAGCTAACATGAGTGAGCAGGAATTTTAGCTGGCCAGGTAGTATTGAATGCTAGCTAGCTAGATAGCTACCTCATATCAAACCTGTCATCTGGTTTGCCTGTCATCTGGTTTGCTCGTTTAGCTATCAAGCTAATGTCAGCAAGCTAAATACATGAGTCTGGCTGGCACTGGTAGGAGTATGGGGTAACGTTAGTTACAGCATGGTGAGAGTGAATTAAATTCTTCAGCATCTTACTAGCTAGTCAGAAACATTAGTGAAGCCAGCTGCAGTCATATATTGGCTACCTAGCAACATAAAATAATTTCTAGTTTCTGGAGGCAGCAGGGGAAACGCAAGGAAAACCAAGGCCAGCCCAACCTGGGTTGACTTCCAAGTGCCAATAGAAATGGGGCTTTATAGTGATGAGAGAGAGAGAGAGAATGATGAGACAGAAAGACAGAGGGCAGAAATATAGAAAAAAAA
This sequence comes from Oncorhynchus nerka, assembly GCF_034236695.1. Classification (NCBI taxonomy): domain Eukaryota; kingdom Metazoa; phylum Chordata; class Actinopteri; order Salmoniformes; family Salmonidae; genus Oncorhynchus; species Oncorhynchus nerka. The sequence continues at coordinate 72,606,034 of NC_088419.1, forward strand.
CAGAGGGAAAGATATTGAGTAAAAGTACTACAAACTATCCTTTTGTTTGAAGCCTTTCCCTGTCAGCAGTGATTCGGAGTGAAGACAAAGCTAAGGACAGATTTTGTCTTTAATTACAGGCCCTGTTTGAGGATACAAGGCTCATTTCGCTAGCTGTTTTGTCACATGCCACCAAACTCTGTCCTTGGTTCTGGTACAGAGGAGGCTAGCGCTGAGAATAACAGCTTCAGTTTGCCTAGCTGCCAGTTGGCTAATTGTAAGCACAACGCCAAAGACTCAGCGTGAGGCCAGTCTCATCACTGCTTCCCTCCCCATTATGTGGGCTTTAGCTTTAAGCCCAAGTACTTTATACATGACAGCACTTTTATGTCCAGATTGTTTTCTCTTTGGCTCAAACTTCAGGAGGCTGTTTCTTTGTTTCCTTTACATGACAGAGACATCTTCATATATTCTAAGAAGTGGAAAGTTCAAAGATGTTTTGAATCATGTGAATAAGGACTTTGTAAAATTGTTCACGACATTGCCATGTGTTTTGTACTGCTGTTGTTCTATATTGATTATTGTTTGTGAGCTTTGTTTACTGTAAGGGGTGGCAGGAAGCCTTGAGGTTAAGAGCGTTGGGCCAGTAACCGAAAGGTCGCTGGTTCGAATCCCCTAGCTGGCAGGTGGGAAAATCTACCGTTCTGCCCCCAACAACAACTGCTCCTGGGTGCCGATGACGTGGATGTCGATTAAGGCAGCCCGCCGCACCTCTCTGATTCAGAGGGTTAAATGCATTCAGTTGTGCAACTGACTATGTAGCCCCTTACCCTAATCAATTGACTTTATTGGGTGAAGTAATAGTCTTACTCCTACATTATTTTACCTATACCTCATCGTATAAGGAGCAGGTGTGTGTACATGCGTGGGTGTTTGTGTTCCAAGGGTGTTTGTGGTGTTCCCTTGACACCGTAAGTGTTTTTGTCAACAAACACCTGTTTGGTCATTGTTAATTAATTGTTTAACATTGTTTCAATTTGTCAAACAGTATGCCCTTCTTAAAATTAGCCCGCTAGCTTGCAGGCGTTAACTAGCACTCCCCTAATCAGTGTCCAGATGAATTATAAGCGTTAATGTAGCCAGCTGTTGTGCAAGTGGTACACATCATTATGAATATAAATAACAAATGATGGCTAGCACTACACTAACCACATACAAAAGCTGAGAAAAGCTGCAGAAGCTTTTGTAATTCTGAGTGTACTATGGAGAATGATATGAATATTGCTGTTTCACCATCTTACACCTTAAACAATATGTCATTAGAATGTTATATCAACAAAATTCTATGCCTTCAAAATGTGCTGTTTAAAGCTTAAACTAAAAACAACCATGACCACAGTTTTGTTTTGAAGAAAAGCTGCTTATACTAGTCTTAACTCGCTTTCTCCTGTATATGTACAGGTCTTGTGAGGTAATTTACAGTGAATGGCACAGACTATGATATGGCAAGCACGTATCTACTTGCAGTCTGGGAATAACAATGATACTCTACGGCCGTCAAACCTAAACCACAGCACTTGACTTGGCAGGCTTTCATTCACGCTGAATGAGATGAGACGATTACATACTGTAGCACGGTGTGCCAGAAGGATATCTGTGTCTCTCCTTCTTACAGTGAGATACATAAAATACAGTAGCATGGTAGATGGCTGTGTCTAAATATTTACAGTGTTGTCCCAGAGAGGGCACTGGAGAGATGCATACAGCTCTGAGATTGGGATTATGCTTCTGCAGCAGTCAAACATACAGCACAGTATATGAGAGTATAGGCAGCAAATTAGAGCTGGGATGATAAACTAAACATTTTAGACAACGACTATGCCGATGACTTAACGCATGCAATTTGATGATATTGCTCAGTGTGATAAGTAGCCTATGCTAGAGAAATGTTAAGTATGAAATACATTTGCTAATATGGGACAATTGATGGCTACAACTGTCAAACTAGTAGTAGTAGTTTAAAATATTATACAAAAAAAAGTGTGGTGCACATTAATTAATACAAATGTAGCGCTCTGTTTATCATTATCGCATCAATTCAGTTGTATAGGTTTTTGTCCATATCGCCCAGCTCTACAGCAAAGAAATGGGGATGTCCATAGTGGGCATATATGTGGGTATCCATAGATACATCAAATGCTGTCCACCTTTCTCTCCATTATCTTTACACCTGTACTTGTTCAAAATAGTTTTTTTCTCAGGTGATTGTCAACCATAGTTTAGAAAAATTCACCTGAAGCAATAAGTCTAAATCCTTGATCTTAACACCCTCTTCACGTGTGCAGTTTGGCTTCCTTTCCATTTAAGGAATGGTCTCATCAAACACTATACTCCACAAAGTTAAGTTAGGTGTCACAACATTTCTATATCCAAGATTCGCAACAGACATCTGTTGACTTCCTATTCATTTGGTTGTTATTTTATTCCTCCTGTTACTTGCTATCTCTAACATCACTACTGATGGCCTGACAGTAACCACCTCACAGCCACTCCTAGTCCATTAGTGACTCTATCTCTCCATCGTTGATCAGTCAGAGTTGGTTATCGTCACGTTCACTCTAAAGCTTTTACGGTGTCAGGATTTTGATGGCCCATCCTCACTTTACACTAATTGTTGACGATTACAAGTCATGCGTGTAATCAGGAGTGGGTTCTTGTACCACTGCAACGTGGTTTCAAGATTGGCTTGAATATCAAGGGGAGCAAAACATGTCTGGCATGCTATACTTTGCATTCAGAGTATTTTAAATGACAACCGTTAATCAACCGTCTTAATATCCAGTAATTTACTATCTACGTAAATGTTCGGAAAACTACTTTGAAATAACCGCCACAGACCAAAATACATACAGAAATGAATGTATATAGTATCTATCAGCTATTATTTCTCAGGCTGCTCATAACGTAGCTCAAAACAAACGTATTCAAATAAATAGAATAAAATATTAAACATCATGAGCACATCATCTTTGCCAAGGGCTACAGATCCTGTTTGTCATTAAAACAACACATATCTGATATGTATGTGATTATTATCTTGTTTTTTAAAATTCAAAGTACAAGTCTCCAGATGGTTAGAGTTCAAATTTTACACATCTAACTACAGCAATAATGAGCGCTGAGCGTCGGGCTGAACCGCTTTGGTTGCCCCCTAGGGAATCATCCCCACTGTATACGCTGCTTTAAAAAACAAAATGCTGTATCAATAAAGAGAACAAGCACACTCTGTGTAGCCTACTGAAATATACCATGAAAAGAGAACCTCGCTTCTGATGAACGTTTTCTTTGAAAATGTACTCCCATCCCATCCTCTCCCTGAAAAATTAATCTTTTTTTGTTCTAGTAGGATCAAACAGCCCCCCTCTCCCACTTACTCAAAAAGCTATTGGGTTTCTTGTAATTGATTTGCAAGCATCTAATATTCAAACTACGTTTCTCTTGAATTCATATTCTCACATGTATTCAAAGTGAAGTGTCTCCATCAGGTCATTACAGCAAATATTATTTCATTACAAAATATATTTTTGCATCTTAATTTGTTCAGTTCCCAAATATAACAACAGCTCTAAGTTTACCTTAAAGGGATAGTTCATCCACATTCTAAAATAACACATTGGTTTCCTTACCATGTAAGCAGCCTATGGACAAGCTATTGCAGCAATACATACTTTGGTTTAGTTTCCATGGCATTGTTTCCACATGCTAACATTTTAGAATGTGTGGCACACATCCCCTTCAGTCTCCAATATTCCACTGAATCTTATTAAACTTAAAATATGTTATTGTACAAATACATTAATGACAGCTAAGTAATAGTAATGGATGATTGCTGCATAATGATGGGATTTTATGCCACATTCACTGTTATCAACTGTGGTATTTCTGTAGATGGGACAGATTTCCATCAGTCAGGTGTAATAGAAAATGTGTTCCAAGAAATCAAGTGTCTGACTCATTCCAAGTTTGAATTGAAATGAATTGCAGCACGTTTACCTCATTCTCAACTTAGCACAAAAAAGCTTGAATACTGAACAATTCTGAAAAGGTTGCTCAAAGGTTAACTGAAATGGTGACTTTTCATGTCAAACCACTGATGAGTGATGAGAGATTTGCTTTCAGAACTGTTTACCCTTGCACATCTCACATACCTACACAGCATGATAAAACATGGGAAAGTACAGAGATAAAAGCATTGCACCAGATGATGCATCTTTACAGAGAGGTTGAGATTCAGTATATTATCGATGAGCACTCTCCTGTGGTGGTCTTGCGTCATGTGGACAGCATGGATTGGCTGGACTTCAGAGGAGACTTCCTGCCTGCCTTTAAAGCTCTCTCTATTGATAGGATAGATACTCTAAGAATCAAGGTCCTAATAGGGCTAAATTAAAATATAGGCAATAATAAAAGTTTGAAAGTGTTGGATGTGTTTTATGGACATAATTGATTGGAAGAAAGAAATCTTAAAGTATAATGTATGGACACCAGCCTTTCAGATGAAGTTATTTCTCAGAGCAAAGGTACAGGGAACATTATATAATCAGGTTAATAGGGATGAGATAGGACATTTTGTACACTGCAGAGCCCAAGTCAAAATGTTAATTGCACTTTGTCTCACAAATCATAGAGAATAAATAGTGTCATTTATCTTGCATGAGGCCAATTCGTGCAGCTTTGTCTGATTCTTGTATATCTTAGTCTGGCAGAAAACGGATGTTGTCCAATGAACCAGCACATTGGTGTGATTAAAAGTTGTTCAGCCAATCAGCTCACAACTAGGTGAAAGCTAAAGGTTAGAGGTTATGGTGTTGATCAATGATCTAATCTATGTTGCATGTTCAACGTTGTAACATTTAGTAAATGTCAGAGAAACAGCTCATGATCTTCAGGTTATTAAAACAGAAGCTAGGTTTATTTGGCCTTTTATGTTAATTGATAGTACAAAAGACTTATATAATTACACAAAACAAAAACAGCAAAATACACAAATAAAGTACCGGTAGCATTGTCTTAGATAAGGACTAATTGTGTAGAAGCGTAACATAACTGGTCAATAGCCTCATTACCAGCTGACCTTGAGATCACAGTGCAACAACGAACCAGCGTAATGACTGTGATTATATAAAGAAACTGTTATTGCCATAGGGCTTATGTGGCCATTAAGAGCCAACAATGCATGCCTATCCCTCCGATTCCAACCTATACAGTCATCAACAAAAGTCCTACATTACAACGATATGGCTAATTATTATACGGCAGAATCAATTACATCAAGAGAATCAAGCACATCCAAGCTAGCCTTAATTGAAAAGGTTCTTGTTTATGCCTTGGCCTTCTCAAGGTGACAGAGCATGCTGTGGTGAGATTAAATATTTATTGAGGGGTGTCATTACATTGCCATTATCATTTAGATCAGTTCATTAAACAACAAGATTAGGGTTGTTAAATAAAGCAAGATGCACTGCTTTGATCTCTTTTCAGTTCATCATAGCTGTTACAGAGGTCATTGAACTCAGTCCCTTGGTGATCATTGGACATTCATACTTAGACACGCCTGGAAAGCAAAAACGTTCATTCTCATGTTCTTCTATTGTCCAAACACAGTAATAATATACAAGAGAGAATGTCTATTCCATGCTGTATTCACACTAGGTATTGATATTTAATAGGAGAATGGTATAAATAGCTTAGCTGTGTTACATTATACACTCCTACAGTCACAACGTGAGCTATGGAAGGACAGGATTGAAGATCGCCTGAGGTTTCAGACATAAAAAGGAGAGGAGAGAGTGAAGAGAGGAGAAAGTGAAGAGTGTCATCCTTTCTGGTGTGACCACCATTATGTGAGTGATTTGACAGGCTTGTCAGATGGATCTGCAGCAAATTCTCCCTTTTAGGAGATAGTTCATAATGACCAAGAGATTTCACTCTTTTCTCAAAAAAATACGTACAAAAATACCCCATGCTGCCACTCAGAATGTCCTCTTTCAATAATGCTATGTCATAAACATAATGCAGCAAATACTTGTGGACCTTTGCTAATGAGATGTTATTTTTCGAAGACAAGTTAAGTAGTTATATAAAGCTCATTAGCACTTTGATCAATGCTCTGCTAAAAGGTCGTTGGCAAACCTTTGGCAAAAACCTGTCTGTACACCTTGAAGGTCGCTGGCTGCTTTGAACAGCCCTTGATGAAAACATCCTAATTGAGAGAAAAGTACTGCAGCAATTCTCAGAGGTAAAGTTGTCTTTGGCACTTGTAATGGGGTAATGGTTGTGAGTAAAACAATTTGAAAGAACTCCTATTACTAGTAGAGGTCGAGTTTTACTTTGACGGCCTAGTTCGATTATACGCAGGACCTCTATTGGTCATGCAAGAGTTCCTTTCACAGAATGTGAGGACCATTCTGCTTAGCTTTGATGAATATGTCTGCCCTTTAAAAAACTCTGACACGATATAGCGCTTTCTACATTTTATTATGGCTCTTACTGTATGTCAGCATTGCATTTGCTGGTCAAACCCTCTTTGCAGGTCGCAGAACCCAATAGCTGTACAGTTATTTTCACAGTGGGTTGGAATTGGAATGGTTTACTGTATGTAGAAGCTATAGCTTTTGCTTTATTAATTCAAGTGTTCATACAGTACATGTTATACATTACATCAGACTGTATTATTTCATTACAGTTTGCATAGTTTCATTACTCTCCCTTTCCAGTGCCAAGTTAAGTGGAATAGGTGGATGCGAGAGGCTTGGCACACCTGTGTTCCCAGATACTACAAGGTTCAACAGCCTCTCACAGGGGAGAAACTCAGTGGAAAGTCTTATCGCCAAAACAGTCTAGATGGTCTTCAAAGGACTTTCGGAAACTGAGTTAGTTCAAATCAAATTACACCAGGCCCAATGATTACATTTTAGTTGCATTCAGTCTAAAATTGTGGATGGAGGTTTGCTCTACTCGTAGAAAGCAAAATAATAATGACCCTAATTCTTGCCAATTTCAACGAAATTAGACAAATTAACAAGGGAGAGAAAATGCATTTTACCACCTTGTTTCTAAAACATTTGTGAATATGCGTCTATTTCTTTCTGGGCACCGGCTCCAAAGGCATAGATTAAGATGGCGCTAATGCATTTAACTGCAGGAATATTCAAAAATTATATGAACGATAATTACTGTATTCACAGAGCTGCTAATGAGAAAAAATTAAACCCAGTACATAAAAACAATTCAGTAATAATATGCCTGCAAAACAAAAACAAAAAGAAATCCCCAGGTTTTACTGCCATCATTTGGCCATGGAAAGAGAAAAATAAAACTGTATGCCTTGGCCCCAGGTTAATGGATGGTTCCCACCACTACAACACCACCCTCACCAATGACCACTGTTGCTCTCAGAAGTGTAATGTATGTCTTAAGAATGACATTCATGTCCAGCACTAACCCTATCTGTTTGTACAGTATCTGCATTTTGAATGCAGATATCTTCATTCCCTTTGTTGTCTTAGAAGAGACATCTTTTCTCAGATCTCTTTTCAGACAACACCATCAGCTCAATATGAATAATTAAGGGAAAACACACATCTACTTGAATACTAATAGTGGTCTTTTGTACTTGAGACATCCAAAATTACACTCTGAAGTTCAGACAAAATATATACATATTCCTTTAAAAAAGCTCTTTGGGTCAGCAGCGAGAGGAGGAGGTGAAGTTCACACATCTTTACACATTTTTCTAAGCTGCAGTGTCGAGGGAGACCAGTTCTTATTTGTCCGGAGTGGAAAGTGCTCAAAAATGGATTCTCAGCAGGACAGGGTACAGAGAGTGTCTAATGGACTATAGACAGAGGGAGGGAGGTTCAGGTTGAGATGTGTGGACAGTGGAGGCATCTCGGACCCAAATGTTTTTTAAGAGCGATAGACGGAGGGTGTGGAAATGTAAGATGACCAGGTAAGAGCCTGTGAAATTGGAGATACATTCACCAAGATTTTACTTGACCCTAAATCATGACAAGCCAGAACCTTCTGCCCTCCATTCTGTGCTCTGCTATGCTGAATGGGGTGGAGTTTAGGAAAGCTAGATCCCAACATTATACAACATACCCCCATGTTGCTATCAAATAAAATCTTATTTTTTATGTTTTAAAAACTTTATTTATAGATTTTCAGATATAACAAAAACATTACAACCCCAACCCCTCATTCTCCATCCATCCATCCATCCATCCATCCCAGATGATTAGATGTTAAAGGGGAGAAGCCGCTTGCTTGTTTAAGGCTAAAGTGTCTTCAGAATTGGGACCAGATTTTAAGGGAGTTCTTAATTAACAATGGGGTTAAACACATGGGTGCCAAGGTTCATGGCCATTGGGGAGCACAGGAGCGAGTCTGGAGAAGTTGGAAGGCTTGACTAACTCCATGATGGCCCAAGTTGGGCCATCCTTGTTTTGAAATGTAGAAACCCAATAAACACATTTAGATGTATTTTCTGACCAGTAGTAGTGTAAAAAATTGGGGCATAGGTCTCTCTAGATATACAGTACCTTCCTCATTCGTGGGTTTGACTTATTTCAAATTAAGTTGGAAATGTAGCTGTCCAGTTGTTTGAACATCGACTTTGGCAGAAAAATGGGAATCATTTAATTTCAGTATAAAAACTCAGGTAGTACAGTCTTCTTAACAGAATGAATGTGACCTGTTAATGAAATGGGAAGAGACAGCCACCTTATGAAATCCTGCTTAGTGCGCTCCAGGACTGTTTTGAAGTTATGTTTAAACAGAGCCTTAAATGAGTGTGTGTCCTTTATCCCTAAATAAGTAAAGACCTGATGCTCCACCTTAAATGGGAAATTGGCATACCCAATTCCTTCTGCTAACCGATTAATGGGAAGGAGCACACTTTTTGATAGGTTTAACTTATAACCAGAGAATGTCCCAAAACCTTGTAGTATGTCCAAGAGATAGGGTATAGACTCCACAAGGTTAGATATGTATAAAAGAGGATTGTCTGCATATAAGGACACCTTGTGAAATATGTTGTCCCTTAATATTCCCTTAATCCTATCCTCCGCCCGCAGGGCGATAGCAAGAGGCTCAATCGCCATATCAAATAGAAAAAGGGATAAACAGCAAACCTGCCTGGCCCCCCTGTAGAGAGGGAAGTAGCTGGAGGTAACATTGTTGGTGTGAAAAGAAGCCACTGGGGACGAGTACAAAATCTTAATCCAGGAAAGGAATGACAGGTCTAACCCAAATCTCTCCACTACTGTAAATAGATATTCCCACTCAACCCGAAAGCCTTTTCAGCATCAAGAGAGATGATAACCTTTGGCTGTAGATTTGAGTGGCCAAAATAAACAACGTTAAATAGCCGGAGCATATTATAGAAGGATTGCCAACATGAGATAAATTCGGTTTGGTCAGAGTTAATTGTATTAGGCATCACTGTCTCTAAACGGCGTGAGAGGAACTTAGTAAGAATTTTATAAATCACAGCACAAAAGGTCTATAGGGCGGTATGAAACACAGTCTAGGGGATTCTTGTCTTTTTTAAGCAAAACCGAAATAGTTGCCTGGGTAAGTGTCTGTGGCAGTTTCTGACTAGAAAATATTTAATTGTACATTGTGCTGAGGTTAGGGGATAATTTAGAGGAGAATGCTTTCTAAAATTCAAAAGGGAAGCCATCAAGCCCAGGGGCTTTACCGCTCTGCATGGACTGGATTGCCAGAGTAGCTTCATCATCGCTTATTGAGGCATCCATGTTGGTTTGTTCATCTGAATTGAGGCAGGGGATGTCCAGATTGTCTAGAAATGCATACGAGATGTGTCGAGAAGAGCCTCTGATGAGTAAAGAGCAGAATATAATTGCTTAAATTGATTGTTGATTTCTTTGGGATTGGTTGAAGTTAAATCAGCTGCAACACAGATTTCAGGTATGGTGCTGCTAGCAGTGGATTGTCGAAGCTGGTGAGATAACAACTTGCCAGCTTTCTCTCTGTATTCATAGAATTTTGGGCTTGACTTAAACAGAAGCTGCTCTGTTTGTTTGGTGGAAAGATTGTCAAATTTCGCTCAGTGTAGCAGTCTCTCTTTGTAGAGTTCAGGAGTCGGAGAAGAGGCATATCTGTTGTCCACATCTAGAATGTGTTGAGATAGCTCCGATAAGCGTTTGGTGCGCTGTTTGCTGTCTTACACTGTGTATGAAATAATTTGGTCCCTTAGATACGTATGCTTTTATCGACTCTCACACAGTAGAGTGAGACATGTTAGGGGTGCAGTTGATCTGTAAAAAGACAGCAATGTGAGTTGATATGTATTTTTTAAAGGCACTACAGGATAGTAGTAGGGAGTCAAGTCGCCAAGCGCATTGTGATACAGTACTGTCTGGAAAGCGGATATCTAGCTGGACATGGCTATGGTCTGAGATAATGATGCTGTGATATTGGCTATTAGTTTCAAAAGGAGGAGTTATATTATCTAGCAGGAAAAACTCAATCCTAGAGTATGAGCAGTGGATTGGAGAAAAAAAGGAGCACTGTTTAGCAGTGGGATTGCTCGTGGATCAGACAGATTATAGGATACTGGAAATGATTTGATTACTGCGCCTGATTTTGAGATCACACTGTTGGGCTTCGGTCTGGATCTGTCTAGACTTGGATGCAATACACAATTGAAATCAATATCAAATGATGAGAGTTAAGGTTGGGAAGTTGTTGCGATGCGGTCAGAGAAAAAGTTATCGTCATCCCAATTAGTACCATCGACGTTAGCCAGAATAACCTGTGTGCTAAACAATTTCCTCATCACTATAATACTGTATATCTGCTATTAATATATGAAATTACTTTGGAGGAGACAAACGGGGTACCTTTTCTGATAAGGATGGCTGCCACTCTGGCCTTAGCATCAAAGTTGGAGGGGAAAATTTGGTCTACCCATCCTCTCTTTAGTTTATCATGTTTGCTGGACTGGAGATAGGTCTCTTGGAGAAAAACAATGTCCAGACTTAAGATGAGCATACACTCGGCTACGCTTGACCACAATGGTTAATTCCTTTCACGTCCCAGCTGATAAAGCATGTGGAGTCTAGAGTATGTGAATTAGGTATAGTCATAGTAAACAGAAATGAATGTTAGTATGATCACACGGCCAGTGTGCTTAAAGGTCAGAGTAATAAAATATAAAGAAAATAAAAAACAGCTAAAAACAACAAAATACCCAGAGGAAAACCTTGGACCCCTAAGCTGGCCTTCCCCCTGTTGGAAGGCTGCATCGACCTCTCCTAGACTAGAGCAAAATACTACCATGTTAAACTGAACCTCAGTAGAACTCTATTCAGAGACAAACATAATCAAGTGTACACCTAGGGAAGGGATTCTGGAGGGAACCACCTCAGTTATCTAAACAATATCTATAAAAGGAGATATATGTATATGCCCCCCCGCCCCCGACCAAACCCATCCACTTGGGATGACTTAAAACATAACTGTATACACTACCGTTCAAAAGTTTGGGGTCACTTAGAAATGTCCTTGTTTTTCAAGGAAAAGCTCATTTGTTGTCCATTAATATAACCTCAAATTGATCAGAAATACAGTGTAGACATTGTTAATGACTATTGTAGCTGGAAACGGCTGATTTTTAATGGGATATCTACATAGGCGTACAGAGGCTGATAATCAGCAACCATCACTCCTGTGTTCCAATAGCACGTTGTGTTAGCTAATCGATCATTAGAAAACCCTTTTGCAATTATGTTAGCACAGCTGAAAATAAGCAATAAAACTGGCCTTCTTTAGACTAGTTGAGTATCTGGAGCAACATCATTTGTGGGTTCGATTACAGCCTCAAAATGGCCAGAAACAAATAACTTTATTCTGAAACTTGTCAGTCTATTCTTGTTCTGAGAAATGAAGGCTATTCCATGCGAGAAATTGCCAAGAAACTGAAGATCTTGTACAACGCTGTGTACTACTCCCTTCACAGAACACAGAATCAGTGACACTCACACGTTATTCCCCAGGTGTTTTTGTTTCTGTTTCCATTTCATGTCTCTGCGTTGTTCTTGTTTCTTGTTATGTATTATGTTTCGTTCATTTATTAAATTATTCACAGCCCTGAATTTGCTTCCCGACACCCACGTTACACTGCCTTTGTTTATTATTGGTAGAGCCAGAAGAAACAGCATATAAGAGAGTTTCATTGAGGTAGATCTGGAGTTGACCTTTAGAGTAGTCATGTTTTTGTCAATTGGAGTCATTTGTTTGGTAGTTAAAGTCATCAGAGAGGTGAATACGAGGTTCAGAGGGCTCTAGGAATTGTTACATGCCTAATTAGCCTAATTATATTCAATTATACCTAAACAGAGTTGCTGTGAAAACTGTATTCAAATTAGCTTGAAACACTTATTTTCAGGACATGTTAAATAAGTTTGCTGACAGATTTTAAAATAAATGCAGCACAGTGTCATGTCGTCAAACAATTAAGTTAGCTGTTGATTGAACAAAATTGAATGATAGTTGTATACAATTATTTAATTCACACAACATCACACAATGTGGATGTTATGGTAGAATATTTACAATAATACCACAATGGATGAACAATGATATACTCTATTTAATTGTGTTGTGTTCATGGCGTTGTCAAGTTTGTTATGAGAATGTCCAACACCCCTGGACCTCCTTTAGTTCCTGGTCACTGTGGGCAAACACAGAGAGTTTTTTGAGTGTAAGTCAGACCCGGTTGGATCCAAAATTCTGTAGTTGACCCTCGGATCCCAAGTCGGTTCACGCTTGATGGCCACGGACCTTGGATCTGTATGCAAATATATGAAATACCGACCAGATCCGAAATTGTATTTGAAGAAGAAAATATCCTGATGAAAATAAATACTCTATAAATCACATGTGTTACCTATTGGTTCAGTCAAAAGCATGAATCTCTATCCTCTGCCTGTCTGCCTCTCTCTCTGTCTGGCTTGATCTCTTGCTATAGCAAACTTGCAACATTGTTTCAAATGGGCCCTCACTGTTTCCCACACCAATGAGCTCAGAACAGACAGATATATTTGCACAAGGTGTTCAGGTAGCCTATTTTATGATGTTTCTGATGGAGATATGTGATCAGCAATATGTTGCTATTTGACACCAAGGAGCGGAGAAGGAAAGTGTTGGAAGGATTTTTCAAAAACATAAAGGAACTATTGTCATTCGCAATGGATGTAAAACACTCTGTTAACTTTGAGTATCGCCGCAACTCATACGGGCTGGTGAGTTAAGACAATCACACATCCCAAAATGGGAACTTTTATAGGCCTACATCAGCACATAGTCCAGGTACTTCTATGCACACTCAAGCAAAATATTTGGCCTTAATTTTGCTGGACCCCAGGAAGAGTAGCCTTGGCAGCAGCTAATGGGGATCCATAATACATACAATGCAAATGTAAAATAGTAAACATTAACAAACAAAGAGCAAACCATTCACATAATGAAACAATAATTTGGGTCCGATACAGATCTGACTCAATTTAGATCCAATTCTCCCTCATCTCTGACATATTTTGGGTCGGATCTGGTCCAACTTTTTCTTTAATGATCAGGTCCTGTCAGTGTCGGACGGGAATTTCACGGATCCATTTTGGTTCGGAGGACAATTTTGGGATCGAGATGACCTCTAGTTAGGGGTGTATAATGAAGAGTAAAATGGAATAGTCTCCAAAGACTGTCTTTAGGCCAAAGTGCTGCGTTTGTAGCTCAGCCGAATCCAACCGCCTCATAATGAGCCATCTTATGCCAGAGGACCATTACTTTACTTCAGAAGCTAAAGAGGAAGTTCTTTGTGCTGTAGGTGTGCAGTTCATCATAGGAGAGAGACAGATATATGTCAGAGAAACAGATTCTGACTTTTCTCTGACATCCTGACTTTTCTCTCTTGGTACACTACTGTATATCAATTTACATTACAGTCACACACACCACCCCACTGACCCCTGCGCAACTAGAAACCTGCTTTTAAATCCAGTTGTAGGCTTAAAGTCAGTGAAACAGCTTTCTTGTGACCTGATTGTAAGATGAACAACCCACCCCCACCACCACTCTTTGTCTTTAGATCAACCAGATTTCAGAGTAGTTTCAGAGTAGTTAAAAGTTCCTCTACTCCCGAGCTGGATAAATAATTAGCACTCCGGGAAACACTCGCTAATGCAGCAATTACCTTAGCCAATAGCTTGATTAGCAGAGAAAGGTTCCCCCAGGTTCAGAGAGAGGATCACTGCTGTGAACTGCTCCAGTTCACTCTTCATTAACTACTTTGATCCCAGGAACTGGACCCAAGCTCATTCAAAGGACCACATCTAATTTTATGTAAAATTGATGACCATATTTCTGCTATTGCTCTGCTTGTTAGAGGGCTAAAAATGAACATTTCCTGTCCTTGGGATCCAGGACATGTCATTGAAGTTTGGAAACGGAGATTATGATGTATTTGGTAACAGCATCATACACAGGAAAGATAATAATATGATATGTTGTGAGTTTGATGATCTGTAAACTCTACCGTGCTGCTTACAATTTGACACTGAAGATAAAGCCGAAAATCGTAAGTACTCTTCAAATAGAAACTGTATATTTACGTTTGAAGATAAACTGCCAACAGCCATATACAAATGTAATCTTAAATTACATTAGCATAGTGAGAAACACATTCGTTTTAATATATAACTTTTATTCCTCTTCATATCGGAGGAGATGTCTGCCATTTTACGATCTCCTAACCAACTGTGCTATTTATTGTGTATATTATATTTCTGCCATCGTGTGTCATGACCAAAAAGAGCTTCTAGATATCAGGACAGCGATTACACACCCCATACTGGAGGAATACTTTTTCTTCAATGAGTCGAATGGGAAGGATTTACTTCAGACGACTTCAGACTCATCCCCGTCATTCACAGGAGAAGGAGACGGAGATATCGGGGACGAAGATCTGGGTGCCTTGTAAGGATCGGACGCCGAGCGGGTAACCTTCCTTTACCATCGGTCCTATTAGCCAAAATACAATCAATGGAAAATAAAATAGGCAAACTACGATCACATATATCCTACCAATGGGACATTAAAAACTGTAATATCCTATGTTTCATGAGTCACGGCTGAATGACGACTTGAATAACATACAGCTGGCGGGTTTTTTCTATGCTCACTTCGAGGCAAGTAACACTGAAACATGCATGAGAGCATCAGCTGTTCCGGACGACTGTCTGATCACGCTCTCCGTAGCCGATGTGAGTAAGACCTTTAAACAGGTCAACATCCACAAGGCCACAGGGGCAGACGGATTACCAGGGTACGTGTACCCCGAGCAAGCGCTGACCAACTGGCAAGTGTCTTCACTAACATTTTCAATCTGTCCTTGACTGAGTCTGTAATACCAACATATTTCAAGCAGACCACCATAGTCCCTGTGCCCAAGAACACAAAGGTAACCTGCCTAAATGACTACAGACCCGTAGCACTCACGTCTGTAGCCATGAAGTGCTTCGAAAGGCTGGTCATGGCTCACAACAACACCATCACCCCAGAAACCCTTGACCCACTCCAATTTTCATACCGCCCCAACAGATCCACAGGTGATGCAATCTCTATTGCACTCAACACTGCCGTTTCCCACCTGGACAAAAGGAACACCTATGTGAGAATACTACTCATTGACTACAGCTCAACGTTCAACACCATAGTGCACTCAAAGCTCATCACTAAGCTAAGGACCCTGGGACTAAACACCTCCCTCTGCAACCCCCAGGTGGTAAAGGTAGGTAAAAACACAACCGCCACGCTGATCCTCAACATGGGGGCCCCTCAGTGGTGTGTGCTTAGTCCCCTCTTGTACTCCCTGTTCACTCATGATTGCATAGCAAAGCACGACTCCAACACCATCATCAAGTTAGCCGATGACACAATAGTGGTAGGTCTGATGCCAGGACATCCCCTCAACGTGATCAAGACAAAGGAGATGATTGTGGACTACAGGAAAAGGAGGACCGAGCATGCCCCCATTCTCATCGACGGGGCTGTAGTGGAGCAGGTTGAGAGATTCAAGTTCATTGGAGTCCACTTCACAAACAAACTATCATGGTCCTAAGACAGTCGTGAACAAAACCTATTCTCCCTCAGGAGACTGAACAGTTTCGGCATGTGTCCTCAGATACTCAAAAGGTTTGACAGCTGCACCATCGAGAGCATGCTGACTGGTTGCATCACTGTTTGTTATGGCATCTGCTTGGTCTCCGACTGCAAAGCACTGCAGAGGGTAGTACGTACGGACCAGTACATCACTGGGGCCAAGCTTCCTGCCATCCACGACTATAGCAGGCAGTGTCAGAGGAAGGCCCCAAAAATTGTCAAAGACTCCAGCCAAAAAGGCTTCTTAACAGCTTCTACCCCCAAGCCATTGGACTCCTGAACAGCTAATCAAAGGGCTACCCAGACCCCTCTTTTACGCTGCTGCTACTCCCTGGTTATTATCTATGCATCATCACTTTAACTTTACCTACATGTACATGTTACCTGAATTACCTTGACTAACCGGTGCTCCCGCACATTGACTCTGTACTGCTACCCCCCTGTATATAGCCTCTCTATTGTTATTGTACTTCTGCTGTTTAATTATTTGTATCATTTTTTTATTTTCCATTTCTTACTACTAAAAACTTTTTAAAAAATGTAACAGTAAGGTCTTCCCTTCCTCATTTTTAACCCGTTGTATTTGGCGCATGTGACAAATACAAATGTATTTTATTTTATTATCCTCACCTTCCAAATGGGGTTCAGAGATGGCAGAGTCCTGGCAGCAAAAGAGTGTGTGAACAGGCCTTGGGTCAGCAAAATGCATTATCACCTCTCATCAACAAGTCTCAGTCCTTTTGGGGGTGTGTGCCAATTATAATATACTGCTGAAAGAAATAAAAGTTGATGCCACTAAATGAATATTGTGCAGTATTTTGAGTACAAACTTTAACCATGTTTAACTATTTATACATAATACAAGAAAATACAAAATTCTCAATGACATCCTCCAAGGTGTTTCTATCAGTGTTCATTGTGTTTAACCCAGCACTTCTGGCTTCACTGCATGGGTCCATTAAGGTGAGCAGTATCTCCCTTCTGTACGACCAGGAGACATGCCTTGCGAGACGCTTCCACTCCTAACAATGTGACGGCTGCAGGTTCAATCACAAGTTTGTCAACGCTCTCAAAGTCAGAACAGAGAGAGTTGTCTGGTAGGCAGTAAAGCATATGGATGTGCTGCTTGTAATTCAGAGGCATCCAGAGAGAAGACTGAAAGAGGTTATCAGTGGAACTGAGGGGAGTCAGCTGAAAAACAACTAGCAACAGACCAAAGACTACATTCTGTGGCCAAGGCTTTGGAAGAAACCTGGTGCAATTTGTTGATTGGAATAAAGCACTATTTTTTGTCAAGGTGATATGCTTTGAGTCATATTCTTCTGGAACATTGTCAGTTCCGGTTATGAAAGTGAATCCTGTAAGGCACTTGGCAGGTGGATCCATATCTACGTTTTAATGTACTAACATGATGGCCCATTAGAGCCTGTTTTACATTCCATACACATTCCCCAACCACAGCCAGAGATGTTTTCTTTAGAATATGTATTATATCACACAATAAACACAACCTTCCGTAATGAGCTGTTTTTTCCCTCCCTCTCTTTCGAATGTATTGAGATACAGCACTTAATTCCCCCTATGGGGTAGAGAAGACTATAGTAGCCAGAATTCATCATCTGTGGTCCCATCAGTGCCCCCAGATATAGGTCCCTGGTAGATTTATAGACTTTCCATATCTATAGTTTCGCTGTCCCCCTGGTCTTAATGTTTTTGTATCGAGATTATTTATGTGTGGGTCACCCAGTTTTTGCTCAGGGTATTATGGCATTAGAGTCAGATGAAACGCTACCGATAGGACCTGGTCCTTAATTTCAGGAGCGCACTGTCATGTTGCTAATCAGATCTGCAAACAGGGCAGAGGCTGCCTCAGTGAAGGGTACTTAGAATATATACTGTACACTCAGAGACTGTGAAATCGTGCTGCCTCTTCCCCAGTCCAAGTCAATTACTGTACTTTGCATTGATATGAAATACAGCGAGAATAATTTTACTCTGCAATATCAACAATTTAAATTCAATTAAATTATCCCCTGGGTGGGCATCACTGTCACATTTTAAAAAGCGTCTCCAGATCCCACTAGGCATTCTCATTTATTCTTTGTAATGAATCTTAGACATAACATTCCATAGCTTCTAGGATAAAGTTTACTCTAGCATTGTTGCATTATACTCTAATTTCAAGCAAATAAATTGCTTAGCTCATCTGTGATTTGTTTTAATCTGCTTTAATTTCCATGAAAACAAAGAATGCCTCTTTTCTGTGGTCCAAGGCCTGTTTCTGAGCTAAATGAGTGGGATTTTACAAGAACAGTCTAAATTGAAACTGCTTAGTGGGAAACCAAGACAAGTAGCTACAGTATGATTACTGAGGAAAACCAATCCAGTGTCCACATAATCAAAACAGGCTTGAGTATTAGATTTGAGCAAAATAAAGCACTTACCCACTACAAATATTTATGTTCAAGTTTACAGCTAGCTAAATAATGAAATACACCCTTTTCACTTCAGCAATATGTCTGTTAAACATTTAGGGGGGATGTTCTACAGATAAAAGATTCCTGAACCTCCATTTCCTCATTTTATTAAATTATTTCTCACCGATGCGTGGGAGCGCCAGCCACAAGAGACTGTCCACAGTGTAATTATTCAGCACTTCATTTTTTGCCTCAGCAGGACATGCTTTATTGAGCTTGAGACCATTTGTTTATAGGCTACCCTGTTCCCTGTTCTCGCTGTCCACCTCAGCCTGATTGTTTCTCAGCTATGGAACAGGTGGTTGATCCTCAGCAAATTCAACTGTTCCTCATCTGCAGAATCATGTGTAATTATATTAATCATGGACATCACTGAAAATGTCTACCATCCTTCATGGTGATGAATGGCAGCAACTTCTCATTCAAGTTAATACCAGAGCTACAGCATATGCTACCCAGCTATCAGCATATCCTACCCAATCCAAATTTTGAGGTAAAACACAAAACTCACTATAAAAACAAACATTTAAACAACACTTCTCTGAACCGAAAATATAATTTTAAAAATACAACAATCCTCCAGCTGTCTCAAAGTCTGATCTATCAGCCACAGAAAACGAATCACGCAATTAGAGCCTCTCCAATCAAAAAAACTGGAGAGGCTTTTTCTGCTCTGTGTTCATTCATTTTCACCTTCCCACTGAGCACCAAGGAGAGAACACACAGTGTTGATACACTCCAGATGATTATGCCTTGAAGTTGAATTAGGGAAACCGGATGATTGGGGCCAAATTGTACCCTTGTGTTGTTTATGGTGAAGTACATGTTTGATTGGAAAAGCATAGGCCTACATTACAAACATTTCCAATGGAGGGCAATCAGAGAGATATCACACCTCAGATAAACGGGTGGTTTCTGCTCAGTAGGTCTGCGTCTTCAGAGTAATATTACAAAAACAAGCTTTATTTTGAATTCAGGACCAACTGCAGAGAGTAAAGGATGTGTGTGATGTTTGTTTGTGTGTGTGTGTTTGCTGTGTACAAAGGAGGGAACAAGCTTGGATCGAACAAGCTGTGTGGGCCTGATTGCAATTTCACCGTGGTACTAGGGGTGATACTAGGGGTTAACTGTACTGTTTCCCTTCTAAACTAGTGTGAAGTTGATGTGAGGCTATGGTGATGGGGAGCTTATTGGAGTCCAGGCCTGGGCCCAAGCTGTTCCACACTAATCACTAGATCCCCAAACAGGAAATCTCTGTGGGTGAAATGCCTTGAACCTTCTACAATTTGCGCAACTGTCTGAAGTTCCACTTTTCAGCTGTGAAATTGTATTGGAAAAGAAGCTAAGAGGGTTGCAGCTACACTGGCCCAGCCTGTGCTCACAGCACCAAATCTTATTTCCAGTCGAGCTGCACTCCTCAAAGGAGGGCTTTGAAAAACGGCTGAGGAATCAAGATGAATTGGCGACTGACTACTGTGAGGCTGTATTATGAAAGCAGAGAAAGAGACAGATCTCAATCATTATGTTGCTCCTTAGTGACATTGAAGACCTTCAAGTATGTTCCTTGTGACATTGGGTTTGTTAGTGTGACCTCACTATGTAAAATACTACAGTATGCTTCTGGCAAACTAATTCTCCTCACACAGGTTACCACATAACGTAGGGGGTTGTCCTTACATTGGGCACCATTAATGTAAGGGACTTACAGTTTTAAGTTACATTCAGTCCTGCATATGTTCAAAACATGACATTAAAATGACACATCACTACAATATGCAGTGCTGCAGTTCCCATTATCAAATTCAAAACCTGTTCTTAAAACAAAGGATGTTCAAATAATGACTCATTCTCATCTGAATGTCTGTCCCCACTCCTACTCTCCACCCGGCCCAGCCCAATTTGTTCATTAAAACAGAGAGAATAGCTTCAGTTTGAAATAAAAAATTCAATACATTAAAAAGTAACCTTACGTGGATGAGTTTGTCAATGCAATGACACAAATGAAATTGAATTGCTGCGGTGGTGGCAGTGGCGTGTGGAGCAGCTCTGATGAGGGAGGTGATTAGAGCTTTTACTGATGAGCGACGCTATTATAGATCTCACCACTAAGGATGACTTACAGCTTTGGTCTCCAGCCTCATTTTGATCTCTGATTTCAGTGTGCCATAACACTGTATCATTCATGGCGATGGGGAAAATCTGCCACATTCAAACGGGTGACGGAACAAAAAAACTATTGTGGCTGTTCGACACAATACAATTTGAGTTCTGCTGCTGCATTTGCTCCTCAGAGAATAATTTAATATGGAGGTGCAAACAAACATTTGTATGTCAAGTCCTTTGTTAGTGTACAGATTAACTGTATGAATTGCACACACACAAAAACACACACAAACAGCCTTTGAATTTGTAATATCAAAGGCAGCCCACCCCATCACACAACTTGTAGAATGACACAGGTAATAAAAAATAAAAAATGCTCTCTTTTTCAAAGGACACAGAAAAAGGCGTGAGTATCACTGATGGTTTCTGTCCGGAATAATTCATATGTCCTTCTCTATTTTACATCTGTATATTGCTGAGGCTTGCCATGAGGCAGCATTATAGTCTAATCTTTGGAGTCTGTGGCACTTTTTTTTATTATTACAAAACCTGAGAGAGAGACAGAACATTAGGGGGAGAAGGAGAGAGGAAAAAAAGATTAATTGAGTTTAGGTGGTTTGTAGCCCTACCTTTGTGGGATTTAATAACTATAGGCAGAATACATTAAATCTTCTGAAGATTTACAACTAATATTGAGTCAATAACAAAAGTTTATCTCAATACTTTGTTATATACCCTTTGTTGGCAATGACAGAGGTCAAACGTTTTCTGTAAGTCTTCACAAGGTTTTCACACACTGTTGCTAGTATTTTGGCCCATTCCTCCATGCAGATCTCCTTTAGAGCAGTGATGTTTTGGGGCTGTTGCTGGGCAACACGGACTTTCAACTCCCTCCTAAGATTTTCTATGGAGTTGAGATCTGGAGACTGGCTAGGCCACTCCAGGACCTTGAAATGCTTCTTACGAAGCCACTCCTTCGTTGCCCGGGCGGTGTGTTTGGGATCATTGTCATGCTGAAAGACCAAGCCACGTTTCATCTTCAATGCCCTTGCTGATGGAAGGCGGTTTTCACTCAAAATCTCACGATACATGGCCCCATCCATTCTTTCATTTACACGGATCAGTCGTTCTGGTCCCTTTGCAGTGGAGCCCCAGATCGAGGGAGATTATCAGTGGTCTTGTATGTCTTCCATTTCCTAATAATTGCTCCTACAGTTGACTTCTTCAAACCAAGCTGCTTAGCTATTGCAGATTCAGTCTTCCCAGCCTGGTGCAGGTCTACAATTTTGTTTCTGGTGTCCTTTGACAGCTCTTTGGTCTTGGCCATAGTGGAGTTTGGAGTGTGACTGTTTGAGGTTGTGGACAGGTGTCTTTTATACTGATAACAAGTTCAAACAGGTGCCATTAATACAGGTAACGAGTGGAGGACAGAGGAGCCTCTTAAAGAAGAAGTTAAAGGTCTGTGAGAGCCAGAAATCTTGCTTGTTTGTAGGTGACCAAATACTTATTTTCCACCATAATTTGCAAATAAATTCATTAAAAATCCTACAATGTGATTTTCTGAATTTTTTTATTTTGTCTGTCATAGTTGAAGTGTACCTATGATGAAAATTACAGGCCTCTCATCTTTTTAAGTGGGAGAACTTGCACAATTGGTGGCTGACTAAATACTTTTTTGCCCCACTATATATACACACCACTAGTCAAACATTTGAACACACCTAGTCATTCAAGGGTTTTTCTTTCTATTTTCTATTTTAGATTCTTCAAAGTAGCCACCCTTTTCCTTGATGACAGCTTTGCACACTCTTGGCATTCTCTCAACCAGCTTCATGAGGAATTATTCTCTAGCAGTCTTGAAGGAGTTCCCACATATGCTGAGCACTTTGGGTTGGGATCAGGTGATCGTGGAGGACATGTCATTTGAAGCAGCACCATCACTCCCCTTCTTGTTCATATTGTCCTTACACAGCCTGGATGTCTGATTTGGGTCATTGTCCTGTTGAAAAACAAAATCTTAGTCCCACTAAGCGCAAACCAGATGGGATGACGTATCGCTGCAGAATGATGTGGCAGCCATGCTGCTTAAGTGTGCCTTGAATTCTAAATAAATCTCAGACAGTGTCACCAACAAAGCAGCCCCACACCATCGCACCTTCTCCTCCATGGTTCACTGTGGGAACCACACATGCGGAGATCATCCATTCACCTACTCCGCGTCTCACAAAGACACAGCGGTTGGAACCAAAAATCTCCAATTTGGGCTCATCAGACCAAAGGACAGATTTCCACTGGTCTAATGTCCATTGCTCCTGTTTCTTGGCCCAAGCAAGTCTCTTCTTATTATTGGTGTCCTTTAGTAGTGGTTTCTTTGCAGCAATTCAACCATGAATGCTTGAATCATGCAGTCTCCTCCAAACAGTTGATGTTGAGAAGTGTCTTTTATTTGAACTCTCTGAAGCATTTATTTGGGCTGCAATCTGAGGTGCAGTTAATTGCCGATTTCTGAGGCTGTGAACCTTCACTGCAAAACAGTGAATTTTTTATCTAAAAATAGCTTTTTAATGTTTTACTATTTTTATATTTAAGAAATTCTCCTCCTCTGAGGGGCTTCCACTGGTGTGTGTGATACCTTCTGTTTGTGTTTTGTGTGTGTGAGTGTGCATGACCTGGTAGATGGCTAGTGATGGCTGTTCAACAGTCGGATGGTCTGTTAATAGAAGCTGTTTTTTAGTATCTTAGTCTTAGCTCTGATGCACCTGCACTGTCCCTGTCTGTCGGATGGTAACCAAGTGAACAGTCCGTGGCTCGGGTGGCTGAGGTCAATCAATTATCTTCTTGGCCTTCCTTTGACACCGGGTGCTATAGATGTCCTGGAGACCTTTTGACCCTATCCAAATGAACTTTTAACAAGGCACACCTGTGAATTAAAATACATTCCAGGTGACTAACACATGAAGATGGTTGAGAGAATGCCAAGAGTGTGCAAATCTGTCATGAAGGCAAAGGTTAGCTACTTTGAAGAATCTAAAATATGTAGTAAAAATAATGAAAACCCCTTGAATGAGTAGGTGTGTCCAAACATTTGACTGGTACTGTATATCAAATAAATAGTGTGTGAAGCAAAATGCTTATGTTACTAGCTCCTAACAATGTAAAATGTCAAACAATTCAAATGTAAGGACAAAAATAGAGAAAGAAAAGACAAGAAATCAAGAACGGCGGGATGAATCTGATTAACAACCGAAATAGCACTGTAGCAGCAATCTATACGTACTGTATGTAAACCAGGATAATTTACACAAGATCAGCTAAGAATGATATGTACAGCAGTAGATATATTAGAGTAAACTATGTAAACTAATTAATATGTGATGTGTATAAAGTGTAACTAAAATATACATATACAGTAGTAGAAATATTATGATGAGCTACGTCGGGGATACAGTGGTTCAATGATCAGTGGTTCAATGTCTCTATAGCATGGGACAGCAGCATTGGTTGTGTGTGATTATATGATTGTCAGTGTGTATGTGCATGTGTTTGTGAGTATGAGGTGTGTGTATGTGTGTCAGTGCCGTTTAAGATGAGTTAGGACAATTTTTCTTTTTTATAAGCATGGCTCTCGACTTTCGCTTGTCCCGAGTCCGTAGGGGAGTTGCAGTGATGGGACATGACTGTATCTACCAATTGGATATCACAAAATTGGGGAGGAAAAGGGGGTAAAAGCAAAAATTTGAATTTTCTAGAGGTTGTATTTGAGGTGCAATAATTTGTTCCCTTTGTAAACCACAGCAAACAATGCAGGCTCCGATGTCAAGTGGATTTTCCAAGAAGGGACAGGCCATAGCGACGAACGTGAATCTGTTTGGTGGAGAAGTGCCGTATTTATTCACCAGGACAGGCTAAGTTCAAGTTAACCTTGCAGGTTTGCTTCAAAGCATTCGTTGCTATGCTGTCTGATCAGGTTCTCTTTCAAGTTCTCTTTCTGAAGCCGTAAATTTGGAGTTTGCATAAGTTCAAATTTGACAGATCTTGCTAAATCACTAATCCGGCTTTCTGGAATATCCCTGTGGTTTCTAGTCTCTTCCCTTTAGGCCGTATCATCGTTGTTAGTAATCAGGCCTACCACTTTCGTGTTGTCAGCAAATTTGATGTTTGAGTTGGAGTCATGTGTGAACAGGAAGTACAGAAGGGGACTGAGTACACCCCCATGGGGGGCCCCTGTGTTGAAGATCAGAGTGCCGGAGGTGTT
Source organism: Oncorhynchus nerka (assembly GCF_034236695.1). NCBI lineage: Eukaryota > Metazoa > Chordata > Actinopteri > Salmoniformes > Salmonidae > Oncorhynchus > Oncorhynchus nerka. The sequence continues at coordinate 72,631,093 of NC_088419.1, forward strand.
GTTGCCTTCCCTCACTACCTGGGGTCAGCCCGTCAGGAAATCTAGGACCCAGTTGCACAGGGAGGAGATCAGACCTAAGGCACCAAGCTTAGTGATGATGACCTTGAAGGGATAATTAAAAGCTGAGCTCTACTCAATGAACAGCATTCTGACATAGGTATTCTCCTTGTCCAGGTGGTATAGGATGGTGTGCAGTGCAACAGCAATTGCAAAACCCGTGGATCTGTTGGGGCGGTATGCAAATTGTTGTGGGTCAAGGGTGTCGGATATGATGGAGGTGATATGATCCTTGACTTTGACAGCACTTCATGATGACAGAAATGAATGCTATGGGGCGATAGTAATTTATTTCAGTTGCCTTGGCTTGCTTGGGTACATGAACAATGGTGGACATCTTGAAGGAAGTGGGGACGACAGACTGGGATAGTGAGAGGTTGATGCGGAGGATGCAGCTTGGGATGCCATCTGGGCAGGCCACCTTGTGATGGTTAACATGCTTGAAGGTCCTACTCACGTTGGCTATAGAGATAGGGAGCCAGCAGTCCTCGTGAGCGGGGGGCACATGTCGGCGGCTTTGTTTGTTTTCCTTGAAGGGGGTGAAAAATGTGTTTAGCTTGTCTGGCAGTCAGGTATCTGTGTCTGCGATGTGGCTGGTTTTCCCATTATAATTTGTGATTGTCTGAAGTCTCAGCCACATGCATCTCGCATCTGAGCTATTAAATTGCAACTCCACTCTGTTGCTGTACTGTCTTTTTGCCTCTTTGATTATTTTGTGGAGGTCATAGGTGGTCTGTTTATACCTGTTTTTGTCCATGTCTCTTTACAACAAATGCAGCCTTAATTTTTTCAAAGTCCTGTGTAATTCCTTGAGTGCCAGCGTAGTGTCGGCTTATGAGGGGATGCACACAGCTGTGACACAAACAGCTGTTAATTCTCTCAGGAGATAATGGGGTCGGCATTTGATTGTGAGGTATTCCAGGTTAGAGGAACAGAAACTCGTAAGGGTTTGTACAACTCACACCATCAGTTGTTCATTATATAACATACTCCTCCGGCTTTGTTTTTCCTAATAAGCTCTTTTACTCTGTCCGTGTGATGTACAGAGAATCCTGTAGGCATTATAGTCTGATAAAGCACTTATACTGACAACCAAGTCTCTGTAAAACCGATTACGTTATAGTCTCTCTTATCTCTCTGGTAGGAAATCCATGCTCTGAGGTCGCAAAGTTTATTGACCAGAGACTGTACATTAGCAAGTAATATACTAGAAGGCGGAGGGTGGTTTGCTCCTTTCCTTAATCTGACTAAAATTCCAGCTCGTCTTTTTCTCCTCTGGCGGCATCTTTTTGGAAAAAGGTCTCCCGTGATTAATGGAACTGCTTCGGATTGTCCAGACAAAGGATCCAATCACTGTTGCAATCACAACAGATTAAATTTGTCAGGGATTGGATGCAGCCAATTCGGCACCACCGTATGGAACTCCCAATCACAGCCAGATGTGATACAGCCTGGATTTGAACCAGGGACTGTTAGTGACTTCTCTTGCATTAAGATGTATTGCCTTAGACCGCTGCACCACTCGGGAGGCAAATAGTTACTTTTTAACATGATTGTTTTTCTACACAAAAACTCATATCTAGTCAACCCATATAGTTTGCTTTGGCAACAATAGAAAATCTGTGAATTGCTTTGTGATTTTTTGCCATTTGAAGTTTCCTGTACAATGTGAGTGATGCTGAACTATTTGGCAAGTCAACTGTGTGAAGGGCCTTAAGTATGAAAGTTTGGCTTGGAAAAGGTTTTCCTCCTGGTCAGTCAGCTGTCAGTCTAGAAGGCCAGTATCCTGGATCCTCTTTACTGTTGACTTTGAGACTGGTGTTTGGCGGGTACTATTTAATGAACGCAGCCAGTTGATGACTTATGCGTAGGCTGTTTCTCAAACTAGACACTCTAACTTGTCCTCTTGCTCAGTTGTGCACTGGGGCCTCCCACTACTCTTTCTATTCTGGTTAGATCCAGTTTGCGTTATTCTGTGAAGGGAGCAGTACACAGCGTTTTACGAGATCTTCAGTTTCTTGGCAATTTCTCGCATGGAATAGCCTTCATTTCTCAGAACAAGAATAGACTGACAAGTTTCAGAAAAAAGGTCTTTGTTTCTGACCATTTTGAGCATGTAATCGAACCCACAAATGCTGATGCTCTAGATGTATTGCTTCTTTAATCAGAACAACAGTTTTCAGCTGTTCTAACATAATTGCAAAAGGGTTTTCAAATGATACATTTGGATTAGCTAACACAACATGCCATTGGAACAGAGGAGGGATGCTTTCTGATAATGGGCCTCTGTCTTTGTAGATATTCCATTAAAAATCAGCCGTTTCCAGCTACAATAGTCATTTACAACATTAACAATGTCTACACTGCCTTTCTGATCAATTTGATGTTATTTTATTGGGCAAAAAATTGACATTTCTAAGTGACCCCAAACTTTATATAACTTTATACATATATATATATATATATATATATACGCTCTGGAAATAATTAATAGACCACTGCAAAATTATCAGTTTCTCTGGTTTTACTATTTATAGGTACAGTGGGGAGAACAAGTATTTGATACACTGCCGATTTTGCAGGTTTTCCTACTTACAAAGCATATAGAAGTCTGTAATTTATATCATAGGTACACTTCAACTGTGAGAAAATCACATTGTATGATTTTTAAGTAATTCATTTGCATTTTATTGCATGACATAAGTATTTGATCACCTCGTGGGGCATCAATGATCACGAGGAAGGTGAGGCGTCAGCCTAGAACTACACGGCAGGACCTGGTCAATGACCTGAAGAGAGCTGGGACCACAGTCTCAAAGAAAACCATTAGTAACACACTATGCCGTCATGGATTAAAATCCTGCAGCGCACGCAAGGTCCCCCTGCTCAAGCCAGCGCATGTCCAGGCCCATCTGAAGTTTGCCAATGCCCATCTGGATGATCCAGAGGAGGAATGGGAGAAGGTCATGTGGTCTGATGAGACAAAAATAGAGCTTTTTGGTCTAAACTCCACTCGCCGTGTTTGGAGGAAGAAGAAGGATGAGTACAACTCCAAGAACACCATCCCAACCGTGAAGCACGGAGGTGGAAACATCATTCTTTGAGGATGTTTTTCTGCAAAGGGGACAGGACAACTGCACCGTATTGAGGGGAGGATGGATGGGGCCATATATCGCGAGATCTTGGCCAACAACCTCCTTCCCTCAGTAAGAGCATTGAAGATGGGTCCGTAAGAAGCATGTCAAGGTCCTGGAGTGGCCTAGCCAATCTCCAGACCTGAACCCAATAGAAAATCTTTGGAGAGGGCTGAAAGTCCGTATTGCCCAGTGACAGCCCCGAAACCTGAAGGATCTGGAGAAGGTCTGTATGGAGGAGTGGGCCAAAATCCCTACTGCAGTGTGTGCAAACCTGGTCAAGAACTACAGGAAACGTATGATCTCTGTAATTAAGTTCTGCTTTTCTGATGTATCAAATACTTATGTCATGCAATAAAATGCAAATTAATTAATAAAAAATCATACAATGTGATTTCCTGGATTTTTGTTTTAGATTCCATCTCTCACAGTTGAAGTGTACCTATGACAAAAATTACAGACGTCTACATGCTTTGTAAGTAGGAAAACCTGCAAAATCGGCAGTGTATCAAATACTTGTTCTCCCACTGTATGTGTTTGTTGACCTGGACAAAAGCATCCGCCAACTCCTGGAGCGAGACATGATGTCCCCGATGTGCTCAATTGGATTCAGGTCTGGGGTACGGGCGGGCCAGTCCATAGCATCAATGCCTTCCTCTTGCAGGAACTGCTGACACACTCCAGCCACATGAGGTCTAGCATTGTCTTGCATTTGGAGGAACCCAGGGCCAACTGCACCAGTATATGTTCTCACAAGGGTTCTGAGGATTTCATCTCGGTACCATTTACATTTAACATTTAAGTCATTTAGCAGACGCTCTTATCCAGAGCGACTTACAAATTGGTGCATTCACCTTATGACATCCAGTGGAACAGTAGTGCATCTAAATCTTTTAAGGGGGGGGGGGGGGGGGGTGAGAGGGATTACTTTATCCTATCCTAGGTATTCCTTAAAGAGGTGGGGTTTCAGGTGTCTCCGGAAGGTGGTGATTGACTCCGCTGTCCTGGCGTCGTGAGGGAGTTTGTTCCACCATTGGGGGGCCAGAGCAGCGAACAGTTTTGACTGGGCTGAGCGGGAACTGTACTTCCTCAGTGGTAGGGAGGCGAGCAGGCCAGAGGTGGATGAACGCAGTCTCGGTACCCCCACCTGTGGACGTCGGGCCCTCATACCACCCTCATGGAGTCTGTTTCTGACCGTTTGAGCAGACACATGCACATTTGTGGCCTGCTGGAGGTCATTTTGCAGGGCTCTGGCAGTGCTCCTCCTGCTCCTCCTTGCACAAAGGCGGAGGTAGCGGTCCTGCTGCTGGGTTGTTGCCATCCTACGGCCTCCTCCACATCTCCTGATGTACTGGCCTGTCTCCTGGTAGTGCCTCCATGCTCTGGACACTACGCTGACAGACACAGCAAACCTTCTTGCCACAGCTCGCATTGATGTTCCATCCTGGATGAGCTGCACTACCTGAGCCACTTGTGTGGGTTGTAGACTCCGTCTCATGCTACAACTAGAGTGAAAGCACCGCCAGCATACAAAAATATATATATACACACTTGCCATTAGGGTTGAGCGATTTATCAAATTTACATAGAAATTGTGATATAGACATGTGCAATATCCATAGTACAAAATATATTTTGAAATGCCACTCAGCCTCCTGTGACATCTGTTTTTGTAGTTTACTCCACTGGTCAGCTCTCTTCCTCTCTGCTTCCCCACACACACCAAGCCCCACCCTCTGTCACTCACTCAAGCAGGCAGCAGTTCTCCTCAGTGTACATTCACTCAGCATGTAACGCATGCGCAGTCCACAGACTCCAAACAACAATGATGCTGCTTTCCACTTGTTAATATAAATCCACATGTTTTATTTAATATAGTAGTATTAGTTTGTTTTTCTAGCTATTTGCAAAACACTTGTTAGTTAGTCTTAGCAAGCTGCACACGAAAAAAATTAGGTGTTAGCCGCTAATGTTAATCGCTCTTGCTAATTAGCCAGCTAGCTGGCTGGCTAGCTGAATGCATTGACTGAGACAGGGCAAATCTGTCTATCAAACTTTAGCTCTAATTCAGTGGTGGTGTAGATCAGCATGTTGTTACTACTACGGCATGTTCTGAATCAGAGATTATTATCAAAGCATATTCTAAAATCTTAGTAACATCTATTCAAATCTAACTAGGATCCCCTGGGAAACACAGACCAACATTTTGGTTCCTACCATGTCACAACAAACTTCTCCCTGGCTTTTTCATTCATTGTCATGCTAAACAGCACTGTATTCCAAGTGCCCACTGCATTCGAACCTTATAATTAGAATAATCATGCTATTTCTATGATTCTAATAGTTCACCCAAGTGTTTTAAATAATATTGCAAGTCAAATTGCATTCGCAATATTTGGTAGAAATGTTTGTTTTTGACACATTGTGCAGCCCTACTTGCTATCAAAGTTTCTTATTATATACCGCCTTTGTCCCTATCTTCCGCTAAACTTTATTAACACAAAAACATAATACATTTCTCTGAAGTACTGGGAGTTTTCACAGTCCTTCTACAGCTACATTTTATCAAGACAGAATGAACGTTTGCAGCAATGTCTGGGGAGTCTAATTGTAGTTATTTTAGTCCATTAGAGTGGGGAGTGGGATTGAGTGAGAGGGAGAGAGAGAGAGAGTGGGAAGTAATAGACACAGAGGGAGAGAAAAGATAGGCAGAGTGAGAGAGAGTGGGGAGTGATAGATAGACATAGAGAGAGGAAAGCAAGGCAGAGAGAGACACAGCATTTGAAAGTATAGAGAAAGAGAGAGAGAAAGTGTAGTTTCAATAAAGATGATTGCACTCCACTCATGTACTGTTGGTATGATTTTTACATTTTTAAGATAATTATGTAAATAGTGTTGCAGCATTGCTGGCTTATGGGGCATTTTTGGGGCTAATGATGTATTGAAATGCTTGAGGCTAAGGAGTCATGGTCATGATGTGCAAGATAGCAAATCAGTTTCAAGCTTATATTTTTCACCTAGTCACACTTTCATACTGAATATTGTTTGTATCAGATCAAGCAAATATTGTAATCCTGGTTTTAAACTGGGAATTGCTTGTTATATTGCAAACACGATTACTGAATACTGAATATTTTAATTGCTTTGGAGAGCAGTGGGTCCAGTTAGAACCCTAAACAAACATGCTGGGGTGTGTATCTATCTCCCCAATGCTCAAATGACCTTGGAATTCAATTGAATCTCTAATTTCCATCGCCGACCCCTGCTCTTCAATGAGATTCAAATTAGAGTATTAAAAAACCAGACAAAGTAAATTGATCATTTGAAGCAGAGCAGTTGAAGACCATCAGAGAAGAAAAAATGAAACAGCTTCCATCGGAAAGAAAAGTATTTACTGTAGGTGTTATCGTATACTCTTACACCCACTCCCTCATCAATAATTACTAAACTAATCCATTCATCCATAACATCCTTTGATGCAATAACAGGTCTGTTTTTACGCCCATACGCGATACATCAATTGCTAAACCTGAAAGGACTCGCCTTTGAATTTACGGTACATCAGTAATATATGGTGCTATAAAGAGTGAAGGGAGTCTACGGCAGAATCCCTCAGCATCACTTTGCTGACGGTGTGTATGCCAGGTGAGGTAATGGGGTAGTTATGCCATGAGGGAGGCATAGTGTGTCATTGCTGGTTAGGGAGGCAATACATTAAGCTGGGAATGGGAGAGGCTCATTAATTGACTCCAATATATGTTCGTCAGGACCAATTAGAGGCTGGTGTACATAAGGAAACAAGTTCATACATTTTTCATCAGAGAGCATACTGTATGTGTCTGATGTTGAGAGAGCACCTAGAAAAACCTAGTTCAAGTCAACAAAGTTGCACAGTTGATTCTATGTTGTATATTGACAGAAGAGACCTTCAGCTTATTTGCTCCTAATATAACCTTAAGCATATTTGTAACAGCTTCACTCACATTTAAAAGCAGAAAGGGGGTATATTTTCCGCCATGTCCAGGGCTGTTCTCTCTGCTACTGCACAGCAAGCGGTACCAGAGCGCCAAGTCTAGGACTCTACCCCCAAGACACAAGGACAATTTACATTGACACCACTTGTTTTTACACTGCTGCTACTCGCTGTTTATTTACGTAGTCACTTTACCCCTACCTACATATACAAAATAATTTGCCTAACCTTTACCCCCTTCACATTGACTCAGTACCGGTACCCCCTTCTTAACTCTTTCTTGAACTGTATTGTTGGCATTTTACGGTAAGGTCTACACCTGTTTTATTTGGAGCATGTGACAAATTTGAGTAGACTGATGGGTCTGGTAAGTGGCTAGTGTTTTGCTGGGACCCTCTCTATAGAGACAGGCACCATACAGTATAGATCTATAGATTAGAATAGATCCAGGCTGTTCCCGGTCACTCCATGACGAAGATTAAGAAGGGCAGGAAACGAACCTCATCTCTCAGCGTGATTAATGTCCATGGAGCGTAATTAAAGACTTTTAGTTAATTCCCCTGTCTATGGTCGTTGGGACCCATTTTTAATCATCTCTGGTGGATGGCCATGCATAATGGGGGAGTCACCGCTGAGTTGGAGGATATGGAGTCATCGTAACTGAACTTATATATAGGGCTGTTTCAATCAAATACTTATATTTAGCAAGGCATGTTAAAATACTGGTTGAACGTGTGTGGTACGATTGTGTTTGTCCTTACAGTGGGATTTACAATGTATGTTATATAATAATTAATTCCAATGGCAGAAGGTCATGGTATTTTAATCTACCACCACACTAATTGTGAGAAATTAATTGTCACTAATTGTCACACAGTTGGCCTTCAAATTGTATACAAGGTAAAAACAAACAGACTGCTAATTACCTGATGTAATCTATTTTTATATTTGAGACTATTTGCTTATGTTCAAACACAGCAACTGGAAAATGATCAGTATTCTGTTATATATTAATGGGTTTGATTTGACTCCCTGAGGTGGTGCTAAAATAAAGTTTGTAATTCACACATATTAGGTCACAACTGCATTTTTGGGGGTGGAATTCTATAGCGTAGGCCTAATACTGAATTGTATAACTTCAAATGTGCTTTTATACATTACCAAGGCCTTTTCAAGATGATGTGCATGATAACGCACAGGTAGGTTGACCCAAACATGTTCCCCATTAATATATGGCTTTTTATAGCTTTTAAACATCCGCAGAGTACGACCCTGCCTCACACAGGAAGCGGCGCAGGTCCTAATCCAGGCACTCGTCATCTCCCGTCTGGATTACTGCAACTCGCTGTTGGCTGGGCTCCCTGCCTGTGCCATTAAACCCCTACAACTCATCCAGAACGCCGCAGCCCGTCTGGTGTTCAACCTTCCCAAGTTCTCTCACGTCACCCCGCTCCTCCGCTCTCTCCACTGGCTTCCAGTTGAAGCTCGCATCCGCTACAAGACCATGGTGCTTGCCTACGGAGCTGTGAGGGGAACAGCACCTCAGTACCTCCAGGCTCTGATCAGGCCCTACACCCAAACAAGGGCACTGCGTTCATCCACCTCTGGCCTGCTCGCCTCCCTACCACTGAGGAAGTACAGTTCCCGCTCAGCCCAGTCAAAACTGTTCGCTGCTCTGGCCCCCCAATGGTGGAACAAACTCCCTCACGACGCCAGGATAGCGGAGTCAATCACCACCTTCCGGAGACACCTGAAACCCCACCTCTTTAAGGAATACCTAGGATAGGATAAAGTAATCCCTCTCACCCCCCTAAAAAGATTTAGATGCACTACTGTTCCACTGGATGTCATAAGGTGAATGCACCAATTTGTAAGTCGCTCTGGATAAGAGCGTCTGCTAAATGACTTAAATGTTAATGTAAATGTTAAATATATTTTCAATACACATCAACCTTATTTTCTTTTAACTTATTTGGTATTATTTTAACTTATTTTAACTTATTTGGTATTATTTGGTATTTGTTATTATTTGGTATTTGTTATGTTATTATGTTATTAGGATCCCCATTAGCTGTTGCAAAGGCAGCAGCTACTCTTCCTGGGGTCCACAAAAAACATGAAACATAATACAGAATGACATAATACAGAACATCGATAGACAAGAACAGCTTATCTCTTAAAAAGTCAGTTGATCTCCGTGACATTAGTGTACAGTATGTACAGATTAAGTCTCAAATCTCCTCATAATTTATCTGGAATTAATCTAATATGCATCTCAAATGGCACCCTATTCCCTATATTAAAGTGCACTATGTTTGACCAGAGCCCTGTGGGCCCTGGACAAAAGAAGTGCACTAAATTGGGTCTCATTAGAAGGTCTGTGCCGGTGCCTTGCGCGAAGGAAGCACGGAGAGCAATCAGAATTGACTATCTCTTATCCAGCTGAGAGAAATTATCACTTGAAAGTATTAGGCCGACTTAATTGCATTCTCCTCGCAGCTTTAAAGCTTTAGGTGACCCCCTTCTGAGACATGTAAGATGGCAAGGACTGGATGTCCTTCCTTCTCCAACGATGACTTTTCACTGCAGAATTATACAACATATGTTCCCAAAGATCTTCCCTTTATTAATGAGAATTACTATGCAAGGAAATTGTATAATTTGTATGGCATAGTTCTGCAGTTTGATGATTGCATAAACTACACATTAGACACACAAAAACAGGATTTAGATACTGTATATTCTGTAATCTACACTATGTAATTGAATAATGATTATTAGTCGTCCGCGCTTTCTACACAGAGTCCATATGGGTTGCGTAGTCCCTGCTAAAACCAATTTGCTGTGAAAACTATGAAATGTAAGGACCATCCCCATCCAATGACTCTATTCCCCACACACTGCTCTGAGTGTGTTGATCAGGATGAATCATTCTCTGGTTTATCTCACCTGACAAATCATTGGAATTGCCATTGTGTTCAATCAACATCGTGTTGTTATTTGACAAAAAAGGTACATCTTGTATAAGCCCAGCCATAACATGTCTCAGAGACACTGGACTAGTGAAATACACTGAAGTTAAATATATCAGATTATAGCTTTTAAAACATTTCACCCATTTAATGAGGTTAGTACTTACCATGAAAAGGGATGGCGTTACTTCTTTCTAGTGTCTCTCTCTCTATTTCTCTCTATTTCCTTCTCACTCAGAGTTATCATGGATGCAGTCACACGTTTGAAAGACTAAAGAAATATTATCACCACTAATGAAATAATACTTAGCCCACTCAAACGCTCCAAGGGCCCCTCAGGGCAAAACATTTCAAATCACACTGGAAGATGATAATTAAAACACAAACTATACTATCATGTTACGACAAAAATGATCATTCACAATGCAGAGGTCCTATACGGAATACAAAATTAACATTTGAAAATGTTGTCTCGAGACACTTTGACAATAATAGCCCACTAACTGATGTCAATACAATTTGTCACATTATACGGTCCTTGATATTAAGAAATACATTGCATTCTGTATTTGAAGTTCTCTTTTAATGCCAATGATTTAATTTAGAACAGAATTGGATCATGATATGACTCTTTCTATTGAAGGGTAGAATCTTGATTAGAGATCTAAAGTAGCTGCTTCTTCATCCAATTAATACCGGAGCTCTGCTTTGTGACATTTCAAAGGCCAACTGAAGGTGTTGTCTAAAGATAACAATGCACAAAATAGTCTCTCCAATTCTGCCATTATGTTGTAAGAGGTTCATTTCCTTGTACTAATACCTTAGTAGGGACTAACCACGATCACCTTTGTTACACTTATGTCTTGTTTGTCAACAATTGGTTATTGACTGATTGTGTTACGACTCCTACCGAAGGTAGCTCCCCTTCCTGTTCGGGTGGCGCTCGGCGGTCGTCGTCACCGGCCTACTAGCTGCCACTGATCCCCTTTCCCCTTTTCTCAGGCCCGCCTGCTGGTTGTGCGTGATTGTTTGGTGTACGTGTGCACACGTCAGTGTGTCACGGTTTTCCAATTTTCTTGTGTTTTGCTGGACTGTTTAAGTCCCCCGTGTTTGGGGCATTTGTTTTGGTGTGCGCCCTGTGTTTCGTGGGGTTGGCGTATGTTCACCGTTTTTGTGCATTAAAAAGTATAGCACTACCCTGAATTCTCTGCTTCCTGCGCCTGACTTCTCACCCACTACACCCCGGACGTTACAGATTATTGATTGTTTCGCCGGGTTGGGTTGGTGATTACTCTGGTTGATTCACAGTGCTTGTTAGCTATCATTTCCCATTGAAGGTGAATATGAATCAAACTCTTATGGCTAATATCTATTCTACTTACTTACTTACTTTACTTCATCCATGTCCCGTCACTAACCTCTGAATAGAACCTCAATAAAGTGACCAGCAGCATCTGGGTTGTTTCACAAAATTACTTCCTTGAATTTTATAATTCAAGTAGAAATTGTGCACAAATATTGAACTTGAATTAAAAGTCAAGTGCCCTTTAATATAGACCACATTGAAAATTCAAAACATCAGATTTTTTATATGAGTAGACTTGCTAAAGTGCCAAGATTCAGCATTCCCTTTGTGCATCCTCTGTGACTTCTAGGAAGATTTTAACCTACTTTACCCAAATATTTCTCGTTATTTTGTTGCTTTGACAAAATAATTTCTGAAGATGATCATTTATTTCATGTTATTAGTGATTCATTTTAATGTAAAAAAAAAAGGGCCCTCGTGTTAAGATCAACCCTGTTACAGTACATGAACTTTTAATATGGTGAACCTATTCCTTTTTAAATATTTATTTTTCAAAACACACATTGAACATCTCATTGTCAAATCATAGCGTAAAAGAAGGTGAGCTGGTTCTACTCTTTTTGATAACTGTCTGGTGTTTTGTGGTGGAAAACTGAGTGGGTTGAGTGTAACATGTCCACCATGTTACCATTAGATGGACAGGCTAGAAATGTCTCAACAACAACACAAAATGTGTCGCTTGCATTCCATTTCCCCTCCCTGTTGCACACAAAGGGATTTATGGCTGATTTAAGATGAAGTCGTCCATGTTATGGTCAACCCTGTTACTTTATTAGGAACTTACAAAACACGTTTTTTTAATTTAACCTCTTGAGATGAGAAAATGTGTTTTTCATTAAGTTAAACATGTGCTCTTTATGACAGAATGTTTAAATTAGGCAAAACAATGTTTTAAAAGTTACACTACTCAAATGGCACCTAATTGGTGGAACTACCCATCTAGTCTCTTTCCCCCAGTAGAGAGGATCGGTGGAGGATGTCCCTGCCTTACTAATGAGGAGGATCTGCTCATTCTGAACACTGTTAGTTAGTTAGACCTCAGAGGGAACTGTGTATTTGGTGCAGCTAGAGATTTTTTTAGGTGATTTATGTACTAGAAAGAGCCAATTAGCAGAGAGCAAACTGGCAACATTATATACTACATGACAAGATGAGGGAAAAGATGGCCAACAGCGTACTGGACTGTTAGTGCAACTGATGGCTCCATCGATCAAGCATAGATCTCAGTCCCAGTATGATTTATACCGTCACCAGGACTGACCGCCACACTAGCCCCACAACAAGAAGTGGGTCATGAGATGGATAAATGTGTGTCAGGGCGTTGGTGATGATGTGCCTCATCTCTGATCTCTACTGAAAACTGTGTTGTTTTACCTTCGGTTGTGGCAGTTTAGGTCAAGATAATAATCAAAAGCTGAGAGATTTGGGATTTAACCCTCCTATTACGTTGCGGCTCAATTTGACCCATTTCCACTTTTGAGTTGTCTAAAATGCTAGTTAACCTCTCTCTTTCTCCAAGAAATTAAATTGCATTTCCTCAATTAGGGTCATGAACCTAACGTCAAAATGTGGACACGTGTTGTGGAATGTCGGTGTAGGTTTTGTATACAAACATGATGATGTGGGTCATTTTGACTCGGAGGCTTTCATGTGTATAGATATTTGGACAGGTCCAAAATAAAGAAGTGTATTTGATGTATTTAGTTTTGACTGGTTCTGGTTGCATTTTTATAATTATGTTTGGGTGAAAAGGAGCTTTCCGAAGCTTCTCTTTCTCAGTGCGAGAGCACTTTAAAATGAGCTCCAAAAGATTTTCAGTCAATGAAGCCTTATCACAAATTCTGGACTGTGACAGACAAATAGGAGGTTTCAGAGACAGAGGACATTTCAGAGATAGAGGACAATGCTGTTGATGATCCAGATTGTTCATTTTTCTTTGGTGAAGAGGATTTAGAGGAGTCTGCCATTCCATCTCCACCATCAGATCAGAGAGCGAGCAAGCAACAACCATCATCCAGAGAAGAGAGGACATGGAAATCTAAAGATGGTAATATAGAATGGTCACCATCACCACAACAAAGTCAAGGTAGACTGTCAGCTTCCAATGTAATCAACATTGTTCCAGGGCCGACATGATTTGCTCTGCTCTCTACGACAAGACAGTAAAACCAGCACCACTTATGTAGAATGAAATAAATACATCTGCAGAAAGCACACACACACATTATATTCAACATGAGAAGAGAAAGACTGAAGGGATCATTTTGACCAATAGGGTCAAATCGCACCTAAGTGTTACTGTTACTGGGAAATACAAGAAAAATGCCTACTTGGGGGGGGGGGGAAGGGGGGGGAAGAAAATGCTTGTTTGCGAGAAGGAAATATGTTTCACAAATAGTTCTAAACTATAGTTTTTGGTTTCTGTGACCAATTGATTGCATATACACGACACTACAAACAGTCTGATATCCACTCTTGCTTGACCATAGCATTCATATTCTAACCCCACATTGTTCTCCCTACCACAGTGTGTAAATGTAATCTGGTGTGCTCAGAATACACATTACAGCTACAGACAACATCCCATACAGTATATAATCCAGACAAATATAAGTAAATAGGCATTCAATGAAAGACAACAGAGCACATTCTCCACACAGACTGGGAAATCAGGACAGTGGCCAAGCATGGAGACGTGGCAGGCTGGGCCTGGTGGCCGGCTGACAGTTTACTGCAGATTAGAGCTCTCCTTCCACTTTCTGGGCCACTTCTTCCTGTTCTAGCTCCAATTCCAGGCAGCTTCTTCATTTTTATTTATCCTCTGGCACTTATTACAGGGTTTCTTTTCCTGCTCCGACACAAAAACACTGTCTGATTGGGAGCAATAAATGCTGGAGTGTTGTTCGCCTCTTTTCCCTGCATCTGCTGTATGCATACATAAAGGTCAGTGAAGGCGTTTAAGGTCTTGTTCCTCCATTACTCATTGTAAGTGTACTGTTTGACACCCGTGTCCCTCAGGGCCCCAGGGAACAAATGTTTTCCTCAGAAGAGAAGAGATGTATTGATGCAAACCTGCCTTCCCAGCCACCGCCGAGCAGAGCCACTGACTGCAGACCAAGTGTTTCCATTACATCTGGCCCGCTGGTGGTGGTGCTCTCCTCAGCCGGTCTGGGCGTCAATGTCATCTTTCATGCAGGTATTTTGGGGGAAAGGAAGGTAGGCGGTATAGAGCTGTTGTTTTTTGTTGATTGGAGAAATTACATTTGTTGCCTGCAGACATGCTGTGGTACATTCTGGTGGTCTGACTCATTCAACAGCCTCCACACCACAGACACAGCATAATGAGGTTGTTTTGCAATTGTATTATCTGTGAAACTTACATATATATGAACATAGGCCTCATTTGTCTATGCACTGATGTCAGCATAGTGTATTGTTTGTGACAAGGGATAATTAATGTAGCATTATATGTTACAATATTGGAGAAGAATACATAAACTCAGCAAAAAAAGAAACGTCTCTTTTTCAGGATCCTGTCTTTCCAAGATGATTCGTAATAATCCAAATAACTTCACAGATCTTCATTGTAAATGGTTTAAACATTGTTTCCCATGCTTGTTCAATGAACCATAAACAATTAATGAACATGCACTTATGGAACGGTTGTTAAGACACTAATACCTTACAGACGGTAGGCAATTAAGGTCATAGTTTTGAAATTTTGACACAAAAGAGGCCTTTCTACTTACTCTGAAAAAAAATATTAATAATATGCTGAGGGTCCCTGCTCATCTGCGTGAACGTGCCTTAGGCATGCTGCGAGGAGGCATGAGGACTGCAGATGTGGCCAGGTCAATAAATTGTAATGTCCGTACTGTGAGACGCCTAAGACAGCGCTACAGGGAGACAGGATGGACAGCTGATCGTCCTCACAGTGGCAGACCACGTGTAACAACACCTGCACAGGATCGGTACATCCGGACATCACACCTGCGGGACAGGTACAGGATGGCAACAACTGCCCGAGTTACACCAAGAACGCACAATCCCTCCTTCAGTGCTCAGACAGTCTGCAATAGGCTGAGAGAGGCTGGACTGAGGGCTTGTAGGCCTGTTGTAAGGCAGGTCCTCAACAGACATCACCGGTAACAACGTTGCCTATGGGCACAAACCCACTGTCGCTGGACCAGACAGGACTGGCAAAAAGTGCTATTCACTGACGGGTCACGGTTTTGTCTCACCAGGGGTGATGGTCGGATTCACGTTTATAGTCGAAGGAATGAGCATTACACCAAGGCCTGTACTCTGGAGCGGGATCGATTTGGAGGTGGAGGGTCTGTCATGGTCTGGGGCGGTGTTGCACAGCAACATCAGACTGAGCTTGTCGTCATTGCAGGCAATCTCAACGCTGTGCATTACAGGGAAGACATCCTCTTCCCTCTTATGGTACCCTTCCTGCAGGCTCATCCTGACATGACCCTCCAGCATGACAATGCCATCAGCCATACTGCTCGTTCTGTGCGTGATTTCCTGCTAGACAGGAATGTCAGTGTTCTGCTCCGGCCAGCGAAGAGCCCGGATCCCATTGACCACGTCTGGGACCTGTTGGATTGGAGGGTGAGGGATAGGGCCATTCCCCCCAGAAATATCTGGGAACTTGCAGGTGCCTTGTGGGAAGAACTGGCAATTCTGGTGCACTGCATGAGGAGGAGATGCACTGCAGTACTTAATCTAGCTGGTGGCCACACCAGATACTGACTGTTACTTTTGTTTTTGACCCCTTTGTTTAGGGACACATTATTGTTATGAATATTGTTATGTTCATACAAATATGTACACATGTACATATGTACAAATATGTACACATACAAATATGTACACATGTTAAGTTTGCTGAAAATAAATGCTGAGCTTATTTGTGACATGGTGAGGTTGGACCCAGATGCAGAGAAGAGACCAGAAGAGGAATCAGTGGTTAAGGATAAACATAATACTTTAATGGTAACGGAAGGATCACAGTAACACTGGGAAAACAAGTCTCAAAACCTCACTCAAGAGACAAACACACACAGCACACAATTCAAGCTTCAGCAAAGGACAACAGAAAACACACCTCTTTTAACAGGGAAATAGTAGTGAGTAAATAGGACATACCTGAGTGTCGTTAATGTCTCTAGGTTGGTCTCTGCTGCCCTCTGGTGACAGGTGGAACCATAACAATATTGTACTACCGAAGATGTACATTCAATTGCCACAACACAGAATACTTTAGGTGCTTGATCTCAAATGGTAGGATATTATTCAAGTCACAAATACAACGTCCAATGAGTGTTGTGATACCCAAATCACTTCATTTCCCCATTATAACCAATCAAATCCATTATAATCACTTCAGTGATAATCAGCAAACTGTACATGAGTCATATCTAGATTCTGACAGATTAAACAACTCTAATGATAGGGTATCCAAAGTTTCAAAAAGCCAGAGGCCTCGCCATAATTGGCACCCCCAAAAATGTGCTAGGAATTCAATTATGTAATTGCTCACACAATGCAAAACCAACATTCTGAAAAGTACCACCCACTGGGCACACACAGGTTGAATCAATGTTGTTTCGACCTAATTACAATAAAATGACATTGAACCAATGTGGAATGGAATAGACGTTGAATTGACATCTGTGCCCAGTGGGTAGTATGAAAATATGAGATTGCTGAGCACAACATGCTCTTTGCCTAGACGGGCATTAGAATCATGGTATGGTAATTATTTTTAATTCACAGCACATAAATCACATTGCCTCTGTGACAGCAGCAAAGTCTGCCATGCACAACACTCCACATAGCCAGTTTACCAATTCATATAATATCTCAAACACAGTGCATTTGTTTTGCTGCAAATTGAAACACTAATGAATTGGGTCCGCTCTAAGTGCTGTGTCACTGAATACACTCTTTCTGCATTTTCATCATGTTTTTATCTTAATGGAAAAAGGTTGGCTGAGGGCTCAGAGACTCAGGTGCTTCAATTTGGATTGCTGGAGAAATTCAGCGGTAATAATGCAACTTAATAAATGACTTGTTATGAGTTTAAAGTATTAGTGGTTGTAAACGTTAAACATTCATTATTCAAATAAGACACTGATGACCAATTATCAGATGCTCTTTGTTTTCAATGCTGATAGACTTGCTAGGCTGTCTCAATGCATGGACATGTGCAGTGAAGACTGAACTGGTATTGGTTTATAAAAAAACTATCAGTTGTCAAGCAGTCATATCATTAGGTTGCAGGGGTGTTGTTATTTGTTTTGCTCGATTAGATGCTTCGCTGATCAGAGTACAGGAGAGGTCAGATTGGTGAAGGAGAGAGTACAAGGGTAGAAGGTGGTGAGCATATATCTGGAATGAAACACAGCCCAGTTCTGCCACAGATGGATGGATCAGTGTGTCCAGGTGCAGAAGTGGGCTAGCTATCGGATACTGTCTGTATGCCATCCACATGGCAGTGCTGCAGAAATGAATGTCCTAAGGTGACAGATGGAAGGACACAAATTCAATTCCACATAGCATGAAAAACCACCCCTCTCATAATTGACTTTGATTGGTTTGAAGTTGTGAACATACCCAGGTGATGTCGCCTTTGGGGGTTTGTATCACTGTGTTGGATAGGAGGGCAGGGGTACCAAAGGAGAACTTGTTACGACAGAATACCTCATCGCCTAAGAGCACCAATTCTGTATTAAGATGACAACACAATAGCTGAGCCTCAGCTGTCCTAAAGATAGTTTTTCTATTGTCTCATTCATGGCTTCATGGTCAAAAGGGCCTTGTTAGATTTGTGTGGAAACATTTCTAGTCGTAGTGCAAAAAATGGTATATTGTATATTCTAATTTGCCATGCTTTTGTTTTAGTTTTTTTCATTGAATTTTCCATTATGTTAGACACGGTGTCATGTTTTTGCTGGTTTAAATAACAAGGAATTAGCCCTTTGATTAAGATAAACAGTCAAACAAGCACTCAGGCTTCCTCTAGGGGCCTCCTGTAAACACTTGAACGCTTGAGTACTATGCAGTGTTAAATTCTAAGAGTGCTGTGAATGCTACGAGTGCTATCCAGAGTGGTGAATGCTATCCAGAGTTGCTGGGACGATTAGCTTCCCAGTCAGAGACATCTTAGACCATCATGACGCCGGAAGACACACTGTCAAAGGCCAGAGTCAGATTGAGGCTTGGGTAATTGTATCCGCTGGGAAGTTAATGGCTTTTTAAGGTGAAATGTCCTTCATTGTTCTCTACTCTGGCAGAAATATGAAAATGATCTGGTCACACACACTAATTGGCGAGTAAGTTTTGCAGTCTTTATGGATGAGGATCTATTAAGGAGAGTGTGGTGCCTTTGTGGTATTTTGATGACTTAAATGAAGAAGAATGCTGTATGGTATTTGCTTATAACAGCAGCGGTGACTAGCAACTAGCAACAATGATCTCACAGAAAACCAGTTTAGAAAAATATATATATTTTTTAACCTTCATATTCATCATCTCAAGCACCACCTCAACTGCAACATGTGAAAATGGCACGTTTCTATGTTTTGTAGTAAAAAATATAGAGGAAGATTAGTGTCTTTCGAATGACATCATCAACCAATTAGTAGACAATTAGTATGCAATGCATACTTATAATTGGTTAAAATCACACAATGCACACCGACGATTTCACTGGAAACACTTATCTTCCTCAATCTTTTTTACTACAAAAGCTAGAAACGCACAATTTTCACATACTGTTGACGTTGTACTGGGTGGTGCAGAAGACGATGAATATGAAGCTGAATTTAACTTCTTTGGGACTGGGGGGCAGTATTGAGTAGCTTGGATAAAAGGTGCCCAGAGTAAACTGCCTGCTACTCAGGCCTAAAAGCTAGAATATGCATATAATTAGAAGATGTTGATAGAAAACACTCTGAAGTTTCTAAAACTGTTTGAATGATGTATGTGAGTATAACAGAACTCATATGGCAGGCAAAAACCTAAGAAAAAAATCCAACCAGGAAGTGGGAAATCTGAGGTTTGTAGTTTTTTAAGTCATTGCCTATCGAATATACAGTGTCTATGGGGTCATATTGCACTTCCTAAGGCTTATGTTAAAAACATCCTAAAGAATGATTCTATATATCGTTTGACATGTTTCTACGAACTGTAACGGAACTTTCTGACTTTTGGTCTGGACCTAGTGCTCACGCCTACTAAATTTGGATTACTGGGCTAAACACGCGGACAAAAAGGAGGTATTTGGACATAAATGATGGACTTTATCGAATAAAACAAACATTTATTGTGGAACTGGGATTCTTGGGAGTGCATTCTGATGAAGATCATCAAAAGTAAGTGAATATTTCTAATGCTATTTCTGACTTCTGTTGACTCCACACCATGGCGGATATCTGTATGGCTTGTTTTTGTGTCTGAGCACTGTACTCAGATTATTGCATGGTGTGCTTTTTCTGTTTGTTGAAAAAAATCTTATACAGCAGTTGAATTAAGGAGAAGTGGATCTAAAATTCCATGCATAACACTTGTATCTTTTAGCAATGTTTATTATGAGTATTTCTGAAAATTGATGTGGCTCTCTGCAAAATCACCGGATGTTTTGGAACTTCTGAACATAACGTGAGATTTTTGAATATAAATATGAACTTTATCGAACAAAACATACATGTATTGTGTATGTTTGGCTGGAAAAATGGCTGTGTTTTTCTGTGACTAGGTGCTGATCTAACATAATCGTTTGGTGTGCTTTCGTCGTAAAGCCTTTTTGAAATCCGACACTGTAGTTGGGTTATACTTGTATGTTTGAGGAATTTTAATTAATTTAATTTTAATTTCTGTTGTTTTGAATTTGGCGCCCTGCAATTTCACTGGCTGTTGACGAGGTGTCCCACATGTCCCACGCTAGCGTCCCACATATCCCAGAGAGGTTTTGAAAAAGGTTTCTTTAAGTTTAGCATCTCCTCTGATATAATATCCTCGTCCATATAGCCAGCTGGGTTCTCAGTACATTGCGCAGACAGGAATAAAGAAGAACTCTCCGGGAAGAAGAAAGGCGGTGATGTTTGTTTCATGATTGACTACTCATGGTGTGATTGTGATAGCGTACAGAAAGTCATTTTGTTCACCCAACCTAGAATACCTCACAATCAAATGTAGACTGTACTGTATTAAGTCCCAAGAGAATTATCTTTGGTTATGATCACAGCTGTGTATATTGCCCCTCAAACCGATACCACGACGGCCCTCAAGGAACTACAATGAGGATTGGACTTAGTGGAAAATGGAAACCCCATATCCTGAGGCTCAATTTACTGTACCTGGGGAATATAACAATGTAAATTTGAGGACAACGCTACAGAAGTTCTATCAACACATTAACTGTAGTTCTCGCGCTGAAAGAACGCTTGACGACTTTTACTCCCGATTACGGGATGCCTACAAGGCCCTCCCCTGTCCTCCCTTTGGCAAATCAAATCACAACTCCATTTTGCTCCTCTGTTCCTATAGGCAGAAACTCAAACACAAAGTACCCGTGCTAAGGTCTATTCAACGCTGGTCTGACCAATCGGAATCCATGCTTCAAGATTATTTTGATCACACGGACAGGGAAATGTTCAGTCAGCATGATCACATGTTATTCTGAGAATAACATTGACGTACACAAGGACACAGTAACTGAGTTCATCAGGAAGTGTATAGGGGATGTTGTTCCCACTGTGACTATTAAAACCTACCCAAACTAGAAACTGTGAATAGATGGCAGCATTTGCGCAAAACTGAATGTGTGATCCACCACATTTAACCATGGCAAGGTGACTGGAAATATGGTTGAATACAAACAGTGTAGTTATTCCCTCCATAAGGCAATCAAATAGGCAAAACGTCAGTACAGAGAAATAGTGGAGTTACAATTCAACGGCTCAGACATGAGACATACTGTATGTTGCAGGGTCTAGAGACAATCACAGACTACAAAGGGAAAACACAGTGCCACCAACGCAGCCAGCTCCCAGGGACTGTGGGCTCTCATTCTCCGTGGTCGACATGAGAAAGACATTTAAGCACGTTAACCCTCGCAAGGCTGATGGCCAAAACGGCATCCCTAGCCGCGTCCTCAAAGCATGCACAGACCAGGTGGCTGGAGTGTTTACGGGCATTTTCAATCTCTCCCTATCCCAGTCTGCTGTCCCCACTTGCTTCAAGATGTCCACCATTGTTCCTGTACCGAAGAAAGCAAAGGCAACTGAAGTAAATGACTATTGCCCACGTAACACTCACTTCTGTCGGCCCGTAGCACTCACTTCTGTCATCATGAAGTGCTTTGAGAGGCTAGTTAAGGATCATATCACCTCTACCTTACCTAACACTCTAGACCCACTTCAATTTGCATACCACCCCAATAGATCCACAGATGATTCAATCACCATCGCACTGCACCCTACCATATCGCATTTGGACAAGAGGAATACCTACAGTACCAGTCAAAATGTGGACACACCTGCTCATACAAGGGTTTATCTTTAGTTTGACTATTTTCACAATGTAGAATAATTGTGAAGACATCAAAACTATGAAATAATTAATATGGAATCATGTAGTAACCAAAAAAGTGTTAAACAAATCAAAACATTTTATATTTGAGATTCTTCAAAGTAGCCACCCTTTGCCTGGATGACATCTTTGCACACTCTTTGCATTCTCTCAACCAGTATCACCTGGATTGCTTTTCCAACAGTCTTGAAGGAGTTCCCACAATTGCTGAGCACTTATTGGCTGCTTTTCCTTCACTCTGCAGTCAAACTCATCCCAAACCATCTCAATTGGGTTGAGGTCAGATTATTGTGGAGGCCAGGTCATCTGATGCAGTACTTCATCACTATACTTCTTGGTGAAATAGCTCTTCCCCAGCCTGGAGGTGTGTTAGGTCAGTGTCCTATTGAAAAACAAATGACAGTCCCACTAAGCGCAAACCAGATGGGATGGCATATCGCTGCAGAATGCTTTCTTAAGTGTACTTTGCATTCTAAATAAATCACAGACAGTGTCATCAGGAAACCAACCCCACACCATCACACCTCCTACTCCTAGTTTCGCGGTGGTAATCACAAATGCGGAGATCCTCCGTTCACCTACTATGCGTCTCACAAAGACATGCCGGTTGGAACCAAAAATGTCACATTTGGACTCATCAGACCAAAGAACAGATTTCCACCAGTCTAATGTCCATTGCTCATGTTTCTTGGGCCAAACAAGTCTCTTCTTCATCATGTTTAAAGTAATAATGGACTGTCATTTCTCTTTGCTTATTTGAGCGGATCTTGCCATAATATGGCAACATTTGGTAAAAGACCATCTTCTGTATACCACCCTTGCCTTGTCACAACACAACTGATTGGCTTAATGCATTACAGGTGACTACCTCATGAAGCTGGTTGAGAGAAAGCCAAGAGTGTAAAAGCTATTGTCTAGGCAAAGGGTGGTTACTTTGAAGAATCTCAAAAAAGTGTTTAACACGTTATTCCATATGTTTTGCTGTCTTCAATATTATTCTTCAATGTAGGAAATAGTAAAAATAAAGAAAAACCCTAGAATGAGTAGGTGTGTCCAAACTTTGACTGGTACTGTATATTTTAATGCTGTTCATTGACTATAGCTCAGCCTTCAATACCGGAGTACACTCCCAGCTCATTATTAAGCCTGGGTATGAACCCCGCCCTGTGCAACTGGGTCTTGGACTTCCTGACAGGCCGCCCACAAGTAGGACACAACACCTCAACTTCGCTGATCCTCAACACAGGGGCCCCACAAGGGTGTGTGTTCCGCCCCCTCCTGTATTCCCTGTTCACCTGTTTACTGCGTGGCCACGCATACCTCCAACTAAATCATCAAGTTTGCAGATGACACAAGAGTAGTAGGCCTGATTACCAACAATGTAAAGAGCGTACAAGGAGGAGGTGAGGGTCCTGGTGGAGTGGTGCCAGGAAAATAACCTCTTTCAACGTCAACAAAACAAAGTAGCTGATCTTGGACATCAGGAAACCGCAGGGGGAGTACACCCCTATCCACAATGACGGGACCACAGTGGAAAAGATGAAAGATTCAAGTTCCTCTGTGTACACACCACTGACAATCTGAAATAGTCCACCCAACAGCACCTCTTCAACCTCAGGAGGCTGGAGATATTTGGCTTGGTCCCTTCTATTATTTTACTTTTAGATGTGTCTGTATTGTTGTGAATTGTTAGATACTACTGCACTGTTGGAGCTAGGAACACACGCATTTCATTACGCCCACAATAACATCTGCCGAGTATGTGTACGTGACAAATGCAATGACCTGGCAGGAGACATACTCAAGTCACTCATTTATTGCTACAAAGCACACACACGGCATTGAATTGTAGTGCTAGGATTGATGGTGGTGGAAGTGGAAGGGATAGTGATAGTGATAGTGCTTTTCTATGGATGAGAAACAGAAAGAAACACAGGCTGTAATTACAGTTATTATTATACAATAGTAATGTATGCTACTATGCTAATGTATTAGCAGTGATATACATAAGGTGCTAGCAGGCGCAACGCAATGGAACATTGCAGCAATGGTAAATAACGAATAATCAAATTAGCATAGCATAATCAGCGAATACAGATTAGCAGTGCAATATTATCAGTGCAATATTAGCAGTAACCAGTAGATAAATAACAGTAAATATTGTATAAATGGCATATAAAGTGCAGTAAACGGCATAGCATTAGGCTAAATGGCTAATAGCATAGGCACATAAAGGCTACAGTAAATAAACAACCAGTACACACTATTAACAGTGGCGAGATAGAATGCTAATCATGCTAAAGGTGCTAGCAATGCTAACAATACAGTTAGTCAAACAGAACACACTATGCACAATGTGGAGTTAGCATGCTAATCATGCTAACGGTGCTAGCAATACCAATAATGTAGTTAGACACGCTAAACACTCTATCTAGCATGCTAACATGGAAAGGAAATGGAAACCGGAAGCACTGCTGAAAACTGGAAGTGGCAAACTGTGCAGACTATTTGTAACCTTTTAAGGGTTTGGGACTACAAAACACAACCGCCATCTCAACCACCAAGAGTTCCAATGAGAGATCTCTGGAGAGACATGCCCAAACATGTTCTTAGATCATGCACCCTCTACCAGGCTTTGCACCTCAAAAGAATAAACAATCCCTGGCTAGAAGGAGACTTTTCTACGGAGTGATTTCCATATTTTCATTCTAATGTACTTCATTCCGTGTGCTTGCTGGAGCAGATGAGTGGGCCTGACTCAACCTGGAACCCACTGAACCAACATCCGATACGCTCCCTCCCTCCCAGTCCCTACACCGGCGACTCTGTGTGGCAATTATGCTTTCGCCCACCAGCGACGAGGAGACAAAGGTTAGTTGCGACTTATTTCATTATGGGTGCCATTTTAGCAATTAGGTGGCATTCCAGAGCTAGGTCGTCGTTGCCAGCGCTTGTGAAAATGCCATCTGTCATTAGGACACACTCCATGAAATGCTACGCTCTGCTTCAGCTTGACTGTTTCCTTTGGGGAGTCTCTGGGATCGTTTGAGTTGACTAGGTTTAGAGGAAAACAGTAAATTGTTTGTGCTGAGAAATTATTTGGCAGAGGCTGGATGTGCTGCTGTGCTCTTTAGAGTGTGGAGGTGCTATGCCTGAGTTTTCCCTTCAAGGGGAATTTATGAGAGAAGTGTCATCCACAACTCCTTGCTTTCCATATTGAGGGAATATGATTATTTTGTAAACAATAGGTTAGAAAATCCATGGGGGTTGAAAACCAGAAGTGTATCAATTGATCAAGGTTGATGCTTTATTTCTAGGAACAAAAATCTACCAAATATCCAACTGTCTAACAGGCAGACAATAAAGAGTAATTTGGCCCTGTACTGTAATATTCAGCCACTGTAGGTCTACAGAAAATCCAAATGATTACTGTGGCCTTCAGAGATGCATTCAATGTAAATACTATCATACACATCCATGAGAAAGACTAAATGCGTAATATACTAGTAGTTAAACTCTGCTAGTCACCCTAATCGTGACCCACTGCTAAGCAAGTAAATATTACTCTGTTTACAAGCCCTCTAGACTTCCATAGCTCGTTACGCAAAAGCTGTTTTCCCAAAGTTCTGCCTAAAGACACAAAAAAGAAAAAAATTTCAGAATGAAACACTACTCTAGTTCAAAGAAGGCTGCTAACCACATACACACTGTTTCCTAGCTAGTGAAAACCCAAAGCCATGTGGATGGATGCTAAGCACTGATGTAAACCTCCACCGCCCACCCACTCCCTGTCATCAGCAGCCTGGCAGAACTCATGGGCTTGCCCGTGCGTTAGACCTCGGGTGTCTGAGTGTTATATGATTAGTGCCATCTCGGCACCTCCAGGCCAGGGCTACGCCAAGGTCACTTGGCCTGAGTCACGGCTGTCGACTCCCCCTCAGCCCCAACCAGATGGTCCCCCCCTCCTCTCCTCTCCTCTCCACACATTACCTTCCACCGTTGCCACTCTGTAGGTGAGAACATTGGAAGTGACATTCAGAAGCTGAGTGCCTCAGCTGCCGAAGAGGTGCTTGTGAAATACAAAGATGGAAATATGAAAAATAGTGAAGAAGAGAAACTCACCACTACAGCTACTGCAGTACACAGGCTTTTAGATTCTCCCTCCTTCCTCAATTCCATTCCTCCAGGGCCTGATTGGAGGCAGATTGATCCATGGCTGATTGATGGTGCCTGAAAGAGAATGTGAGGAACAATCTTCAGCCCGACACTGAGTTATGTCCTTTGGGGAGGAAATTAAAGGCTAATTGCAGTGCATCACGATTAGCTGTTATTAGAATGGAAATTGTGTTGTCCGAAGAGTCAAGCCGATTATTTATTTATTTATTTCACCTTTATTTAACCAGGTAGGCAAGTTGAGAACAAGTTCTCATTTACAATTGCGACCTGGCCAAAATAAAGCATAGCAGTTCGACAGATACAACGACACAGAGTTACACATGGAGTAAAACAAACATACAGTCAATAATACAGTATAAACAAGTCTATATACAATGTGAGCAAATGAGGTGAGAAGGGAGGTAAAGGCAAAAAAGCCCGGAGCACAGAGGAAGCTCAAGTTTGTACTCTACCTGCCGCAGCGGAAGATCTGATAGTTCAGTCTCTCACCAGAGGTCTCAGCTGTACTGCCTGTGAGGCACTACTCTCTTGATTGGTTTGTGTGAATGGGATAATATAATAAAATCACATCACATACTTTAGTTAATGTTTATAGGAATTAATATGAGTAAGTATTGAGTGGGGACTGTTTACCTTTGCAATAACATACAATAAATTGACATATCTGCAGAATAAATGTACTGTATACGTCAGTGGAGGCTCCTCAAATGAGGAAGGGGAAGAACACCCATCTCAGTGAATTTCGTAAAAATAAAAATTGTGAAACATTCAAAAAGCTGTCATTATTTAAATAAAACTATACTACATATATTCACCTCACCAAATAATGGATTAAAACATAGTGTTTTGCTATGAAGGTCTACAGTAGCCTCAACAACACTCTTTCAACTGTTCTGCCTGCGGCTATGGAACCCTGACCTGTTCACTGTATGTGCTAACTTGTCCCGGACCTGCTGTTATGGACTCTCGCTCGAACGCAACTACTGTCTCTAACTCTGAATGATCGGCTATGAAAAGCAAACTGACATTTACTCCTGGGGTGATGACCTGTTGCACCCTCTACAACCACTGTGATTATTATTAGCTGACCCTGCTGGTCATCTATGAACATTTGAACCTCTTGGCCATGTTCTGTTATAATCTCCACCCGGCACAGCCAGAAGAGGACTGGCCACCCCTCAAAGCCTGGTTCCTCTCTCAGTTTCTTCCTAGGTTCTGGCCTTTCTAGGGAGTTTTTCCTAGCCACCGTGCTTCTGCGTTGCTTGCTGTTTTTCACCTGGTCACAGACTGTTGTTGTGCACTGAAATCCACAAGATAAGTAAAAAGGCAAGAGAGGAGGAGAGCGTGTAGATGAGAGAAGTAATTACAATGAGCAAAGTGATCATCCTGTTTGTATGTGGCTGTTATGAAAGTGAACTGTGTTTGCGTGTGATCAGGGGTGTACTCGTTCCGCCGATTCTGTTGAAAAACCTTTCTTAAACAGAAGCAAACAGAATGAAACGGGGATAAACACCTGAATTTGTCCAGTAGAAACTCTCATTTGCAACTGGTGGACAAAAGATTACACCCTAGATCAGCTAGATGCAGGCAAGAGTGTGCATGGTGGTATTGAATGTGTCACTGTCTGTCACCTTGATTACAATTTTTTTTTTCGACCTGTGCACCTACGTTGTACACTTTAATTCATAGGCTAGGTTGTAGAAACCTCATAATGGGTATAGAGAAATTAGAGTATCATGTAGAATCCTGAATCTATCTATGTTACATTGAACTGGGTGAATGGCACTCATCCAATATGCTGTAATAGAAATAATGCCATGCTCATAAAAACAATTATCATCCTCCGTCATCTTAAAAGACACAGAGCTTCACTGGTATAGTATACTTACAGTAGGGGAAAAGGTACAAAATGTGCATATCTGTGTATCTTAATGTTCAGATCTGTCATGGAAAAGAGAAGATGAGGCCTCTTTAGACTATTACACCTGACAATGTAATCTGTCATATACTAGCTTTCTGAAATCTATAGTACAAACAGAGGCTCACCCTGGCCTCCACCCTGTGCAATGACCAGTCACCCTCCGTCTATCCTCTCCTCTGGCAGAGTCTTTCAAAAGTCCCCTAATTACGTTTGAATTATCGGGCTATTTAACAGTCGGTCTGTCCTTTTGTAAAACATGCATAGTCAGATAAAAAAAGCTAATTGAGCGAAAGGGCTTACCATTTCAAAAAGGGACAATGCCCTATTTTGGGTATAGTACAAGACCAAATGGTGTAACCTCGGACATTACTTTATATATATATATTTATATATATATATATATATATATATATATATATATATATATATATATGGATATACAAAAGCTTACGACCAGTTTCTATATAATTTTCTGATAACATTGAAACCACTATTTTAGTTTTTGGATGGGGAGGCTATAGAAAGGAAAACTTGGTTGAGCACTGCTTTCTGCGTATCCGTGGCGCTTTGTGAGAGAGACTGCCTGCAGCTGAAGATAAAACGACGGGAAGTGACAAATTCATAACGGCTTTGTGTTCTTACAATTCAGAGGGATTGTGAGGTTGGCCCCAGAATAAGGTGAAATGGCTGACAGGGGATTTCATCTCAGTGAACTTGCCACGCTGCTGCCGACAAGAGACAATTCTTGACAAGATGCTTCCTGGAAAGTCAAACAGCGAAGGAATGTGTTTTTTCTTGTATCATGAAAGATAGATACTCCAGTCAAACAGCTTTGTGAGTGTATTTTAAGGATGATTAGGAAACAATTACAGGCTCACAGGCTTACCAGCCAGGAAAACAACCTCTCCCTCAACGTCAGGAAGAGAAAGGAGCTGATTGTGGACTACAGGAGAAAGAGGGGAGAGCACACCCCCATCCACATCAGCGGGTCGACAGCTTCAAGATTGTTGGCGTCCACATTGCTACAGTGCCTTGCAAAAGTATTCACCCTCTTGGCGTTTGTCCCATTTTGTTGCATTACCACCTGTAATTTAAATGGATTTTTATTTGGATTTAATGTAATAGACATACACAAAATAGTCAATATTGGTGAAGTGAAATGTAAAAGAAATGACTTGTTTCAAAGAATTCTAAGTCCCTAAATAAGATCTGCTGCAACCAATTATCTTCAGAAGTCACATAATTAGTTAAATAAAGTCAAACTGTGTGCATTCTAAGTGTCACATGATCTGTCACATGATCTCAGCATATATGCACCTGTTCTGAAAGCCCCCAGAGTCTGCAACACCACTAAGCAAGGGGCACCACCAAGCAAGTGGCACCATGAAGACCAATGAGCTCTCCAAACAGGTCAGGGACAAAGTTGTGGAGAAGTACAGATAAGGGTATGGTTATATAAACAATATCCATAACTTTGAACATCCCACAGGGGCATCATTAAATCCATTATTAAAAAATGGAAAGAATATGGCACCACAACTAAACTGCCAAGAGAGGGCACACTAAAACTCATGGACCAGGCAAGGAGGACATTAATCAGAGAGGCAACAAAGAGACTAAAGATAACTCTGAAGGAGCTGCATAGCTCCACATCGGAGATATGAGTATCTGTCCATAGGACCACTTTAAGCCGTACACTCCACAGATTTGGGCTTTACGGAAGAGTGGCCAGAAAAAAAGCCTTTGCTTAAAGAAAAAAATAAGCAAACACGTTTGGTGTGTGGGAGACTCCCCAAACATATGGAAGAAGGTACTCTGGTCAGATGAGACTAAAATATTGCTTTTTGGCCATCAAGGAAGACGTTATGTCTGGCGCAAACCCAACACCTCTCATCACCCCGAGAATCTCATCCCCACAGTGAAGCAGGGTGGTGGCAGCATCATGCTGTGGGGGTGTTTTTCCATCAGCAGGGACTGGGAAACTGGTCAGAATTGAAGGAATGACGGATGGCGCTGAATAAAAGGAAATTCTTGAGGGAACCTGTTTCATTCTTCCAGAGATTTGCGACTGGGACTGAGGTTCACCTTCCAGCAGGACAATGACCCTAAGCATACTGCTAATGCAACACTTGAGTGGTTTAATGGGAAACGTTTAAATGTCTTGGAAAGGCCTAGTCAAAGCCCAGACCTCAATCTAATTGAGAATCTATGGTATGACTTAATTTCTGTACACCAGCGGAACCCATCCAACGTGAAGGAGCTGGAGCAGTTTTGCCTTGAAGAATGGGCAAAATTCCCAGTGGCTAGATGTGCTAAGCTTATAGAGACATACCCCAAGAGACTTGCAGCTGTAATTGCTGCAAAAGGTTCCTCTACAAAATAGTTATGCACGCTCAAGTTTTCTGTTTTTTGTCTTATTTCTTGTTTGTTTCACAATAAAAAATATTTTGCATCTTCAAAGTGGTAGGCATGTTGTGTAAATCAAATGATACAAACCCCCCCCAAAAAATCTATTTTAATTCCAGGTTGTAAGACAAAACAATAGGAAAAATGTCAAGGGGGCGAATACTTTCACAAGCCACTGTATATACACACTATATGCAGTACACACTCACTCACACACAGTATAACAACACTCACACACTTCCAATTTTGATCATCATGAGTTAGTGACTGCAAGGAATATTTATTGATCTACTGGGATTTTTAAAACAGTCGAACTTTCTGTGTTGTCTGCTTGGATTAAAGAGATAGGTGTAGTCGTGTTCTTTTCTATTTGCATTTAGCACGCTTTTGCATCTTGAGAAGGACATTTTCACACTTAATTCATCCACCAAATAAACTGCAAACCCATTTTTCTTACAAGAAGAATCACCACCTGTGCATGTTCCAAACAGCGTCCGCATTCAAAGTCACTACAGTGTTCCTATTAAGAAAATCATTAGGCAGCGCCCTGGCTCCACTGCTGTAATGACTGCAGAGCTGTTCTATCCACCACATCAGGCCACCTCACAAAGATAAGCCACTAACTCACACACTATTTTGAATTGGAACAGAAGGGAAAAGATAGAGGTCAATTATTTCTCACTCATATTGAATGCTTCCCTTCCTGTCAACTCAAAAAAAAATAGTTGATTCAAAGAAACCAATAAGCTTAATTAATTTAAAGTTATTGCTTAGTGTGAGTATTCTTCCTCAGAAGGTAGTGTGAGTGTTTTTCCATTTGTTATTACCATGAAAGAATATTGGACCTTGTGTGTAATGTGTGTACTGAGTAATGTTATAGGTCTATACACATAGACTATCTGAAAAGAACAAGCCATAAAAGTACATGCCAAGCTATGTCACCTCTCACGGCAGGTGTCAATCAAGTCACACAAGCCTGACACAAGCAGTTTCACAATGCATACCAGCAGGGGTCTGCATCTGACATGTAAAGTACACAGACCTTTTCATCTCCTTTCTTTTCCTCTGACGAGTGTAGTTCAGTTGCTGCTCTTTCAGTGTAAAGAGCTGTGCAGGGCTTGTGAACTTCACTTATGTGTCTGCCGTTTCTTTTTAACATCCTTCTCCTTTCAAAGTCACTGTGACCTGTCAGCGTTTCACCGGCTTCCGGGCATCTATGCTCACAAAGATTGAATAGAAATGGATAGAGAAAAGTAAAGACAGAGAGAGAAATAAATAAATACTTAGTTTTTTCCGTCTCTGCCTAATTTGATCATACTGATGCCTCCAAATGCCTCCAAATGCCTCATAGCTAGGAGGGGGGAACATATTGCTGATCTGGCACTGAACTGAATGAACTGTTTCAAGCAGAAACATGAAATACATCGTATACAGTACAACATGTTGTGGGAAGGATTACCGATAATGATCAGAGGTAGTCACAAACAGTAACATTTTTATTTCCAGGTTCAAATACATCAATGTAACTACCGTAAAACTTTAATCAACAGCCTGGCCGTTTATTTGCTTAAATCACTGGACACAACAGGCGCTTATTAGACAGGCTTATATTTGAGCCAGGTATCTATTTTCTTAATGCACAAAACTTTTGCTATTTAGAATAGTTCATTTTTGAATTTGAATCAATGTATTCATTTCCTGCACTAATGTGTTTTAATTTACTCACTGTGTCACATTTCTTTCGTCTTAGTATGTCTCTCTATATATATATACAAAAAATAATTATTCTCCTTTTTGACTGTGCATTTTTTTGGCAGTTCTTACTTACGCTACTAGATAGCGATCAGCCTATTTCTTGAGGTCTGTACTCAAAACTGTTTTTGTGCCTGCCAGTTATCAGTTGTCAGCTGTTAGTAGACAATGGCTAGCAGTTTCTTACTGGCGATAAAAACAGATGATTGCCATTGAGTCATTACTGAATTACTTAATGTAACAAATCAAACATTAAACATTGTAAACAATTCATGCTAATTCATTGTGACCTCATAAACATTTCATTTAGACCAGGATTTTTTTTTTACTGGTTTATTTGCTGAAATGTTTGCCTTTGCCCAGCTATTAAAAGTGACAGGTGGCTATTTGAGACTTGGCGTTTAACTGAGATTTGAATTGTAGATTGTAAAAGTTGTACCGTTTCTGGTTGTAGGGGACTACAGGCAATATGGGCAATGTACTGTAAAGTCTTGTGAGGGTAACTACATCCTGTCACCAAGTGGGAATAAAAGAGAATGGTCAGTGATGATTATATCTAGCTAGCTGACAAAATCCGACATTAATTTTAATAGATTCATTATTAAATCCGCTGTAGAATAAACCTGCCCCGGGTACTTACTTTAATGAGGACAATTTGCATTATAATTAACCATTACTCCATATCGTTCCAATATTTCTCTCAAATGAGCTTGAATAGCATTGAATGTGAATGATTATCATGAGAGAGAAAACACGTCATGATTAAAATGCTTTTTATCATTTCGATTTTACTGCTGATCTTTTACGTAATATTTAAATTACATATTCAATTAGAATTTAATATGACTTCTGGTGAAAAACATATCATAGACTGAATATATTTTAATTATTCCCATCTCTAACACAATAAATGTTTCTAATGGGCAAATACACAATGTAGCTTGCATGCTAGAATAATTGATTGATTTCACTTATTTTTAGAGATGATGCTTTCTCAGTGTGTTGTATGACTCTGAACTCCCTCTCTGTCAATATGTGCAAATACATGACAGGAAGGTGTTTGGTCAAATCTCCCATCTGGTAACAGTTGGAAGTGTTGCATCTTGTTCAGTTGAATTCAAACAGTTTTGCTGATTTGTTCTTCTGCAATCCCCCGGTGGTTGTAATATTATTAGTCAATGTATCACATGCTGTTAGCCAGCTGCAGGGACACGACACTTGTCAGGTTCCTTTCTAACACGTCTCAGACTTTCATTTGAACTTCCAGGCATTCATTGATTAAGGCCTTTGACAGTGGCAGGGGGCGAAGCTCGAGCAATGAAGACCACCTATGTGTGATTTTATTATTTCGCTCCACTGGGCAATCACCTTCTCTGATATCAGATTGCCATTGCTGTGTTAGAGGTAAGAGCCTTTCCTGTCTTCTCTCCTTCTCTGCCATGTGTCGTTAGGATCTGAAGGTCGGATTGGCTGTCCTTCTCTCTCTGTGTGTGAGTGTTTTTCTCTCATCACAGGTCTACGCAGAGGCTGACCTGGTCAAGTCAGCTGTCTCCTGCCACCTGGAGAGAGGTTAGAGGACACAGCGGGCTGTCAATCAGTACTCAGGTAGAGGAAGGAAAGGAGAGTAAGAGGAGAGGTTAATGAGTATTACAAGAACAGGAGAGAAGAGGAGAAGAGAAGAGTATGACTATAAGGAATGGGGAGAAATATGTTTAAGTGTTAGGAGAGTAGGGTAGGTGGAGAAGAAGAAGAACAGGTATAGTATTAGGAGAGTAGGGTAGGTGGAGAAGAAGAAGAACATGTATAGTATTAGGAGAGTAGGGTAGGTGGAGAAGAAGAAGAACAGGTATAGTGTTAGGAGAGTAGGGTAGGTGGAGAAGAAGAAGAACAGGTATAGTGTTAGGAGAGTAGGGTAGGTGGAGAAGAAGAAGAACAGGTATAGTGTTAGGAGAGTAGGGTAGGTGGAGAAGAAGAAGAACATGTATAGTATTAGGAGAGTAGGGTAGGTGGAGAAGAAGAAGAACAGGTATAGTGTTAGGAGAGTAGGGTAGGTGGAGAAGAAGAAGAACAGG
Source organism: Oncorhynchus nerka (assembly GCF_034236695.1). Lineage (NCBI taxonomy): Eukaryota > Metazoa > Chordata > Actinopteri > Salmoniformes > Salmonidae > Oncorhynchus > Oncorhynchus nerka. The sequence goes on from NC_088419.1 coordinate 72,665,524, forward strand.
TATAGTGTTAGGAGAGTAGGGTAGGTGGAGAAGAAGAAGAACAGGTATAGTGTTAGGAGAGTAGGGTAGGTGGAGAAGAAGAAGAACAGGTATAGTGTTAGGAGAGTAGGGTAGGTGGAGAAGAAGAAGAACAGGTATAGTGTTAGGAGAGTAGGGTAGGTGGAGAAGAAGAAGAACAGGTATAGTGTTAGGAGAGTAGGGTAGGTGGAGAAGAAGAAGAACAGGTATAGTGTTAGGAGAGTAGGGTAGGTGGAGAAGAAGAAGAACAGGTATAGTGTTAGGAATGGAGGAGAGGAGAAATGGTGAAATGATGATATCTGCTATGGGGGTTGATAGTGTGGAAAGACTGCTGTTCATAAAATACCAATGTCCACAGTAAATACTCCTGTACACTGTATCTGTATGCACATGATGACTATAAAATAAGCTCAAAAGACAGAGGACAGATAGATAGCTCGATTAAATTAAACTCAAATAATATGCTCATGGACTGTATGTAAAGCACTTTAATCTAATTAGAGCTATGGCAATACCTCTCAGTGGCTGTTGATGCGTGTAATTGATTTCTGAGAATGACACATTTGCAAGCCACTTTAGAGAAACTTGGCAAGGACTTATCCCTCATTTGCTGAAGGCTCTACTGCATTTCCATTGATCAAACATCACATGTTCAACAACATCAAGGCATCTCAGGTTAGAAAAAAAGGCCTAGGTGCTCTTCGTATACAGTGACATCATTAGAGCGCGATGCTTGCTAAACGCAGAACAAGAGAGAGCTCGGTTTGTTGTTGTTGAAAGTTTCTGGAAACGTTTACTCCAAAATGGATTTAAAAAGAAAATCCCCTTCATCACTCACACACAATACCCCATAATGACAAAGCAAAGCCTGTTTAAAAAAAATGTTTAGCTATGGGAATCCAAATTGAGCTCAGGTACATCCTGTTTCCACTGATCATCTACAACTTGATTGGAGTCCATCTGTGGTAAATTAAATTGATAGGAGATGATATGGAAAGGCACACATCTGTCTATATAAGGTCCCACACAGTTGACAGTGCATGTTAGAACAAAAACCAAGTTATCAGGTCGAAGGGATTGTCCGTAGAACTCCGAAACAGGACTGTGTCGAGGCACAGATCTGGGAAAGGGTACCAAAACATTTCTGCAGTATTGAAGGTCCCCAAGAACACAGTGTCTTCCATCATTCTTAAATGGAAGAAGTGTGGAACCACCAAGACACTTCCTAGAGCTGGCCGCCCGGCATAACTGAGCAATCGAGGGAGAAGAGCCTTGCTCAGGGAGGTGACCAAGAACCCGATGAGCTCCAGAGCTCTAGAGTTCCTCTGTGGAGATGGGAGAATCTTCCAGAAAGACAACCATTTCTGCAGCAGTCCAGCAATCTAGATTGGACAACTGGCAGCTTCATTAAATACAGTAGTACCCGCACAACACCAGTCTCAACGTCAACAGTGAAGAGACGACTCTGGGATGCTGGCCTTCGAGGCAGAGTTGCGAATAAAAAAACATATCTCACAGTGGCCAATTTTTTTATTTTATTTTTTATTTCACCTTTATTTAACCAGGTAGGCTAGTTGAGAACAAGTTCTCATTTGCAACTGCGACCTGGCCAAGATAAAGCATAGCAGTGTGAACAGACAACACAGAGTTACACATGGAATAAACAATTAACAAGTCAATAACACAGTAGAAAAAAAATGGGCAGTCTATATACAATGTGTGCAAAAGGCATGAGGAGGTAGGCAAATAATACAATTTTGCAGATTAACACTGGGGTGATAAATGATCAGATGGTCATGTACAGGTAGAGATATTGGTGTGCAAAAGAGCAGAAAAGTAAATAAATAAATAAAAAAAACAGTATAAAAACAGTATGGGAATGAGGTAGGTGAAAATGGGTGGGCTATTTACCAATAGACTATGTACAGCTGCAGCGATCGGTTAGCTGCTTGGATAGCTGATGTTTGAAGTTGGTGAGGGAGATAAAAGTCTCCAACTTCAGCGATTTTTGCAGTTCGTTCCAGTCACAGGCAGCAGAGTACTGGAACGAAAGGCGGCCAAATGAGGTGTTGGCTTTAGGGATGATCAGTGAGATACACCTGCTGGAGCGTGTGCTACGGATGGGTGTTGCCATCGTGACCAGTGAACTGAGATAAGGCGGAGCTTTACCTAGCATGGACTTGTAGATGACCTGGAGCCAGTGGGTCTGGCGACGAATATGTAGCGAGGGCCAGCCGACTAGAGCATACAAGTCACAGTGGTGGGTGGTATAAGGTGCTTTGGTGACAAAACGGATGGCACTATGATAGACTGCATCCAGTTTGCTGAGTAGAGTGTTGGAAGCCATTTTGTAGATGACATCGCCGAAATCGAGGATCGGTAGGATAGTCAGTTTTACTAGGGTAAGCTTGGCTGCGTGAGTGAAGGAGGCTTTGTTGCGGAATAGAAAGCCGACTCTTGATTTGATTTTCGATTGGAGATGTTTGATGTGAGTCTGGAAGGAGAGTTTGCAGTCTAGCCAGACACCTAGGTACTTATAGATGTCCACATATTCAAGGTCGGAACCATCCAGGGTGGTGATGCTAGTCGGGCATGCGGGTGCAGGCAGCGATCGGTTGAAAAGCATGCATTTGGTTTTACTCGCGTTTAAGAGCAGTTGGAGGCCACGGAAGGAGTGCTGTATGGCATTGAAGCTCGTTTGGAGGTTAGATAGCACAGTGTCCAATGACGGGCCGAAAGTATATAGAATGGTGTCGTCTGCGTAGAGGTGGATCAGGGAATCGCCCGCAGCAAGAGCAACATCATTGATATATACAGAGAAAAGAGTCGGCCCGAGAATTGAACCCTGTGGCACCCCCATAGAGACTGCCAGAGGACCGGACAGCATGCCCTCCGATTTGACACACTGAACTCTGTCTGCAAAGTAATTGGTGAACCAGGCAAGGCAGTCATCCGAGAAACCGAGGCTATTGAGTCTGCCGATAAGAATATGGTGATTGACAGAGTCGAAAGCCTTGGCGAGGTCGATGAAGACGGCTGCACAGTACTGTCTTTTATCGATGGCGGTAATGATATCGTTTAGTACCTTGAGCGTGGCTGAGGTGCACCCGTGACCGGCTCGGAAACCAGATTGCACAGCGGAGAAGGTACGGTGGGATTCGAGATGGTCAGTGACCTGTTTGTTGACTTGGCTTTCGAAGACCTTAGATAGGCAGGGCAGGATGGATATAGGTCTATAGTAGTTTGGGTCCAGGGTGTCTCCCCTTTGAAGAGGGGGATGACTGCGGCAGCTTTCAATCCTTGGGAATCTCAGACGATATGAAAGAGAGGTTGAACAGGCTGGTAATAGGGGTTGCGACAATGGCGGCAGATAGTTTCAGAAATAGAGGGTCCAGATTGTCAAGCCCAGCTGATTTGTACGGGTCTAGGTTTTGCAGCTCTTTCAGAACATCTGCTATCTGGATTTGGGTAAAGGAGAACCTGGAGAGGCTTGGGCAGGAGCTGCGGGGGGCGGAGCTGTTGGCCGAGGTTGGAGTAGCCAGGCGGAAGGCATGGCCAGCCGTTGAGAAGTGCTTATTGAAGCTTTCGATAATCGTGGATTTATCGGTGGAGACCGTGTTACCTAGCCTCAGTGCAGTGGGCAGCTGGGAGGAGGTGCTCTTGTTCTCCATGGACTTCACAGTGTCCCAGAACTTTTTGGAGTTGGAGCTACAGGATGCAAACTTCTGCCTGAAGAAGCTGGCCTTAGCTTTCCTGACTGACTGCGTGTATTGGTTCCTGACTTCCCTGAACAGTTGCATATCACGGGGCTATTCGATGCTATTGCAGTCCGCCACAGGATGTTTTTGTGCTGGTCGAGGGCAGTCAGGTCTGGAGTGAACCAAGGGCTGTATCTGTTCTTGGTTCTGCATTTTTTGAACGGAGCATGCTTATCTAAAATGGTGAGGAAGTTACTTTTAAAGAATGACCAGGCATCCTCAACTGACGGGATGAGGTCAATGTCCTTCCAGGATACCCGGGCCAGGTCGATTAGAAAGGCCTGCTCACAGAAGTGTTTTAGGGAGCGTTTGACAGTGATGAGGGGTGGTCGTTTGACTGCGGCTCCGTGGCGGATACAGGCAATGAGGCAGTGATCGCTGAGATCCTGGTTGAAGACAGCGGAGGTGTATTTGGAGGGCCAGTTGGTCAGGATGACGTCTATGAGGGTGCCCTTGTTTACAGAGTTAGGGTTGTACCTGGTGGGTTCCTTGATGATTTGAGTGAGATTGAGGGCATCTAGCTTACATTGTAGGACTGCCGGGGTGTTAAGCATATCCCTGTTTAGGTCACCTAACAGAACAAACTCTGAAGCTAGATGGGGGGCGATCAATTCACAAATGGTGTCCAGGGCACAGCTGGGAGCTGAGGGTGGCCGGTAGCAGGCGGCAACAGTGAGAGACTTATTTCTGGAGAGGGTAATTTTCAAAATTAGTAGTTCGAACTGTTTGGGTATGGACCTGGAAAGTATGACATTACTTTGCAGGCTATCTCTGCAGTAGACTGCAACTCCGCCCCCTTTGGTAGTTCTATCTTGACGGAAGATGTTATAGTTGGGTATGGAAATCTCTGAATTTTTGGTGGCCTTCCTGAGCCAGGATTCAGACACGGCAAGGACATCAGGGTTAGCAGAGTGTGCTAAAGCAGTGAGTAAAACAAACTTAGGAGGAGGCTTCTGATGTTGACATGCATAAAACCAAGGCTTTTTCGATCACAGAAGTCAACAAATGAGGGTACCTGGGGACATGCAGGGCCTGGGTTTACCTCCACATCACCCGCGGAACAGAGAAGGAGTAGTATGAGGGTGCGGCTAAAGGCTATCAAAACTGGTCGCCTAGAGCGTTGGGGGCAGAGGATAAGAGGAGCAGGTTTCTGGGCATGGTAGAATATATTCAGGGCATAATGCGCAGACAGGGGTATGGTGGGGTGCGAGTACAGCGGAGGTAAGCCCAGGCACTGGGTGATGATGAGACAGGTTGTATCTCTGGACATGCTGGTTGTAATGGGTGAGGTCACCGCATGTGTGGGAGGTGGGACAAAGGAGGTAACAGGGGTATGCAGAGTGGGTCTAGGGGCTCCATTGTGAACTAAAACAATTATAACTAACCTGAACAACAGTATACAAGGCATATTTACATCTGAGAGAGACATACAGCGAGGCATACAGTAATCACAGGTGTTGAATTTGGAAAGCTAGCTAAAAACAGTAGGCGGGGCTAATCCGCTAGCACAACAAACAGCAGGTAAAATGGCGTTGACTAGGCAACGGGGCCGACAGGTAAGACAAACAAGCAGAAAGGAGTACCGTGATTAATGGACAGTCCAGCGTGCGTCAGCTATGTAGCCAAGAGATCAGTGTCCAGGGGGCAGCGGTGGATGGGCAGGGGGGCTGGGCTGGCGAGTGTTATCCAGGTTTTTTTTTTTTTTTTTTTTAAACTAACAATGACTAACTAGCTTGTAGCTAGTTAGCTGGTTAGCGTCTGGAGGTTCTTGAGTGTGTCATAAAAATAAAAGTAAAAGTAATAGCGATTCCGTATCACATTGGGTGAGGCAGGTTTCCGGAAGGTATAAACAAATTAAAAATCAAAAAGAGATAGAAAGTAAATGGGGTCAGAGAGTGATTGGGACGCGGTGGTTCAGACGGTTAGCAGGCCTGTGCTAACAAGCTAACAGTTCGTAGGCCCGAGCTAGACAAGGTAGCAGTTAGCGGACCGGAGCTTGACAAGCCGTTAGCAGGCCGAATTAGCAAGCAGGGAGATAGCGAGGGCTAGAGAGTTAACCTTTGGGGACGTCGCGATGGGGGAGTCTGTTTATTCCTCTTCATGCGGTGAGCTGGAGATACAGCGATTCAGAAAGCTCGCGGGCCTTGGCCAGCAGATGGATCTTTGGCGATGTCGCAGCGGAAAAGCCTGTTGAAACCCCTCGGACGATTATGTCGGCGGACCAGTCGTGATGGATCGGCGGGGCTCCGTGTCGGCAGCAGAGGGTCAGTAGAGGGTCCAGGCCAATTGGCAAATTAGGTATCTTTGGACCTCTTCGGCTAGTCGGGAGATGGGCTTAGCTCGAGGCTAGCTCCAGGCTAACTGGTGCTTGCTCTGGGACAGAGACGTTAGCCAGGAGTGGCCACTCGGATTGCAGCTAGCTATTTACGATGATCCGGTATAAAGGTTCAGAGCTTGCGGTAGGAATCCGGAGATGTGGTAGAGAAAAAGCAGTCTGATATGCTTTGGGTAGATGTCGCGCTGGTGTCCTAGTTAGCGTTGAAGACCGCTAGCAGTGGCTAGCTAGTAGCTAGTTAGCGGCTAGCTTCTGATGAGGGTTCCGATTCTAAAGTATAGAAAAAGCAGATCCGTACCACATTGGGTGATGCGGGTTGCAGGAGAGTATATTCAGCCTGTAGTTGGAAAGTGAGATTAAAATATGTACGAAATATATACAGAAAAAAAACGAGGAAAAACTATATTTACACTATACAGGACGGGACAAGACAAAACACACGTCCGACTGCTACGCCATCTTGGAATCCCGAGAGAGCCATCAATAAAAAGAAAAGATTATGATGGGCAACAGCACACGGACACAGGACAGAGAAACTCTGCCTAGAAGGCCAGCATCCCGGAGTCGCCTTTTCACTGTTGACGTTGAGACTGGTGTTTTGCAGGTACTATTTAATGAAGCTGCCAGTTGAGGACTTGTGAGGTGTCTCTTTCTCAAACTAGACACTCTATGTACTTGTCCTCTTGCTCAGTTGTGCACCGGGGCCTCCCATTCCTCTTTCTATTCTTGTTAGAGCAAGTTTGCGCTGTTCTGTGAAGGGAGTAGTACACAGCGTTGTACGTGATCTATTGTTTTTTGCCAATTTCTCACATGTAATAGCCTTCATTTCTTAGAACAACAATAGACTGACGAGTTTCAGAAGAAAGGTCTTTGTTACTGGCCCTTTTGAGCCTGTAATCGAACCCACAAATTCTGATGCTCCAGATACTCAACTTGTCTAAAGAAGGGCAGTTTTATTGCCTCTTTAACAGTTTTCAGCTAGGCTAACATAATTGCAAAAATGTTTTCTAATGATCAATTAGCCTTTAAAAATGATAAAATTGGATTAGCTATCACAACATTCCATGGTTTATAATGGGCTTCTGTTCGCCTATGTAGATATTCCATAAAAAATCTAAAGTTTCCAGCTACAATAGTCATTTACAACATTAACAATATTAACAATAAAATTAGCTTTTCTTTAAAAAACAAGGACATTTCTAATTGACCCCAAACTTTTGAACGCACTTGTACTGACCTCGCATTCTGGATGATAGCGGGGTGAACAGGCAGTGGCTCGGGTGGTTGTTGTCCTTGATTATCTTTTTGGCCTTCCTGTGACATCGGGTGTTGTAGATGTCCTAGTTTACCCCCGGTGATGAGTTGGGCAACTGCACCACCCTCTGGAGAGCCCTGCGGTTGCGGGTGGTGCAGTTGCCATACCAAGCTGTTGCGCCTTCTTCACCACACTGTCTGTGTTGGGGATAATTTCAGTTTGTCAGTGATTTGTATGCCGAGGAACTTGAAGCTTTCCACCTTCTCCACTGCGGTCAAGTCGATGTGGATAGGGTGGTGCTCCCTCTGCTGTTTCTTGAAGTCCCCGATCAACTCTTTTGTTTTGTTGACGTCAGGTGAGAGGATATTTTCCTGGCACCATACTCCCAGGGCCCTCACCATCATTTGTTTTCAGGCCTACTATTGTGTTGTCTGCAAACTTGATGACTGAGTTGGCGTGCGTGGCCACGCAGTCATGTGTGAACAGGGAGTACAGGAGGGGGCTGAGCATGCATCCTTCTGGGGCCCCAGGGTTGAGGATCAGCTAAGTGGAGTTTTTTTTTCCTACCTCCACCACTTGGGGTGATATGATCCTTGACTAGTCTCTCAAAGCATTTCATGATGACAGAAGTGAGTGTTACAGGGCGATAGTAATTTAGTTCAGTATTCTTTGCTTTCTTGGGTACAGGAACAATGGTTGCCATCTTGAAGCAATTGGGGACAGCAAACTGGGATAGGGAGAGATTGAATATGTCCGTAAAAACACTCCAGGCAGCAGGTCTGCGCATCCTCTGAGGACACGGCTAGGGATGGGCCGGCAGCCTTGCGAGGCTTAAGATGCTTAAATGTCTTACTCACGTCGGCCACGGAGAAGGAGATCCCACAGTCCTTGGTAGCGTGCCACGTCAATGGCACTGTGTTATCCTCAAAGCACGTGAAGAATGTTTTTAGCTTGTACGGAAGCCATGGTTATATGCGATGGTTCGCGCTTTCAGATTTGGGAGAATTCTGCCATCTATCCACGGTTTCTGGTTAAGGTAGGTTTTAATAGTCAAAGTGGGTACAACGTCTCCTATACACTTCCTGATGATCTCAGTCACCGTATCAGTGTATTCGTCTATATTATTCTCGTAGGTTACTCGGAATTTATCCCAGTCTGTGTGATCAAAACCATCTTGAAGCTTGGATTCCAATTGGTCAGACCAGTGTTGAAATGCCCTTTGCATGGGTACTTCCTGTTTGAGTTTCTGCCTATAAGAAGGGATGAGCAAAATGGAGTCGTGGTCAGATATGCCGAAGGGATGGAGGCGGATGGAATTGTTGGCATCCCAGAAGTTGGAGTAGCAGTGGTCGAGTGTTTTAGCAGCGTGAGTTCTACAGCCAATTTGTTGATAGAACTTCAGCAGCATTTCTCTCAAATTTGCTTTGTCAAAATCCCCAGCTACAATAAATGTGGCCTCAGGCTATGTGATTTCTAGTTTGCATAAAGTCCAGTGAAATTCTTTGAGGACCATCATGGTATCGGCTTGAGGGGGAATATATATGACAGTGACTGTGATAATTATCTTGGAAGGTAATATGGTCTGCATTTGATTATGATATATTCTAGGTCGGGTGAACAAAAGGACTAGATTTCCAGTATGTTATTACAATCACACCATGATTAGGTAATCATCAAATATATACCCCCGCCCTTCTTCTTCCTGGAGAGATATTTATTCCTTTCTGCGTGATGAACTGAGAATCCAACTGGCTGTACGGACTCAGACAGTATATCCCGAGAGAGCCATGTTTCCGTGAAACAGAGTATGTTACAATCCCTGATGTCTCTATAGAAGGAAATCCTTGTCCAGAGCTCGTTGACTTTATTATCCAGAGACATTAGCGAGTAATATCCTCGGGAAGAGGTCGGTGCGTGCCTCCTGAGTCGGACTAGAAGACCACTCCAAGTACCACTCATCTGCCAACGTTGTTTTAGATCGACCTCTGGAATCAGTTCAATTGCCTTAGGGGTACGAACAAAGGACCAGATTTGGGAAAGTCGTATTCCTGGTCGTAATGCTGGTAATTCTGGTGAGTTTACCGCCACTCTGATATCCAATAGTTCTTCCTGGCAGTATGTAATAACACACAACTTTTTCTTATCTAATAATGTAAGAAAAACACTGAAAAAGCTAAATTCAGCAAAGTTTCCTAAGAGCTAGAAGCACGGCAGCCCTCTCTGTCGGCACCATTTATACTCTTGGTGCCATTTCTAGCTTGACAAACATGACTGCATGGCCAAGCACGACTTCAAAACCATCATTAAGTTTGCTGACAACACAACATTGGTAGGTCTGATTACCAACAACGATGAGACAGCCTCTCCCTCAATGTGATCAAGACAAAGAAGATGATTGTGGACTATGCCCACATTGTCATGGACGGGGCTGCAGTGGAGCAGGTTGAGAGCTTCAAGTTCCTTGGTGTCCAAATCACCAATAAACGATCATGGTCCAAACACACCAAGACAGTGTTGGGCACGACAACACCTATTCCCCTCAGGAGACTGAAAAGATTTGGCATGGGCGCTTAGATCTTCAAAACATTATACAGCTGCACCATCGAGCATGGTTGCATGGTTGCATTACTGGTTGCATTACCGCCTGGTATGGCAACTGCTCGGACTCTGACCGTAAGGCACTAAGGAGGGTAGTGCGTACAGCCCAGCACGTCACTGGGGCCATCCTGGACCTCTGTACTAGGCTGTGTCAGAGGAAGGCCCAATAAATTGCTAAAGACTCCAGCCACCCTAGTCATAGACTGTTAAGGGCTTATAAGGTTAAGGGCTTATAAGTAGGCATTTCACTTTAAGTTCTACACCTGTTGTATTTGGCGGATGTGACAAATAAAATTTGATTTGGTTGATTTGATTTGATGAATTTGGGGAGTTTCTCCCATTCTTCTCACAGCACAGCTCTTTTCAGGTATCTCCATAGATGTTCCATCGTTCAAGTCCGGGCTCTGGCTGGGCCACTCATTGACATTCAGAGACTTGTCCCAAAGCCACTCCTGCGTTATCTTTGCTGTGTGCTTAGGGTCATTGTCCTGTTAGAAGGTGGACATTTGCTCCATTCTGAGGTCCTTTGAGCTCTGGAGCAGGTTTTCATTAATGATCTATCTTTACTTTGCTCCGTTCATCTTTCCCTCGATGCAGACTAGTCTCGCAGTCCCTGCCACTGGAAAACATCCCCACAGCATGATGCTGCCACCAACCTGCTTCACTGTACAGATGGTGCCAGGTTTCCTCCAAACGTGACACTTGGCATTCAGGCCAAATAGTTCAATCATACCATATAATCTTGTTCCTCATGGTCTGAGAGTCCATCAGGTGCCTCTTGGCAAACTCCAAGTGGGCTGTCATGTGTCTTTTACTGAGGAGTGGCTTCTATCTGGCCACTGTACTATACAGGTCTTATTGGTGGAGTGCTGCAGAGATTTCTTTCTTTCTGTAAGGTTCTCCCATCTCCACAGAGAAACTCTGGAGCTCTGTCAGAGGGACCATTGGGTTCTTGGTCACCTCCCTAACCAAGGCCCTTCTGGCCCGATGGCTCAGTTTGGCTGGGTGGCCAGCTCTACGAATAGTCTTGGTGGTTCCAAACTTTTTTCAAAAGTCTCATGGATTGTAGGCCTACATTGAACACCACACATTTGCTGCTACTGTAGACTGAATGACAGAACAGCTATTTCCATGTTAAAATGTTATGGGATCCATTTTTCTCCATTGTTTTTGATGGTAGGCCACTCTGAAAGGCCTACAGTATGATCAAATAGCCACAGTAGTCTACTTTGTCACTGTTAAAACTGTAACTTAAAGCAGTGTTCACAGTAAACACACTCCAGAAGTTCCACAGAATTATCAAGTTTGTGCTCAGCAGACCTGAAATTTGCTCAGTGATGAAAATCTGCTTGGTTGCAAGTTCACCTACCTCATCTAAAATCTATTTTTTGGGGGGGGGGGTGGGGTGCTGCTATAGGCCACCAAGTGCTAACAGTCAGTAATTGGATAATATGTGTACATGCTTGATAGTGTGTGTGATGTTAACAGAGATATCTATTTTTTTAACATCGACTAGTTAGCAACTAGCTGTTTTACCAGAATCCCCCCCAAAAGCGGCCCAATGCAAATTTACATAATTGTAAAAAAAACTGATTTTTTGTAATTTTCAAAATTACTATTATACATTTTATACATACAAGTAATGCCCATCCACAAAAAAAAAACATTTTGTGTCCGAGGAAGCACCATATGAAGCAGCCCGTGTAATCATCTGCCAGAGAGTAGCCCCAATCGGCCCGAGCCCCAAGTAATACATTTTGGCCAGATAATTCACACTGGAATCGGCCCGAGCTCAATCCCTGCATCCATAGCCATAAGTAACACTGCCGAAGGCGGCCCTGACCCAGCCGAGTGCCCCGACTCTCAGCTGGAATTGGCCCAGATCCATAATAGTACCCCGAGACAGGATTGTGTCGAGGCACAGATCTGGGGAAGGGTACTAAAATATTTTTGCAGCATTGAAGGTCCCCAAGAACACAGTGGCCTCCATCATTCTTAATTGGAATAAGTTTGGAACAACCAAGACTCTTCCTAGAGCTGGCCGCTTGGCCAAACTGAGTAATCAAGGGAAAGGACCTTGGTCAGGGAGGACCTTGGTCAGTGACCAAGAACCCAATGGTCAGTCTGACGGAGCTCCAGAGTTCCTCTGTAGAAATGGAAGAAACTTCCAGAAGGACAACCATCTATTTAGCACTCCACCAATAAGGCCTTCGTGGTAGAGTGGACAGACAGAAGCCACTCCTCAGTAAAATACACATGACAGACCGCTTGGAGTTTGCCAAAAGATACACAATGGACTCAGCCAATGGGAAACAAGATTCTCTGGTCTGAAGAAACCAAGATTGAACTCTTTGTGGCGGTTTTAAATACACCTTAGCCAAATCTATTTAACCTGTTGCTTCTACTCGGGACGCTTGCGTCCCAACTAGAGCTCTGGAAATGCAAATGCGCTACGCTAAATGCTAATAGTATTAGTTAAAACTCAAAAGTTCATTAAAATACACATGCAGGGTATCGAATTAAAGCTACACTCGTTGTGAATCCAGGCAACAAGTCAGATTTTTAAAATGCTTTTCGGCGAAAGCATGAGAAGCTATTATCTGATAGCATGCAACACCCCAAAAGACCCACAGGGGACGTAAACAAAATAATTAGCATTTCGGCGTTACACAAACCGCACAATAAAATAGAAAACATTCATTACCTTTCACCATCTTCTTTGTTGGCACTCCTAGATGTCCCATAAACACTATTTGGGTCTTTATTTCGATTAAATCGGTCCATATAAAGCCTAGATATCGTTATATGTAGACTGTGTGATAAACGAAAAAAACATTGTTTCAAAACGTAACGTCATTTTTTTAAATTCAAAAAGTCGACGATAAACTTTCACAAAACACTTCGAAATACGTTTGTAATGCAACTTTAGGTATTAGTAAACATTAATAAGCGATAAAATTCATCAGGAGGCGATGTAAAGATCATTAGCTGTCCGTCTGGAAAAATGTCCGGCTAGAAACTCAACGAAAATATCCGGTCCTAGACCGGATTAGATACGGTGTCCTGTATGTGTTTGACCAAGAAAAAACTCGAAGGGAAATGACAAGACTCTAGACACCCTGTGGAAGCTGTAGGTACTGCAACCTCAGTCAATTAATTGTGGTTCACGTTTATCAATGGGTTCAAGTAGCGCATGGATATATTTTCCCCATTTTCAGTGATCAGTTTTTCCTGTGCTTTTCGATGTAAATGCCGTTCTGGTAAAGCCACAGCAGTGATTTAACCAGTTTTTTAAACGTCTGAGTGTTTTCTATCCACACAGACTAAGCAAATGCATATACTATATTCCTGGCATGAGTAGCAGGGCGCTGAAATGTTGCGCGATTTTTAACAGAATGTTCAAAAAAGTAGAGGGTCGACTGAAGAGGTTTTAAACTCAGTTTTTGAAAACTCCTGACATTTAATCCTTGTAAAGAAATTCCTGTTTTAGGTCAGTTAGGAGCACCACTTAATTTAAGAATGTGAAATGTCAGAATAATAGTAGAGAGAATTATTTATTTAAGTTTTTATTTCTTTCATCACAGTGGGTCATGAGCTTACATACACTCAATTAGTGTTTGGTAGCATTGCCTTTAAATTGTTTAACTTGGGTCAAACTTTTCAGGTAGCCTTCCACAAGCTTCCTACAATAAAGGTGAATTTTGTTCCATTCTTCCTGACAGAGCTGGTGTAACTGAGTCAGGTTTGTAGATCTCCTTGCTTGCACATGCTTTTTCAGTTCTGCCAATAAATTGTCTATGGGATTGTGGTCGGGGCTTTGTGATGGCCACTCCAATACCTTGATTTTGTTGTCCTTAAGCCATTTTGCCACAACTTTGGAATTATGCTTGGGGTCATTGTTCATTTGGAAGAGCCATTTGCGACCAAGCTTTAACTTCCTGACTGATGTCTTGAGATGTTGCTTCAATACATCCACATAATTTTCCATCCTCATGATGCCATCTGTTTTGTGAAGTGCACCAGTCCCTCCTGCAGCAAAGCACCCCCACAACATGATGCTGCCACCCCGTGCTTCACGGTTGGGATGGTGTTCTTCGGCTTGCAAGCCTCCGCCTTTTCCTCCAAACAAAATGATGGTCATTATGGCCAAACAGTTCTATTTTTGTTTCATCAGACCAGAGGAAATTTCTCCATGTGCAGTTGCAAACCTTAGTCTGACTTTTTTATGGCGGTTTTGGAGCAGAGGCTTCTTCCTTGCTAAGCGGCCTTTCAGGTTGTATCGATATAGGACTTGTTTTACTGTGGATATAGATACTTTTGTACCTGCTTCCTCCAGCATCTTCACAAGGTCCTTTGCTGTTGTTCTGGAATTGATTGCACTTTTCGTACAAGTACGTTCATCTCTAGGAGACACGTCTCCTTCCTGAACATGTCTCCTTCCTGAGCGGGGTGACGGCTGCGTGGTCCCATGGTGTTTATACTTGCGTACTATTGTTTGTACAGATGAATGTGGTACGTCCAGGCATTTGGAAATTGCTCCCAAGGATGAACCAGACTTGTGGAGGTATACATTTTGTTCCTGAGGTCTTGGCTGATTTCTTTTGATTTCCCCATGATGTAGAGCAAGGAGGCACTGAGTTTGAATGTAGGCCTTGAAATACATCCACAGGTACACCTTCAATTGACTCAAATTATATAAATTAGCCTATCAGAAACTTCTAAAGCCTAAAGAATCTAACATATTTTCCAAGCTGTTAAAAGGCACAGTCAACTTAGTGTATGTAAACGTCTGACCTACTGGAATTGTGATACAATAAATTATAAGTGAAATAATCTGTCTGTAAACAATTGTTGGATAAATTACTTGTGTCCTGCACAAAGTAGATGGCCTAACCGACTTGCCAAAACTATAGTTTGTTAACAAGGAATTTGTGGAGTGGTTGAAAAATGAGTTTAAATTACTCCAACCTAATTACTTCAACTGTATATATGTAAATGTGATATTTCAGTTATTATTATATAAAAAAAGCTTTGTCATTATGGGGTATTGTGTGTAGATTGATGAGGGGAAAAAACAATTTTATCCATTTCAAAATAAGTCTGTAACTTAACTAAATGTGGAGAAGGTCATGGGGTCTGAATACTATGTGAATGCATTGTATGGAACCTTGATGGGAAACTATTGAGAATAGTAGCAGGCTGTATTGCCACCCATATTTTCTTTATCTTATGTGAAAGCCTAAAGGAGTGTGTGTGCCCTCAGACATGGAAGGAAGCTACAGTAATTCCACTGCCTAAAAATAGTAAATCACCCTAAACCGGTTCCCACAGCTGCCCAATCAGGTTGCTGCCTGTTCTTACTAAACTGATTGACAGAATTGTGATTGACCAAACACAATTCTATTTTTCAGAGAACAAATTAGCTATTGACTTTCAGCATGCATATAGAGAAGGGTGTGTATACTGCACTGACTCAGATGACAGATAATTGGTTAGTAGAACCTACTCATAAGATGATAATTGGAGTTGTATTGCTAGATTTCAGTGATGTTATTGATCATAAATTCTTATTGAAGAAACTCACTTGATGAGTTTGATTCTGCTTTACATCACCTGCCATCACATGATTAGATAGTTATTTATCCAATAGGACCCAGAGAGTGTTACTCAAAGGAAGCTTCTCTAACATAACATATTTTTTTATTTCAACTTTATTTAACCAGGTAGGCCAGTTGAGACCAAGTTCTCAATTACAACTGTGACCTGGCAATTGTAAATGTACTGTGCCGTGTCCCTCAGGGCAGTTGCCTTGGGCTGTTCCTCTTCTCTATTTTTCCAAATGATTTGCCACTGGTCTTACACACAACTAGAATGACTATGTATGTGGATGATTCACACTCTACATGTCAGCATCCAATGCCAGTCAGTATCAGAATGAGTGATTAATACTAAACTGGTCTTAAATACATATACAATTAAAAGCAATTGTTTTGGTTCAAAACAGTCTCTAAGACCTAAATCGAAATTGGAGTTGTGTAATAAAGGGTGTGACCATTCAGCAAGTTGAGGAAGCTAAACTGCTCTGTCATCATCTGTACTAGTTGTTCAGGCTCTGGTCTTGTCCCTTCTTGATTACTCATGAGGTGCAGCAGAGAAAGACCTAGTAAAGCTGCAGCTGGCTCAAAACAGAGCAGCACACCTTGCTCTTAAATGCACATAGAGAACTAACATCAACAGCATGGATGCCAGTTTTTCCTGGTTGAGGATTGATGGGAGATGAATTGCTTCTCTTCTAGTTTATATGAGAAATGTTACTGTAATGAATGTTCCAGATTGTCTGCATAATCAAATAACATTCAGCTCAGACACCCATACATACCCCATAAGACATTCCACCAGGGATCTCTTCACAGTGCCCAAGTCCAAAACGAATTGAAGGCAATGCACAGTATTATACAGAGCCATAATCGCATGGAATTCCCTTCCATCTCAAATTACTCAAGCAAACAGCAAAATTACCTCTCTAGGGTATGTGGGATGCTGGCACTCTCTCGGGATTGAGCATGAAAAAACTCTGCGACACGGTAGGGTCCACTCATTCCGACTGGTCTTTCTCCCTCATTTATCAGAATACAAGCCTGAAACAATTTCTAAAGACTGTTGACATCTAGTGGAAGGCATAGGAACTGCAATTTGAGTCCTAAGTCAATGGATACTGTAATGGCATTGAATAGAAAACAAACAAACAGAAAAAAAAACACTTCCTGAATGGATTTTTCTCAGGTTTTTGCCTGCCAAATCAGTTCTGTTATACTCACAGACACTATTTAACAGTTTTGGAAACTTTAGAGTGTTTTCTATCCAAATCTAACAGTTATATGCATTCATATCTTCTGGGCCCGAGTAGCAGGTTGTTTGATTTGGGCATGCTTTTCATCCAAAATTCCAAATTCTGCCCCCTACCCTAGAGAAGTTAAAAAAGATTAAACAACATCTCATGGACTGTGAGTGGACACACACAAACAAATGCACACACATACACACTCTAACACACACATATTCTTAATTTAGTTGTCTTGTTTGTATATTATTAGTATTATTATAATATATTTTATATGGTTGTGTTTAAATTTGTGTCCTTGTCTATGAGTGTACCAGTGTTTTTGATACTTGTCATGTTTTGTGTTTTTTTTTTGACTCCAGGAAGAATAGCTGCTGCCTCTGCAAAGTAAACAAATAAGCAAAAATAAACAATACAGTATAGGAAAATGAAAAGGCCTTTATTTTGTTGGCATATCCTCATAGAAAGTTAAAAGCTATTGTTTCACCATGCACTGCTACTGTCTGTTTCTATTAACATCAACACTCTGTCCTCATATTATACAGTACATTGACCTTTTTGTACAACAAGCATGCACACCACCAGTAATCCTTTCACATGCATTTTATGCACCATGTGTGGTCACAAGATGAGGACAGAAAACCCCACATGGAAATAGCCTTTAATTAGCACTGCTCTGATAAGAGTTCAATACGTATTGAACATGCTGGGCCCCTCCAGTAAGAGCCTGATCCAGAGTGGGATTTATAAAGGCACCATATCTGATTTAACACATCAATATCAATTAATCTCCATTGTGAGGGTAAGGTTTGGTTGTAAAGTGCAGCAAGCCCCTGGCATCATTACACACTTGGATGCCTGGTGCCTTCTAAGAGGTGCGCACTGCTCTATTTGTGCAGCAGACCGTGCAGTGTACAAGCAGGGTCAGGGACATTATCCTTGTTGTGTGTCGTGACACCACACCATCATAAAGATGACCTGCGGGAACCAGGCAATCTGTGAGGAGGGGATAATCTATGTTTTAATCCTGTCACGTCTCAAACAAATTGATGGAATCTCATGTGGATTTGTTTTTTGAGAGGTTTGTAGGAGTAATGATAATTTGGCAAATCTTTGAAGGTTGGTTGATATGTGACTTTCCATAATGTGACTTTCTATACCTCAGCCGACACACTGCAAAATGTTATATTATTTCTCTGTTTTAATTTGTGAATTTTACATGATTAGTATTCTATTGAACAAAAGGACCTTATATAATTATACATGATGCATAAAAAGTATCTTAGTTTCCACCATCATCACCATTAGCATATTGAATGAGTCATTTTGCGTTAAAAGTGTGTGACCATGCACACATGTACTTTTGTGTGTTACTGAGATGAATGTGGTAGGTTATCATCCCTTCCTCTTTATCATTCAGTACATTCAGTCATTCAGGATAACAATGATTATCCTAAATTACTGAATAGCATCATTACGAGAAAGACATTGGCGGGCTAGTTCTGTCATGCAAACTTTAAATAATGGCAATGAAGATTTACTCCTAATTTCTTGATCCTGAAGTTGAGCATGTTTTCAGAAAGGGTGTAACTAATACTGTTGTGTTCCCCGCTATGTAAAGCATTAAAATGACACAAACTATTTGCAGCGGTGTAACGTACTTAATAAAAAATACTTTAAGGTACTACTTGGGGAGTATTTTTTTGAGGTATCTGTACTTTACAATATATCTTTTTGACAACTTTTACTTTTTCACCACTACATTCCTAATGAAAATAATGTACTTTTTACTTCATACATTTTCTCTGACACACACAAGTACTCATTACATTTCGAATGCTTAGCAGGACAGGAAAATGGTCCAATTCACACACTTATCAATAGAACATCCCTGGTCATCCCTACTGCCTCTGATCTGGCGGACTCACTAAACACAAATGCTTCATCTGTAAATGATGTCTGAGTGTTGGAGTGTGCCCCTGGCTATCCGTTAATAAAATAATATATATATCATACGGTCTGGTTTGCTTAATACAAGGAATGTGAAATGATTTATACTTTTATACTTTTGATACTTAAGTATATTTTACTGGGTGACTCACTTTTACATTAGTCATTTACTATTAAGGTATCTTTACTTTTACTCAAGTTTGACAATTTTGTATTTTTTCCACCACTGACAATTTGTAGTTTTCACTCCAATGACCGCCATGATGTGTCTGGTGAACGCAGGAGAACTCACCATGCTACATTTATTGTTATTAGATTATCTCATGTTTGAGGGGAGAAATTCTTTGTCATTTTGTAATGTAATGTAAATTAACCTGTTCATCCATAAAATCAGATCAAGGATTATGAGAAACGATGAATAAAATATTTTTTTACGATACATTAACCCCGCACATATTTATTGCAAATCAGCACAACAATAAAAGCAGCAAACAGTGCAACAGAAGAGGAAGAGAGGAGCAGGGCTTGGGGTAGGACTCCTTGGACAGAATCAGGACTCTATTCAACAACTTTCCCTGCTCAAGCTGCTCTCTCTCTCTGGATAGGCAGCTCTGTTCATTTGCCATTTAAAGGGATTAAAAATAAAACGTTCATGGTGAAAGCTTTGTTACCTCACCTCACCCCATCCAACTGAGAGAGAGGGCCAATTGTAGAGTCTGACAAAGTACACAGGAGTTCAGCCAGGGATGTGTTGATGAAGCGAGTGGTGGAGCAGGCTGGAGGGAGATGGAGAGATCAGAAGCTGGGGACCCCTAACGCTATAGCCAAGCAAGGGAGGGGGAAGGAGGACAGGAGGCCTTGAGCCCAGGGAAATGGAGGGGTTAGAGAATCAGGAGGGAGGTGGGAGGTCATGAGGGAGATTGGAAGCAGAGAGGTTGCCTTTTCTGTGGTGTGTACCCAGGAGGCACAGGGATCATTTGGGGCTTAGCAGTGCTGGTGCAGATGAGAAAAGAGAACATGTTGGAAATTTTTAATGGACACGCCCTGGCTAGGATGATATAACCACAGCCTATGCTACCGTACTGTACTCGACTGTACCACAGCTTAGTGTGAGTTTATAACACTGGGGAACAGACCAGGTTGAATTTGAGACTTTATTCCATGATTTATTCTGACTTTGTGCGTGTGATATGAGCTGGTGGGAGTGAGGACCTTGAGAATATTCATTACCACATTATTTGTTATAGGCTACAACAACTAGATTTGTATTTCTACACCAGATTGTTGTACTACTTTCATTTCAAAGTGCACTTTTTCTCATCTTCCCAAATTTCAGTCAAACCCACGTCAAGAAGAATATAAGAGGCCAATCCATCGCTTGTCAGATAATCATTTGGACTTAATTTCACTGTCCAAAAATACCCCAGAAATGAAATGATGATTTTCAGCCTAAAATGAGTAACAATAGGCAAGCTGTTGTATCTGATTCATCCATTTAATTCATTATTTATGCCACAAAATGGAGCTAGAATCTAGTAGGAGTAAAGGGAGGTCTCAGAAGGGGAATAGTTGATGTGGTTGCCTGGATATCAGCCCACTTCAAAAGGTGCATCTTGCATGTAGACACCACAGGAGGTTGGTGGCACGTTAATTGGGGAAGACGGGCTCATGGTAATGGCTGTAGCAGAATTAGTGGAATGGGATCAAATACATCAAACACATGGTTTCCATTACAGACATTATGATGAGCTGTCCTCCCGTCAACAGCGCACTGGTAGACAACATCTCAATGATTTCCCAGGGTAGACTGAACAGGGTAGTCTGAACACTCGTTTCTGTGTGGAATGACAAACGGAGAGGGCTTTCCAGTCCCTGGGGAATCCCTCACAAACAAAGATCTGCTCAAACAAATTTTGCCCAAGGCACTCCTCGCCTGCCGGTAAGCAGAACTATAATTTAGCAAATATCTTCAAGTTTTCTGAACCCTGCGGTAAATACAGTACTGTGGGGAAGTATTTGTTTCCCTTAAGGATTGTGGGAATATCATTGATTGATATTTTCCTGACTGTAACAATTACAAATATTATAGAAGAAAAATCACGCTGCGCCGGGGCCCTTAATAATTTTTGGGGGTGACATTGCGAAATGTAGCTAGCGGTTGATTATTTATTTATTTATTTTCTTCTCCTGCATAACATTATTCATGAATATTAATACTGCCTCATGGTGTGAACTGTTTGCAATACTCAATGGGCTGGAATAGGCCACAAGACAAAGCAGAGGAAAATCATAGCCGCTAATGTGAAAAGGGAGTTGTGAGCTTCCAATGGAGTGAATCGGAACAGCCATGCAGATGAATCATTGATAGAACCACTCTGCGACTAATTTGAGGAAACTGCATGACGTCTTCTATGCTAAACAGATGGAAGTGTTGACTCCAGGTCAGGTATCAACAGCATGCCAATCTAAAGTTCTGGGCAACTTTTCCCATCAGTTCACAGAAATGTGACACATTTGAGGAGTTTTTCAGAGTTGTGTCTACTAAAAAATTCACAAACTCCTAGAAATGGAGACACAGAGAGACACAAGGGAGAGAGGCATGCAGTCTGACCTATGGTGGGCTTTTACCCTGAGAAGTGGAGATGCTTTTGGACCAGACTGGGCCAAACTTTGGGTCAGCAGGGATTAATTAGCTTTTTGAAAGCTTCACAGCAGATGTCGAGGTAATCTGGGGCAGCGGACTGCAGAGGTCATTGCAATATCTCAGAGCAGAGGGGATGAGAGCTGATCTTCCAGTAGTATCCACTGCTGGTCTGCCATAAGAGCCATCAGTCGCAAACAGCACATCACTCAATGCAAACTCACTCCATTTCAACTTGGCCTCATTACCAACACACACACCGCACAAACACACACACCCACAAACCCACACACAACAGATCTACTGCAAACAAGTACTCTGAAAGTGATGGCCATGACAAAGCACATGCCATTTCATTCACAGTGTTACTCTTTATCATTTCACCAGATGTGTGTATTCATGGATTCCAAGGAAAGCCAGGCTTCCCCAAAAAATGAACCAATAATGTTTTTGAAAAACATCAAATGATTCATCTTTCGTATCTCTGTGTTTCATAATTTCCCTTCAATTCACTGGAGAATGCGTCAGAGCGATCGACACAGCACCCCTCTGTCTCTGTATGTGTAGGCCATCTATTTGATGCTGTCTGGTCCAAACAAGTATGAGATTGTTGCCGCCCATATCATTGAATGCAAAGGAAGCCATTTCGCCTCCCTTGATAAAAAAGTAGAACAAATTAGCCAATCAGCGCTGAGCTAAATTGAGCGAGCTCAACCATGAATGGTCCTGGCGCACCAAAATAAAGTGTCAAGTGTCCTATCAAATCGCATTGAGAGCATATATCATTGACAGAAACAATTTGAATTGTTGCAGTCATTGTGTTGTTGTCCTCTGGTGTCTAGCTAGTGTGGACGGACCACTAGAGGGCAGGCTGGGCTCATGGATAGTTGCCCAACAGAGCCTGGGAGACAAGGTAACCAGAGTCAATTAAGCACAGCTGACGGTACTAATGAGATACTCTCCTTCCCCTATAAAAGAGAGAATGGAACCAGAAGAGAGAGGGGAAACTATCTCTGGAAGATGGCCACCGAGAGAGAGAAGCTGTGCTGAAAGAACCACTAAGACGGTGACAAAACCGTGATTTATGTTTGTTGTAGTTTAAAGATTATCCTATTGTGTTCTTGTTTCATCTGGAGAAGAAGATGTGTGTTTTTCCTTGGAATATTTTTCATTGATTATGTTTGAATGTTTTTGTTGACAAAATACTCTCAATAGAGAACCGTGTTCAATCAGAAAAACCTTTTTCCTGACTCGTTTATTCCACCTTCCCGCTTTAGAGTGACGCCTAATTACTTGGTACGCTCACATTGGTGGAGGATGCGGGTATTAGGTGGACGAGTGACACAAGGATAAGTGAGTAAATCAAGATTCTTCCAGTAGACCCGGAGGAACCATTCAAGAACAATGGATAACGCCCTACTACAACAATTGATCACGGCACAGCGGACAACCATAGAACTCCTGCAACAACAGCTGAACCGACTAGAAGAACCTAGAGTTAAGCCAAGAGCGGCTGCTCACGCCATCTTACCTCGTCTCTCCAAGGAGGATGATATTGAGGCCTTCCTCATGACCTTCGAAAGGACGGCCACCTTGGAAGAGTGGCCGCCCACAGAATGGGCGAGCGCATTAGCCCCTCTTTTGACCGGGGTGGCTCAGGAAGCCTATTTTGACCTGGATTCCCACGAAGCTGCGGACTATGGGCGACTAAAAACCGAGATCCTGTCCCGGTACCAGCTGACTGCCAGAGATAGGGCTGTAAAGTTCCATCAATGGAACTATACAGCTGATCAACCCGTCCGTGCCCAGATCTTCGCCTTAATACGACTGACGAAACAGTGGCTAGAACCTGGAAAGGGAGTAGGACATGTGATAGAGACTCTCGTAGTGGACAAGATATTGAGAGAATTACCCAGTGACTTAAAAAGGGTTGTGGGGCAAGCCAACCCGTTGTCAGCCGACGACATAGCCCAGGCGGTGGAAACATATCGGTCTACAGGGGAGTTGTTAAAAAGTGACAAGGAGGAACGGAAGGAGTCTTGCAATCCCGTACCACGACTCACCCCGCGCGCTCGCCACCGAAACGTCCAAGCCCCTCCCGGAGGTGGGAGAAGTCAGCCACCACACAGCAGGGTCGGTGTTATAAATGTCAGTCTCCCAACCATTATGCCCCACAATGTCCTAGCAAGGATGAGCCCATGGTCACGGAGTCATCACTGCCTACCCCCCACATCCCGTTTTGAGGGGGCAGGATCAACACTGTTGGTTAGCAGAGATAGCCCCAGCCTCAGAGATTCCGGTGCAAGTCGAAGGACAAGATGTGGTAGCTATTCTCGACTCGGGAAGTATGGTTACGTTAGTAGAGGAGCGGATGGTGACCTCCGCAACACTGCTACCAGACAAAGTAGCCGTATCCTGTATCCATGGAGACACCCACTATTACCCCACTGTGAATCTGCCTATTCTCACTCCAAAAGGAAGGTGTACAGTCAGGGCCGGGAAAGTGCCGCAGCTGAAGGTGCCATTATTGATCGGGAGAGACTGTCCCTTATATAAGGAGCTTCGGCAGATGACGTTATGCACGGGAAGAAGGGGGACAGGAAAGAAGAGAAAATCCAAGCCCGAGGTAGTAGTCCTACAAGGAGACGTAGCCGCGTCCTCGTCCTCTGCAGCAGAGGAAGAAATAGCGACCCAACGTTTACGACAGATATTCCAAGAAACCACCGATGAAGACACATGTGAAGGGCTATACACAACGCAGGAAGGAAGGAGCAACCAGGCGTTAAGGGATATATTTGAAGCTCCATCCGAGGAGGGAACCTGGAAGGGATTCTCCTCGGTCACCCCTGATGGGGATGTGGAACAACCTCCACATCCCTCTACCGAGGTCGACCTGCCCCAGGAATTAAAGGGACAGTTCGGCACCTCGCAGCATAGAGACCCAGACCTAAGGGAGGCCATGAGGAAGGTGAAGGTGATCGACGGGAGGAACGTCGATGGATCAGGTGAGCCCCCTCTTCCTTACTATGCAATCAGGCGGGGTCTCTTATACTGGGTCGTACGACGAAGGGGGGAAAACCAGGAATTACTAATGGTGCCTAGGCCATACAGAGATACAGTTCTACAGTTAGCCCATTCCCACGTCCTAGGAGGACACCTGGCACGAGACAAGACTATTGACAGAATCATGCAGAGATTCTATTGGCCCCGGGTCACCCGGGATGTGGCCAGGTATTGTAGGACGTGTGATCAATGTCAACGTACAGCCCCACGGCCACACCTACGTAACCCTTTGATTCCTCTCCCCATCATAGAGACTCCTTTGAACGCATAGCTATGGACCTCGTAGGACCCCTCCCAAAATCCGCCAGAGGACACGAGTACATCCTAGTGGTTATAGATTACGCTACCAAGTTACCGGAGGCCATACCCCTGCGTAACATGTCGTCAAAGGGAATTGCCAAGGAGTTATTCCTGATGTTCTCTCGTGTGGGCCTCCCCAAGACTATCTTGACTGATCAAGGAACCCCGTTCATGTCCCGGTTGATGAAGGACTTGTGTCGGTTATATCAGGTTCAACAGATACGTACAAGCATATTCCACCCTCAAACAGACGGGTTGTGTGAACGCTTGAACAAAACGATAAAAAGCATGTTGAGAAGGGTGGTATCCCGAGATGGGAAAAACTGGGACATGCTTCTCCCACACTTAATGTTCGCCCTGCGAGAAGTACCCCAGGCATCCACTGGATTCTCTCCGTTTGAATTGCTCTATGGCAGACCCTGTCGAGGAATCCTCGACTTAGCCAAGGAGACCTGGGAGACCCAACCATGCCCCTTTCGATCCACAATAGAACACGTTACCCTGATGAGAGACCGCCTGTCAGCAGTGTGGCCCATAGTCAAGGAGCATATGGAGAAGGCCCAAAGGACCCAAGGCCGGGCCTATGATAAGTCTGCGACCCCCCGTGAGTTCACCGTGGGAGAGAAAGTGATGGTGCTTGTGCCCACGGCCGAACATCGCTTGCTGGCGCAGTGGAGGGGGCCCTACGAGGTAATGAAAAGGGTCTCACCGGTCAATTACCTCATCAAGCAACCTGACAGGAGGAAGAAGGTCCAAATCTATCACATAAACCTGCTGAAGACATACCATGGACGAGAGGAGGAGGTGGCTTTGATGGCCCTGGAGGGCAAAGGAAAAGAGGAGGCTCTACCACAGGTGCGCCGTGGCAAAACTCTCCTACCGGAGCAGTCAAGACAGCTAGACAAGCTGATTATGAACTTCGGTCGAATATTCTCTCCATTCCCAGGACAAACTGATGTCCTGTTCCACCATATCCACACTGAACCCGGCAAGAAGGTGCATATCCGCCCTTACAGGATTCCTGAGGCTCGCAGAGTCATCGCTAAGAAAGAGGTGAGGGAGATGTTGAGGATGGGCGTGATCGAGCCCTCGACGAGTGAGTGGTCCAGTCCCATAGTCCTGGTCCCCAAATCCGATGGTAGTATGAGACTCTGCAACGACTTTAGGGGCGTGAATTCCATCTCTACATTCGATGCGTATCCCATGCCCCGCGTGGATGAACTCTTGGAGCGCTTAGGAAAGGCCAAGTTCATCACTACCCTGGATTTGACGAAGGGATATTGGCAAGTGCCGGTGGCTCCGGAGGATCGCCCAAAGACTGCCTTCGCCACTCCAGAGGGGCTTTTCCAGTATGTGAGGATGCCCTTCGGACTGCACGGTGCCGCTGCAACCTTCCAACGCCTCATGGATGCCATTCTACGGCCCCATCAAGAGTATGCAGCGGCGTACATAGACGATGTGGTCATCCACAGCGAGGACTGGGATAGTCACCTCCTGCGATTACGGGCGGTGCTCGTGAGTTTGGAAGCCACAGGGTTGACAGCCAATCCAAATAAATGCTGCCTGGGTTTGTCCGAAGCGGAATACCTGGGGTACACCGTGGGGAATGGGAAAATACGCCCACAGGCAGAGAAGACCAGGGCAATTCGTGACTGGCCTCGACCCCGGACCAAGCGAGACGTTCGGGCCTTCTTAGGGATAACAGGATATTATCGCCGTTTTATCCCGGGATATGCAACCATTGCCAACCCCCTCACAAACCTCATCAGGAAAAATCTGCCAAACCAGGTAGAGTGGAAAGACGAGACGGAAGAGGCCTTTCAATTGTTAAAAGATGGCCTGTGTTCTGATCCCGTTCTACAGGCTCCGGACTTCTCACAAGAGTTCATTGTGCAGGTCGACGCCTCGGATACAGGGCTCGGGGCCGTACTAGCTCGGGGTAAAGGTGAAGCAGAGAAGCCGATTCTCTTCATTAGTAGGAAACTCAGCGATCAGGAACAGAGGTATGCGACCGTAGAGAAAGAGGCCTTAGCCATCAAGTGGGCCCTCGATTATCTCCGGTACTACCTACTGGGTCGGAGGTTTGCATTAGTTACTGACCATGCGCCCCTCACGTGGATGGCTGGTAAGAGAAACAATAACAACAGAATAGCCAGATGGTTTTTGTCTTTACAACCATTCTCTTTCCATGTCATCCACAGGGCCGGATCGAGGAACGGGAATGCAGACGCGCTGTCCCGACGCGACCAAGACGGTGCGTCTGGCGCCCGACCCTCCGGTTCGGTCCTGGGGGGGAAGGTATGTGGACGGACCACTAGAGGGCAGGCTGGGCTCATGGATAGTTGCCCAACAGAGCCTGGGAGACAAGGTAACCAGAGTCAATTAAGCACAGCTGACGGTACTAATGAGATACTCTCCTTCCCCTATAAAAGAGAGAATGGAACCAGAAGAGAGAGGGGAAACTATCTCTGGAAGATGGCCACCGAGAGAGAGAAGCTGTGCTGAAAGAACCACTAAGACGGTGACAAAACCGTGATTTATGTTTGTTGTAGTTTAAAGATTATCCTATTGTGTTCTTGTTTCATCTGGAGAAGAAGATGTGTGTTTTTCCTTGGAAGATTTTTCATTGATTATGTTTGAATGTTTTTGTTGACAAAATACTCTCAATAGAGAACCGTGTTCAATCAGAAAAACCTTTTTCCTGACTCGTTTATTCCACCTTCCCGCTTTAGAGTGACGCCTAATTACTTGGTACGCTCACACTAGCTAGCTGAAGTTGTACTTTTCCTAACTTAGCCATGGTTTTACTTAATTCTCCGTACAGGCCAATGATTATAACTGTGATTCTGATCCAACCATTAATTCATACATTGTTGTGCCCCTGGCCTGAGAGGATGGAAGTTCAATTTGTAGCTAGATGTAGAAGACTAATGTTAGCTAGCTAATATGAATGAATTAAAGTTAGGCTAGCGAGCAAGCATTTTAGCCAGGTAGTCTAGGACAACAAAAAATAAAAGCATATATTCTATGACAGAGTGATAGATTTCATCAACATGAAAGAGAGGAGGATGGCATTGGCGTATATTTACAAATATTGTGAGTCAACATATTTTTCTACTTGCACAAACTCGCACACACACACACACACACACACACACACACACACACACACACACACACACACACACACACATCAGAACTACAGACAGCCACATCATATTTAGCTTAAGTTGATTGGACTAAATATTTTTTGGTATCTATTAGCTGTCACTGTATTAGACGAAGCAGTGATTTGATGATGTTGAAATCTTGAAGTTGAAATGGTGCTCGAATAGTGGAGGGAGCTCCTGTTTTCTTTTTGACTTGAGGTGAATCAATAGTTATTTATTTGTCCGAAAATGTATTTGCTTGACCATCCTGAAGGTCATCTAAATGTCTGTTACACTGTGTCTTCTCATTGTCTCGGCCTTTAGGCCAAGAGTTGAAGTCGAAGTTTACATACACCTTAGCCAAATACGTTTAAACTCAGGTTTTCACAATTCCTGACATTTAATACTAGTAAAAATTCCCTGTCATAGGTCAGTTAGGATCACCACTTCATTTTAAGAATGTGAAATGTCAGAATAATAGTAGAGAGAATTATTTATTTCAGCTTTTATTTCTTCCATCACATTCCGAGTGGGTCAGAAGTTTACATACACTAAATTAGTATTTGGTAGCATTGCCTTTAAATTGTTTAACTTGGGTCAAGCGTTTCGGGAAGCCTTCCACAAGCTTCCAACAATAAGTTGGGTGAATTTTGGCCCATTCTTCCTGACGGAGCTGGTGTAACTGAGTCAGGTTTGTAGGCCTCTTTGCTCGCACCTGCTTTTTCAGTTCTACCCACACATTTTCTATAGGATTGAGGTCAGGGCTTTGTGATGGCCACTCCAATATCTTGATTTTGTTGTCCTTAAGCCATTTTGCCACAACTTTGGAAGTATGTTTGGGGTCATTGTCCATTTGGAAGAGCCATTTGAGACCAAGCTTTAACTTCCTGACTGATTTCTTGAGATGTTGCTTCAATATATTCACAT
This sequence comes from Oncorhynchus nerka, assembly GCF_034236695.1. Lineage (NCBI taxonomy): Eukaryota > Metazoa > Chordata > Actinopteri > Salmoniformes > Salmonidae > Oncorhynchus > Oncorhynchus nerka. Next base: position 72,694,359 of record NC_088419.1, read on the forward strand.
AATTTTCCTGCCTCATGATGCCATCTGTTTTGTGAAGTGCACCAGTCCCTCCTGCAGCAAAACACCCCCACAACATGTTGCTGCCACCCCCATGCTTCACGGTTGGGATGGTGCTATTCGGTTTGCAAGCCACCCCCTTTTTCCTCCAAACATAACGATGCTCATTATGGCCAAACAGTTCTTTTTTTGTTTCGTCAGACCAGAGGACATTTCTCCAAAAAGTACGATCTTTGACTCCATGTGCAGTTTTTTATGGCTGTTTTGGAGCAGTGGCTTCTTCCTTGCTGAGCGGCTTTTCAGGTTATGTCGATATAGGACCTGTTTTGCTGTGGATATAGATACTTTGTACCTGTTTACTCCAGCATCTTCACAAGTTCCTTTGCTGGTGTTCTGGGATTAATTTGCACCAAAGTACGTTCATCTCTAGGAGACAGAAAGCGTCTCCTTCCTGAGCGTTATGACGGCTGCGTGGTCCCATGGTGTTTACACTTTCGCACTATTGTTTTTACAGATGAAAGTGGTACCTTCAGGCGTCTGGCAACCTTCAGGTGCACAGTCAACTTAGCGTATGTAAACTTCTGACCCACTGGAATTGTGATACAGTGAATTATAAGTGAAATAATCTGTCTGTAAACAATTGTTGGAAAAATTACTTGTGTCATGCACAAAGTAGAAGTCCTAACCGACTTGCCAAAACTATAGGTTGTTAACAAGAAATTAGTGGTTGGGATGAAAAACAAGTTTTAATGACTCCAACCTAAGTGTATGTAAATTTCCGACTTCAACTGTATATCCTGGTCGCATGGCATATGAACTAACAGGTTATAGAGCAGACAATGAAATTATTACAACATACAGCTTTTTCTCTGGCTTCCCCAGTGATTTTACCCAGAGGCACCGCTACTGCATTTCACAAATTCATGGAATATAGTCATTTAGGTACAACGGGGGATGTATTAAGATGCCACTACGCAAAAATATTATATTCCTCTCTGAGTGCTTGTGCCTGCTATTTATCAATCCACTTAAATTAACACACACAAACTGGCGCATAAAGTCCTCTATAAACCATTATAAACCAATAGGAGAGCAAATAAGGTAAAGACAATGAAGGAAACCTCTGGAGTTAACATTCACACCTATTGGCTGAGAGTAGCTATGTTCTCTCTGCTCCATGGTGACCCTGCTGTTCACTGAGGCTGACCCGCTCTGCAGTGGTACACCGCTAATGACTCAGAAAACTCAGCCTGATGCAACCACTCCACAGGAGGCCCCAGAATGGCCACCATTAACATTCTGTGTGCACTGTTTAATTAATAAGCAGGTCCGGCATTTAGAATGCAGGCCTCATCAAATCCCAAAATTAATATGTTTAGTGTAACCTTGATGGGAAACATATATTTCAATGAGTGGTCGAATGTATCAGCTTTATTAGGTTCTATTTATTTAATTCTCAATGAAAATGACATTCTCCAAAATCTTTAATGACAGTGATTTCATTACTAGGGGGAAAGGCAGGGAGGACATTTTTTTTTCTCTATTAATATTTCGTTTTCTGGCAGTGGAGTTGTGATTCCTACTTTTAATGGGATGTTATTTCCAAGCAGTCTGGATGCCTGGAAAATGCCACTTCCGTCTCCTCAGAGGGGAGAGCATAGCAGAGATAGGGAACGAGAGAGAGAGACCGAGAGAGAGAGAGAGAGAACGCCAAACACCCGACAGTTCCTAGGAGGGGGAACCTGTCAGCCTAAAAGCTGCCTCTCTCATTGTGATAATACAATTGATAAAATTGAGGCACCAATTTCTCCTCAGCAGACTACAGAGTTGCCCATATGACTGTAGTCCAGGCTACCTCTGTGGCTTCCATTAAATGCATTAAATGCAGTCAGCTCCTGTGTTTTTGTACTTATGTATGTGTGTATGTATGGGTGTGTGCATGGAAGCTGGTTTGTATCTGTCTGTGTGTGTGTTTGTTTCTCTTTTATAATGTAACATAGATATTGGGAATTCATACTAGATGTACAATTATAAGCATGATAATTTATTGAGTTGATGAGAGTTGTAAAGTTTTGTGTTCATAGCATGAGATACCATTGCTTCCACAAGGTGTTAGTAGAGTGAAATTGATATTGTTTGCACAATAGTTAGTAAATTGCCTGTGATCAAAGGCAGAGTGGTGGTTGTGCATTAGTGTGTGTTGTGAACAATAAACCAGCATTGTTTGTGGCTATCTGTTATCTGTTTTTTTTTATTCAACCATTATTTAACTAGGCAAGTCAGTTAAGAACAAATTCTTATTTACAAACCTGGGCCAGTGACACCTCTTGCACTGAGATGCTGTGCCTTAGACCACCACGCCACTTGGGTGCCCATAGTTTTTGTTCCCTAGGAGGGACATCTATCTTTCTTCTCACCATGTTTAAAGATAAATTGTCATTCATTTTTGTAAACTACTTCAGAGGAAAGTGTTTCTTTCCCTGGGTAATTTACACAACACACATCATGCCAAGCTACCCAGAAAAATGCTAGGCCCTCAGTTGTTGCAGAAAAACAAGTTTTAATCTGCAGTTTTTTTTATCCATGCAGTGCTCTGAATCATAAGGCTAGTAATGTAATATGCAAAAAGCCTGTTCAAGCTCTCTCTAGTCTCTTTCATGTTCCGTAACTATCCTTGCTTTTTTGGCTCCATATCAAGACTGATCTGCTGGTGGGTTCCCTGTTTGGTTTCTGATGTCAGCATCAGGTTTTATTGGCAAGCCAGTCCCTTCTGGCTATTGTTACAGACAGCATTATTTTCTCAGCCATGAGAACAAACAACGTTCCTGGAATGTTCCTGAAACAAAACTGTACAGTATAGAGCTGCACAAAGCAGACATATTGATCTGATCATTATTCGCTCTGTGGACTGAACTATTTGATTGATATGTATTACTCATATCTCTTCGGGACTCTGGAGTCTCTTATTAGACATTGCTAGTTGTTTTTCAAACTTGAAATTTATGATATTGGGTTTTTGAGTGAATTCTAATAAGGTGAATAATTGGGATTGTTTCCACTGAGGTGGTAGATATTTAAGGAGGGGGACTGTCTGACCTCACTAAAGGTCCTTTTAAAACTTCTTCAGGATTGTTGGGTCCCCTGCGGGACGGTTGAGCGAAAGTAGGCTGATGCGATTAACATGAGGTGGTAAGTGACAAGAACATTTCCCAGGACATAGACATATCTGATATTGGCAGAAAGCTTACATTCTTGTTAACTTCTTCGATATAGGGGGCGCTCTTTTAATTTTTGGATAAAAAAACGTTCCCGTTTTAAACAAGATATTTTGTCACGAAAAGATGCTCGACTATGCATATTTGACAGCTTTGGAAAGAAAACACTCTGACGTTTCCAAAACTGCAAAGATATTGTCACGCCTTGGTCTTAGTATTTTGTGTTTTCTTTAGTTATTTGGTCAGGCCAGGGTGTGACATGGGTTTATTGTGTTGTCGTATTGGGGTTTTAGTAGGCATTGGGATTGTGGCTGAGTAGGGGTGTCTAGCATAGGCTATGGCTGCCTGACGCGGTTCTCAATCAGAGTCAGGTGATTCTCGTGGTCTCTGATTGGGAACCATATTTAGGTAGCCTGGATTTCATTGTGTGTTTGTGGGTGATTGTTCCTGTCTCTGTGTTAGTTATTCACCAGATAGGCAGTATAGGTTTTCACATTTCGTTTGTTGTTTTTGTATATATCGTGTTTATTCTTTCATTAAAGATGTATCGAACTAACCACGCTGCATTTTGGTCCGACTCTCCTTCGACGGAAGAAAGCCGTTACAGAATCACCCACCACAATAGGACCAAGTGGCGTGGTGACAGGCAGCGACAGCAGAGACAGCAACAGCAGCGAAAAGAGGAATGGACATGGGAGGACGCTATGGACAGCAAGAGTATAGAGTATACGACTTGGGAGGAAATAGACAGGTGGGCGGTCGACCCAGAGAGAGTGCCGGAGCCCGCCTGGGATTCGCTGGAGCAGTGCGAAGAGGGCTATAGGAGAATGGAGTCGAAGAAAAAACACGGCGGCGCAGAAGGAAACCTGAGAGTCAGACCCAAACATTTCTTGGGGGGGGCCTCAGGGAGAGTGCGGCAGAGTCAGGGTTCAGACCTGAGCCAACTCCCCCTGTTTATCGTGAGGAGCCAAGGAGGAGACCAGAACTAGAGCCGGTGTTAGAGGTGAGCGAAGCAGAGACTGTGAAGGAGTTAATGGGGAAAGTGGAGGAGAGAGTAATGAGGGAGTTGCTAGCTTGGTGCTTTAGGTACAATATTTGTCCGACGGAGCGAGTCGGGGATTTGATGGCACCTGGGTCAGCGCTTCATACTCGTCCTGAGGTGCGTGTTAGTCGGCTGGTGAAAATTGTGCCAGCCTCACGCACTAGGCCTCCTGTGTACCTACCTAGCCTTGCACGTCCTGTGCCAGTCCTGCTCTCAGGCTCTCCAGTACACCTTCACGGTCCGGTCCATCCTGTGCCACCTTCACACACCAGTCCTCCGGTGGCAGCTCCCCGCACCAGGCTTCCTGTGTGTGTCCTCGGTCCAGTACCACCAGTTCCCGCACCACGCACCAGGCCTTCAGTGCGTCCCGCCTGTTCAGCGCAGCCAGAGCCTTCCTCCTCTACAGCGCTGCCGGAGCCTCCCGCCTGTTTAGCGCAGCCAGAGCCTTTCTCCTCTCCTGCGCTGCCGGAGTCTCCCGCCTTTTCAGCGCTGCCATAGCCTACCTCCTCTACAGCGCTGCTGGAGTCTCCCGCCTGTTTAGCGCAGCCAGAGCCTTTCTCCTCTCCTGCGCTGCCGGAGCCTCCCGCCTGTTCAGCGCTGCCAGAGCCTTCCTCCTCTACAGCGCTGCTGGAGTCTCCTGCCTGTTCAGCGCAGCCAGAGCTGTCAGCCTGCATGGAGCAGCCAGAGCTGTCAGTCTGCATGGAGCAGCCAGAGCTGCCAGTCTGCATAGAGCTGCCAGTCAACCAGACTCTTCCAGATCTGCCAGTCAACCAGACTCTTCCAGATCTGCCAGTCAACCAGACTCTTCCAGATCTGCCAGTCAACCAGACTCTTCCAGATCAACCAGACTCTTCCAGATCTGCCAGTCAACCAGACTCTTCCAGATTTGCCAGTCAACCAGACTCTTCCAGATCCGCCAGCCAGCCAGGATCTGCCGGAGCCAACTACCTGCCTGAGCTTCCTCTCAGTCCCGAGCTTCCCCTCAGTCCAGTGGGGTCCTTGGTGAGGTCCCGAGCTTTCAGTCTCGAGCTTCCCCTCAGTCCCGAGCTTCCCCTCAGTCCAGTGGGGTCCTTGGTGAGGGTTATTAGGCCTAGGTCGGCGGCGAGGGTCGCCAATCAAAGGACGCGTTACAGGGGGACTAAGACTTGGTTTGGAGTGGGGTCCACGTCCCGAGCCGGAGCCGCCACCATGGACAGACGCCCACCCGGACCCTCACCTATGGTTTTGATGTGCGTCCGGGAGTCCGCACCTTAGGGGGGGGGGTTCTGTCACGCCTTGGTCTTAGTATTTTGTGTTTTCTTTAGTTATTTGGTCAGGCCAGGGTGTGACATGGGTTTATTGTGTTGTCGTATTGGGGTTTTAGTAGGCATTGGGATTTTGGCTGAGTAGGGGTGTCTAGCATAGGCTATGGCTGCCTGAGGCGGTTCTCAATCAGAGTCAGGTGATTCTCGTGGTCTCTGATTGGGAACCATATTTAGGTAGCCTGGGTTTCACTGTGTGTTTGTGGGTGATTGTTCCTGTCTCTGTGTTAGTTATTCATCAGATAGGCTGTATAGGTTTTCACATTCCGTTTGTTGTTTTTGTATATATCGTGTTTATTCTTTCATTAAAGATGTATCAAACTAACTACGCTGCATTTTGGTCCGACTCTCCTTCGACGGAAGAAAGCCGTTACAGATATTGTCTGTGAGTGCCACAGAACTGATGCTACAGGCGAAACCAAGATGAAATTTCAAACAGGAAATGCCCCAGATTTTGAAGGCGCTGTGTTCCAATGTCTCCTTATATGGCTGTGAATGTGCCAGGAATGAGCCTACACTTTCTGTCGTTTCCCCAAGGTGTCTGCAGTATTGTGACGTATTTGTAGGCACATCATTGGAAGATTGACCATAAGAGACTACATTTACCAGGTGCCCGCTTGGTGTCCTCCGTCGAAATTATTGCGTAATCTCCAGCTGCGTGTATTTTTCCATTTGCTTCAGAGGAGAAACCCAACTGCCACGAATGATTTATCATCGAATAGATATGTGAAAAACACCTTGAGGATTGATTCTAAACAACGTTTGCCATGTTTCTGTCGATATTATGGAGTTAATTTGAAAAAAAGTTTGGCGTTGTAATGACTGAATTTTCTTTTTTTTTTTCTTAGCCAAACGTGATGAACAAAATGGAGCGATTTCTCCTACACAAATAATATTTTTGGAAAAACTGAACATTTGCTATCTAACTGAGAGTCTCCTCATTGAAAACGTCCGAAGTTCTTCAAAGTTAAATTATTTTACTTGAATGCTTTTCTTGTTTTTGTGAAAATGTTGCCTGCTGAATGCTAGGCTTAATGCTATGCTATAGCTATCAATACTCTTACACAAATGCTTGTGTAGCTATGGTTGAAAAGCATATTTTGAAAATCTGAGATGACAGTGTTGTTAACAAAAGGCTAAGCTTGTGAGTGAATATATTTCTTTCATTTCATTTGCGATTTTCATGAATAGTTAACGTTGAGTTATGGTAATGAGCTTGAGGCTATGATTACGCTCCCGGATACGGGATTGCTCGACGCAAGAAGTTAATCTAACTGCACTATCCAATTTACAGTAGCTATTACATTAAGATAATACCATGCTATTGTTTGAGGCGAGTGCATAGTTTTGAACATAAAATTAAGGAGCCCTATTTAAGTTTGAGAGTCACAAATATCTTCAGGTGAGAGAGAGATGGGTGATGTATCGTGACAGGGGTGCCTATATTTCTCAGCGGGTTCCTTTGAGTACCTCTTCAGAATAAGGCGATCAAAACGTTCTGGACAGCTTTCCCATTAGCCCTCCCTTAAATCCCTCTTGGCATCTGACCCCCACGCATTCAATCACACTTCAACACTGTGGCCTGCAAATATTGATGTAAATAGCCATGCAATATGTCATGCTTGGCCATAGCACATCGGGGTGTAATTAACTTTAATCAGACTTAGTCTGGGTTAATAACTCTGAGAGCATGCAATCACAATGCACAAGGCATTTCTGACATTAAAGACTTTACACCCTGCTTGTTTTCACCGGCTGACAACTTCATATTTGCTATGGAGGCCATTAGAATCATAGGTAAACATAATGTGACTCTCTCTCTCTCTCTCTCTCTCTCTCTCTCTCTCTCTCTCTCTCTCTCTCTCTCTCTCTCTCTCTCTCTCTCTCTCTCTCTCTCTCTCTCTCTCTCTCTCTCTCACTCACTCTCTCTCTCTGTCTTTCTCTCTCTCTCTCTCTCTCTCTCTAGCACTCTCAGAGTACTTACCTGCTTTTTGGGTTTTGGCTAAGTGGAAATGTGATTAGTCAATTAAAAAAGTTTTGAGTGTAGTGCCCCGATTCAATATATTGCAGATGAAGGTGTCACGAATCCCGTTTCCTGAGTCTGTTTTTTGCCTGTGTTCTGTCCTGGAGTGTTTTTTCCGGCGTCCTGGAACGCACCCTGTCTGGTTGCCGGGCAATGTAGCCAGTTGGGAGTTCTGATTACCCGCACCTGTATCCCATCAGCTATCTGCACACCTGGTCCTGATCATCATCTCTCCTCTTCATAAGCCCGGACCTGACATCCATTCCCTGCCGGATCGTTAGCCATGAACAGTATGTTGTGCCAGAGTATCAGCCTCAAGTTGGATAGAATTTGTTTTGTTGTTTGTTACGTATTGCTTGCCTTAAACGTACCTCCGTTTGTTCTGTCTTCAGTTACTCACCGGATAATTTACCCCATTCCCGCCTGGTCGTCGGAGGATTCCGCTACCGCAGTGGATCCACCTATTTACTCCCATCAACTCACCACCGCTGCCCGCTACGCCACCTGGATATATCTACCCATTCACATTCACTTGTAAATAAATACTCACCTTCCTACTCTCCTTGTCCTGGTCTGCTTCTGGGTTCGATTTTGAAAGAACGTGACAGAAGGGTAGCCTTTTCCTGCAGTCAATGACCTAAAGCGCCCTATTTGGCCTCATGGGTGGAATGCTAGTCTTCTGACTGTAATTGCAGTCTTTGGAGTGTCGTTTCTCTTTGCTTATTTGAGCTGTTCTTGCCATAATATGGACTTGGTCTTTTACCAAATAAGGCTATCTTCTGTATACCCCCTACATTGTCACAACACAACTGATTGGCTCAAATGCATTAAGAAGGAAAGAAATTCCACAAATGAACTTTTAAGAAGGCACACCTGTTAACTGAAATGCATTCCAGGTGACTTACTGTACCTCATGAAACTGGTTGAGAGAAGGCCAAGAGTGTGCAAGCTGTCTTCAAGGCAAAGGGTGGCTATTTGAAGAATCTCAAATATAAAATGTATTTCGATTTGTTTATCACTTTGTTGGCTACTACATGATTCCATATGTGTTATTTCATAGTTTTGATGTCTTCACTATTATTCTACAAAGTAGAAAATAGTACAAATTGTAACACTCAATGAGTGAATGGGTGTGGAGTCAGGCGCAGAGAGCAAAGGATGCGGGAAAAAACACGCTTTAATGTCCAAAATCAAAAGAACAAAATAGTATTACCTAACACAGGCGTAACTATTAAAACAAATAGTACCCTTAGGTAAAATACCAGGACAGCGAGAAAACCCAACAAAACACTAACACCTCTCACAAATACAGAAGAACAAGCCCGCACAAACAGAAGCGGGCTAAACAAACTTAAATAACACCACCCTAACAACCAAACAATGAACAGGTGAAACCAATTAGACAAAACCAAACGAACACGGAACAAAGGATCGGTGGCAGCTAGTAGACTGGCGATGACGACCGCTGAGTGCCACCCCAACAAGAAGGGGAGCCACCTTCGGTAATATTCGTGACAGGACCCCGACGCCGGCCTTGGGGACGACCCGGGGGCCGTGGCGCAGGGCGATCCGGATGGAGTCGATGGAACTCTCTCAACATAGATGGATCCAGAATATCCCCCACCGAGACCCAGCACCTCTCCTCCGGACCATACCCCTCCCAGTCAACGAGGTACTGCAGGCCCCTCATCGAGGACCCCTCGATGTCCACAGGGGGCGGAGGGACCTCCAGAACCTTACCTTCCTGCATGGGACCAGCTACCACCGGCCTGAGGAGAGACACATGAAACGCGGGGTTAATGCGATAATACGAAGGAAGTAATAATCGATAACAAACCTCGTTTATTCTCCTCAGGACTTTAAATGGCCCTACACACTGCAGACCCAGCTTCCGGCAGGGCAAGCGGAGGGGCAGGTTTCAGGTCGAGAGCCAGACCCTGTCCCCCGGTGCAAACACGGTGGCCTCACTGCGGTGACGGTCAGCGCTCTTCTTCTGCCGTCCACTCGCCTGACGTAATAACTCCTGGACGGCCCTCCAGGTCTCCTTAGAGCGCTGCACCCACTCCTCCACCGCAGGAGCCTCAGTCTGGCTCTGATGCCATGGTGCCAGGACCGGCTGGTACCCCAACACGCACTGAAACGGTGACATGTTGGTAGAGGAGTGGCTTAGTGAATTCTGGGCCATTTCAGCCCAGGGGATGTATCTCGCCCACTCCCCTGGCCGGTCCTGGCAATACGACCGCAGAAACCTACCTCCTGGTTCACTCTCTCCACTTGCCCATTACTCTCCGGGTGATACCCTGAGGTCAGGCTGACCGAGACCCCCAGACGTTCCATAAATGCCCTCCACACCCGATCAGAAACAATATCCTCGGGCACCCCGTAGTGCCGGAAGACATGGGTGAAAAGAGCCTCCGCAGTCTGCAGGGCCGTAGGGAGACCGGGCAACGGGATAAGACGGCAGGACTTAGAGAACCGATCCACAACGACCAGGATCGACGTGTTTCCCTGAGAGGGGGGGAAGGTCAGTAAGAAAATCCACCGACAGATGGGTCCACGGCCGTTGTGGAACGGGGAGGGGTTGTAACTTTCCTCGTGGCAGGTGCCTAGGAGCCTTACTCTGGGCGCACACCGAACAGGAGGAGACATAGAAGTGCACATCCCTCACCAAGGTGGGCCACCAGTACTTCCCCCTAAGACCTCGCACTGTCCTTGAAATACCCGGGTGACCCGACGAGGGTAGACTATGAGCCCATCGAAATCAATTGATCACAAACAGCGAGCGGCACATACCTACGACTCTCCGGACACTGTGGAGGCGCAGGTTCCTCCCTTAGCGCCCGCTCGATGTCCGGGTCCACCTCCCATACTACTGGTGCCACCAGCTTAGCCGCCGGAATGATGGGAGTAGGATCGATGGACCGGTCCTCAGTGTCATAGAGGCGGGACAGCGTGTTGGCCTTAGTGTTGAGGGAACCTGGTCGATACGAGATCGTAAAATGAAATCTGGTGAAATACATGGCCCCCCTTGCCTGACGAGGATTCAGTCTCCTAGCTGATCGGATATACTCCAGGTTACAGTGGTCAGTCCAGATGAGGAAAGGGTGCTTAGCCCCCTCAAGCCAGTGTCTCCACACCTTCAGGGCCTTAACCATAGCCAACGTCTCCTCCTGGGATAAAGGATACACATGACTCCTGGGGAGAGCAGCGTTTACCTGGAGGTTTATCACGCAATCCCCCTGTCGATGGGGTGGTAAATGGGTCGCTTTCTTTTTACTGAAAGCGATAGCCAAATCAGCATACTCAGCGGGAATCCGCACGGTGGAAACCTGGTCTGGACTCTCCACCGTTGTCGCACCGATGGAAACTCCTACACACCTGCCTGAACACTCATCAGCCCACCCCTGGAGAGTTCCCTGTTTCCACGAAATCATCGGAATGTGAATAGCCAGCCAGGGAATCCCCAGCACCACCGGAAACGCAGGTGAATCGATAAGGAACAGACTAATCCGCTCCTTATGATTCCCCTGCGTAATCATCTCCAAAGGAATTGTGGCCTCCCTGACCAGCCCTGACCCTAATGGTCGACTATCTAAAGAGTGCATGGGAAAAGGGGGTTCTACCTTAACTAACGGAATCCTCAACCTCTGAGCGAGTCCGCGGTCTATAAAGTTCCCAGCTGCGCCTGAATCGACTAGTGCCTTATGCCTCTCGACTCTCAGATGAACTCCTCCAGCACCGACCTGAAGTGTGCCCTCTCCGGCCACAACTGGTACAGGAGGAGCCTCCTCCTCCGATCTCCCTAGATGCGGCCCCTCCTAGCTCCATCGGGATAGGAGCGGGAGGGTCAGGAGGTGGAACTAACAGGACCCTTTCAGGACGTCCGCGAGCAGCTAGCAGATGGTCTAACCGGATCGACAGGTCTATTAGTTCATCCAGGCTGAGCGTAGTGCCCCGACAAGCCAGCTCCCTGTGGACGTCCTCTCTCAGGCTACACCTGTAATGGTCTATCAGGGCCCTGTCGTTCCACCCTGCTCCAGCGGCCAAGGTCCGGAAATCCAGCGCGAAGTCCTGCGCGCTCCTCGTCCCCTGCCGGAGATGGAACAACCTCTCACCCGCCCTCGGCCCTCCGGAGGGTGTTCGAACACGGCCCAGAAACGGCGGGTGAACTCCGGGTAGTCGCCCCTCGCTGAGTCGGGCCTGTTCCAGACAGCATTGGCCCACTCCAGGGCTCTACCCGTCAGGCAAGAGACGAGGACACTCACGCTCTCCTCGTCCGAGGGAGCCGGCCGAACGGTGTTCAGGTAGAGATCTAGTTGTAGCAAAAACCCCTGGCACCCCGCCGCCGCCGCTCCATCGTACTCCCTCGGAGGCGTAATGCGCAGAGCGCTGGAACCGGATCCCGCTGGAGGAGATGGTAGAGTTGCTGGTGGGAGGGTAGGTGGGGTAGTAAGGGAGACCACTCGGTCCATCCTCTCCATCATTTGATCCATCGCTGATCTGATGCGATGGAGCATGGACGTGTGATGAAGGACTCTCTCCTCCATCGTGGGGAGAGGGGTGGTCGCTGCCCCTGCTGACTCCATAAGAAAGGTGCAGGCTTCTGTAACGCTCAATGAGTGAATGGGTGTGGAGTCAGGCGCAGAGAGCAAAGTAAGCGGGGAAAAACACGCTTTAATGTCCAAAATCAAAAGAACAAAATAGTATTACCTAACATCGGCGTAACTATTAAAAAACATAGTACCCTTAGGTAAAATACCAGGACCGGCGACGACGACCGCCGAGCGCCACCCGAACAAGAAAGGGAGCCACCTTCGGTAATATTCGTGACACAAATAAAGAAAAAACATTTAATGAGTAGGTGTTCTAAAACTTTTGACCAGTAGTGTATATAAAGTTTAATATTGAGATGCAAACTCAAAATGGAATACATTTGAACTCTATATCTGAACTGGTACAAGTGTCTTCTTTTTTAAAGCCCATAACCATGTGTGTGAGGTGTATACTTTTGTTTCAAAGTAGATTTGTTTAAGACTACCAAGAATCACTCTGTGTGACCCTGATTTAGCCAACTGCAGTAAAACGTAACCTGATTGCGGGTTCACTCCACTAACTAGTTATTCTTCTCTCAGTCATTGTTGTTGGATATTGATGCACAACCAAACCGGTGCAACCTTTCTGAGCCCACAGTATAGTTTTTCTTTGAGTGAATTGGGACTAAGTATAAACATTTGTTGTTGAGTGTAGCTACACTAAAGATCCATTCCATAGAGATGGGTTCTTTAAGATCCCATGGTTTATCCCATAGGCAGCTTAGAGGGATTTCAGCTGATCTTGTTGCTCTGCCTTTCGTCTCCCACTCTTTGATTTCTTTATGAGGGGATGCTGAGGGATCAGAAGAGCTGGCGCTACCTTTGAATGATGTGTTACAATCCACTGTGGACCACTGTCTCGCATTTGACCTATCGGCTGACTTATTTATAACTTTGACTGACAGACGTGACTCAAAGGGGATGAATCCATAATGACTCCAAATGAACCCGTCCTTCAACACGACAATGATATTAAGACTTGACCTTGATGGCTTCTGACAAAGTCCCCATGGTCCTCCATTCAAGATGATCCTACCAGACAGAGAGACACATCTTCGGAATAGACAGAACAGCCATCACCTTGAGAGAAAAGCATTAGTGCAAAAGAAAACCTGAACAAATTTACAATGAGCAGGTCTTATCTTTCACATTCAAAATAACCTTGCTATTGCTCAGGGCAGACTTCATTATACAGAGACATTGTTGGAGGGGAGCCAGAAATGTGCCCTATTGAAATATAAAGTAATTGGTCTCCGAATAGGTTCCTGTATTCGGGGTTTCACATTTCAAAATGTAACTTTCATTGACCAATCCCCAAATGTGAGTATTATGCTCACACAGATATCAGAAAAGCAATGTGCTACATGGATATTGTGAGGATAACATCATCTCTTTGAGCTTTTGTGAGAATTTCACTTCAATATCATTAAATATTACATCTACCATTTCATTTTTTCACACCATGCATCACCATGGATGAGACACGGTCCATACAAGCCACCACATTTCCCTGATATAATATTAATTCTGTCCATAAGCCATAATACAAAGATAAAACACCTTTGATATATTCTGTCGGTATTCATGATGTTACCAGCCTGCAGACAGATATCTGATGTCTGGCTGTTTGTGTGAGACTGACACACATGGTATGAGGAACATGGTACCCCACTGGCAGAGCCCATTGCTATGAGAAGTGAGTTCACATGCTACCATTACATAGGACACTGACAGTCCTGATTAAAATTCAGCCTGCATCTTGAACTGCCATAAACAGATGGTTCTTCGTGCTCTTTTTCCATAAGGCACAAGGAAACACCAGCTCCGCACTTGCATACGGATCACTATCGAGGATAAAATAATGGGATGTCATCGGGTAATGACTACATTTCTGATGAATCTGTTCTTTTAATGGATTTATAATTAATGCTTGTAAGTTTTCTGATGGCATTGGGCCCTTTATGAAAGATAAGGCTTCACATAGATCAAATAATCTCCGGCTGTTGGAAATCAGTGGAGGTGAAAGTGATGATGACAACAACGATAATGATGATGATGGTCATGGTCATGATGATGAGGGGCATGATGATAATAATGATGATGGTGTTCATGATGATGATGTTCATGATGATGATGGTCATGATGATGATGTTCATGATGATGTTCATGATGATGATGATGGCCATGATGATGATGATGGTGATAATGACAAAAGCTCTACTCAGATTCAAGCTCTACAGTAGTTCTGTCCTTCATCAAAGCACATTAAGAACCGTGCATACATATTTTATGAAATGCATATTGATTTGGCTTAAAAAGGCTTTTAGCTGAGCAACGTGTGAAATAAAACTCCCGAAAGAGCAGTTTATTTCATTTCTTAAAAATATCATACCTTTTGAAACAGGAAAACATTAGTAATCATGTAACTAGGTATGTGACAATGTCAATTTTTTCTTAATGTTTAAACTAACATTTTTTATTGTTTAAAAGTACAAAAAAGATCATAAAATGACGTGAATTCACAATTCAGATATGATCCTGCGTATGACCGCTAGGGGGCAGTTCGATCTACCACAGTCCTGGCTACCTTCCAGACGCTGCTCACCTTACTCCTGTTCCCCACCCACTCAACAATGATCTTATTAATGTTGTTTTAGGTTCTCTGTTGTGTGCCTCTCCTCCATGTTCTCAGTTGTCAGTACATGGGACTTCATGTCCCACTTCTCATCAATGTGATGGCTCATTGCAGTGATGTATGACAGCGTGTTCATAGATGTTCAACAACTTGTTGTTATCATTGTACAATTTCTCCAGCAGGGCCATTTTTGAACATGGCATCTTGTCGTCTGGTTCTAGATATGCCATTAAGGCATTGAGGGTGACATCCTCCACCATTGACAATGGCTGCATTCTAGCAACGGGTTGGGTCTCACAGTGCATCCCTTTAACCACTGTAGCTCAATTACCACTCGCAAAGGTTGCATTTCATCACCTTCTGAAAGTATTGCCATACAGGACTGCCCGCTGTCGCTTCCCTGTCTCACTCTCTGGCATTTTTTTCTGACTGTTAACGACGATGACGTGCACTTTAAATCTGTGGCAAATAATTTGAAAGATGCTGATCTCCTTCTATTGTACTTACAGCATTGTTGCATTAGGCATTTGTGTGTGTTAACATATATACATGTATATATATATATATTTATACCTGTTTTTTTGTTGTTGTTTTTATTTTTATCCCAGCCCTCAACCCCGCAGGAAGTATTTTGACTTTTGGTAGGCCGTTATTGTAAATAAGAATTTGTTTTAACCGACTTGCCTAGTTAAATAAAGTTTAAATAAATTAAATAAAAAATAAATAAATGCATACACCACCGTTCAAAAGTTTGGGGGTCACTTAGAATTTTTTGGAAAGAAAGCACATTTTTGTCCTTTCATTTAACATCAAATATATCAGAAATACAGTGTAGACATTGTTAATGTTGTAAATTACTATTGTAGCTGGAAATGGCAGATGTTTTATGGAATATCTACAGAGGCCAATTATGTACAGAGGCCAATTATCAGCAACCATCACTCCTATGTTCCAATAGCACGTTGTGTTAGCTAATCCAAGTTTAAAATTTTAAAAGGCTAACTGATCATTAGAAAGCCCTTTTGCAATTATTTTAGCAAACTTTTGTGCTGATTAAAGAAGTAAGTAAACTGTCGTTCTTTGGACTAGATGAGTATCTGGAGCATCAGCATTTGTGGGTTCGATTACAGGCTCAAAATGGACAGAAACAAAGACCTTTCTTCTGAAACTCATGAAGGCTACTCCATGCGAGAAATTGCCACTATACTACTCTTTTCATAGAACAGCGCAAACTGTCTCTAACCAGAATAGAAAGAAGAGGTGGAGGCCCCGGTGCACAACTGAGCAAGAGGACAAGTACATTAGCGTGTCTAGTTTGAGAAACAGACACCTCACAAGTTCTCAACTGGCAGCTACATTAAATAATACCTGCAAATGACCAGTCTCAATGTCAGCAGTGAAGAGGCGACTCTGGGATGCTGGCCTTCTAGGCAGAGTTCCTCTGTCCAGTGTCCGTGTTCTTTTGCCCATCTTTTCAAAGATTATTTAAAAAAACACGTTTTTTAGTTTCTATTATCTTCTACAAGATTTAATGTGTTATATTCTCCTCTTTCTTTTCCCATTTCCACAAACTTCAAAGTGTTTCCTTTCAAATAGTATCAAGAATATGCATATCCTTGCTTCAGATCCTGACCTATAGGCAGTTAGATTTTGGTATGTCATTTTAGGCAAAAATTGAAAAACAGGGCACAAGGATTTTAAGTGTGCCTTGAATTCTAAATGAATCGCTGGCAGTGTCACCAGAAAAGCACCCAAACACCATCACATCTCCTCCTCCATGCTTCACGGTGGGAACCACAGATGTAAATCCGTTCACATACTCTGCATTTCACAAAGACACGTAGGTTGGAACCAAAAATATAAAAATTGGACTCATCAGACAAAAGGACAGATTTCCACCGTTCTAATGTCAATTGCTCGTGTTTCTTGGTTCAAGCAAGTCTCTTCTTCTTGGTATCCTTTAGTCGTAGTTTCTTTACAGAAATTTGACCATGAAGGCCTGATTCCTGCAGTCTCCTCTGAACAATTGATGTTGAGTTGTGTCAGTTACTTGAACTCTGTGAAGCATTTATTTGGGCTGCAATTTCTGGTAACTCTAATGAACTTATCCTCTGCAGCAGAGGTAACTCAGGGTGTTCGTTTCCTGTGGCGATCCTTATGAGAGCCAGTTTCATCATAGCACTTGTTGGATTTTGCGACTGCACAAAATTCTTGAAATGTTCTGGATTGACTGACCTTCATATCTTAAAGTAATGATGGACTGTCATTTGTCTTTGCTTATTTGAGCTGTTCTTGCCATAAGATGGTCTTGGTCTTTTACAAATAGGGCTATGTTCTGTATACCACCCCTACTTTGTCACAACACTACTGATTGGCTCAAACGCATTAAGAATGAAATAAATTCCAAAAATGAACTTTTAACAAGGCTCACCTGTTAATTGAAATGCATTCCAGGTGACGGCTGGTTGAGAGAATGCCAAGAGTGTGCAAAGCTGTCATCAAGTCAAAGGGTGGTTACTTTGAAGAATCTCAAAGATAAAATATATTTTTATTTGTTTAACACTTTACTGATTACTACGTGACTCCATATGTGTTATTTCATAGTTTTGAAGTCTTCACTATTATTCTACCATGTAGAAAATAGTCAAAATAAAATAAGGGAATAAAGAAAAAATATTGAAAAACCCTGGAATTAATAGGTGTGTCTAAATGTTTCACTGGTACTGTATATATTCTGTATTATATATATGTTTTGGTTGGGGATTTTATCTAAATGTTAACAATCCTAAATTCGCTTAAACGTCACACTCCTTCCTACATGTAATGGTATATGTCTTTCAATTACTCTCTCTACTACTTTGAGTAAAACCAATTGAGAACAGCAAGTTGCGGAGGTGCAATATCTGATGTATATCTTGACAATGATTTATGTCTACAGGATAACAGTTTTGTCACAATTCTGTCCCATTCTGTCAGACTAGTCAAGGAACAATTTCATCAAATCTAACGAAAGGTTCCTTTGATCTACTTTTGACAGTTTTCTCTCCATATTCTTGACAAGCAATATATGCAAATTGAACTTCTCTAATAAGCATCCTCTTTGGTACGCTTCGGTTCAAACATTTTTTCCAATTGGTGTGCTATGCAGGTCTAAATTGGGTGGTGAAAATATACTTATTATTTCCTGATAAGGGCACGTCTATTGCAGAGGAGGCTTATGGGAGAAGCTGTACGTGGACAGTCTCATTGTAAGGACTGGAATGGAATAAATGGAACGGTATCAAACACATCAAACATAAGGCGACCAACTGTTTGACTCTGTTCCATTGATTCCATTCCAGCCATTACAATGAGCCCTTCTACAGCTCCTCCCACCTCTGGTCTATTGAGATGTGACAATGCTGCTCTCGCTGGGCAATCACCTCATCCATTCAATTTGGTTTCAACATATCAATTCCAGAGCTCTCAAGAGTGATGGATACCTACTAAATGCACCATGTGCATGCACACACACACACACATATCCACACATAAACACCCGAGGACGCCTCTACATTGTTGTGTCGTTTCAGACCTGGATGATGGATGATTGCACATTGTATTCAGGGCCAAATTGGAACATCAATTCGCCCCACTCCTCCAATTTTCTTACCCTCCACCAGGCAGAGAGCACGGCCAGGCAGGATGCTCTTGGCGTGGGGGGCGGGAATCCAGGGCACCATATGAAGTGGATCTTCGATTTTGTATGTCTAAAGGATATAGTGTGGGCCGGATCAGAGTAAAAGGTCAGCTGTAGCTGTAATAACCACCTGAGAGAGAGAGAAAGACAGACAGACAGACAGGCAGGCAGGCAGACAGACAGACAGACAGACAGACAGACAGACAGACAGACAGACAGACAGACAGACAGACAGACAGACAGACAGACAGACAGACAGGCAGGCAGGCAGGCAGGCAGGCAGGCAGGCAGGCAGGCAGGACAGACAGACAGACAGACAGACAGACAGACAGACAGACAGACAGACAGACAGTTGTGAGGGTGGATAAGCAGTGGAGTTAGAGGACAACCAGGACGTTTATAGACCTACAGTCCAGGGGAGAGACTCAGGAGATATCGATTTTGACATGGCCAATGCACTTCATCCATGTCTGTGTGTATGAAATCACCTAGAACTAACAGAGGAAGGAACTCTTTCACAGGATCTGCACTGTGAATTCCTTAATTTCTAATATCTTCTCAATCAATACTATATCCTTTTCTCCAACTCTTGTTTATGATAACGACAGCGTTCATTGATTTAAACCACAGTTCCCACAGACCTTCATTATTTTAACAGATTTCATACTTCCACGGCAAAATCATTATTAACTTCCCAGTGTGGGGTGGTTTTACTTTGGAGGGAAAGTACCACCTTCAGTCACACACATTTCTCAAGTGAGGCTTCTTAAAAATGATATATATGAAGTATATACAGAAAGCAAGAGTGGCATTTCAATATATATGCCGATCATTTGATGACATACGGTACAAAACTGGAGGACGTAAATGCTGAAAGTGTCTATAAAATGTGTTCCTACCGCCTTCCACTTCTCTCTTGTGTCAGAAAAACAAACAAAGGCAGACCCTCTTCAGACATCTTCCATCCTTCCATCCATCTTCTGAATGGCAGTTGATTTTGTTTGCAGATTTAGACCTATTGTAATTATTTCTGTTGTTAAGAGCACTGATTTCACTCGGATTGCTGTGAGAAAAAGATTATGCTACAGTAGCCCTGGAAGATAAATGCATCAGTCACACTGCCATCTCGAGTGCTGCTGGGGTCACTCACCAACACTCAAGGCACAGCTCAATTGGTTCCAAAGCGCTTGTGTCATTTGAATGGCTGAGTTGTTCAGTAAACAGAACAGGAAAAGCGTTACCAGGGCTCCACTATCCTCCTCGTCTTGCCTCTTAACATACTAAACGTTTTGCTGGGGAAACTGAAGGACAGGCATGGGAGCTGAAAAGAACATGCTGTTTTTTCTCTGTATTGATATAGTCGTTTGTGTTAGAGTTTGTGATGTATTCGTTGATACTATCACTTGCTTTTTATGGTGACTGCATGCCATATAACATTGACATGACCTAATACAGTGCATTCGGAAAGTATTCAGACCCCATGACTTTTTCCACCTTTTGTTATGTTAAATTGAATAGTTTTTTTCCCCTCATCAATTTACACACAAAATACACCATAATGACAAAGCAAAGAAACGTTTTTAGAAATGTTCTCAAATGTATAAAAAAAACAGGAAATATCACATTTACATAAGTATTCAGACCCTTTACTCAGGACTTTGTTGAAGCACCTTCGGTAGTGATTACAGCCAAGAATCTTCTTGGGTATGACGCTACAAGCTGAATTTGGGGAGTTTCTCCCATTCTTCGCTGCAGATCCTCTCAAGCTCTGTCAGGTTGGATGGGGAGCGTCACAGCTATTTTCAGGTCTCTTCAGAGATGTTATATCGGCTTCAAGATGGGGCTCTGGCTGGGCCACTCAAGAACACTCAGAGACTTGTCCCAAAGCCACTCCTGCATCGTCTTGGCTGTGTGCTTAGGGTCATTGTCCTGTTGGAAGGTGAACCCTCACCCCAGTTTCAGGTCCTGAGCACTCTCAAGCAGGTTTTCATCAAGGATCTCTTTCCCTTGATCCTGACCAGTCTCCCAGTCCCTTCCGCTGAAAAACATCCCCACAGCATGATGCTGCCACGCTTGGCATTCAGGCCAAAGAGTTCAATCTTGGTTTCATCAGTCCTTTAGGTGCCTTCTGTCAAATTCCAAGCGGTTTATCATGTGCATTTGTCTGTGGAGTGGCTTCCATCTGACAACTCTACCATAAAGGCCTGATTGGTGGAGTGCTGCAGAGATGATTGTCCTTTAGGAAAGTTCTCCCATCTCCACAGAAGAACTCTGGAGCTCTGTCAGAGTGACCATCGGGTTCTTGGTCACCTCCCTGACCAAGGCCCTTCTCCCCCGTTTCTCAGTTTGGCAGGGCTGTCAGCACTAGGAAGAGTCTTGGTGGTTTTAAACTTCTTCAATTTAAAAATGATGGAGGCCACTGGGTTCTTGGGAACCTTCAATGCTGCAGACAATTTTGGTACCCTTCTACACAATCTTGTCTCGGAGCTCTACAGACAATTCCTCTGACCTTATGGCTTGGTTTTTGCTCTGACATGCACTGTCAACTGTGGGGCCTTATATAGACAATTTAATTTACTACCGGTGGATCAAGTTGTAGAAACATCTCAAGGACGATCAATGGAAACAGGATGCACCTGAGTCTCATAGCAAAAGGTCTGAATACTTATGTTAATAAGGTATTTCTGTTTTTTATATTTAATAGATTTGAAAAAAATACCCAAACTGTTTTACGTTGTCATAATGCCGTATTGTGTGTAGATTGATGAGGAAAACATTTAATGTTATTCATTTTAGAATAGGGCTGTGACGTATCAAAATGTGCAAAAAGTAAAGTGGTCTGAATACTTGCATTGTAAGTTAATGATTTGTTTTCCTTCCCAGTAGACTGCTGTACACTCTTATAAAAAAAGGTGGTATCTAGAACCGCAGAGGGTTCTTCGTCTATCCCCATAAAATAAACCTTTGAAGAACCATTTTCGGTTGCAGGTACAAGAATCCTTTTGGTTCCAGATAGAAGCCTTTTTGTCAAGGGGTGTGTAACTGGTGGCATTGAAGTCAAACGCAGTAGAGCAGAACTTGGTAAATGGCCGAAGTCGTTTAATGTACATAACTCCCGGCTTACAAAAATTACACAAAAAAAACACATGGGCACAAAACCTGTCTCGCACCAGTCACAAAAGGTAAACATACTTATAATGAACAATTCCCGACAACGACATGGGGGAAACAGAGGGAACATATACAACATGTAATTAGGGAATTGAAACCAGGTGAGTGTGACAATCAGACAAAACAAATGGAACATGAAAAATGGATTGGCGATGGCTAGAAGACCGGTGACGTCGACTGCCGAACACCGCCAGAACAAGGAGAGAAACCGACTTTGGTAGAAGTTGTGAAACTTTTGAGTTTCATGTAGAACCCTCTTTAGAAAGGGTTCTACTTGTAACCGAAAAGGGTTCTCCTATTGGTACAACCAAAGAACCCTTTTGTAACTCTTTTTCTAAGGGTGTAGAGATCAGGGGCAGGACATGGTGGAGTGACAGTTAACAAACACGATCATATGACAATAGGAGCTGAGGACATTATTAACATTCAATGGACCACAGTTTTCACTTGTTGGGGAATGTCTGTCAAATAAATTTGATTCTGTAACCTGGAATAGGCTACAGTACAGTACTAACAAAACAAATAACGCAGTAAGTTATGTGTCTGACCCATTTGTCAATTCTACCTGGAGACTTCAGTCACTTCAAAGAATTTAGAAAATTACTTCAAAGAATATTGGATATACCAGGTAAATTATTTGACTCACCAGCTGAGGCTGCATCCTAAATGACTATGTTCATACATCCTGTGATGAGTACATGCCATAGTAAAACACTGTCTAATACAATATGCTTGAAAAACGGGCTTGAAGATCCCCCAAAGCAATTCTATTGTGCATTAAAATGTCTCTGGGTAGGCCTGGGCTGATTAGGTTTCTGTCTGCATCACAAACACTCACTCAACACACCAGGAAGAATGATAGCTTCAGACTCAATCGTCCTTTCCTCCATACAAGACCTTCAAGCCCATTGTCCATGCACTGCTTTCAAGATCAAACAACTTCCATATACAGTATATAGTATGTTTGTAATGCATTCTAATGAACTGAGGAGGGGCATGTGGACAGCTGAATTCTCTCTACCTGTCCCTCAACCAGTCTCTCTTTCATTTCTATGTTATCTAACCTTTCTTTGAAATTCAGGAGAAGGAATATTCGGGAAAGACCTCACAAAACAACATGCCCATGTATATCTCTTCAGCCATAAGTCAGAGTTAAATAGCAGCTTGGAGCATTCTCTCTCTCACTCTCTCTCTCTCTGTCCGTTTCTCTCCCTCTCTCCCTTTGTTCATTTAAAAAGTGGTTTGCTGGGTGCGCTCTAGGGATAGAATGCTAATGTGGTGGTTCCAGTAACTCTTGGTTACAGCCTAGCATATCTAACAGCATACCTTTGAACAGGTGTTGAGCCTCCTGTGGGAATACCTTTGCTTGATGGCATCAGGAGAAATAACCCTGGAATATTCCTATTCATAGGAAAAACACTTCTGCATGTTCTTTTTACTTTGTTTTCTTTGTGTTTCCTTTAATTTTCTTACATTGTCTGTAAATGTAGAGATCAACAAGAACAGTTTGGGTGCTAGGGTTTTGGTGATGAAGAATTATAGGCTATGTATTTGTTACTGCGAAACGTTGCCACTGCAGAACTCTTTTGTAAGAGGTTTGGGTGTGCATGTGGTATAATTCTTTCTGGTACTGAAAACATGCTGCTCTCCCCTCACTGTGGTTTGATTTTGAAAGGCACTTTGTTCTGGGTCCCAAGACACTGTTTCCCCACAGGCAGAAACAACTCTGAGGGAAAAATTATGAGTTTCTCACTTAGAAGTTATTATTATTACTTCTCTTGTCTGAAACTCTATATTCATGTTGGAGTTTAGCTGTTTCTCACAGCATCGTCAAGATATGAACATATGTTATTTGTTGTTCTCCTCACAGCTGGGGGTTTTGTGTTCACAGCCTGAGTGGCTGAGGAATGGAGTTTGCTAAACCGACACCTGAACTAATGTAATTTTAAAATGCATCATCCTTGGAAATAAAAATCAGGATTGACTTGAGTTTATACAATCCACAGGCGGATATCGACATCTCAGTAATAAATTGGTTCTGATCTAGTCTCATTTGGTCAGGGTGAAGGGAAGGGGGGACAAAATGCCAGAGGAGCCTCCTAAGTGTAATTATTGATCTCTGCAGAACCTGTTGTTCTGCCAGGTAATAAAGCAGACTATTGATTTATCGGCCAACAGCGGTTACCTTTTTCTTGTGTTTGCTATTCCCAATATACTGCCCTGGTCCCCAGGAGGGGAAAGTTTTGTCGGAAACCTGGGATCTTACTTCCTGTGTCACAGTACAATGGTTGCCACGCAGCCTACCCATTAAAACTGAGTTGAGTATCGACCAGGGTGCAATGTTTTCTTTACACTTTGTGTTTGTTAGGAACACAGGAAGCTCAGTTGTTGTCTCAGATCTGTGCTTTGATTTTCTGATAGTGACCCTCCACTTTTTTCAAAAAAGCAGACCGAGCAGCACCATTCATTATCACTCTCTTTGAACTTCCATAAACCCTTATAGTCTGATAAATGACTTAATTGTATAATGTTGTCACAACATGCCCTTTTTGGGTGAGATTCATAGCTCTCTCTCTCTCTCTCTCTCTCTCTCTCTCTCTCTCTCTCTCTCTCTCTCTCTCTCTCTCTCTCACTCCCACCACAGGTTTATGACGGTCAGAACTACCTAAAACTCTTTACCCCACTCGGCCAAATTGAAAGTTGAGAATCGCTTTGTTACGACAGAAAAAGACTGCAGTAGGGTAACGTCAGAAGGTTGAATCGTTGAACAGCATTTCTGTATTCCAAGCAGTTGGAGTGGTCCGTGGACACTTAAGGAAAAGTAATGTTGAGTTTGTTTCATTTGGTGACCTCATGAAGGACAGGAAACACACATTACTGTTTCTTTTTTTTGTATACACTTCTCAATTATGGGTTTGCATCTGAATGTTGTACAAAATAAATGATTGAGTATAGGAATACTTTTGAAAAAATGAAATGTGATGTTATCCTTCTAAATGAGAGTATGGGTTTTCATATAAAGTTTTAACTGGTCAGTGACCACGCCCCGTGAGCACAGACATTTACATTGGCATCATGGAACGCCCCCTTTTCTACTAAAAGTATAAAACCCACTTGCGACAACATTTACATTAGACCAAAACACGCCTGGTGATGCTGGTGTGTGAAGTGGTTCAAACTACAACTTTAGTTTGGTAAACGCGTCTGATCTAAGAACATTTCCGAATGGTACTCTGACGTAGCCATGATAACAACCTACAACTACGACATACTTTGATCTCTGGTGGACAAACCAGAGGCTTTCTGTCGACTTACTATTATCCAGCACACGGGCCGACGATCACAGAGAAGGACAACAAAGGCATACACTTGTAAATATGTAAATTGCTATTAATTTTCTAATGAGCGGCTGTTCATGTTCAAAATATTAGCATTTATATGAGTGTAGTTATGAACTGTATTACAGTGGGTCCACTCTGAGTTTCCCGCTCTTAAACTGTCCCCATCCCTTTCCTTTGTCTACCAAGCCGTCGTATTGGTTTCATCCACTATGGGCTTTTTATTCCTATCATGTTAGTAACCAATGTATGACCTATTGTGTGTGTGTTTATGTAATTCTGTGATTGATTAGTTAGTAAGTAAATAATTAAGCCAATTTGTATATCGCTGATTAATGATTTGATGCTCGGGTTCGTGCAAATATCCAAGGGTTTGCGACGTTCAGAAATGAGACTGATGAGGTAACAATACATTAGAAGACTGTAATCAATAAGATGATAAAATGCCTGAAGAGTTACATTCGGGAAATTTAAACTCTATAAACTCGGTGCCACATCTTCCTAGTTAATTACTATTCATTTAATTACAGAATAATTACACAAAGAGAATTGATTTGATATATATAACAGTCTTCACATCTAATGAATATGTATCCAACATGCTGGGGCGGCAGGGTAGCCTAGTGGTTAGAGCGTTGGACTAGTAACCGGAAGGTTGTGAGTTCAAACCCCCGAGCTGACAAGGTACAAATCTGTCGTTCTGCCCCTGAACAGGCAGTTAACCCTCTGTTCCTAGGCCGTCATTGAAAAAAATAATTTGTTCTTAATTAACTGACTTGCCTGGTTAAATAAAGGTAAAATAAAACAATTACAATAAATAATAATGAGGAATGCAACAAGGTTGGTCAGTGTAGCAATTGCTAGCAATTGTAAGCAATTGACCGGGATTGACTTATCTCTATGCCTCTCACACTCCGCCCATTACCATGCGTGAAACCTTAAACACAGTCACTAGCCGGCTACCACCAGGTACTCTACTCTGCACCATAGAGACGGCTGCCCTATGTCCATTGAACACCAGTTACTTTAATAATGTTTACCTACTGTTTTACCCACTTTACATGTACGGTACCAGTCGAATGTTTGGACACACCTACTCATTCAAGGGATTTTTTTTTTTTTACTGTTTTCAACATTGTAGAATAATAGTGAAAACATTACAAATAACACATATGGAATCATGTAGTAGCCATAAAAGTGTTAAACAAATCAAAATATATTTTATTTTATTTTGAGATTCTTCAAAGTAGCCACCTGTCAACTTCTGACCTTTATTTCCTGTGTTTTGTATTAGTTAGTATGGTCAGGGCGTGAGTTGGGTGGGCAGTCTATGTTTGTTTTTCTATGATTTGAGTATTTCTATGTTTCGGCCTAGTATGGTTCTCAATCAGAGGCAGGTGTCATTAGTTGTCTCTGATTGAGAATCATACTTAGGTAGCCTGGGTTTCACTGTGTGTTTGTGGGTGATTATTCCTGTCTCTGTGTTTGCACCAGATAGGACTGTTTTGAGTTTCACATTTCTTGTTTGTTGTAGTCAGTTGTTCATGTGTATCTTAACGTATTAAAAAAGAACCATGGACACTTACCACGCCGCATATTGGTCCTCTGATCCGTTTCGCCTCTCCTCTTCGGAAGAAGAGGAGGAAATTCATTACAGAATCACCCACCAACCAACTCGGACCAAGCGGCGTGGTAAACAACAGCGACGACAGCAGCAGCAGCAGCAGCAACAACAGCGGCCAGCATCACAGGACTCCTGGACATGGGAGCAGATACTGAACAGAGAGGGACCCTGGGCACAGGCTGGGGAAAATCGCCGCCCCAAAGCAGAGCTGGAGGCAGCGAAAGCTGAGCGGCGGCAATATGAGGAGCCAGCACGGCAGTGCGACAGGTACGAGAGGCAGCCCCAAATTGTTTTGGGGGAGGCACACGAGGTGTGGTACTAAGCCAGGTAGCAGACCTGAGCTCACTCCTCGTGCTTATGATAAGCAGCGCATTACTTGTCAGGCACCGTGTTATGCGGTTAAGCGCACGGTGTCGCCAGTGCGTGCCCATAGCCCGGTGCGCTATAGGGCAGCCCCCCGAGAGTGCCATGCGAGTGTGGGCATTGAGCCAGGGCGTATGGTGCCTGCTCAGCGGGTCTGGTCGCCGGTACGCAGTTTTGGTCCAGGTTATCCTGCGCCGGCTCTGCGTGCTGTGTCTCCGGGGCGCTGGGAGGGTGCAGTGCGTCCTCTGCCTGCGCTCCGCTCGTGCCGGGCAAATGTGGGAGTGGAGCCAAAGGGAGAGGTGCGTGTAGTAAGCACTAGATCTCCCGTGCTTACCCACAGCCCGGTTCAACCTGTGCCTGCACTCTGGAGGGTCCGGGCTAGAGTAGTTGTCCAGCCTGGGGAAGTGGTGCCAAGGTTGCGCACCAGAGATCCAGTGCTCCCCCACAGCCCGGTCTTTCAGGCTCCTCCTAACACCAAGCCTCCTGAAGGTCTCCCCAGCCTGGTGGTTCCTGTGGCAGCCCCACACACCAGGCTGTCTCTCTGTCTCCTCCCTGCAGGTGGTCCCGCCTGTCCGTTGCCGCTGCCGGAGCCTCCCGCCTGTCCGGCGCCGCTGTGTGTTTGTGGGTGATTATTCCTGTCTCTGTGTTTGCACCAGATAGGACTGTTTTGAGTTTCACATTTCTTGTTTGTTGTAGTCAGTTGTTCATGTGTATCTTAACGTATTAAAAAAGAACCATGGACACTTACCACGCCGCATATTGGTCCTCTGATCCGGTTCGCCTCTCCTCTTCGGAAGAAGAGGAGGAAATTCATTACACCACCCTTTGCCTTGATGACAGCTTTGCACAGTCTTGGCATTCTCTCAATCAGCTTCATGTGGTAGTCACCTGGACTGCATTTCAAATAACAAATGTGCCTTGTTAAAAGTACATTTTGGGGAATTTCTTTCTTTCTTAATGTGTTTGAGCCAATCAGTTGTGTTGTGACAAGGTAGGGGTGGTATACAGAAGATAGCCATGTTTGGTAAAAGACCAAGTCCATATTATGGAAAGAACAGCTCAAATAAGCAAAGAGAAATGACAGTCCATCATTACTTGACATGAAGGTCAGTCAATCCAGAAAATGTCAAGAACTTTGAAAGTTTCTTCAAGTGCAGTCGCGAAAACCATCAAGCGCTAGAATGAAACTGGCTTTCATGAGGACCACTACTGGAAAGGAAGACCCAGAGTTAAGTCTGCTGCAGAGGATAAGTTCATTAGAGTTAACTGGACCTCAGATTGCAGCCCAAATAAATAAATTATTCACAGAGTTCAAGTAACAGACACATCTCAACATCAATTGTTCAGTGGAGACTGCGTGAATCAGGCCTTCATGGTCAAATTGCTACAAAGAAACCACTACTAAAGGACACCAATGAGAATAAGAGACTTGCTTTGGGCCAAGAAACATGAGAAATGGACATTAGATGATGGGTTCAAATGTTTTATTTTTGGTTCCAACCGCCCTGTTTTTGCGAGACGCAGAGTAGGTGAACGGATGATCGCCGCATGTGTGGTTCCCACCATGAAGCATGGAGGAGGAGGTGTGATGGTGTGGGGGTGCTTTGCTGGTGACAGTGAATTCAAGGCACACTTATTTAGCATGGCTACCACAGCATTTTGCAGCGATTCGCCATCCCATCTGGATTGTGCTTACAGGGACAATTTTTTCTTTTTCAACAGGACAATGACCCAACACACCTCCAGACTGTGTAAGGACTATTTGACCAAGAAGGACAGTGATGGAGTGCTGTGTCAGATGACCTGGCCTCCACAATTACCTGACCTCAATCGAAATGATATAGTTTGGGATGAGCTGGATAGCAGATTGAATGAAACGCAGCCAACAAGTGCTCAGCATATGTGGGAACTCCTTCAAGACTGTTGAAAAAACAATCCAGGTGAAGCTGGTTGAGAGAATGCCAAGATTGTGCAAGGCTGTCATCAAGGCAAAGGTTGGCTACTTGAATTATTATTGATTGGATATGATTTGGGAAGGCACATAAGGTCCCACAGTTGACAATGGAAATCAGTTCAAAAACCAAACCATGATTTCAATGGAATTATCCATAGAGCCCCGAGACAGGATTGTGTCAAGGCACAGATCTATGGAAGGGAACCAAAACATTTCTGCAGCATTGAATGTCCCCAAGAACACAGTGGCCTCCATCATTCTTAAATGGAAGAAGTTTGGAACCACCAAGACTCTTCATCGAGCTGGCCTGCCCGGCCAAACCTAGCAATCGGAGGAGAAGAGCCCTGGTCAAGGAGGTGACCAAGAACCCGATGGTCACTCTGACAGAGCTCCAGAGTTGGGAGAACCTTCCAGAAGGACAACCATCTTTGCAGTACTCCACCAATCAGGGCATTATGGTAGAGTGACCAGATTGAAGCCACTCCTCCATAAAAGCCCCATGACAGCCCGCTTGGAGTTTGCCAAAAGGCACCTCAGAACATGAGAAATTAGATTCTCTGGTCTGATGAAACCAAGATTGAACTCTTTGGCCTGAATGCCAATTGTCACATCTTGAGGAAACCTGGCTCCATCCCTACGGTGAAGTATGGTTGTGGCAACATCACGCTGTGGGGATATTTTTCAGGAGACTAGTCAGGGTCGAGGGAAAGATGAATTTAGCAAAGTAAAAACTGCTCCAGAGCGCTAAGGACCTCAGATTTGGGGTGAAGGTTCACTTTCCAACAGGACGACAACCCTAAGCACACAGCCAAGACAATGCAGGAGTGGCTTCTGTACAAGTCTCTGAATCTCCTTGAGTGGCCCAGCTAGAGGCTGGACTTGAACCCAATCGAACATCTCTTGAGAGACCTGAAAATAGCTGTGCAGCGATGCTCCCCATCCAACCTGACAGAGCTTGAGAGGATCTGCAGAGAAGAATTGGAGATACTCCCCAAATTCAGGTGTGCCAAAGCTTGCAGCATCATCTCCAAGAAGACTCAAGACTCTAATCCCTACAAAGGTGCTTAAACAAAGTACTGAGTAAAGGGTCTCACTACTTATGTAAATATGATTATTCAGTTATTTATTTTCAATACATTTGCAAAAAGTTAAAAAAAAACTGTTTTTTGCTTTGTCATTATGGGGTATTGTGTGTAGATTGATGAGGAGGGAAAAAAATGAACAAGTAACATAACAAAATGTGGAAAAAGTAAAGTGGTCTGAATACTTTACGAATGCACGGTATATACACATACACTACCTTTCAAAAGTTTGGGGTCACTTAGAAATGTCCTTGTTTTTGAAAGAAAACCACATGTCTTGTACATCAAAATAACATCAAATTGATCAGAAACACAGTGTAGACATTGTTAATGTTGTAAATTACTATTGTAGCTGGAAACTGCAGATTTTTTATGTAATATCTACATACCGTAGGTGGACAGAGATCCATTATCAGCAACCATCACTCCTGTGTTCCATTGGCACATGTTTATCATTTTAAAAGGCTAATTGATCATTAGAAAACCCTTTTGCA
Source organism: Oncorhynchus nerka (assembly GCF_034236695.1). Classification (NCBI taxonomy): domain Eukaryota; kingdom Metazoa; phylum Chordata; class Actinopteri; order Salmoniformes; family Salmonidae; genus Oncorhynchus; species Oncorhynchus nerka. Next base: position 72,724,869 of record NC_088419.1, read on the forward strand.
ATTTTGTTAGTACAGCTAAAAACTGTTGTTCTGATTAAAGGAACAATAAAACTGGCCTTCATTAAACTGTTTTTCTGATTAAAGGAACAATAAAACTGGCCTTCTTAAATAGCCTTCTACTATTTAATGAGGCTGCCGGTTGAGGACTTGTGAGGCATCTGTTTCTCAAACTAGACACTCTAATGTACTTGTCTTCTTGCTCAATTGTGCACCGGGGCCTCCCACTCCTCTTTCTATTCTGTCTAGAGACAGTGTGCACTCTTCTGTGAAGGGAGTACTACTCAGCATTATACAAGATCTTCAATTTCTTGGAAATGTTTCGCATGGAATAGCCCTTATTTCTCAGAACAAGAACAGACTAACGAGTTTCAGAAGAGAGGTCTTTGTTTCTGGCCATTTTCATCCTGTAATCGAACCCACAAATGCTGATGCTCCAGACACTCAACTTGTCTAAAGAAGGTCAGTTTTATTGCTTCTTTAATGAGGACAACAGTTTTCAGCTAGGCTAACATAATTGCAAATGGGTTTTCTAATGATCAATTGGCCTTTTAAAATGATAAACTTATCATTCTCTAACGCAACGTGCTATTGGAACACAGGAGTGATGGTTGTCGATATTGGACCTCTGTACACCCATGTAGATATTCCAAAGAAAAATCTGCCGTTTCCAGCTACGACAGTCATTTACAACATTAACAATGTCTACACTGTATTTCTGATTAATTTGATGTTATTTTAAATGTACAAAAACATGGACGTTTCTAAGTGACCCAAACTTTTGAACGGTAGTGTACATTGCATTTGGATTACTGTTACAGTGCAATTTGCATTGATTCGTTACGACATTTGTTGATTTCTTGTTATGTTTAAAACATTTTATTTTGTGTACTTGTTTGACATTTTACTGCATTGTTAGGAGCTAGTAATATACGCATTTCGCTGCACTCACTATAACATCTGCTAAACTGTGTACGTGACCAATACACTTTGATTTGATGTGATTGTGTCTGTGACATCGTAACATGTCTTTCTTTTACATTTATAATAATATCATAATTATCTGTTTGAGAATAATTAAGGGTGTGTTCATAAATTCACTCTGTCAATCTACTCCGATCTCAGAGCACTCTTGTCTGAGTGTGCCAGAGCGCGTAATAACGGATGAATTTACGAACCCTCAACACCCATTGAATATGGCTGTTGTCAGTGAACACCTGCAAAAAAGTGTAATTAAATTGATGCCAGCAGCACAGTTACAGTCGCCAACCATCTGGATAACATGAAAACAGCCTAACCAGCTCTGCTAGGGCAAGTAAATTGGTCAGAGTGAGGTGTTCTCTCATTTGTGTCTGGAAGTAGCTAGCAACGTTAGCCAGTTAGCTTGGGTGCTTGACTGACATTGTGAGGTCAGAATGCTCAGATTGCAATATGAGCGCACTCTGGCACTCAAGATTGAATTTACCAACACACCCTATACTGTATGCCTCTCCTACGGGCAGGCATGTCTTATTGCCATGTTCAGTAACTGTATTATGAACAGTGAAAGCATAACACGCAACCGAGTTGCAATAAGACAGCCATACATGTACAAAAGACAAATGTATATATCTAACACTTTTGATTGACAGCTCAGTAAAGGTCAGACGTTCCTTCATCAAAGTCTGGCCTCTCCTCTGCCCACTCAGTGTCTCATAAGAGAGATGCCAGACCTCTGCAGAATGAATTACAACTATTTACAAACTCACAATAATGTATTATAGCCAGCCAGCCGCATCTGCAGCACCAGAACGAGCTTTAGAACTGAGCCCGGTAATTGCAGAACGAGCAGAGGGCTATTAAACATAATTATAGGCACATACCTGGGGATCTTTTCATTTTTACCTCATGAAGAATAAATGGGCAGACAGAATTTATTTTCCATATATTTCCTTTTACTCAGAAAATTCCACCGGTGTTTTTAGCTCAATTACTTAGTAAGGGGAAATGTTTAATTGATTGCAGGGTTGATTTGAGGTGAGAGGATGTGAAGATATTGTCTGTTCTCTGTCTCACCTCTCTAATGGGGCGAGCTCACCAGGAGTAGGTGGGCAGGGTGGACTGATGATTTTTGGAGAAATAATTATATAATTCTGGATGGAGTCAAATGACCAAAGAGACAACCAGAACCTTAATCTTTCATCTCTTCACGGCAGCCATTTTCTAGCTGTTTTGAAAACAATTATTCCCCAATATCTGACACCCCTGCATCCAAAGGACACTAACATTTAGTTATGCATTGGACTAAAACCTCAGCATCAAGCCTGTTTCATCCACATTACTCTCTTTCGAGTTTAGCTTCTAATATGAGCAGGATTTGATAAGAGGAGCGCGGACAAATGGAGGTGACAGCCGTTGACCTTCATAGGTGTGTGACCTCTCCTTCATCTGCTCCGCTGGACAGCCATACCATGAGATACGGGCCATGTTAGTAAATGAGATCTGGCACCTTATAGACCTGACATGAATACTGCAGTTATGGATCTGTGACCCAGTGCACTGGATGGCCATCACTCCTGGTCCTAGAGGGCAGCTGGGGTGTCTACTGGTCTGCTCCAATTCAACCTGTTGCAGATAATGGAAGAAAGTACTGTGTGGGTTTTTAAGCCACAACCCTAAAGGAACCAGTTTTACAATAATCTCAGCTTTGTTCACTCATATCTGCATTTTTGGTGTGTGTGTCCGTACACATTCACTGTACAACAATATATTGATTAAATTGTTCCTGTTACAAAGTCTACTTAATTAGGATGGAGAAGCTTGGTCACCATCCATAACTTAACCGCATAAATTAATGAAATAGAGGTTCATGATTATTTGATCAAACTCTGCTATCATGTTTAATTTCATTCACTCAGTTCCTAAGTGGTTTTAATTGCTGCAATAAATGTGTCTGACAATGAGATGTAACAACAGCTGTTACTCGGCTATAAGTAAGTTTGACAAATATTCTCCACAGTTGTTAATCCATGTTTTAATAACAAGTTATCTACAAATCTGACTGATACCACTGTATTCTGGTCGTTATGGGAAGTACACTGTCACTGAAGCAAAATAACATGTAAAAGAGTTACAAATAAACAGACTGTACCATGTATCTTAAAAGGTCCCTCCAGTTGGCTTCAGTATACACTGTATAAATGAGCAGGGTTGTATTTAAACAATATGGTGAAGTGGATGTGGAGAGAGTTACATATCTGATTTTCTAGATCTGTTTTTGTTTATGGTGTCAGATTTTTTGTGTGTCTTCTGTGGACAAAAAAGCACCAGCTTCCAGCATCTCTCAACAATTTACAAGTCATTGAGTCACAACCCAACTGAAAGCCAAAAGACACAATTCACATGTCCTTATTGTGTCTCTGTAACGGTTAAGTACATACATTTAAGGTCTTGTAATCCAGAGAATCAACAAACCATTGAAAGTCAAACTACTGTAGCAGTATACCATATAGCCGTCCAATAGTTCCCCTTGTAGCCGTTGAGCTTTAACGTCTCCCAGTCATTCCATAGTAGCTGTTAACTACACAGCTTGGTGGTCTCGTAATCCAGAGAGTTTGGCAGGCGGTTGCTGAAGGCCTGCAGGGAGGCGTGTATGCGGACCACCTCACTGGCTGTCAGTTTGAGCCGGTGTCTGAGCAGACATGCGAACAGGTCTAGTCTCTGCTGACCTGGGGGGGACAGTCTGTTGACCCGGTCCCTGATCTCCAGCAGCTGCAGCAGAGCCGTGTCCTGGGACCCCTGGGTGTATGGGTAGTCCAGCTGCAGGATCAGGTCATGGATTGCTTCCGGGTCAAAGTGCATGCTGTAGCCAAATACTTGGATGCTGTTGATCTTCATGTAGCCCAGGTTCCGTGAAGGGTCAACCATTTCTAATGGCTCATAGTAGAGGCTGTCGTTCACAGCCCCCGCCGGACTTCCAGCACCCTGCAGCTTTATCCGGCTCCGCAGGTAGATGTGGATGGTCTCAAAGAAGGTCTTCCACTTGTTGCCCAGTGTCAGGGTCCAGTTGAAGCACTCCAGGGGTAGATCCAGTTTGGTGGCCGTCCAGTCTGGGAAGCTGTTCTCACTGACTGGAATGTACCAGCTCTCAGAGTGGCTGCCTCCGAAGGGGTTGATGTAGAGGGTGAGGACGGGCTCCAGTGTGCTGTTTTTGGTCAGGCAGATCTGGAGAGACACGCCCAGCAGCATGTGGACCAGGTTGGACTTGTACTTGTTGCTTTTCAGCGTCAGCAGCATCCTCTTCCTCCAGGATGGGTCAAACCAGCTGTTCAGACGCATGTCATTGCTGATGAAGATGGCGTGGACCTGGAAGGACAGATACAGTTGTTTAAGTTGTTAAGACAATAGTCCATCTACTTTTTCAAGATCCTACTTAACTTTATTACATTTAAAATATCTCTACAACTTATCCATAAAATCATTCACAAAATCAAATAGCCATGTATTTACCTCCAGCCTACGGTCGGCCCTCTGCAGGAGGTATCTCAGCTCCAGGTCCTGTAGGTCTGTCTCAAAGCCCAGGTAGTTCTCTGTTGAATCAGCCACCATGGGTCTGCAGGCCCCCTGGGTTAGGGCATAGCCAGGGTTGCAGCTCCCACATCGTGTGTGGTTGTCTGGGGCACAGGCTGCGCATGCGGGACCCTCTCCGATGGCACATGGTGGGGGCAGCTGGCAAGGGCTGTGCTCGTAGCTGCAGGTACAGCTGTGGAGCTCCTCAGAGAAGGAACCCAGCTGGTTGTTCTCAGAACAGTAGAGGAGAGACTGGAAGTGAATCAGCCAGTAGGATTGGGGCCTGGGACGTAGACAGAGAGACAGACAACATAAAACAAAACATTTGGGAATTAAAATGGATGTGAATTTAATTGGTTTATTTAGAAACTTTTTTGCACAATTATACACTACATGACCAAAAGTATGTGAACACCTGTTCGTCAAACATCTCATTCCAAAATCATGGGCATTAATATGAAGTTGGTCTCCCATTTGCTGCTATAACAGCCTCCACTCTTCTGGGAACAGTTTCTACTAGATGTTGGAACACAGCTGTGGGGACTTGCTTCCGTTCAGCCACAAGAGCATTAGTGATGTATGTCGGGCACTGATGTTGGGTGATTATGCCTGGCTCGCAGTGGGCTTTCCAATTCATCCCAAAGGTGTTCAATGGAGTCAGGTCTCTGTGCAGGCCAGTCAAGTTCTTCCACACCGATCTCGACAAACCATTTTGTCGAGATGGACCTCGATTTGTGCACGTGGGCATTGTAATGTTGAAACAGGAAAGGGCCTTCCCCAAATTGCCACAAAGTTGAAAGCGCA